>NC_138767.1:20562015-21210140 GCF_965113315.1 Podarcis vaucheri
GGTGTGCTACAGGAAAGCATGTTTGACTAATACCAGAGAGGCAATGCCATCAAGCCTTGCCAACATGTCCAATGGCCCAACAACATCTGGAGGGGAACACACTGACTGCTTGGGATTCGAAGTATAGGCATGAATGAGGAATGGGTTTTAAATTTGACATGAAATTTGGTGGTTCTGACCCAACTGAGCTTTGCCCACATTGGGCTGCCTCTTGCATCAAGTGTTTGCCTGAGCTGCTCACGAACTGTCTTTAAAAAAAAAAAGCCTGATTAATTACAGTGGTACCTCGTGTTACGGACAGGATCCATTCCGGAGGCCCATCCGTAATGTGAAAAGCCCACAACTCAAAATGCTGCATCTGTGCAGGCGAGTGGCGCGATTCGACTCTTCTGCACATGCGTGAAGCACAATTTAGCGCATGCGTGAGCAGTGAAACCCATAAGTAACCCATTCCTGTACTTCTAGGTTTGCCACGGGACGCAAGACGAAAACACGCAACCTGAAGCGGACGTAACATGAGGTATGACTGTTTATCTAAAATTATATGCAAAAAACAATATGCATTAAAAAGTCATGTTCCATGCGGGAATATATTTCTGCGACATAATTGTAGAAGTATTAATGCATATGTATGTTTATAAATTTAAGTGCATTGCTGTATGTATCTGTCGTTTTGCTAGTTATAGAATCATAGAACTGTAGAGTTGAAATGGACCCCAAGGGTCATCTAGTTCAACCCTTGCAATGCAGGAATCTTTAGGGACTACTTTATTCCAAGATCATTTAGCACCAGGACACCAGGTTCCCCACCTCTGCTCCAGGAGATGCTCATAATCAGGGAAGGCTGTGGCATCCTCCGTCCCCTGGCTGAGATGGCACTGCGTTCATCAGGGCAGGCATGGGGTGAGATTGCAGTAGCAAAATCAAGGTAGCTCTAGCTTGGTGTGCATGCCCCTGTGGCAACACCAGTGTGCCACCTCAGAACCCCCCCCCCCCAACTTCACTTGAATAAAGATTTAACTTCACTGGCCTTGGGTGATTTATCACTGCTTGTCGCTGACCTATGCTTGATTCAAGCCCTGGCAGATGGTTTACCTCAAAGGCCTGTTTCTTTGCCTGCATGTGGATCACACTCAAAACTGTATTTTATTGATTGCTTGGAGATGTGGATCTAAGAAACGAAAACAATCAGAAGGCAAATATGAATAATGTTATCGTTTTTTAGTGTAACTAATCTAATGCAATTTCATCTTTTACACCTGGCAAAGCTGGCAAAGCTTTGGAGCCAATTCACTCAAAATACAAATGAATATGTAGAGGGAAAGGTTTGAGTTATTCACTCAGCTCCAGTTTCTATCCAGTTTTGCACATGGAGAGCCCTAAACACAGGTTTGTGCGGGTGTGTGAATCACCGAGTCCTTATGCATCGCTTCTGCACCTGTTAATGTAACATCCAAGAGACTGAAAATAAACACAGTGGTTTGAATTCAATGGGGCAGCCCAGAAGTAGAACTCAGTGGGATGGTGTTTACCAGAACCACCTGGAGAGCAATCAGTGTGTCCACATAGCTGACTTTAAAAAAATGATGTTGCACTGTTTGTAGTGATGTTTTTAATTATATAGTTTTTATTGTTTTAAGTTGTGATTCAACTGATCAGTTTCTGTACATTGAATTGGAGATGATGCCACAGGGAACAAAATGTAATGGGCTCGGCCTGGCCAGAAAAATACATTCTGTGGCATAAATTAAGCAATTCTCCAGGTTGCAGAATTCAAGTCCTGGTGTTTTTTTCTTGCTGCAGAATTCTATTTTATTTTATCACAGAGTATGCATGACCCTGAAAACACCAAATTGCTATTGAATCTTGTAGGCCAGAGACAGTGCACTTATATATTCATTGTATTTTCAAGACTTTTCTCTGAAGGCTGGAATAATCTGACCTCATCATGAACGGCAAGACTCCATAATAAAGTTTCTTCTTTTCCGTACAAGTAGAATGTTGTTGCTATTTCTTTAAACATATCTTTCTATTTGAATCAGGTTCATGGCGTGGGGAGACAAAGTTGCTTCAAGGCCAAATCCAACTTGAGGATAACCAGCTGGCAAACCCTGTTCGGCTCTGGACAATCACTTCACAAAAATCCTCCGCTTCCATCAACACCTGTCTATTTCTCAATCCATCTGTACACCTGAACAATTGCTGCAGTACATTTGCAATCTGTTGGCCATGTGGAAGCAGTGCTGCTCCTCTGATAAATGGTGTTACGCCGCACTGGCTGTCCAACTGGCTCCCACTAGTTGCTGGGAATTGCAATCAGGAGGATGTGGTTGTGCTCTGCTTGAGAGTTTCCTGTGCATATCAGGTTCCCCACTGTGACAAAAAGGATGCTGGACTCAATGAGTTACTAGATTGATTCAGCAGGGTTCGTCTTACACTCTGACAGATTTGTCCATTCCTCCTTTTCTTATATGCCACTCTGAAATCCAGAGTGGATGGAGGCCAGTATAATAAATGTTTTAATTAAAGAATATCACCTAACAACCAAAGTACTTTTAAAATTCATTCAGAAAACAAAAACACAACAATGACCACTCCCCACATTAAATGGGGGATGCCCTTTGAGTGGTCGCGTGCAGCCCCCTGGACCCTATGCGGCACCATTAGCACAAGCTTGGCTTCGCCTTCCCCAGGTTTGATACCTGGAGGTCCCCACCTACCTTAGCCAGTTGCACGATCCCGCCTGGGGAGGTGTTGCCAAGGTGACCAGGCCAGGTAGGGGGAGGGACCACCAGGTAGGGGGAGGGATCTTACCTGGGAATCGTCAGTTGGCTCCAGAGCTTCTCCCAACCTACCCACCCTCAGTTAAGACTTCTTTTGCAGGTTAACCTTTTCTCCACAGGCGCTGCTATGTCAAGGTCGCTGTTGAAGGGTCGGAAAGGAATTCTCCTGCATTGGCAGGTTTGCCTTTCCCGTAGCAGAACATCACAACTTTGGCGATATCAGGCCTTGGGCAGAATCCTTTAGTGTATCTTCCCTAAAAGGGGGAGGGCGTGCAGCAATGACACCTAGAGGTTGTCATTGCTCTCCCCTGCAACGGCGTCGTAACGGGGGCAGGCTCTCTCTGCTTGAACTTATGTTCTCCAGAGCCAGCCAATCTCCCACACACACACTGGATAACCCTGATGTTCCCCCAGATCCCTGGCGGGTGACTGGGAGGGATAAACGCCCAATGCCTGAGGCAAGGTCCATCGACATCTGAAATATAATAAAGTTGTGGCCAAGTTTAATCCCATAGCACGTTGTCTTGAGTCATTATTCCACACGGGGCCATCCAGGGTTTGGGGGACTCTGCCTGTCCATGCAAAAACAACCTTTACAACATATCGGTGAAGCTCCAGTCGAAGAATGTCCAAGAAAGGAAATTTACAAAAAAGAAAAAAGAACAGCCATCCCTACACAATCTACGGATTTGAAAATACTTTTGGGACTGATCTGTTATTTTCGGGTCTATTTGTAAAAGCAATAAAACTCCACCTGTCAGCAGCAAATGTGTCTCTCCGTTTCTTCCCTTTGGCCATACATAACTTTTGTGTAAGTTTTTCAATAATGGCAATTTTCCAAACCTTGTTATACAGCTAACCAGGCTAGGACCCTTTGGAGCCTTCCAGAACCTGGCAATTATAGCTCTTGCCACTGCAAGTAAATATCCAATTAAATTCTTATTTTGCAGCTCCATGTTTTCTCCCATGATTAAATTTAGTAATGCCAAATCTGGGGTTTTTTTGAGTAGTTGCCTTGTTATGTTAGATATTTTGTCCCAAATTTTAGAAGTCTTGCTGCAATTAATGTGATAAAATTCTCTTTAGGGATCCAATATGGAGGTCCATATCAAATTCCCAATTAGTCAGACTTTATTCATTATGCATTACCGGGCAGAGTCCAGAAGAATCTGTAAAGGCATTTCCATTAACACATACCCTTTGTGGGAATGATATGCCTTCTTACCTGCTGCATCCTCTAGCCCAGGCTTCCTCAACCTTGGCCCTCCAGATGTTTTTGGCCTACAACTCCCATGATCCCTAGCTAGCAGGACCAGTGGTCAGGGATCATGGGAATTGTAGTGTCAAAACATCTGGAGGGCCGAGATTGAGGAAGCCTGCTCTAGCCAACCAGCTTCTGTCAACTCATCATCTTGCCATCTCTCATCCAACCACAGTCCTTGAAAACACTTATTCAATCCAAGATTTTTGCTTGGATATGTGCAGAACCCACATTGCATATTACCTGGAGTTTTCCACTCTAACAGTTGTGGGATGTAATCCATTGGTGCAGTCAAATGCAACATTCCTTATTTCCCTAGAGTGGGCCAGTCAGTGTAACTTCCTGTTCCACTGGTCTGGAGCTTCGTCCCCCTGCATGTGACCTGGGAGATGGGTGTGGCTCTAGCTGACTCCATAAAAGAGCCGAGTCATGCAGCCATCTTCTCAGTCTTCCCTTGCTGATCTCTTGTTGCTGTTCTTTTGCTGCCATGCTGCCCTCCTACAGACATTTTGTTGTCTTAATGTAATTTTGCTGTCTGCTGGCTCTCAGCCAGCAGCACATGAGTTCAGTCTCCATATGAGATAAACTCACAGTTTCTTTGTGGGACTATTAAGAAAAGCCTGCCTTTCAGGGATCAAATCATGAACTGAAATGTGAGTAAACTTTTTGTTGCTTTACTCGGAAAACTCTTTTGTCTTTATTCTTTTAAGAGGAATCAAAAGGGAACAACAGGAAATAATCTTAACTAAAAGATTCAAATGAATCTGCAAACTCCAGCTATATTGAGGGGAATTTGCTCTGCTACATCACTCACTAGCATGAGTGAAGAAAGGATAACACTTATTCAATAGATCCTTTCCTGCTATCCTTAACATTCCCACAATAGTCATTGTTAGGTTCCTCCTAAACTGCTTCGTATGAAGTCCATGGTCAGGGTGCAATCCTGCATATGTGACATGGGTGTTGGAGGATTTCTACCAGAAATCCAACCACATATGGCTAAATGAACCTTTACATCCCCTTACATCCCCTTCAGCATAATGAAAAGCTTTATAGTGTTTATATGCCAGTTTGAGAGGTATAGAATACCATTTTTCCTCTCCCCCCCAAAAAAAACCCCCAACACATTATTTCCTTGGTGTGAGTGGTAGTTGATTCATTTATCCCGGGGGAAGCCTATTGAGTATCAACCGTGGTTAAATTCCACTCCCTCTCCAATAACCTTCTAAGGCTATCTGCTGGATCCATATCCATTTGTATAAGGTGATTATAAAGCCTTGATACTAATCCTTTATCATTGTCTTCGGACTCCACCAGTATAGATCCAAACACTGTTTGGTTTCTGTTAGCTTGCTCTCTTATATGTGGCTGTCTTAAGAAATGGCACATCTGATACCAGGTAAGCCACACAATGTTCATTTCTCCGAGTTGAGTTCTCCACATATCCCACAGAACCAGCTGAGGTCTTATATGAAAAACAATGACAACAACAAGCTTCTGAGCCTTAATAGGTTGGTTGGTTGGTTGGTTGGTTGGTTGGTTCATTCATTCATTCAAGTAAAGGTAAAGGTAAAGGTAAAGGTAAAGGTAAAGGTAAAGGTAAAGGTAAAGGTAAAGGTAAAGGTAAAGGTACCCCTGCCCGTACGCCCATCTCGCTTAAGAGGCCGGGGGCCAGCGCTGTCCGGAGACACTTCCGGGTCACGTGGCCAGCGTGACGAAGCTGCTCTGGCGAGCCTGCACCAGCGCAGCACATGGAAATGCTGTTTACCTTCCCGCTATAAAGCAGTACCTATTTATCTACTTGCACTTAGGGGTGCTTTCGAACTGCTAGGTGGGCAGGAGCTGGGACCGAATGACGGGAGCTCACCCCGCCGCGGGGATTCGAACTGCCGACCATGCGATCGGCAAGTCCTAGGCGCTGAGGTTTTACCCACAGCACCACCCGCGTCCCATTCATTCAAGTACCTCACTTTTAAATTGTCCTTCCTTTAGCTGAAAATCAGGCACCAGAGTTTTTTCTTTCTGTCTGTGAGTCTTGGAAGACCTGCTCCCTGCCTTGCAGGCCTTTTCCACCTAGCCTTCGGAAGGTGGGGCTCCAACTGACTCCAGCTACAAAAGCTGAGGCTGCTGAAGACTCATGGGTATTGTTTCTGGGGAGGAAGTTGCTGCTGTTGATTTTTTATGACTGTTTTTAGATCTTATTTATTTTAGATCTTAATTTGGAAATGGTTTGGTTTGGTTGTGTACTTTTTGATGTGTTTTTTATTGTTTATAACTACTTTTGTTATGTTTGTGATTGTGTAAAAAAAAAATCATGTTGTAAGCTGCCTTGGGCATGGTTTTGGCTATGGAAAGACAACATACAAATAAAATAATGTATGCATGTATGTTTTCTTCCTGGTCTTGAAGTCCAAATTCTTTCATTGCTGCTCCTCTGCAAGATGCTATTCTCCCATTCGACTTTGTCCTATCCGTGATTCTTGCACTGCGTAAGTAGTGACTGCAGCTATCAACTGTCCTAATCATTTTTATTTCTGCAGTGTTGGCCTACGAACCCAGGGCAAACTTCCTCAATAAACCTCGGGTCGTGCTCTGAGACTTCTCACTCCAGTGAGTGTTTACTAACATTCATAAAAGCCCATAACCTCATTTTCGGAAGACACTGTTTGTGCTGTAGAGGGTGCAAGATAGGCAATAAATTAAAAGGATAGGCAATACTGGATTGGTAAAGATGCTCTTTTAAATCTGTGGTTCATATCCTTTTGACTGGGAATATTTTTTTAATGTGTTCAGTTTGAAGGAGTGTATTTGAAGCTTTATCATTCTGAGGAAAATTGTAACCATAAATCCTTGTCAAATGGAGTATCAATGTTATCTTTTCAGTGAGATTGAATCTGTGGGATGCTATTTTTAGCGTTCTTTCTGTAATGTTGAGACCCAGATCTTTCTGTCAGTTAGCACAGTAGTGCTTTTTGCAGTCCATTTGCCATCTAGACAAGCAAGAGAAAGTCCCAGCAGCCACAATGAGAAGCATAGAGGGCCAATTTTGCCTCATGGGATTGAGGTTCCCCACCTCTGCTCTATAGAAATGTGGGTTAGCCATGGATGAGATCTTGCAAAACGAGCATGGTTGGGTTGGTCCCAAACCTTGAGTAATGTGTTTCAGCCTCCTTTATTATTCAATGGTTGTTGTTGTTGTTTTGTCAATCCCAGAAGGTCCCAGCATGAAACACGCCTGGGAAGAGAACTGGGTGGAACAGTCTGTGTGAGTGGTTATGGTTTGAGTGTATCTCAAAGGCCTAACAATCTTAGGCTCAGAGGAACCAGCAATGAGAGACTGTGTGAAGCTGTGTTTATAATTTTACCAGTCCAGTTATTTTAAGTTGGTTGATGTGTACCACTGTTCACACTGATAGCAGCTATTGTTCGTCTCTGTATGTACATGTTTCCCCTTTGCTTCTGATCTTTTTTTGCCTGGTAATCTTTTACCTTTTTGCCTAACATTGACTGCATTCTGTGCTAATTAAGCAAATAGGTATGAGATGAAACTGAGGATTGGAATAATGCCTGCTGATGTCACAGGACAAGTCTTCTTTTTCATGGGTAGAGCCGTCGTAGCAAACCATAGTTAAAAGCAGAAGTCGGCAAATGTCGGCTTGGAAAACTTTGTCATTCTCTGAAGCAATTCATGCGGGGGAATAGTGGAGATTTTTCACCAGGGAAGAAGCTGACTGTTTCCTCAAGCCCAAACTACTGTCTTCTTCTCATTCTTGGGGATGCTAATGAAATTCTCCCCCACTGAATTGCTCCCCAAGGAAATCAGCTTTCATATCTTTGCCAGCAGCAGAATCATCCAGGAAGACAGACAGACTGATTAGGTATAACTGGATTCCACACCAGCCCATTTCATTCCTTTATCCTGTGGGTTTCTTACCCTCAAGTTACACTTAGGCTTCCTCCAGCTTAACATGGAGAACTCACAAAGTGAATTCCGGAACTGGCACCTGAGCCATTATTGGTCATAGCTTTCAGTTCCTTCTGTTTATTTAAATCTACTTTTTATCCATCCAGGTGGTTAGTGCATGCAATCACCTGCACATGTTTATGAAACACAGAGCAAGAAAGAGTATCAATGCAGTTCTGACAATGCACACAAAGAGTTGTGTGCATCAGTAACTTGTTTTGGGGCAGGGGAGGAAATGAACAAAAGAAATAGGGAGTGGCGACAAAACACACTTTTCCAGTGGCATGTAGAAAGCCTGGAAATAAAAAGAAAAACATGAGAATGGTAGACTGCTAATTCAGCACTGCCAACACACCCACCCAAAGACCAGCTAAATCAGAACCCCAAAATCTGGGGGGCACCAAGAGATACAGGTGTGGGGTGTGTTTATAGAAGATACTTGATTTCTCTCCCCAGCACTTTTGTTCCGCTATTTGATACATCCCTTGAACCACAAGAATGCGGAATAAATAAAAAATGTTAGGTTTCGAGCCAAAGGTCTGCAATTCAGCCCGAGAGCTTAACAACAAGCAAACGTAAGTAGAAAACCTTTTCCCAGCTTTGTCGAGCTGCCGAAATGCTTCTTCTGTGCCTAAATGATATTGACTGTTGTTCTTATTGAAGAGGAAATAAATATGTGCTGGGAACCACTCAGACAACCATTCATCATTCCCTCATGCAAAAGATAGAAGCTTCACACACACACAGCCCGGGATGCCAGAATACAAAATCCAATGGCAGCTACGGTAGCACAAAATCAATAGGCTGTATTAGAAAACTCAAAAGCTAATCAGAGCCCAATCTCCAGGCATGATGTACTCCCGCAGAATCATTGCTTCAGGACATAACTCAATTCTCTCAACACCACCGACTGCAGCTTAATTCAAGCATTTAGGGGAAAATGAGAGTCTTTAAAATATACATTTTCTTCTTTATTGCTTCCGAGTGAAGCTTCGGTGCAGTACTGTAATGAATAATGATAACATACATTCTTAAAAACCGAAGCCAGCTCCGTCATTATGCCAAAATAGGATGAGGAGCCCTGCTGTGTAAGGCAATGAGACACGATTAGTAAACATCATCTCTCCTTTAAAAAGGGGGGAAGGAGGGGGGAAACCAAGAAAAGGGGGGTGGATATTGTTACTGATTAAGAATTCTGCTCATATCTCTAAAGGTAAAAGGGCCTCTTCTTGGTCGCTTTAATTTGCAAGAAATGTGGGTCAAGTTATCTTGCAGCCAAGATGTCAATACTGTTATATATATTAAAAAACCACCCTAGATAAATGGAAATTGGTTGGGAAATGATGAGACTGGGGCATGGGGGAGTTCAGATTAATTAATAAAATTAGTTCTAGCCCTTTCAAAATGGAATAAATGTCTGCTGTGACGCCATAAGAGAAATTGCACAACACATCATCGGTACACTTGCAGTGCACGTGTGCATGTATGTGCACGCGCGCACACAGAGAGAGAACTACCCTGTGGGTTTGTAAAAAAGATGGGTTGACCACCATTTCTGCTGGCTTTTATGGGCTGGGGCAAGATTTGGTGTAATGGGTTGACCTTTTTTTGTATGTGCACAAATCGTTTCTACATTCCCTCCACAACTGGTTTCAATAGGAGGGATTTTTTATGCCAGTTCTCAGTTGCCCGGGATGGAGAGTCCAATCCTACAACCTATTCAGCAAACCAAGACTGCACAACCAACATCCATTTGGGAGCTAGCTACTAGGGAACATAGCCAGCAATAGCTTTCCACAGGCACAGGAAAGTCAATCATAGATGTGGGCTCCCCACTGGTGGAAGGAGCTTCCTCTCTGGGGGCCTCTGCCCAGTTCTAAACCACTTGGGCCCATAAATCTGGTGGTTAGGATTACTCTGCTCCTCCTGATTTTTCTCCTCCCCCACCTCAGTTGGCAGATATATTCACAGTGGCCAGATTATTCAACACCTGCTCGGCATTTTCCCACTTCACCTTAAAGGGATGGTGAATCAGGTATGGCATTAGCAGTTGTAGAAAAAGTTAGGGAGTGTAACAAACAACTTAAAGGTAAAGGGACCCCAGACCATTAGGTCCAGTCGTGGCCGACTCTGGGGTTGCGGTGCTCATCTCGCTTTATTGGCCGAGGGAGCCAGAGTACAGCTTCTGGGTCATATGGCCAGCATGACTAAGCCGCTTCTGGCAAACCAGAGCAGCGCACGGAAACGCCGTTTACCTTCCTGCCGGAGCTGTACCTATTTATCTACTTGCACTTTGATGTGCTTTCAAACTGCTAGGTTGGCAGGAGCAGGGTCCGAGCAATGGGAGCTCACCCCATTGCGGGGATTCGAACCGCCAACCTTCTGATCAGCAAGTCCTAGGCTCTGTGGTTTAACCCACAGCGCCACCTGTGTCCCAACAGACAACCTAGAGGGGTTAAATCTAAAACATCACTCTCAGTTACTTGGTAACTGTTTGTTGAATTTATTTTGAGACAACAGGAAGAAGTTGTCCTCCCGATCTTCATTGCTCATTATAAACAAGCATTATACCTAGAGAGTTGGGGACCCTTCTAAAAAATCTCAAGGGGACTGAAGACACCTTGGCTCCCTAGAGTTGGTGCGCCTTCTACGGACTCTGAACTAGTAGTGTATATGCTCATGTGCAATGTACCCAGGTTCATGTATTTTGTATGTTGAGAATGGCTGCCATGATTATCACACAAATAGAATAACTGCTTTGGTTACCATGTACTAGATGAGACTACATTGCTTGATTAGAATTGCCGATTGTGGCTATGCTGTAAACTAATTCCCTGGTCATGTGTAATGCTTTACAGCTAAACTATTTTTTCATCATACATCCTCCTCTCCCAACTCAAGCCTCCAAGAGATATTAAACATTACACTGAGTAAACAAAAGCTAATTAAGCAATGCTTAAAAATGCCCCAGAGAGGAAGCGAGAAAGAGATGTACAGATCGTAGGCACAGTCTGTTTTTGGCAAGTATGTCTAATGTGACAGCACATTCAACCTACTCTGTGTCTGTATAGAATCCAGCATCTGGCATGGCAATAATTACTAGACTTCACAACATTTCTTGGAAATGGTCCATATATTACACTCTATACAGTAGCAGGCCTTCTGGAAATACTGCAGTTTTTTCAATACATCTCAACTCATCTCATTAATATTTACTTAACCTTCTAATGCCTGAAAATTGCATGTTTTTGCAATGATTTGAACACATTGTAGATTTGTTTGGGAGACTATCTAAAATGGGGGGGTCAATTGTGTATAGTACTTTGTGTATGGATGACAACATTATAAAGTGCTGGGATTATTTGAGCAAAGGAATTGGGAGTCTGTGGCTCTCCTGATGTTTGTGGACTACATTCTCCATCATTCCTGATCAATGACCATGCTGGCTAAGGCTAATGGAGTCTATCAACATCTGGAGGGTCATAGGTTCCCCATCCCTGTTTATCACACATTTTTCCTGTTCGCATTTAAACCACACCTCACACTACCAACAAGTAAATTAGAATTCTGTTATTCCTATTTTATAGACCAGAAGATGAGATTATGAGTCTGTAGCTTGCCAATGGACATAGAGAGATAGGAACACATGTTTCCAAGAGAGGAAATCAATGACACTGTTCTTTGGATCATTAGCCCGAGTCATGTGTTCAAAGACTTAAAGGTCTATGCCAGGGAGGGGATCAGAAATGCATGTGCTGGAGGTGTCTAGCCTGCATCAACTCTGTCTATCTCATAGATAGACAGACAGACAGACGGATGGATGATAGAGGAAAGATATATAAAAGATTTAAATGACTGAAAAAAGGCATATGGATGTATATGAATGGAAAGAGTGTATGTGTGTTGATACATGGGTGGATGATTGTAAATGGGATGCTTGGTTGAGTGAAGGAAGGGTGTAAGTAACAGAATGAGTGGAATGGAAGTTGGATGGATGAATGTGAATGGATGTGGATAGATGGACAGCTACTGTACAAATTAGGTTTTCCTACGCACTTTTTGCCCCGTTTACTATCAACTTGTGGTCCACAACCATCTCCCCTTGAGGGAATGAGGCCCTCAACTTCAGAAAATAAAATCCCAACCTTTTTTTCTAGGTTAAAACAAAAAATTCTGAACCTGAGTTGGGAATCTTTGATTCTCCTTATTCTTGGGAAATGGTGGAAATATTTTTGTTTTGTTTTGTTGAAATGAAAACGTTCTGCCATTTTCTGAAAGTCTTCCCATCTCCACCTCCCTTTGACTGGGGACTGACTTAATGACCCAATGCCTCCTTCTGTTTCTTTGCTGTGATTCTTGGTGCCTTTCTGCTCCTTCACTGCACTTTGTAACAGAATTGCATTTCTTTGTGCCTTGCTAAGGAAAGGGGAGAAAATGTTATTTTCTACAGTCAGCTGCAGCCTCCAATTTATCACACAGAGCTCATTTCTACAGTGCAAGAAAAATAAGGAGGCATGTGTCTGTTCTACTTGGTTCTGGAAAAAGAGATGTCTCCAAGACAGAGGTTCTCAGACTCTGAGGAAGTGTACTCAGCTATGTCAAATGGGGCTCAGTGTGTCTACAGTGGTCTTTCAAGTAAAGGATTGCAACACCAGGGAGGGAAATTTTTGCCCTCATCCAGGGCTGTCAATCAAGTCAGCTGCAACAGCCCACAGCTATTCCTAACTATGTCGTTTGAACAAGAGAAAGGATACCCAGATTCTGATAAAAGACAAACCTGTGAAGGGTTCAAAATTAAATTACAAATTGGGCCGATTCTCATTAAAACACAGACTGAATGAATTTCTCTCCCATCACAAGTTCTGTCTAGTGCCATGTTGAAACCTGACCTCCAAATTTCTAAACATTTTCTTTCCCTGTGAAAAACACTTCCCTTTACTGCCTCACTTCCAGGATGCTTCCACATTTCTTTAGAACTTTGGTGAGTGCAAGAATTAACTTACTTTACTGTTGTAATATGTCATTGGGTGGTGTTTGTGTTTTTCTTTCCATTAAACATTTGTCCATCACTCTGCAATCTTAAACAGTCCCATAAGAGTAGTTACCTCTTGGCACCTTCAGCCTGGAGGCTAGCCGTGAAGCACCTGAGATTGATTCAGCTGAAGAGGAAGAGGATTTAAAGAGAGTCTTTTCTTTTACCTTTAAAATGCATTTCTCCACACTGTTGCATTTAAAAGTAAAAAGATTTCAACGAAACAACAACCAGTTGTCAGCTGCATGGTAGGTCACACCTCTGTTCTTACTGGAAATCCTAGCTGACGTCATGTTGATGACTTCTTCTTCTTCTTCTTCTTCTTCTTCTTCTTCTTTTTATTACTTGTACCCTGTCCATCTGACTGTGTTGCCCCAGCCACTCTGGGTGGCTTTCAACAGAATACAAAGAACACACAGCAAATCCCAAGGCCAGCACAAAATCCAAATACCCTTATATTAGTGTCAGGTAACAATTGGTGGCAAAACCAAATGATGGGTGTCTACTGAGCCAAGTCAGATTTTGTCAACCTCTGTGTGGCAGAAAGATGGCTTATGTTCTCCTTGGTTGTCACTGTTCAAACCACATTCTTGGCTACCACAAGTCAATTATCTGTTGCAATACCTAAGTAATTAAGTAATGGCTCATACCTCCCCCCCCCCCAGTTAAAACTAGTTCAATTGACTTATTTGCTTCAGGTGTTTGAAGTTTTATTGTAATTTGCTTTATTCTTTTTTTTACTTATTCAGCTTCAATTTTAGTCAAAGGGCAGTTGTAAAGTATGGACCCACTTAAATAAATTAGCAAATGCAAATGAGGAATGGCAGGCTTTGATGTAGCAAATCTACTTATTCATGGAGATTATTCAAGTAAGGGTTTTGTCTTCCACAGAATTAGAGTGGTTGAAAATAATTTCCAAGTTTGCCAACTCCAGCAAACTCTGTTGCTTTCTTAGGAACACTGAAAGCACGCAAGTTACAAAACAAAGCTGTGCCTCCCTCAGACATTATGGTACCTTCTAATTGCAATGACAGTGGCAAGACCATGTAAAGATATATTTAGCAAGGATTTGTTTAACTCATATAAATTTTGGAGCTTGACACGTTCAGTGATTTCTGAAGTAAACCAAACAGACAGATTTGTCCTGTGATCCTGATAAGGAGATCCGCAGGCATAAAACAATCTATGGGCATTATATGGGATGTGCATTCTGATTTTCATCCAAATGTCAGTATTCTCGGTATGTGCTTTACAACTTCCAAGGCAACACACTTTCTGAAGGAGCAGATCTGTAACTTGGGTACTTCTGGACATATCTTTGTCACTAGAGGCCCATATGTCCTGTGTGGCTAGGAGTGCCTTTTACCAGCTTCATCTAGTTTGCCACTGTAGTCCATGTGTTGGTAACCTCAAGGATAGTTTGTTGTAATGCACTCCATGTGGGACTGACCTTGGGTCTGGATTGGAAGCTCCAGCTGGTGGAGAATGCAGTGGCCACACTGCTGATGGGAGCCACTGGTTGAGAACATGTGATACCATTGTTAAAACAGCTGCACTATTTTCCCCTCCACTACCAAGCCCAGTTAAGGTTCTTGTAATAATTTACCATGCCTTGAACAACTTAGGTCCAGGGTACCTCAGGGATAACCTGAGCCCTTATATCCTAGCTAAGTCACTGAGATCATCTGCAGGAGCTGTGCTGTTCATTCTACAAGTCGGTAAGGCTCATTTAACAACAAGAAACTGAGCTTTTAGTGTCTTCAGCCCAGTCCTGTGGAACACTCTGAAAACTTTACTATTCTACCAGCGCTACAGGCAATTAAGAATGCATCTTTCCATAATGGTTAACTGATGCCTGTTTTGGGGTTTTTTTTTAATGTGCATTTGAATGCACATTCCCTTTCATGTTCTGGTACAATTAGTCACATGTAAATAATTCCTTTGGTTTGTTCACATGTTACTAGAGTTAAATTGGTCATTAGTGTTGTTGTTTTTCCATTTCTTGGATTTCCATAGCTGGCTAACAAAAATTGAAAGTGGGATTTTCAGAAGATGACAGGCAAGTCTCTTCAACCACTTTAAAACAACTATGTTGCATTTGGAAAACATGATGCAGCCACATTCCCATTGGGCTTTTCTGTGACAAATTAGGCATGTCACCAGTTCACTGTTGCCACTCAAACAGCAGCAAAAAGCCTTGGTTGTTAAAGCTGAAATGCTTCTGCCACTTCATCGTCTAATGGGAAGCCTCCAGCCCCTGAAATTACTAGAATTTGCCCTATTCCCTGAAAGTCACTGAAAAGCCCCCCCTTTCAGTTTTGAAGGGGATGAATGGCCTCATGAAACTGTGTGTGGGAATACTTGACCCCGCTGTGAGATCAAGCCCCACAGCTGCCACTGCCACACGGCTCTGCCACGACAAGTGCTCATAACCAGGACAATAAAAAAGAAGAGAGACAGCTGCATTTGAGATGAGGATTGTCTCAGTTATGTTCATTGAGAAGAAGGGAAGTGATATCTCACCCCACTGAGTATTAGTGTCCATTCATCCTTCCTGGTTTTTCCTCACAGGGCTGCTCAGGCTGGCCACAGAGGAATCCCAGCTGGATTCCTAAATTTCTCATGAAGCAGTTGTGAAATGGTGAACAGAAGCTGAATCCAGAACATGTATGTGGGAAGGGCTGTAGGTCAGTAGTAAGTATATGCTTTGACTACAGAAGGACCTAGGTTGAACCATGACATTTCTGGGTAGGGCTGAGAGAGAGAGATTCCCTATATGAATTACTAGAGAGCTACTGCTAGTCAGAGTGGACAATATTGAACTAAATGGTCTAATATTATTTTATGAATCACCTTCTAAACCAGCGTCTCATGTTGATTTGCATGTAAGATAATCAAAAAGCAGCCCCAAAACACAAGTACAGCAAATACAAGTGGACACCTGTGGTAAAGGTTGTTTGATCCAGCTGGGAAAAGTCTGTTGGAACAAATATGTCTTCAACTATTTCCAGCAAGTACAGATAGTGAGCTCCTGTCATATCTCAACAGGAATGTTATTCCACAGAACAGGGCAATCTCCTGAAAAACCTGCTCCGAGTTAGTGCAGAGGAGGCTTCTGAGATCTTTGGAACTTGTAGGAGAAACTCTCCCACAGATGGAGCATTCTATTCGGTACTAGGAAGTGTGCAGTTTTCCTTCCATAGGTATTTAGTTGCCGCTAGGAGGGTTTAAAAAAAAATCTTGTGCCATGAAAGTTCTAGAATTTAAGTGTTCATAGCTGTCTTCTTTCTTACCAGCTGCATAATGCATCCCACGAACAGGTCGTGGTCATGGTGATAACAGGATAGAAATAGAAAAATGTTGCACCTGACTAATGTTTTGTAACATCTCAGAAAGTGTTCTCTGTCTCTCTTAATCCTTTATCCATTGGGCATTGTCTGTCAGCTAACTGGTTAAGTGGTCCCTTACGGCGTCTCTTGTTCAAGACCTGCATGGGCAACAGTGGCAGAATCCTGTAGAAGAGACTACAGGGCAGCCTTTGCCTACCTGGCCCCCTCCAGAATTTTTGTATCACAACTCCCATCAGCCCCAGCCAGCTGAGATGACTTGCTGAGCTGTAGATGGGGTGAGATTATGCAGTGGAGGGTGGAGTTGGTGTGTGCACAACTCTGCTGGAGGTTGGATTAGATGGCACTTTGAGGTTTCTAAAATTCTGTGGTTGTCATAACGGCACATGGACTGCCTTGCTGAGGAAATCCTCCATCTTACTGCATACCCAACTCGTGAGCTGCAAGAAATAGCAATGTGGAGAGACCTGTTTGGATGTGACTTGTTCTTTTGTTGGATTTTTCTAAGCACCAAATGCCTACTGCGTACCTCAGGCAATATTTCTAAAGCTTCCTGCTGCAGTTTTGAAGAGGGATTATAGTTGACACAAATTGTTTCAGCAAGCCATGCTGTATGCCCAGCTGCAGGTGTCATGACACACAAATAAGCCCAACCTGCCTCTGGAACATTCCGAAGATTCTGCTTCAAGGTAGAGAATAAGGATGAGGCCATGCCAGCCATGAGAGAACATCAACCCATGCAGGAAAGCCCTCCAGATAACAATAAATACAAAGGATGAAATTCTGTGCACTCTTGAATCCCATTGACTTCGGTGGGGTCTCAATGATGTATTGAACACATGGGGAAGCTTAAGCCTTCCAGATGTTGTTAAACTGAAACTCCCACTAGCCCTTACAATTGGCTGTGCTTGCAGGAGCCAATGGGAGCTGAACAATATCTGGAGGGCTGCAGGCTCCCCATCTCTGATGTACCTCATAGATCAGGGGTGGAGAACGGACATTCTTGGAATTGATACCAACTCTGAGGCATCTATATCCAGCCTGCAGCATCTCCTCCTCACTCTGACCCTTCTTTGTTAAAATTAAGCTTGAAAAAGGTCTGCAGTTGCAGCCAGTATAAGTCTTCCCCACCATGCCTTATTGTGAAAGGTTGGCCTTTTTTGTTTTGGGGGAGGGGGGCATAGATAGAGAGGGAAGGGTTAACATTTCCTTCCCTGTGCACTTTGATCCACTGTAAACACAAACACTCCATGGCACAATTAGGCTGGGCAAATAGCCTTTTATTGGTTCCAACAGGGAACCGTGGTTGCCTATTTATTATGACTGTTATGCTGATGATAATGTAACGTATACTTTGCCATCAATGTAAGTATTTTGCAATGCACTTTGAAACAAGCTGTTAACAGAGAGGAGAGAAGGGAAGGGAAATCAGTAGCAACTAGTAAGGCTGCATCATTCAGTTGACACCTTGATTTACTAGACAACTGTCCTCAATCATTCATCCTGCCTGACACCCATCTCTGAAGCAGCATTGCGCAGAACTGATGGCTCCAACAGCAGAGGCTGTAGAGAAACTGCTTCCAATGGACCACCACACAGGAGAAATTCCTCCATGTAACAGCTGCTCTGTAGTGCTTTTTTTTCCTGGAGGTACTCAAGGGTAGACAGTATCAGCATCCTTTTTTCTAGAAGAAGAGCAATTATTATTCCTGAGCCCACCCGAAGCTAATTCAGGATGGGATCGAGGGCAAGGCAGGTGGTCCGCGGGTCGACCCAGGGCAAATTGACTGGGTTGGAAGCCCCCCAGATTTGGGCCAAGGGACAGGTGTCAAGGCTGTACACAGCCCTAATAAATGAATCACTTTTGTACAGTGGTACCTCGGGTTAAGAACTTAATTCGTTCTCGAGCTCCGTTCTTAACCTGAAACTGTTCTTAACCTGAGGTACCTCTTTAGCTAATGGGGCCTGCTGCTGCTGCTGCTGCTGCTGCTGCTGCTGCACCATCGCTGCTCCACAATTTCTGTTCTTATCCTGAAGCAAAGTTATTAACCCAAGGTACTGTAACCTGAAGCATCTGTAACCCGAGGTACCACTGTATAAACAAAGTTGCAGGTATACCCAACTGTAGTCCTATTCCTTCTATGGGTCTTTGTTAGAACTCAGTTGTCACCCAAACTTTCATATTTTTCTTTCAAGTCTTTTGTACCCACAATGAGACCATATCACAACTGTTTAACAGATGAGAGGTACCAAATGGAAGAGCCAGGTCAAAGGGACAGCAGGAGCTTGATACTTGCTGCTAGTATCTCCAGACTAGACCAAAGGCCACCAGAAAAAGGTGAGCAGCAAGCACCGGAGGCCATGTATGCTCCTCTCATGAAAACACAACAACAACAGCAACAACAACAACAACAAATTTATACCCCCCCCCCAATTTGGCTGGGTTTCCCCAGCCACTCTCGGTGGCTCCCAACAGAATATTAAAACCATGATAAAACATCAAACATTAAAAACTTCCCTAAACAGTAGGGCCCTCTAGGTGCAGAAAAGCTTCAGAATTATCATCTTCTAAAATGTTTTATATTATCTTTCAAAACAGGTTCTTAAAGTATTTCATTTGTACTGAAAGGGGATATGTTTCACAGTAGGGCTATTTTTCAGTATTTCCCCCAGATTTCTATTTTTAAATTGGAAAAAGAGTTAATAAGTCATTGGAGAAGCAGTTTTCTCCCGTGGGGGGGATGGGGGTGGGGCTTACATCTCTACTCAATGCACAAAGGGACAATCAGCACATGAAATTTGACATCAGGGTCCACCACATGATTCTAATCTGGCTTCTATGTGTTGATTCTGCACAGTTTCTTGAACACTGGAAAAGGGCTTCCAAGGCACTCAGAATGGTACTTCACATGCTCAAGAGATGTGCAAGCTGTTCCCACTTTGTGAATATCATTTCTGACACATCTCTTTGTCAAGAAGCCCTTCATGTGGGTGTTGTTCTGCAGCACTAGAATAATGTGGCTGTTCTTAGGAGGCATCATTGTATTTCTAGCTGTGTTTACAAAATTCTTAGTCAAATCACTGAAAATCTGCAGGCAAAAGTTTGAAAATCAGTATGTGAAACTCAGCCCTGTCGCCAGTCTTGAACCAAGCCTCCATTTGGTTGTCATTCTTGTCAATCCCTCATAGACCTTCTGCCCATGAAGAACCTGTTCAACCCATCAGCTCCAGCCAGCTTCTCCCACATGCAAAGACAGGCTCCAGCAGATTGAGCATATGAGACCAATAGTGGTTCCAATGGTCAATGGTTTCCGCACATGCTGTAGAGGGAAGTGA
Organism: Podarcis vaucheri; assembly: GCF_965113315.1. Classification (NCBI taxonomy): domain Eukaryota; kingdom Metazoa; phylum Chordata; class Lepidosauria; order Squamata; family Lacertidae; genus Podarcis; species Podarcis vaucheri. The sequence goes on from NC_138767.1 coordinate 20,581,739, forward strand.
GGGGCAAATAGGGCTGATCAACCTAGGAAAGTAGCCTCTCTAGGAGAAGAAAACTCTGAGTCTAAATTTCTCCTGCCTTGCAGGATATCTACAGGAGAAGAAAAGGCTAAGGCATAAACCCTACAGAAATACGGAGTGTAGTCCCTAAGATGGTTGAACGACACCTTGTACACATCCTTCTGGCAACTCCTGCAGCCAAGCTGGTGCCAAATGTGTTGCTCTGATTTCCTTTGTACCACATCAGTGAAGCCAAGAGTGGGAGTAATGTTTGGGCAGCCCAGGACCTCCATACACACTGCCCAGGCTAGCACCCTGGGGAGGTCACTTCGGTGCTACTAACACAGTGGTTTGACTTGACCCCCAGAGGTACACTCCATTGTCTCTTGAGATGGATGGATGTCAACAAGAACAATGTATAGAGAAGGGAACTTACACTGGAAGGTTTGTGAGTTCGTGTTCAGGACTCAGAGCTCCCAAGTCAAACTACTTCTAGGCTTACCCAAAAGATGAGTGTTCAATCCTAGTGAACAGTATGATTACTTTTTCCAGTTAATTAGGGCTAGCCCCACCATTACTCAGAGCAAGGTAGCTTCCTCAGGTTACAGGTGGTGGGATAGTGAGGTGCTGGTGGACAGAGCTATGTGGCCTCTTCTGCACTATCTAGTCTAGCCGGCTTCCCTTAGAATATAATACATTTTAATATAATAAATTTTCTTAAAATATTAAGACCATCCTAGAAAACATATTCAGGGCCTTTCATAATGCCAGAGAAAGATTCTCTCTTGCTCTGTTTTTGTTTGTTTGCTGAGAGAAAGAATTAGTTTTTTAAAAATTAATTAATGTTGTAAATGCATTAAGAAAAAGAATATTCCTTGTCAGAAACGAGAGAAATTAAGTGCAAGAGAAGATAAAACACAGTGATGAATTCTGCAGGTTGGAATGGACCTTCATAAACTTTCATTCCCTCCCTAAGATGAGTTACAGGTTGAAACAGAACATTGCGAACAAAGACAAAGGGATTTATGCAGTTGTTTAATGACAGTAGATGTTAATGAATCAGAGAGCAGCAAATGCACTTCGAAGTGGTAGCCTCACTGTAATTGATAGACACATAGTGTGAATGTTTGATTATATTTGCAAAATCATGTACACATCAAACAGTGCTATTACATTTAAGGCACTTTTCACTGTGTTGTTTTTGTTATCATTTTCCTCATTTATCCTTCTTGCAATAAATCAACTTGAAGCAATTCATTTTCTAAGTCATTCCAAGATAGACAACAGATCCTGAACCCAGCGTGTGACACATTAAATTCACAGAAGTGTCAGTCGCATTTAAGGCGTGTGGCTAACACCTATAGCAGCCAGATCACTGCAGCAGGAAAAAAACAAAACAGGCCTGAAATAATTCTTCCCCCATGCCAATATGAAGGAGATTTTCCCTTTACTTTCGATAAGGGCTACTAATGAGCATTCCAGGCTCTGTCATGTAACACTAATTAACAAAGCACCAAGTAGCAAATCCTCAATGAAGACAGCACAGGCCTCTTAAGAACTGTTGATCCGTATCCTTGAGCGCAAGCAGTATAAATGTCCACTTTGTAAAATATGCTGCACATAAAATTCAATGTTTTCTCATAATCAATAACCCAATGTGCATTTCCTTCTATTAGGCAGCCCCAGAATCCTCATAAAAGTCTGCAATATGAGATAGGTTGAGCAGTGAATGGATAACCACATATGGAAATTCAGGCATAGTGTTGATTGTGGGGGGATAGCGACTGTTTCTAGTCTGTCCCAAGTTCAAATTATTCTGTGAAATCTTAATAGTAAAACAATAATAGTAATAATAACCCTGCATTTAGATTTAGACTCACATTTAGCTATGTGCTTTTAAACATGTTTTCTCCCCATAATATACATTTCTAAGATGGTTTTCTGAAGAAAAAAAAAAATTCTAAATGCATTTTGATACTATTTTTGGCCACAAGTGTCTTATATCTTTTTATTATTCACAAACACAATGTATGAACGAATAAAACATCAGCTTAAAAAAAAAACTACAAAAAAATTGGGGGGGGGGGACTTTAGGGTTGGACAAAGCCGTCTATATCCACTCCATGTTCCAATTTTTATATTCCTGTTGCTTTCCATTTATACATCAATATGCAATTTAACAAAATAGTCTCAAAATACATATTTAAATATGTATTTTAGTAAGTTTAAATGGTCTCCCAACCATTTTAATAGGAATTAAGATACACTACATTAAGGATGAAAATGAGAGCAAATGAAACAAAATGTAGCTGGTTTTACTGCCACATAGGCACTGTTTAAACAGGTATTTTCTCTGAAAATACATTTTTACATGTGCTATATATTCTTTCTTAAAACATGATCTAAACCATTTCCAATATATTCAAAACAGTGGAGAACTGCATTGCAAAATTCCAAGCACTGTAAAAGCTGGTGTTAGGGTTATCTGCTGGTGTTAGGGTTATCTGCTGGAGGCAGTCAGACCCCATCAACAGTGTTTTACATCAGCTGGAGCATCTGGACCAAGCAGAAGCATTACTCCACATAGAATGTATTGCAATAATTGAGTCTAGAGGTTACCAACACATGAATCACTATGGTCAGTCTAGGCCCACCAGCTTAGACTTGCAAAATACATTCTTTGCCACCGAAGCTTTCTGAGCTTTCAGCAACAAAGATGGATCCAGGAGCACCCCTAGACTCCAAGCCCATTCTTTCAGAGTTAGTGCAACCCCATTCAGAACAAGCAATGGGCCAACCTCCTGGATACAGGAACTGCCAACCCACAGTGCCCTCATCTTCCCTGGGTTCAAGCTCAGTTTATTGGCCATCACCCACTCCAGCATTGTACCCAGTCCATATCATGCACAGCCTGCCCCGACTCAGATGTTATGGAGAAGTGGATCTGTCTATCACCAGCATGCTGATGACACTTTGTCCCCCATCTCCTACTGATTTATCCCAGCGGCTTCATATAGATATCACACGGCCCTGCGGACAAGACTGTACAACTGTGGTACACCATAGTTCAAGGACCATAGGTCAAGAGACATTTCTTACAAGAATAGGCAAAGACTGGATTCATTCTACAACCCTAGGTGGAAACAGCAAAAAAATGATGATATGATCAAAGAAATATGTGTGTCTATATCATGGGAAGCAAATCCCCTAGCCAACCAGCCTAAGACTTCCTACTAAGCTTAAGTGACATGTCTCGCATTGTGCACCCACTCCAAATTTATTGAAAGATCCTAGTGGGACCAGGCTGTTTATTTTTCAATCCCGATTAGGTTCTGCTTGCATTTGCAGAAGGAAACATTTAAATAGCGGCTGCTGCAGGCATAGGACTTGGAGAGTGAGATTTAGTATATGGATGAAAGCATTTGAGCCGCAATTAGCAAGATCAAGCAGTAGCATTTTCTCAGCATCTTAGTCTCCCAAGCTATGTCTACAACATTTTGTTCCATTTCACCTCATATTTCATCCTTAATGTAGGGCATCTTAATTCCTATATAAAATCAATGCATTTTTAACATGCTTCACTCTCAGAGAGCCATTTTCCTACATGTAGCAGTGATGTTTAACTTTGTCAGGTATAACGCATACCACTTAATTTATAGATGTTGAGAGTGCCCATCTGTTTTCAATGGGCAATTTATGTAAACTGCTTCCATTAAATGGAAGCCAGTTCTTTCATATTAATTATTTTTGATTCTTTAAAATGATATTTGATCATGTATGGAAGTGCATCATTCTTTCCCCCTCTAATGATGCAAACAGGAGGAGGGCATCCAAAATGATCAGGGATACCCTGGAAACTGTAGTTTGCTAAGGGTGCTGTTCAGAGGCCCCTGCTTCCCTCACAGAGCTACAATTCGCAGAGTGGCTTAACATTCAATCCCTCTTCCCAGGAAACTCTGGGAATTGTAGCTCTCTGAGGGGAATAGTGGCATTGGATTAGACAAATTCTTGGAGGATAAGGCTATCTATAGCTACTAGTCATGATGGCTTTATACTGTATTACCTCCAAGATCAGAGTCAGCATGCTCCTGAATACCAGTGGCTGGGGAATAATAGCAGGAGAAGGTCATGGTGTTAAGTACTCATGCCCTGCCTGTAGGCTTTCATAAGCATCTGGTTAGCCACTTGTGAAAGAGGATGCTGGAAGATAGGTCCTGATGCCATCAGTTTTGTGTTTCCTTTGGGATATTGTCAGGCAAAGTTAATGCACACTTAATATCCTTTTGATATATTTTAAGTGAATCATTAAACTGTTGGCCATTATGCTGCAATACTGCAATAACAAATACATGCTAAAGATTATAATGTATTTAAGCAGCAATATTTTTGGAAATGTTTTGAGCACAAATGAAAAATGTGCCACGTAAATAAACTGACAATAACTTGATAGATGTTTGTTCCAATCTAGCAGGACACTTCCTATGCTCTTATGGTCTCATTCTTACTATCCTTCAAAGGGGTCTAGTGTTATGGCCGTTTTACAGACACAGGTATGAAAAAAATAATGAGTGTCTTGCCTAAAGCTGCCCAGTGGTTCAGGTGAAACTTGGTCACACTCAACAGGTTTGCAAAAGCACAGTCAATGCATAAATATCAAGTGTGCCTATATCAAGATGGACTGAATTTTCATATCAGTTCACATCAGCTCATATATAATGCTTAGTGGTTCACATATTTCATTGCCAGACATCAAGTATATGGTAAAAATGTACAGAGAAATTAAGGGATGCAGGCCAACTCTTCCATTAAAACTGATGTTGGAATAATTTATGCAAATTGGAGGACAGTAATATTTTCTGGTGGCAGAAGAAGAATGCATACTTTTCCTCTGTCCCCTCCTATAAATTCTCATCCTACGGCAGCAGTGGACAAGCACTGGTACAAGAACCGCAACAGAGCACATGGTTTCAAACAACAGAGAGGAAAAATATGTGGTTGCACCCACTTGCCATATTTGTCCCATGGGGGATAGGGGAGATGAAGATCTGGACCACCAGCTGGCTCCAGTCCCCTACCCCGGCCAAAGAGGCTGCACGGTGTTTGTACAAAATTGCTATCTTCACTCCTTCTGGAAATCTGATGTGGAGATGCTGTAGTCCAGCAACAAAGGAGATGTTTGTTTCAAGCTGCGCTGTTATGGGAAACTTGAGTAAGGCATTAGACTTGAATAATAAAACCATTTCCCAGCTGGAATGGGGGGGGGAGAGAGAGGGGAGAGAAGATCTACATTTAGAAAAAGAGGGAACTAAAATAGTAACCAGAATTAGGAAAGTGTTTAGAATGATGTATTGCCAAGAAATAATTGGGCAAAAAGTCATTTGTTTGTGTAATTCATATCCTACACTAAGAATGAGATACCTCATACCTGGGGCCTAATTGTGGCCCTCCAGGTCTCTCTATATGGCCCCCAGAATTCTTTTTTGGCCACACCCCACACTGGACCTGCATCTTCCTCAAGTGCTTTTGCCTGGATGGAAAGCATCCTTGAACGCTAGAAGGAGGATGGATAGATGTGGGACTTGTATGCATAGAAGAAAACCTCTGCATCTGTATGGCTGGACCAAAACTAAGGAGTCACAGCTGTGGCTTCACTCACTTGTTGCCTCCTGCTCTGCCACCACTGGTGAGTGAACATGAGGGAATGTGGCCTCAGGGCCGAACAATCTACCCCATATATTTACCACAAAAACCCCACAAAGCCGGATAAATAAGGTTGCCAAATGAGGAGCATTCCAAACCAAGAGATTTCAGGACCTAAATATGAGACCTAGAGGTGGCCCCTGGTGATGTCATTGGGTGGCCCCTGGTGATGGAGGTTAATTGGGAGAGCAGAGTGGAGAAGGGCAGATCCCCCAGAGTGTCTAATCCTTTGATTTGTAGCCAGCTCCTGCTGGTCTGAAGCTTGCGAGCTGCTGCTCACCTGGAAATTCAAGCTCCCCACCTGCCACCTGGAGGGGAGCAGGCAAACCTGGAGACTTCAGGTCAGACCTGGAAATCTAGCAGCCCTACAACTAAAACACCCTGCTGGAGGTTGTGCTAGATGCCATATGGCATTGAGACTAGTGGAAGCTTCCCCTTGCTCCTATCAACATTTGGGACTCAGTTGTGTCCCTGCCTCTCTCTGTAGCTCCTTAAAAGGGCTCATTGTGCTGTTTCTACTTTGACCACCATCCCAGAGGAGAGGCTTTGCTGACTTCCATTACTCATCTAGGCCAGAAAGTGTTTTCACTGTGTTCCCGCCAACACCTGGAATTGAGGATTGGCCCTGCATTCCTCTCTAGCTCTTTTAAAGGGATTCATTCAGTACCGCTTTTGCTTTGACCACCATGTCAGTGGAGATAGAGGCTACTTTCCATGTACCATCTATGCCAAAGAGTATTTTCACCCTCGTTTTGCCAAACACCTAAGCCTGGGAACTGGCTCTGTAGCTCAGTGGTAGACCACCTGCTGTGCATGCAGACAATTTCTGGAATCTCTAAACAGAGCTGGGAATGCACCCTGCCTGAAACTGTGGAGAAACACTGCTGCTCAGTGTAGACAGTACTGAACTAGATGGATCAACAGTCAACATTTGGGATCTAGGGTTTGATGATTAATACTCTGTGGTTTTGGTATGGAGGAGACTCTTGGGAGTCCCATGGACTGCAAGAAGATCAAACCTATCCATTCTTAAGGAAATCAGCCCTGAGTGCTCACTGGAAGGACACATCCTGAACTGAGGCTCCAATACTTTGGCCACCTCATGAGAAGAGAAGACTCCCTGGAAAAGACCCTGATGTTTGCACAAGGAAAAGGGAACGACAGAGGACGAGATGGTTGGATAGTGTTCTTGAAGCTACCAGCATGAGTTTGACCAAACTGCAGGAGGCAGTGGAAGACAGAAGTGCCTGGCGTGCTCTGGTCCATGGGGTCACAAAGAGTCGGACACGACTAAACAACTAAATAACAACAAGAACATTGATTCACTCTCTGGTTCTTAGGGTGCTTCCCAACTAATCTAGGGTGGGATTCCATCAAATTCATGTCACTATTTTGGACCAGCATTCAATCACATACTGGCAAATTTGGGCTCCACATTGTAGTTGATTGGAAGGTCTTCTGCAAAAAGTCTGTCTCCCCCAAAATTGGACTTTTGCGACAAGGAAAATGACAGAAAAATACACTGGAAAGTGTGGGATAGAGCTTGCTTTGATGCATCTTCCCCACAAACATATCAGAATGAGTGCTCATTAAATAGCCAATATTGTTTAATCTCCCTACAAACAAATCAGGATGAATGCTCAATAAAGCAGGGTGTTCGTAAGTGCCTATAATTCTGTGGAATCTACTTAAAATCTAAGCAATTCCAAATCCAAAAGAGCCCACACACAGCATTTGGTGCCAAGAGTGAGGACGAGAGACCTCTCTTTATATTCTCTCTTTATAACTAGCTGACAGCATCACAGAACCAGTTAATGCATCTCCCTGCCAGCTTAACTGCTTGTTATTTCTGGTGTTTTGTTGCACAAGCCGCATAATGTGAGATAAGAATATTTACAGAAGTCACAGCAGCTTCTTTGCAAACAAGGCATGTTAGGGATGCAAAAAATCTCCTCCTGTGAGGGTGTTCACTGTGCAGTTTCTGCGAGCATGCTTATCTAATTTTACACAATTCACATGCGAAGATTGCAAACCTGCAACCTTAAACCTAAGCGCCCGTAAAGTTGCACACAGAGCTTTAACAATCTAGTCAAATGCTAGTGTGGTGCAATGGTTAGAATACTGGACAAGAGCTAGAATAGTGGTAGGTAATAGTTAAAATCCCCGCTCAGTCATGAAGCTCAGCAGGTGACCTCAAGGTCTCTCAACCTAGCCTAACTCACAAGGTCACCATGAGGGGGAGAATCATGTATGCCACCTTGAGCTCCTCAGAGGAAAGCTGGGGTACAAATGCACTCGATCATTTAATCAATGAGGTTTGTTTCCTTTAACTACAATAAATCTTGCATAAGGTTTCTCAGCATCCCAAGGGAAAAGATGGAGGTTAATATGCAAAGTTGTAATATTTACCTGTTAGCAGAGACATGAGAGCATAATGCAAGCTTACTGGAACAGGACAATGGCTGATCAAGTGCGAAATCCTGTTCTCATGGTGGTCACCCAGATCCCTGTGAGAAATCAGCAAGCAGGACTTGAATGCAACATCGGTTTCCCCACCAGCAACTGGTAGTCAGAGCCTTACTGCCTCCGAAAATGGAAGTATTCCACAATTTTCAGTTTAGCTATAACCATTAGCTTTGTTATTGAATTCCATTACCCAGTTCAGAATACAAAACTGGCATACTGTCTGAGTGCTGTACTAGCCGATTCCCCCTCTCCAGATCCTTAGTCCAGATTGTTTTCTGAACCAATAGAGAAGTTCCCCTTCCAAATACCACAACTTTTTGGCAAGCCCTATATCCAAATCCAGGGAGAGAGGTGATTGTTCACCAAAGAGCAGTTAAAATAGGACCATGGGCAAGTTATATATGTGTCTTATCATATAGCACTCCTTTACTGATTAGCATGTAATGACTATATTGGTCATTATGGTGTCAATCGTGCCTTTGAAAATTATAGACCATGTTGAGTGTACATTGTTATGTGATATACTGCAAACGTTAAATAAAAGCAAATGATCTCCCCTTAATATGACATGACAGTCAGTCTTTCGTTTTCTTCTGTATAGATGTGTGTGTGTGTATGTGTGTGGTTCATTGCCACAAGGCGATTTTATTCAACTGCTGTCCCTGTGATTGACGTGAAATTGCACCATCTTAATTCATTCATAACTATCACCTGAAAGAGATGGCTGAATAGTCCGAATAGCAATATTAACACATCAAAGGTTATGTCTTGCATTGATCAAAGGGAACAAATTTGCCATTCTTCCAAGTAATTTCTGAAGAAATAAAAAGCTGTTAGCCGTACTTATATACAAATTGCTTTAGACAAATTTATTTAGACAAATTAAATGGGTATTGAAATGTCATGGAATGCTTTCTTTAAAGTGCTAAAACTTTTTAGGAAAGTTATATGCCATAGTTCAATGGTTACTGTGAGCGTGTGAATTTTCCTTAACATGTATTATTGAAGCCAAATTTGACCTGCTAATAATGATTTGGAATCATTTCTCATTTGTTCATTCTGAATGCTTTACCATTTGTACATTAGTGTTCTGTAAGCTGCACATTTCTTAAAAAGTAGAGACATCACCTTGCCAACAAAGGTCCATATAGTAAAAGCTATGGTTTTCCCAGTAGTGATGTATGGAAGTGAAAGCTGGACCATAAAGAAGGCTGATCGCCGAAAAATTGATGCTTTTGAATTATGGTGCTGGAGGAGACTCTTGAGAGTCCCATGGACTGCAAGAAGATCAAACCTATCCATTCTTAAGGAAATCAGCCCTGAGTGCTCACTGAAAGGACACATCCTGAACTGAGGCTCCAATACTTTGGCCACCTCATGAGAAGAGAAGACTCCCTGGAAAAGACCCTGATGTTGGAAAAGATAGAGGGCACAAGAAGAAGGGGACGACAGAGGACGAGATGGTTGGATAGTGTTCTCGAAGCTACCAGCATGAGTTTGACCAAACTATGGGAGGCAGTGGAAGACAGGAGTGCCTGGCATGCTCTGGTCGATGGGGTCATGAAGAGTCAGACATGACTGAACGACTAAACAACAACAACAAATATGTGTGTGTGTGTTTTAAAAAACTTAGTGTTCTCGAAGCTACCAGCATGAGTTTGACCAAACTGCGGGAGGCAGTGGAAGACAGGAGTGCCTGGCGTGCTCTGGTCCATGGGGTCACGAAGAGTCAGACACGACTAAACAACTAAACAACAACAAGCTGCACATGCTTGAGGTGGAAGGGGAGAAAGGCCTAGGCCTAACTGCTTCTAAGACACTCTTCTGGATTGACTCCTGGATTCTCAGGATCTGTCTTTTACATTTTACAAGAGGACTCGCAACTAAGAATCTAAAGAGCATCCCGCAGGATCAGACCAAAGGTCCACTTGTGATTCCCAGGAACTGTCGTTCAGAGCATACTGCCTTCAACACTGGAGGTAGAAACACAGACATCATGGCAAGTAGCTATTCATGGCCTTATTGTTTATGAATTTGTCTGATCCCCTTTCAAATCCATTCAAATTGATGGTCATCTCTCAATTTTCTGGGTGCTAATTCCATACTTTAAATATGTACTGTTTGAAGAAGCACACCCTTTTATCTTTTCTGACAGTCAGCTTCTTTAGATGAACCTGGGTTCTAGCATTATGTGAGAGACGCAAATCTTTTCTCTATCCACTTTCTCCATGTCATGCATTATTTTATACAATTTTATATTCTCCATCTTAATCGCCTCTTCTCTAAACTAAAAAAGGCCCAGATGTTGTAACTTTCCAATCCAACCTTGATCATTTGGGCTGCAACAGAAGCTTCCTTTTTGGAAAAAGTCTACAATATCCCTTTTGAGGTGAGGCAACCACACCTGGACACAATATTCCAAGTGTGATATTCCATAGATTTATATAATGGTATTTTGATATTAGCAGTTTCATTTTCAACCCTTTGCCTAATCAACCCTAAAATAGAATTCACTTTTTTTCACAACTGCCACACAATGAGTTGACTTTTTTTTTTTAAGCTATCCACTACGATGCCAAAATCTTGTTCCTGGTCAGTATGCACCAGTTCAGGCCCTATTGACATGCATGTGAAATTAGGAATTCTTGCTTCAATGTATATTACTTTCTACTTGCTTACATTGTATTTGTTATCCAGTTTGGGAAGATCCTTGTGGACTCCTCACAATCACTTTTGCTGCTGCTGCCACTTTATTTCTCTTCAGGTACCATTAAGCCTCTTTTTTGTTCTTCTTAAGTCTCACTTAGCCTTTTCCTACAGACTGCCCCTCAACTGTTGTGTGCCTGGTTTCCTCTTCCTCTTCCTCTTCCTTTTCTACTTCCTCTTCTCTTTATTTTTCTGCTTTCTTATACACTTCAGTCCAAACCCTTTACCCAGTACAAATAGTATCTCTGACAACCCAACATTCCATTGGTCTTTAACTATGGACCAATGGGTTCAAATGGAATGTCTAGTAAAGGACTTATCACAACCTCACCTTTTTAATTCTACTGTTCTCTATAAAAGCTGGTCTCTAATGCCAACTGACACATATCACAGTACCTCACAAGACCCATAGGCAACCACTTAGTAACTGCTCCAGTCTTTTTCTTAGCAGATCGCCAACTGAAGAACACCTATCTAATGTGTTTCTTAGGCCTCAGGAGTAAATCTCCTATCTCCCCCACCTCATATCATTGGCTAATTAGAAACCAAGCAGTTTTCATAACAGAACTACATCCACTTATGTAACTTTGGCATCATGGTGTTATGGTTTCACACACTCCTCAAAAAGTAATATGAAAATCAGCTCCAATTTAGCATTCAACTCCTAAGGCCCTTTCAGTGTTATCCTATCTTTATGGGAACAGCTTCCACATCGCTCAGATTACATTTAGATGACCCAACCATATGGATGTGGGTTGATTGTATTGACACTTTTCCCTCTATGAAGTGCCAGTTTCATGGTTGAAGCCAATTCAGTCAGCCCCCACACATGGTTAGGGTTGTTGTTGTTTAATTACCTCAGAGGCATCCAGAACAGCTTCAGTGCTGCTAGCATACTGTTTAATGGGAATCTCTGAAAAATTCTGTTTAAATGGTCTAATCTGATGTTTGAAATTTTAACATTCTTGCTCAAGAGTACGTGGTGAAATCAAAACAGCAATCATTCCTGCTCTCTGCTCCCCACAAAGTACTAAGATAAAACTTGAACAATAAATAAAGAGGTTTCGTTATAGAACTGTAAATAGTTCTTTATTTTGTCTTCATGCCTATTCTGAAATTTATATAGACGCTCCAAGAACCAGAGAGTTTTCATTTCTCCCTCCCTGCATTCTTGTTGGTTAAATTAACAAGTTTAGGAGACATCCTATGTGCTGACCTGAAGAGAAAATCAGGTGGCCCATGATGCCTTAATTCTTTTTGATGTATGAGATGATAAAGAATGCACTGCTGACAATAGAAATCATTGTCTCCCGACAGAAAAGTCTCCCTGTAATTGAAACTTGACCTGAATCAGAGTGATTGGAAAAGAGGGAGGTAGTTCACTGTTACCAAATTGTCCCATAAATTTCTTGAATGGGTTGACCTTTATCTGTTTTGAAACTGTGTTACATTTCCCATTGCGCCACTGATTAAGCATAAATTTATGCTCCAATTTCTGCGTAGCAAGGTTGGGAAACCAAATGCATCCAGCTGAAAATTGCCCAAGCTGGATCTCTACAGGAATGCAGATGCGGCACAGAAAATGCCTGAACTGTTTAGTGAAATATATACACATCACTAAAGTTAAAGACAAAAGTCTCTCCTTGGACCTGCAAAAATCTTTTTTATTCACATAAAGCAAAATTTCAGAATGCATTTGATGGTTCTTGTTCTGGTTGCTGGAAGAACAAGGGGAGAACATGATTTTAAAAACAAACAGAAAGATACAGAAATTTAAGATGAGGGCAGAAATGGAATGGAAGAGAAGGATGGGTAAAAATATGTGAAAGTGATGAAGGCCGGAACTTCAGAGATTCATCCATTTCTATCTGTTGGTGTTTCTACTCAGCACTTTAGTCCATCTTATCAAATATGTCAATGTAAAAGTAGAGACCTATTTACCAACATCCGCAAAGATTACATAGTAAGCCAAAACTGGAACATAGGCAGCCTGCTTCATTTAAGAGATGGGTTTTCAGGATATTACCACTAAAAATAATTGGGTAATCTTAATTCATATATATGAAGGCAGGCAAGAAGAACAAATATTTATTTATTCATTTAGGGTTTTTTAATATTGCCTTTCTGGCCCACAGGTCTTGCTGAAACAATTCACAATTAAAAGCATACAAACAATTTTAAACTCCTACCTCCCCACACCTTTGGAAACCTATATTGGATGGTACCTGAACCACAGAGTTCTCCTTTGGCTGGAATTGTTTCTTTAATAAAAAGTTCAAAAGGAATCATTCAGTTATTTATCAGAACTGGTCTACATGCCACTCATAACCGCTTCATATTTCTTAAGAGTTGTCCATAAAGTCTGTGTTGTACACACTAAACATTTCAATTTTCTTTTGTTGCCTTTGGGGCATATTTCTCCCAAGTCTTCTCTTGTGTCATCTTTTATGTGATTTCTTATCAAGAACCAAATGCGTTCAACATTTTTCTAGCTATTAAGTTGAGTCCATTGATAGTCATTCTATCTCCATTACAGATGTTGAAGAAATTTGGTTCTGTTCACATTTCAGTGTGAACCTAATTTGCACTTCCCCAAACAATATGTGGATGAAAACTCAGACATCCTTCAAAATGTGCATTTCTCTGAATTTTACAAGGCACTTCTTCCCCCTCCCAAAGAATGGGTACAAAATGCAAATGCTAAGGGAACATATTTATACAAATACATATATTGGGGAAATAGCATACAAAAGTGCATTATATCAGGGAATATGAAATCCACACTCAAATAGTGATAATTTGTAGGCCTTTTTTTTAAAAGAGCAAACTGATGCAGAAACGTGGCAAATTGAAACTTAACAACTGAAAAAGGAGAAACAGAAATGGAAAGATTCATGATCAATTCTTCTTCTCTGAAAGGCCCAGATGGAAAAAAATGAAGAAACTGATAAACCAGAAGGTTATCATACCCAGAAATTTGTTCATTTATTTTTCTTCATACAAAAATTTATATCCCACTTTTCCCTTCAAAAAACATTCACTTCAGAGCTGTTAGCAAAGCATCAAAACACACAGAAAAATAAAAAGCATAATTCATCATTAAGACAGATTATTAATAACAAGGGCGAAAAGCAGTATCAATTGACAAAAAGCACAAGAGACAGAGGTAATGATAAATAAATTAAGCAGCAGCATAATCAGAGGCATACAACTTAATGGCACATGCAAAAGGGCTGTCGCGGAAGTTCTTAAAGGAGGAGCAGATTCACAGGGGAAGAGGCAGACCTTCAAGTATCTTATCAAAACTCATCAAGTATCATAGGGTGTTGCTGAAATTTGAAAGACCAAAGTCTGCTGCTGGGCAAAATATTTATGCATTGCTGGGGGTTGGACTAGATGACTCTTGCGGTCCCTTCTAGCTCTACCGTCCTATGATCAGTCCTCCTTTGCACTGAAGTAAACTACCTAATCTAGTCACCCCATGCCTTGGAGGCTCACGGTGATCAGAGATGAAACCACTTTCCTTACAATGCCTTTTAGAAGCTAAACATTGTGAACTGTGTGCATTAATGAGGAAGAATCTTTGCGTTTATGTTCTTCTGAATAATTGGCTGTAAATTAAGAGCAGATAGCTTAACCGATCCCTTACATAATTTAAAGAACAGAAAATAGTCCCCCTTTTATAGCTTTGTTCAGAGTGATTAATGGTTTGTTTCAAAGTTTATAGAGTTTTCAGAGCTCTCTAAAAATATGAATAATTGATGCATAAAATTATGACTATTTTTTTCCAGATAAAATTGTTTTTACTAGAAATTTCCATATGGGGGTGGGTAAAGCAATACATTTTTCGGGTTACATGCATTTTCTAAAACACATTTCTGCATAACACAATCTGTTTCAAGAGATTTACCTGGAATATGTCATTTTTGCCCAGCCTTCCATAACTCTGTGACAGATGATACATCCAAACCTATTACAGTGATCTGTTGCGCTCTCCCCTTTCTATAAGAGCAAAATATTATTACCTGGTGCATTTAAAAAAATGTTTGGTTTGGTTCCGGTCTAGCCTCTTTTCAAAATCAAGAGAAATGGCTTCTTTAGAGGAGGTGATTTTTCCAGCAGGAGAACGGTGCCAGAGGAAAAGGTTAACCCACTGCTGTGGAGACATTCTGGATTGGGACTCTCATAGGTGACTTGTATAAGCAGAGAGAAACGGCCAGCCTAAATAGGTGTTTGACTCATGCTTAAAATCACTTGCAGTTTTAACTTCCAGTTTAGGAATTTAGTGTCCTGCATGTTTGAAAAAGAAAATAAATGAAGGCTGGGAGTGATAGGGAGTGAAAAGAAAAGGAAGACAATGATATAATATTAAAAAAAGGTCCAAGGTTCAGTAAAGACCTCTGTCTGAGAACTATGGATGATATGGTTATCAGGTGCTACTAACCATGATGACAATGTCCTACCTCAATTATCAGAGGCAATATCCTTCTGAATACCAGCTGCTGGAAACTACAGGAAATGAGAGTGTTGCTGTGCTCAAGCCCTGCTTGCAAACTTCCCTTGCGCATCTGGTTGACCACTGTGAGAGCAGGATGCTGGACTAGATGGGACATTAAGCAAACCCAGCAGAGCTATTCTTAACCAGGACAAGCTGCTGCCAGTAGAGAATATGGGGTTAGATGGACAAATAATCTGATTTGGTATAAACTGGTTTCTTATGCTCCTAGAAGGCATACACTGACTAGTCAAGGAAGTTGTCCCAGGCGTTAGAGCAGGGATAAAGACATTCATAGGGACATGGGTGGCGCTGTGGGTTAAACCACAGAGCCCAGGACTTGCTGATCAGAAGGTCGGCGGTTCAAATCCCCGCGACAGGGTGAGCTCCCGTTGCTCGGTCCCTGCTCCTGCCAACCTAGCAGTTCGAAAGCACATCAAAGTGCAAGTAGATAAAGAGGTAACGCTCCGGCGGGAAGGTAAATGGCATTTCCGTGTGCTGCTCTGGTTTGCCAGAAGTGGCTTAGTCATCCTGGCCACATGAGCTGTACACCGGCTCCCTCGGCCAATAAAGCGAGATGAGTGCCGCAGCCCCAGAGTCGGCCATGACTGGACCTAATGGTCAGGGGTCCCTTTACTAAAGACATTCATGCCAAGGGGCTGGATGAGTCCCTCCTCTATCCAGCCCTCAAGACCTTCACCAGACCAAGCCCCCACTGTGAAAGGAAGAAGATGGTTCGATCCAACCCATATTCTATGCTACTTGTCCTTGGAAAACCCCATTACCAACAACCCCCAGAATGAAGATATGAAATACACTTGGAGATAAGGTCACCACTTTCCTGAAAATCAAGGACCTGCAACATTAACTCAATTGAGACCTGCATGCATCCCTAACTACAAGGGGCTCCTTCCCTTTTGTCGTAGATGACATCACTCCTGCTCCATGCTGATCGACTGATCTGGGCCTTTCCTCATCCATTCTCATTAAAGGTGAAGTGAGAGAAAACCCCTGAGAGGTGCATGTCTAGAATCCAGAGGGATGAATTTCATAGGGCCCCAGGGGCTCAGCAGAGACACCTTATGAGGCTGCCTTGTGGTCACCACATTGTCACAGCAACATACTTATGTGAGAACTCCTTGGTTTCACTTTGTCCAGGTAGTCTGGACAAAGGCACTCCCACCTCAGTGTGGAGGAGTGGCGTTGTCTATAGTGGAGCTGCTCAGGATAAATGGTTTGCAAAATGCAGCCACAGTTCCATCTTTGAGGATTTCTCTTGACTTCTTAAAGCATGTACTTATTTAGCCTCCTAATGGAAGAGAGAGCACAACAGTAAACTACACAAATGGTTTCACTTAGTTTTAATGGAAAACGCTGAAATTTCCAGAGACAGGCTACTGGTTGAGGATGAATGTTCTAATTCGGCCAACCCTAATTAGCTCAATTTGTGATTCTGCTGCAGAAGGTTGAATTGCTCCTTTATATACACACATTGCATGCAGTGTAAGCAGCTCAAGTCTTCTCTTCCTAAAATCCGCCAGCAGTGCACAAATGGGAAAGAAAGCAAGAAAAGTACAAAGTTATTATTAATAAGTAGCCATTAGGCCACAGAACACTCAAGTGTACATCCTGTATTTATTGCTACACTATCATTTTAAAATCTTACCAATTAGATCTAGGAGGTCATAGGAAGACTCAAAGTGCATTTGCAGAGGTAATTGTAGCGAGCACAATCCAATTATGTTTAAATGCTTCCGTGATGTTATTATTCTTTGTGGAGCTTCTGTGGCGTAAGTGTCATTGAGTAGACGGTGTAGATCCTACTTCCCTTGTTCTTCATTCTGTTAAAGCAAGAAATGGGACCCAGCTGCCTTTTCGTCCAGAGAATTAACTTGCCCTGATGGAAAAACATTTTTGGATGAAGGTCAAATGCCGTAAGTGAGAAGTGTTAGCCCAAGAAAATCTGATTATGACCGACTGCTTATTCTGACATAGAGCTCAAACATGAGCAATGCAAGATACATGAACTATGAATGGATATAGTCCTTGGAACACAGATTAGAGCTCCCATATAAGGCTAGGGCTGCATTGAGAAAGACACTGGTGTTTTGCCACACAGCCACCTACTGCAGGAAGCTGCACCCATTCAGAAGTTCCTTGTGCCACAGCTTTCCCCAAGCGAGTGCCCTCCACATTCATTGGACTGCAACACCAATGGGTGAAAATTATGCTATGCTTAATTTTGGAAGAATCCCACCCATTTATACCTGTGGCTCTCCAGATGTTAGTGGACTCCAGCTCCTATCAACCCCAGCAAGCATGGACAATGGTCAGGGATGGTGGGAGTTGCAGTGCAACAACATCTGGAGGGCCACATCTTCACATCCCCAATCCCCATGGTAATGGCTCCTATATAATAATGGATAAGACAAAGGAAGCAAAATTGGTTGGAATCTTGCACACAACTTGATTCAATCCTATTAGAACCCACAGGGTTCTAGCAGCCTAATAGTTTGCAGAGCTGTGGCTTTCTTCCTCCAACTCAAAGACTGACTGTGCTTGCCCTGCAAATTTCCCACTTCTGATTTTCCATTGGCACCTTCACATGATGGTTGGAATTTTACAAACCAATCTTTAAAATATTATTGGAGAAGCTGTTTCACAGGAGAAAGGTTATTTGGTGCTTCTGGGCAAGTTCCAGTAATCAGTTGTAATAAGGCTTTGTACATGATGGGGGGAAAGTTAACGAGGACTGCAGTTCATTTGGTATTAAGTTACTTGGCATCCTGCAGATTAATATTGACAAACTAAAACGTGGCATCTAAAACTGCAACAAAAGAGAGTTCAACTACAAATATTCCATCACAACTTTACTTTTCACATATTGTCAAAGATATAAAGACATACAGAAACTTATTTCCAGTTGTTCTACTTAGGGTAAGAGTGGGCAGGAGGTATATGAGAATTACTAATAGATCTTTGTGTGATTTGCAGTTTCCGACTCTCAGGTTTGTTTGTTTTTTGAAATAGCAACAAAATGGCATTTCCCCACCTAAATTAGACTGCTGAAATGAAGAAAGCTTACCAAGAATGAGATTTTGTGTGAAGGAGTTGTGAGCTCAGTGCAGTTCTGGTGCTGCCCCAAAAATAAATCCCTAAACACAGAATGTTCTCAGAGGTACCCAGTACTTTAATTCTATCTGTCTTTTGCTCTGGTTCTTGGAGTTATAGCAAAGAACGAAGAACACATGGCAAACCTGAAGTCTATACAGTGATACCTCAGGTTACAGACGCTTCAGGTTACAGAATCCGCTAAACTAGAAATAGTACCTCAGGTTAAGAACTTTGCTTCAGGATGAGAACAGCGTGGTGGCAGCAGAGGGAGGCCCCATTAGCTAAAGTGGTACCTCAGGTTAAGAACAGTTTCAGGTTAAGAACGGACGTCCAGAACGAATTGAGTTCTTAACCCGAGGTACGACTGTACATCACTGGCTTAGGATGTAGATCACTGATTCTTAACATAGTAGGACTTAGGGACCATTGGGACTTAGGGTATAGAGCAGTGACTCAATAAGTGTGGTTCACCAACCAGTGTGCTTGTAGGCAGGGTTGCCTTTGAGATGGGCAAGATGGTAATATACTGGAGATGCATAGTTGAAAGGACTCCTGAGCTTAGCTCAGTGTTTTGGAGGGTTTTTTTATTGGGAGGGGATTTAACCTTATTATGAGGGTGTTCCAGCAGGTGGGGCAGATGTCCTTGTAACTCCTTAGAGAATACAATGCAACCCACAGATGTTGGGGTCAGAAGGAGAGCTCTGCGATGATGCCTCACAACAGGACAATGCAAAGAACATCCAGCATCTGTTAAAAGGCCATCATATGAAAACATCTCAGCAGAAAGCAGGAGGAGGAAGAGGACAGGATTGACAGAAGAGGATCACGGAAGAGCAAAAGAAAAGATGGTTTGGATGGCAAGGAGCAAGATACTAAGGAAAAAGATGGATCCCTCTATCATGATGTCAGTAAGTAACCTCTCTCTTCCTTCGGTCAACCCTTTCCCTCCTTGACTTGCCACTGGGGTGGTTAGCTCGAACATTTCAGCCTTTTCTCATGCTGTGCCATAAGTCACTGTGGCAACGCTTGCCCGTAGACTAGCTCAGGCATAGGCAAACTCGGCTCTCCAGATGTTCTGGGACTACAACTCCCATCATCCCTAGCTAACAGGATCAGTGGTCAGGGATGGTGAGAATTGTAGTCTCAAAACATCTGGAGGGCCAAGTTTGCCAATGCCTGGACTAGCTCTTTTGTATTTCCATTTTCTATTACTTCTTCCCCATTCTTTCTCCCTGCCTGCTTGGAACCCCCTGCAAATGTGCTACCACCATACCTTTATCTGTTGGCTGGGTGAACTTCTCTCCTTTTCTCATGGGGATGCCCTGTCCACCATCTTCTGGTCTTCTTGACTCACTTCTGCAGCTGACCATGAAGCTGACAGGATGAGCTGGGAGCTTCTGCACCAGTCGCTTTGACAGGGAGGTTTATACAGATTGAGCTTTGATGGAAAGGGGAAGGAAATGAGGAGTGGTGTGCTAAGTGAGGGAATCCATCAAGAGACCCCTAAACATGGAGAATTCCCTGAGACTTGCACATTTAAATACACTCAGCGGCTCACTTAAATCAGGTCTTCGAGTTGTATGAAGCCTCCTCGAGGAATTTCTTGCAAATCACACCCAAATTCTACAGATGTTTCACCTCAGAAGGACCCTCCAAATCCATTTTCAGTTTCACTTCAGGCAAAATCCAGTGGCAGCTCTAATATATGAACCTAATTTAAGCAGAAGACATTTTATGCTTAATAGAAATCTCTTTCCTCGTGCCTTCTTTGAACACTGAGAGATGTTTTCACTGCGTAGCTTCAAATGAACAACTTGCGGCTTTTTCTGCACCAAAATGTGCGACACTGCTCTGTACCAAAGAAACGAGGCTTTCGTGAATCATTTTGCTGGACATTTAAGAGAACTGGAGATTTACAATCCCATCTCTTCAACCACATCACTGGCAGTTAAACACTTCAGCTACAAAAGGGCAGCAGCACAGCACAGCCTGTCGAATATATTACCACTGTGGAACACATGCTGGTAAAGAAAGGAGGGAAAAAACCACACAAAAATAAACTAAATTATCTGCAAACTCAAGGCCATGAGAGCTAGCTAGAATAAAACAAAAGCATAACATTGCCACACTTGAATTCTTAACACTGAAACCAGCAAATTACTGTAAAAGAGGAACCCCAATGTTATGAAACTGAGTGCAAAACCATCCTGCAATTGCCCATTCATTTCAAAGTGTGGCCAACATCATGCATTGCAGCAGTCTTTCCATGTACCTCCTGCAGATTATATGTACCAGTCAAACTCTTTCTGCTGGAGGTATATGGGCAGTTGCAAACTTGTATACATGTGCAATGCTGGCCTTCTGAGGATCCTCAGAAGCTTAACAAGGGTTCCTTGATGAGAAGAGACTGCAACCAAGCCTTTCAGAAAACCAACATTTCCACCATCATTGTGATCTTCCCTCACAATCCATAGCTTCAGAGAAGTATTGGGCATTTCCTACGGCACGTTCTCAGTTTGTGCATAGCAATGCTAAGGTCCAAAAACAATCCTGGCTGTTACCCTACACAAATTAAGAGTGCATCATAGAAGCTCTTCCAAAATCCTCTGAAGCATCAGAGTGAACCAGAACAGAACCATCCTTTGAAATTCACACTGTTCCAAATTTTGCAAAATTTAAAAGCATTTCATAGGAATTGGAGATCAAAACAAATGCAAGTCTCTTAATTAAAAGCACCTTATCTAGGAAGCACCACTTCTTCAGCACTGCTTAAGTAACATATGTATTACATATGTCTAGTACAGAGAGTGTTTGCTTTTTTCTCTGTTATAAACAGTTGCCTATTATGAGGTCATCTAAACCAGCTAAGAGATCTGTCAGGTTTCCTTCCCAGTATGAATCAGCAGCAGCACTAGCTCTGCCTGTCATTCACAGTCTCCTCTGATGCTTTCTGACACCTTCTAGCATATTTTCATTTTGTAGAAGCACACAAAGAGTAAAGGGTTCTCAAAAAGAGCTCTCCAGCTGCCCCTCCCAAATAATGTTTGTATAGATATTAATTACCGTATTTTTCACTCTATAAGATCCACTTTCCCCCTCCTAAAAAGTAAGGGGAAATGTGTGCGTGTCTTATGGAGCAAATGCAGGCTGCGCAGCTATCACTGAAGCCAGAACAGCAAGAGGGATCGTTGTGCAGCGATCCCTCTTGCTGTTCTGGCTTCTGGGATTCAGAATATTTTTTTTCTTGTTTTCCTCCTCCAAAAACTAGGTGCGTCTTATGGTCTGGGGAATTTTATAGAGCGAAAAATACAGTACTTAGTTGTTGGGTAGGGCAGCCAGTCAGACCTCTTCAAAAGAGAGATATTTCCAAACACTCACTCGTAAACTTGTTGTAGGTTTGGGAGTTTGGACAAGACACAGTTAACATGGCAAGAAGGACTGCTTAAATTGGCTGAATCTGTTGGCCAGGGTCTGTCCAGGCATATCCTTTTATTAGGTAAACAGGGTGGTCTATTTCCGTAAGATCTAAAGGTTAGGCAATTGCTTCTTGATAAGGGACCATTTTGAGAAATATTTATTTATTGTGGTTTTTGAATTATTGAGATACATGAACAAACAAAAGAAAACAATGTGACCAACTACTAACAGTCAAAAGCATCATACAGCAATAGATGCAAGTAATCTTTTCTCTGTGTCTTATGTGTGGAACGGTTCATGGAAGGAGAAGAAGTTGGTGTGGTCTGAGGTGTGATTAGCAAAGTGGCTAGAGGAAGCAGCAGATCATCCCTGCTCCAAGCTAAGGGTGATGTAATCTAGATGGCCTTGGGTGAGACTGACTGTACAATCTTATGCATGGTTACTGAAAAGTAAGTCCAATTACAGTTGTACCTTGGGTTACAGACGCTTCAGGTTACAGACTCTGCTAACCCAGAAATAGTACCTCGGGTTGAGAACTTTGCTTCAGGATGAGAACAGAAATCGTGCGGTGGCAGCAGAGGGAGGCCCCATTAGCTAAAGTGGTACCTCAGGTTAAGAATAGTTTCAGGTTAAGAACGGACCTCCAGAACAAATTAAGTTCTTAACCCGAGGTACCACTGTACATTAAACAGCCCAAGAGAAACACAGAGGGTACTTCCACACTAAGTGTTGTGATATTAAATCCCTACTCTTTTCTCCATAAATAGTGAAAATTGACATGATGGGAGATAGTAGATGTACCTGCTGAAGTATGGAATGTTATGTAGCCTATATTGGGAGAACAATGACTGGGAAGTGCTAAAATTCCTGGAAGTACCTAGAGACAGAGGGCTGAACTTGCACACAAAGGTATTTGGATATGATTATACAATTGCACAAGAAAGCTTGTGTTTTGTTTTGGTTTTGCATTGTGATTGAATCAATGGACATGTAAGCTGAAATGCATCGGGAACCTTTAAGACAATATATGAATGGAAAATGAAGGCTAATGTGACCATGTTCAACTAGAAGGCAGGCAGCATGGAACATGAGGTAGAGTGCTCCCACAGAACAATAAGAGGGGGCATTGTTCTACAGGGGAGAGCCACTCATCCTTTAAATGATACGTTTGTCATAAAATGTCAGAGTCCACTGTTAAAAGGAGTCTTTAATGGGCTACTGTCAACCATTGTTACAATACAGCAGCCGAAAAATAGCAATTTTAAGAGAGAGGCATGAAATACATCATCAAAATAACATTTCATATACGTACTATAGTGTAGCAGAGTCCAAGAGACTGTTCCCTGAAAAGCTTCCCGAAAAAGAGTCCTTAAAATGAAAAACTACCTACTTCTTCTTGGCAATCCTGCAAAGCAGTTCATGTTAACCGTAAAAATATGTTCACTATCGCCATATATATTTAGTTCTGCTTGTTAGACAGGGCCCTTAGCTAATGTTTATATCAAATCCACATTTCCAAATTGCAGAATGTGTGTCCCCATTGTTTCATTTTTGTGATAATAAGTACTAGCTAGAGGATTTAATGCATCAAATCATTACAATTCATTAAGATGCCATTAAGCAGTTTCTTGTTTGAGTGCTAATTATACTAAATATTAATTTAAGTCAATTGGGTCTATTTGCAAAAGGGAAACGATGGAAGATGTTCAGATGCGTGTTTGTGTGTGTGTGTGTGTGTGTGTGTGTGGCAAGTCTCATTATTGGTTCTATCCTATATACTATAATTCTAGACTCATGTTTTCAAAATCTGCAGAGAAAATCCATAGCCATTTAGTGAGAACAGGTGGTAGCGATGGGTATTTATGGGTATTTATGTACTCATGTAAAGGCTATGTGGGATTTCACCATAAGAAATCATCTCCCACATCTCTGTGTATGGATGCGAAGAGATGGAATATCACGTCCCTCGTGGCTGCTAATTAGGAATACCAAAAAAACAAAAACAAAATCAGATGTAAAGAATAATCACATGCTTCATGTCACATCTCATTTGGCCTTCTCTCATCTCATTATGTAAAGCTGGTGTTAAATAATATCATCAGTGGCAGCATTGTCAGACTCCTTTGCAAAATTATAAACCATGTATTAAGGAAGGGATTCTCCTGGAGGTCTCTCGGTTAAAGCCAGATATTGTCCTAAATATTTGTCCAAGACATTTACTGAATGCCCTAATATTGGAGTCACTGGGTGAAATTCTATAGTTCTTGTTTATGTATAGAGGATCAGCTGACCTGGCGTCAATGACCTCAAAATCTATGGACTCCCCAGCTCTGAGAGGTAAGGAAAGACAATATATGGCAAAATTTATTTCTGGAGCCTTACACTAGCAACAGACTAAAACACATGCAATAAATTGCAAGTTAGTGTAGCCTTGAAATAATAACAAAATCAATTACAGTTAGGATCTGCACAGGGGTTGCCTGCTGGAGTAGCTTCCCTGATTTTAAATACATTGAATTTCAGCTCACATTCATTTTATAAATTTCTTCTTTGACCTCAGAAGGAAGTATCTCCTGCTTCCTTATGTTTTATTACTTTTTTCATCCATAAACAAACACACTGTATTAGTTAGCTATTGTAGGGATGCCCAAGAGGGATGCCTTGTCGGGATATTTTTATGAAAGCGAAGAAGGGTATTGAAGACTTTACACTGAGGGAAATGTCTAGCGAAGGCATAAGAAAAAAACATTTTAAAAACAGATATAAGGAATAATAAAGTAGGTCAAAAGTTGAAACTTCCAAGGGTTCTTTTAATATTTCTCAGATATTTTCCTAGTTTTATGCTAAGCAGGAAATCTGTGGGTTAGCATGTTCTGTTCTTTATACACTTTTGGCACTCCCTATGTACATTAAAGGCTTACAACCAAATGTCCTGACCACACTTCCCCAAGGCTTCCAGGCCTACTTCACCTGTGCCTCTCCTGTCCCTCTTTCCTTAAATTCTTGTCTTCTCCAGCTTTCCTCCCTCAGGCTCCTTCTGTTCAGCACCATACTCTTCCTTAATCAACTTACATATTGTGTTGCCAACCTTAGACTCCTTACTTCCCAGACCCAGTTCCTCTTTAGTTTTCCAGCCCTATGGCATGGCACCTTCCCAGCATTTGTGCTTCAATTCATAGAAACATAGATCTGGAAGGAACCTCACAGGTCATCTAGCAGGGGTCAACAACCTTTTTCAGCCATGGGCCGGTCCACTGTCCCTCAGACCATGTGGTGGGCCGGACTATATATTTTTTGGGGAGGGGGATGGAATGAACAAATTTCCTATGCCTCACAAATAACCCAGAAATGTGTTTTAAATAAAAGCACACACTCTACTCTTGTAAAAACACCAGGCAGGCCCCACAAATAACCAAAGATGCATTTTAAAGAAAATGACACATTCTACTCATGTAAAAACACGCTGATTCCTGGACCGTCCGCAGGCTGGATTGAGAAGGCGATTGGGTCGCATCCGGCCCCCGGGCCTCAGGTTGCCTACCCTGGTCATCCCTTTGGATGCAAGAGATCAACTATGACAGCATTTCGGATAGGTGGCCATCCAGCCGCTGCTTTCAAATCTCAATGAGTCCACCATCTTCCAATGTAGTATCTTCCATTGTTGAAGAGCTTGGACCATCAGTAAGTTCTTCCTAATGTTTAGTTTAGGGCCACATCTGCAAAATACATTTAAAATGGGCACAGGTTGACATTCTCCCCCCCCCCCCAATTGTTTGGCCAAATTCCTGGAAAATGTATCTCTGCTTCTACAGGTCCTCAACATCAGTCAGCTATGTCCCCAAGGAAGAAGATGTGCTAATTTCTGCTCAGCTGCCTGCATTCATTTTTTGGCCATTCATTGCCACATCTGTTATATGTATCACTAACATTGTCTCTTGCCCAAACCCATTTGATAAAGTGGGAGGAGTTGTTCTTCCCTATAGAACGCTGTATCATACCAATCCAGACCATTGATCCATCTAGTTCAGTATTGTCTCGAGCTGGTGTGAGGAACCTTTGGACCTCCAGACGTTGCTGAACTGCAACTTCCATTAACCCGAGAAAGTATGGCCAATAACCAGGGAAAGGGGGGCATTGTAGTTCAGCAATGTCTGACGGGCCAAAGGTTCTCCACACTCGGTCTAGAGCAGGCATAGGCAAACTCTGGCCCTCCAGATGTTTTGAGACTATGATTCCCATCATCCCTGACCACTGGTCCTGTTAGCTAGGGATGATGGGAATTGTAGTTCCAAAACATTTAGAGGGCCAGAGTTTGCCTATGCCTGGTCTAGAATAACTGACAGCAAGTCTCCAGGGTTTCAGACAAGAGCCTTTTTCCAGCTCTAACTAGAGATGCCAAAGATTGAACTTAGGGCCTTATGCATGCAGAGCATGTACTCTGAACTACAGCCTTTTCCCCACTTGGCTTGGCTACCCGACACATCCTGATCTCACTGGTAAAGCAGAGTGGCACCTTGAAGCTTCTTACTGGCTCTGTGCATTAACCAGACATGGTACAAATGTCAACCACAATTAATGCTCAAAAGGGAGGCAGAAATTGGAAACACTGGTTGTGTCCAGCCCAGAGGAAGATGTGACCCTACTTCAACCCACTACTTGCATCTAGTCTCTTTATCCCTTGATCTGGTTGCAATACCTCTTGATCTAGTGTATTGCGGTACAGAAGAAGCAATACTGAGCAGTGAGAAAGTTTAATTTCAGAAGAAATATCATTAACCATTCTTAATTTCCCTGCAGTTTTACCTACCACTCCCAGCTGAGTCTGTCCAAGAGTAGCTTCTGTTTTACATATTTAACTTATATATTATATATAAACTCCAAGGTGGCTTTTCTTTCATTTGTCCGCATGTCTGTATAATTGGGAGATTTCTGTGGGACAGAAAAATTGCTACTTATGGTACTGAATCTACTGATGGGTTTTGGAGTAGGGTTTTTTCTTCTATTGGTTCATATTCAGTGATGTTATCCCGACAGCAATGCAATCTTAATCATTTTATTTATTTATTGCATTCTTTAAAATCAACTTTTCTTCCAAGGAGCTCAAGGTGGTGGGCATTTTTCTCCCCCTCCTCAAGTCATTTAGGGCTTTAAACACTAACATGAGTACCTTGAATTGTGCCTGGAAATGAACTAGCAGCCAATGAAAGCCAGGTTACATGAATTCTAAAGTCAACCGCAGTCCATAATCTGCCACTGCATTTCAGACCAGCTGAAGTTTCTCAGTCCCATGTAGAGTGCCTTGCAGTAATCCAATATGGAAGTTACTGGCATTACTAGTGGCACCACTGTAATTAACAACTACTGTCACTGTTTTATATGGCCAGTCCCATACCTTCCAACATTTCTCTGATGAAAATAGGCACTTTCTATTCTATTCTTCTTCTTATTATTATTATACTCCACCCATCTGACTAAGTTGCTCTAGACACTCTGGGTGGCTTCCAACCTAGTTACTTGGCTTGGGGGTCACATAACTCCATACCCTCTAACATTTCTCCAATGAAAATAGGGACATCCTACCATACCCTCCAACATTTCTTCCATATAAATAGGGACATCCTAAGGAAAAGTGAGACATTCATGTCTAATCAGAAACCAGGACTGCTTCTGTAAATCCAGGTCTGTCCCTGGAAAATAGAGACACTTGGAAGGCCAGCAGTTCTAGGCATCAGCTATGCCATAAAATATAGACACCAAAGTTCAAAGACTCAGGTGACCTCCAGTTTGTTCTGTACAATACCAGTGCCTTTCTGTTATAAAGTGAAGGTTCAGTGTAATACCTGAAAGCAAAGGATGGAGTAGGCTGGTGTGTGAGTACTTGGAAATGCTGCAGTTGTTTTATTCACCACTGCTAATTCGAAATCAATACTAATCATTGTAGGATTCAAATCAGTGACTCCTTTGTTGAATAGAACATTCTCCCTGCTATGTCATTTGTGGTAGCTGTAAGGATAACTCTGCCGTGTTCAATAAGAAGACAACATGAATGCCGGAGGTCTGTGAAAATTATAGGGCAGTTGCAAGAAAAGCTCCAGCTCTTTGCTTCTGAGAGCAAGTGAGGGAGAGACATCAAATTGATATCTTGTCCTGTGCTAGCCCTATAAACAGTCCCTTGCTGTAGATTTTACATCTATGTTAAATAATATTCTGACACTTGGCAGAGCCAAAATGTAGTTTGCTGCTCTTGATCTATTCTTTTAAACTGTGCTTAGTCAAGTGGTTTGGAAAATAGGTGTCAATGGGGCATTTGTTAAAAATGATATCTTGATGTTGCTGCGATGGAAATCTTTAATGCATTCCTCTAGTAGGTTTGTTCCTACCCCTTCTCCAGAATGCTATATGGATACACTGTGGATGTTGTAACCCACTCAGTGCATTTTATATGAGGTTGATATTCATTGTTTTTAATCTTTATCATTAAAAATTAACTTGGTTTCCACTGAGATCAGTTGGAAGTTGACTATTTTTTTAAAGTATTTTTTCTGGGTTATCTTCATTATCTTTTCTACTTTTTTAGTTCATTCCCAAACAGTTTGGTGTTTTAACGTACAAAATGAAACTGGAGACACATGGATCTAAATTCATAATTGGCAGGGATAACAAAACATGTCCTCCAGGTGATGTTAGACTATAGCTCCCATCATCTTTGAACATTGGCCATGATGACAGGTGCTGATGAGACTTGGAGTCCAGCAACACCTGGAGGGTACCACATTGGCTATCCCTTATTTATGACCATTCAATGGCCTCCCCAGGCTCATTATTATTGCATAGGAGCTCCTTGAGAGCAAAAATTCTATCGAATGACAAAAAGGAGAAGTCAAATGAGGCGCAGCGAAGTTTTTGACATGAATAGCTGTTTGGATAATTCCAGCACAGATGCAGACTGAGAAAAATCTCTTCTTAATAGGCATGTTGGAAAAGGAAGGTCTTTGGCAAGCACCAACAAGACAATACAGTGGTACAGTTGTACCTCTGGTTACGTACTTAATTTGTTCCAGAGGTCCATTCTTAACCTGAAACTGTTCTTAACCTGAAGCACTACTTTAGCTAATGGCACCTCCCGCTGCTGCCGCACCGCTGCCACACGATTTCTGTTCTCATCCTGAAGCAAAGTTCTTAACCTGAGGTACTATTTCTGGGTTAGTGGAGTCTGTAACCTGAAGCATCTGTAACCTGAAGCACATGTAACCTGAGGTACCACTGTACCTCTAGTTGCGGACTTAATCCATTTTGGGGTGCCGTTCACACCCTGAAAAGTCCTCAACTAGAGCGCCTCTTCCGTGCATGATCAAGCGCTTCTGCGTGTGTGCAAAGCACACAGATTGCTTCTGCACATGTGCGAGCGGAGAACCCAGAAGTCAACACTTCCGGGTTTGCCGCGTTCATAAGCTGAAAGTCCATAAGAAGAGCAGAACACAGGATGAGGTATGACTGCAGAGATGGCACTTGTCTAATATTTAATGGGAGGGAATTTGAAAATATGAGTGCCATAACACCAAAGGCCTATTTTTTTATTTTGTGCAGAATGAATCTCCTGATAAGATGGGGTGAGACAATCTTTCCCAAGCTTCATAGGTAGGCTTCAATTTAGCCTGGTGGCTAATTGGCAGCAAGTGTAATTCATTCAACGGTGGGAAGATGTGCTGGTGATACAATACCCCAGTGCAGAGGTGATTTTAGGGTAGTCCAATGGGTGCAGTTGCACTGGGTGCAGTTGCGCTGGGTGACACAGGGCATTACTGAAATGTGAAAGCCCAGAGTCTGCCACTGCCCAATAAGCAGTCAAACTGCTGCATTTTGCACCAGCTACAGCTCCCGGGAATATTTTAAATTTAGTTAACACTAACATTCTGCCTAAAGCAAAATTTAGAATTAATTGGGGTTGGGTTTCTCCTCAGGCAAAACATCTGAGGAATTTTGAAGGAAGCCCAAAGCACATCAATAAGACGGGCAAAATTTCTCAAGGGGAGGCCCTCACAAACAAATTACCCAAGATTGTTTCAAGATTTTGCCTGAAGAGCTGTTCCGAGATAATTTGTTATTTCATTTCTGTATATTTTACCCTACTTTTCTGTATAGAGCACTCAAAGTGTGTGAAGAAAATTCTCTTAACAAGTGAAACATACTGTATGAAGAAGTTGGTAGGGAGCATAAAAGAATATTTAAGCAACTTTTCTCATAGGCCAGCCGAGATAGAATTGCATAGCTTTATTTGAGATGGACATTTCTGACACCACTGGACATATCCCTAATATGAATGTTTGGATACATTAGACTTGTTCAGAGTTGCTTTGCTGCAGTATGTGTGATAGTTTCATATGTGGCATATTACTACCATGGTAACTGTGCAAACATTTCCCATAACTTCCAGAGTTCAATCTTTCATATGGATGAAAGTGGGCCTCAGGTCTATCAAAACGCCAGAGAAGAAGAACCCTGCAAGAAAGCAAGTTTTTGGGTGCATGTTATTTGGATCGGAATTAGTATCTCCAGGTGCAAGAGAATACAGGGCTCCTGCCCCTTTAATAGTTGTCTAGAAGAAGGGATTTCAGCAAGGCTAACTTCCATGACAGATTATACCTGCTGAGATTCCATCTCCTACATGACAATTAAAGGGGCAGATTCCCTGCATTGTTTTCCAACCGGCCACACTAATCAGAATTTGAAACTTGGTGCAAACTGGATGTGAATCAGACTACACATCTGATGACACATCTGAGCACAGACGTCTATCCCATTTCACTGCTTTCAAAGGATGCTTGAATGCACATTTAAATGGATTTCCCCATCCCCGTTCTGGCAGAACTGGTCACATGTAAATACCATTTTCACACTCGGATGGTGCTAGATCATGGCAAATGTGTTCTATCTCTTCAGCCACCACGCTCTGCTGTACAATGACTTGATAGTGCTAACCCACCCACCTATATAAATATCCAAGGGAGTAGATTAAAATTGTTTTCTTTCCTTCCCTCTGTCATTGTTTCATAAGCATGAATGTGTCTAAGTGCAATCCTGTACATATCTGCTCAGAAGGAAGTGGCAATCTTTTTGCTGCGGCTTCCTCCCAGGCAAGCATGTATAAGATCGCAGTCTAAATTCACTTTTTACTTCTTCATTCCTTGATCTGTCTTGCACTTTCAGGTTTTCCTTCTGTTGGCATTGCGCTAGTGAGCGTAAGGAAGAGAGAAGCATTGATTTTGCCAGTCAGCGAACATTGCTGATTTTACTGTTTTAACATGATTAACAGCATCAAGAAGTTTCCATTTTACTGTGGCTCAGAGGTCACACATTAATTACTGGTCCTAATTAGGCAATAAATGGACTAAATAAGAAGAGAATAAGCTGCCTCTTCTCTTAGTTGAAATATCCTTCTCATTAATGAAGTCCATTTGCTTGCCAAGATGTGAAAGGCCATGATTATCAAGCAGTCACATGACAAGGCTGCAGCGGCGTCTGTGGTTATGATGGATCCATTCCCTGAGCCTAGCCAATACACTGAACTATGAGAGGTAATCTCATCCCAGGTCATATGGTGTAGGGGAATATCATGCCCAGGGGCAAAATGAGGGCCTACAGGCCTCTTCCCTGGCCCTTCCCTCCCCAGGGTCAACCTCTATTCACACCTCATCACTGGTACCCATTTTGACTGGTAGGGTAGAAGGCAGACAGCCAATCACAGGCAGAGCCAACTAATTCTCATTTTGTCCCCATCCTCCTCCCTGCTCAGTTCTACAAGGGTCCTCCAAGGGTCCCTGTTTTCCATGGATAGTCCCAGATTTACAGAAGCCATCCCAGTTTCTGATTTGATCCCAGAACACCCCACTTTTCCTTAGGACATCCCTATTTTAGTCAGAGAAATATTGGAGGGTATGGAGTTATCTGACCCCCGAACCATCTGACAACAGCCCTGTATAGGGAAGTTTTTAAAAATGTTTAATGTTTAATTATGTTTTTATATATGTTAGAAGCTGCCCAGAGTTGCTGGGGCAAACCAGTTAGATGGGAGGGGTATAACTATTAAAAACTGTTGTTGTTGTTGAATAAGTAAAGGTAAAGGGACCCCTGACCATTAGGTCTAGTCGTGACCGACTCTGTGGTTGCAGCACTCATCTTGCTTTATTGGCCGAGGGAACCGGCGTACAGCTTTCAGGTCATGTGGCCAGCATGACTAAGTCGCTTCTGGCAAACCAGAGCAACGCATGGAAACACCGTTTACCTTCCCGCCAGAGCGGTACCTATTTATCTACTTGCAGTTTGACGTGCTTTCGAACTGCTAGGTTGGCAGGAGCTGAGACCGAGCAATGGGAGCTCACCCCATCGTGGGGATTCGAACCACCGACCTTCTGATCGGCAAGTCCTAGGCTCTGTGGTTTAACCCACAAGGCATCCTAATTTTCATTGGAGAAATTTTGGAGGTGTGCAAGGGCAATAGTGAGTGTTCACAAAGTTCCCTGGGAAGAGAGATTGTTTGTTAACCTACACTGGGAATTGTAGCTCTGTGAGGGGCAAAGGGGTCTCTTAATTTTGCTCAGCACCCTTAACCAACTACAGTCCCCAGGATTCTTTGGGGGAAGCCATGATTATTTAAAATGGTATGAAACTACTATAAGTGTATAATACAGATAGAGCCCTAGGGAATGGGCTGGGTTGAAGAAAAACAAAGCTTTTCAGAGTGAGGGTGCTGCCCCTATATTTCATCTGCCCTTGTGATGTTGTCATGTTTGAAAACAGACTAAAAAGGGTTTGAGGAAAGGAGTTCTGAAGAAGATAATGCAGCCAGTGGCTGGGGAGAAGGTATGGAATCCTTCTGCCCCCTTTGTGTGTGTGTGCCTGACCAAGAAACTAGGGAAATATGGGAGATTCTTCAAGTGGATAATATGCTTGCAAAATGTTCAGGTTTGTTCTTAGTGCAACTAAGCCCTTCCACATCAAGGTCTGACAACAGAAGTGCTGACAAATCTTTAACTATAGCATCACTACTAGCCACAGTTCTGAAAATGTGCATATATCTTTGTGAAAGACTGGAAATACAGTAATAAAGTCTGGCTCTATGGTATCGAAATTTCTGTTTTTTGCTTCCCTCCCACACTCTCTATCTCCAGGGGAAAAAACAATTAGAGAAAGACAATCTACCTAAATAGGCTGGGAAACGGCCATGCTGAAGCCATGCTTCATTACCTTGCTTCTTTCTCATCTCCCATTTCCCACAAATAGCCTGCTTATGGTTACCTGACGTCCTCAAGCTTTCCTGCTGAGCTGGCTGAGGGACGCTTTGAAAGCCAGGATAGGCATTGCTTTTTTGAGAGGAGCCACTTTCACAGTCTCACTTAAAAGCCTCTAATTCTCAAGCCTTTTCCATGAGCTGTTTCATTCATTGCCAAGTACAGGTGTCTGGCAAAACATCAGGCAATGGGCACTTGTGAAGAAGAAAAAACACATTTTTTGTTTGTTTGTTTGTTTGTTTGTTTGTTTGTTTGCAAGAATGCAAACCTTTCCCCTAATTGGCCAGTTCTGCTGCTATTGCTTACCCAGATGAAATCCATTAGCTGTAAATAGCCGGGGATGATTGCTTCCTGTGTGAGGCCATTCCAAGTTTCTAAAAAAATAAATTTTACATGTGCATGTGTACTGTTAAAAGTCCTTACCCCCACCTCAGTTATACAGGCTGAGGTCCTGTGATAGATGGGGGCAGAGTCTCTGGTAGTGGATATGCCACAATCAAAGTCTTGCCAGTTTGATGCAGGAAGTAGAGACAGGGTTGATCCCCCCCCCCACTGCACCTCCATCTTTTTTAATTCTCTCACATTGGCATCATTGGCATTTTACCTTTGTACAGAAATGCATACACTAGAGCAAAGTGTGCTTGGAAATGCATATATTGGTGAAAAATAATAAACAAACATGCATTATATCGGGGCAAATAGGTTTACTAAAACTGCATAAAGGTAAAGGGACCTGTGACCATTAGGTCCAGTCGTGACCAACTCTGGGGTTGCGGTGCTCATCTCGCTTTACTGGCCGAGGGAGCCGGCGTACAGCTTCTGGGTCATGCAGCTAGCATGACTAAGCTGCTTCTGGCGAACCAGAGCAGCACACGGAAACACTGTTTACCTTCCCGCAGGAGCGGTGCCTATTTATCTACTTGCACTTTGGCATGCTTTCAAACTGCTAGGTTGGCAGGAGCAGGGACCGAGCAACAGGAGCTCACTCCATCGCGGGAATTCGAACCGCCAACCTTCTGATCAGCAGGTCCTAGGCTCTGTGGTTTAACCCATAGCGCCACCCATGTCTCTGTAAAACTGCATAGTCTGTGTCAAATTTAGTCCCACCTTCCTCTCGCCCTCCTTTTGAAGGCCATTCTCTTTTCATGCTGTCTCTGCTCTCCCTGGGGCTGGGGTAAGGAACCCATGGCCCTTCAGATGCTTGGGGACTCCAGCTGCAATCAACCACAGCCACTGTGGTTGATTGCAGCTGGAATGAAACTTGTAATCCATCAACATCTGGAGAGCCACAGGTTCCCTAACTGTGCCCTAGGTCCTATATGGGATATTCCCCAATGAGCACCCTACCTTCTCAACTCAAGTACCCTTTCATTTCTCCAATCCTTGTCACCATTGCTCTCTCAGCCCCCTATCTTCCATGCCAGGCATAGGCAAACTTGGCCCTCCAGATGTCTTGGGACTACAACTCTCATCATCCCTGACCACTGGTCCTGTTAGCTAGGGATGATGGGAGTTGTAGTACCAAAACATCTGGAGGGCCGAGTTTGCCTATGCCTGTTCCATGCTGTACATAGAACCTATGCAAATTTCTTCCCCTGGGCAAATCTGTTTCTACTTCTTACAATGATTCTTGGCCATTCTTCAGAAGCAGTATGAATACGTTTGATCATCTTTTGTGGAGCTGAAAGGGGAACTGGTACACATACAAAGTGATGACTATTAGGAAAGTATTTAAGCCAGCATTAGTGCACATTGACCTTTGTAGTTCACTTCACTCCTTCTTCAATAATATCACACCAACTTAGTGCGAACATGGGTTTTTAAACTGGTTTAAGGATTGCCCTTTCTGTTGATCATTTCCCCTACTAGCTAGGCTGTGAATCAGTCACTGAACAGCTAATATGATCATCAAATTAGAAACCAATATTATCTGGGAAAGTGAATGGCATTTCAATATGCATTGCTACTGACATTAATCAACAGCAAGAAAATTAGCCTAGGAATTGTCTGCAAATTTCCAGTAATTCCAGAGATCTTGCTCTAATTTAAATCTGATACTGTATGAGCTGCAAAGTTGCTAACTATAAATGCATTGAAAATGTCCTTGAGAAAATAATACCTGTAGCACATTAAACTTGTCCAAAATACCATCCTGCAGTACAGCTTTTCTATGCCTATCCTAGGAAATTTTAGTTTCCATAAATGCAGAAGGAAAGCTGTGAGTTACCTGGCAACTGGACACCTTCATCTGCCCCACCTACAATAAACACGTTTCTCCCACATTGGTCTCTTTGACTTCACCTCCAAAGGTGTACTCCTCCGTGAAGTGCCCTCCATGAAGAAAAACAAGAAAGTTATTATTTTAAATGGTTTTTAAGAAACCATTTTAGGGAAGAAATAGGACATCTAACTGGTCAGTGTTGGGAGTCAGAATACTGAACTAAACAGACCAGCCTTCCTCAACCATAATGGCCAGTGGTCAAAGGATGATGGGAGTTTTGGTTCAAAACATCTGAAGGAAACCTGGTTAGCTGAAATTGTCTCTTCATAGCCATAGATGGTTATTGCACCATAGCAGCTCACTATCACATTTTCCTTCATGACAGAAATCCACATCCCTCAGAGTAGGGACTTGTCAGTTTGTGAATCCATAACTCTAATTTTCACACTGCCCCTGTGCCTGACCCTGCTTTTCAAGTGATAGGCATTACCATTTACTTATAAATAATGAGCATTCGATCTTTGTTCCACAAAAGATAAAGCAACATCAAACAGAGAATATGGATTTAATAGGCATCTCTGCAATGCCTCTCATTTGCACCTTCAAGGCTCAGTTGTTTGTTACAGTTGAATGCACTTCACTGATGTGGTCTTAGAAGAAGAAGAAACAACACCCCACATATATTTGCCCCCTAACTACACTGGATGTTAAATATGAGCCTGTTCTTTATTTGAAGAGAAAAGTTCTGGTCTGATCTTTTTTACATCAATGGAACAAAAATACAATTCAAGTTCCTTTTCTTGGCTGTAGCCACAGAGCAATGTCCCATCATCAAAAAAAGTGAGACCTTAACAGCTAGGAATGTGGGATGGCTGTCTGATGGTTGCCTTGCCAGTGTGGTGTAGTGGTTAAGAGCGGTAGTCTCGTAATCTGGGGAACCGGGTTCGCGTCTCCGCTCCTCCACATGCAGCTGCTGGGTGACCTTGGGCCAGTCACACTTCTTTGAAGTCTCTCAGCCCCACTCACCTCACAGAGTGTTTGTTGTGGAGGAGGAAGGGAAAGGAGAATGTTAGCCGCTTTGAGACTCCTGAAGGGGAGTGAAAGGCGGGATATCAAATCCAAACTCTTCTTCTCCTCTTCTTCTTGCCCTGTTCTATTACAGAAAGTTTCAGATGACATCATGATTGGATGCAGTGGAACTTACAGCTAGAGCCAGCATCTCTCCTAAGGAAAGCATCTCCTTAACGTTACTCTACTTGACCTCATCACAAGTTGCCCTCCATGAAGAGGAGCAGGACCCTGCTTCCTGACCATGCCCAATGTCATATGCCCTGCCGTCACCAGCCCCAGTGTTCATTAATTGACCATTATTTGCAAAGGCAAATTATGCTATTTGAAACCCTGACTTCACACTCTGTGCTCAGCATGGAAGCATTGGAAGCATGGAAGCAGAGCTCATGATAGTATTTGGGGTGGGGCCAGGAGGCATTTAGCCTTATACATGGAGAGCAAGTTGTGAAGAGAGCATGGCTCCTCTGGTTTCCTAAAGTGATTTTGACAAGCTATGACTGTTCATGGAGAGGAAGAACCTGACCATGATGATTCATGCATTGGTAACCTTGAGCTTGGGCTACAACAAGGTGCTCTATGTTGGGCTGCCTTTAAGGTCGGTCAAGAAGCAGCAGCTAGTTCAGAATGCCATAGCTAATATGCTGTTAGGAGTGACCTAATGCCAGCATGTAACATTGCTGCTATTAAAGTATTTGCAATGACTGCCAATTAGCTACCAGGCCAAAATAAAAGTTTTACTGTTGGTGTATGAAGCCCTAAACAGCCTAGGGACTGCTTACCTGAGAGGCCACCTTTCTCCATAGCCTGTTTGAACCCTTAAATCGGATGAAGAGGGCCTTTAGTCCTCCAGATGTTGCTGAACTATAACACCCATCAATCCCAACAAGCATGCCTAATAGGCAGTGATGATGGGAGCTGTAGTTCAGCAAATCTCTGGAGATTCAAAGGTTCCCCATACCTGTTTTAGATCATCAAGTGAAGCCCTCTTATGGGTGTTCTTTTAATAAAGATCTAGTACAGAGCTTTCAGTATGATGGCACCCAAATTTTGGAATACACATCCCCCAGAAATTAGGAGGGTGCCAACAGCTTGTTTTTTCAGGGAACTCCCTCAGACTTTTTCTATTCAACCAGGCTTTTACAGGGTAGCATTGTTGAATACTGTTCATGCTGGTTTTACAGATGTATCTAATATATTCTTATTTTTGTGCACTAACACGTGTGTGTTTTTGTAGCAGCAGCTTATAAATTATTTAAATAAATAAAATATATGTACCTTCCTACAACGTATTTTCTTATTCTATATGAATCAGCAAGATCTTTAAACATCAGATCAAATGGAATGTCTTGTCCCCAAATATATTTCTGCAATTTTATGGAAAACATTTATGTGCGCTTTGATGAGAAGCTCTATGGCCCTGCAATTTTCTTATTGTGAGATCTAAAAATAGAGATATTATTATTCATTACCTGAAGCAACTGGGAATAAATACCATGCTTATCTTTTAAAATGCCTGCTTGGAAGTCACTGTGCTTTTCTTTTTAAGAAAATATTATTCAAGAAGTTATAAAAGTGAGCAACATTTCAAACTCCTGCTTGTTTATGAAGTGCAGCTGGCACAGACCCACACATCCAAGCCTTTACATCTACCAGAAGCAACCAAAATCTATGTGGCAACTTAGCAGATAAAACTGTCCATTAAGTCAAGGGACACTTCTGTTCTCTTAACCATTCATTCAACCTCTACAAGAATGCTGTTAAGCAACTTGACTCTCTTTAGCATGTCAACAAAACAACAGTAAAGTTTACAGGTTGGATTGTGGAATATGGATCTCACATCAGAATATCAACAGCGTTGAACAAAGGCTTTGTAAACAACACTTCCGCCTGAAGCGAAGTGGTGAGTGTTGCATGAGAAGTCTCTTTTCCGCATGCAGAGGCTGCTCGTCTTAATGCCTGTCTTAATATGATGGTATGATAGATCAAGGCTTGCATTAACATGAAATATGTGAGATTCCGTTGTGAAGGTCCCAAGAGTCCCAGATGCAACTGACTCTCCAGGAGGCTGATGAAACTCCCTGCTTTCCTCTTTCTACAACGTACGGTATTTTTGTTTGTGGGAAGGAGGAAGGGTAACAGCTGGGGGCAGGGTGAAGAGAACTGTGAGCCCTAATTCGAGTCAGAGGGGGCTTTTGCAACTTGTATTGTGGCACTGTTTTCAACAGAGGGGTGACCTTAATATGCTATCAGTCCTCTGCTTTTGTTTTTGTTAGAAGAATATGACAGTTCTGACTTGTGTGCGTTGGTGGGAATGGAGTTATTGGTTGGTTGGTTGGTTGGTTGGTTGGTTGGTTTGTGTTTGTATTTGTTTTAATATGTATTTTGTGTTCAGCATTTTGTTTTTTATGTTCTCATTTTGTATTTTTATGTTGTGAACCACCCTGTGATCTTTGGATGAAGGGCAGAATATAAATTTAATTAGTAATAGTAGTTGTAGTTGTCGTCGTCATAACCAACCAACCCCACCCCCCACCCCTTTGTAGAGGCTTTAGATCACAACTTCTGTGGACCACTTTCAAATAAGACATGGAGGCAGCCATATCCACACACACACACACACACCCTGTCATACACCCCCTGGAAGCAACATTGCACCACAATTTTAGCATTAATTCTAGGGACATTTCTGGCTCCACTTTGAAAGCGCATGGCACGAATCATGCTTTAATGCTTCTACAAGAGGCTTCTTTAACTTCTCTAAGGAAGATAAAGAAGCAAATGGCTTTAAAAGCCC
The DNA here is from genome assembly GCF_965113315.1 of Podarcis vaucheri. Classification (NCBI taxonomy): domain Eukaryota; kingdom Metazoa; phylum Chordata; class Lepidosauria; order Squamata; family Lacertidae; genus Podarcis; species Podarcis vaucheri. The sequence goes on from NC_138767.1 coordinate 20,621,008, forward strand.
TCAGACCAACCCATATTACTATAAGATCAAATACTTCAAAATCTCGTAATAACAGAGAACTTCTGATTGAATATATAATGTTGGAGTCATAGTTTGGTAAGAAAAATTGCAAATTATGAGGGGGCTCGATTCGCACATCACCATGTAATAGTTACAGAAAATGGGCTTCATGGAGCTTAATAGATTACGTAGTCACTCAGATGGCAATATTGTATTTTAAGGTAGTGTGGGAGGGTGGGGGGAAATCAAATGACTAGTGACATTTACCTCAGAAATATGCATGGTTTAAAGAAAAGCCTCATCTTGCACTTGGGGGTTAGCATAGTTCAGCCTGAGATGATAAACACAGTGCCTATTTCAATAGGACCTTGTCCGTAGAGAGGCAATTTCAGTCTCAATTTCAGGCTCCCTGGCTTTTATCTAGCTCTTCGCACACTCTATCGTATCCTGATCAATAGAAGCATGTCTAACTTATTTTAACCTTTTCTGTGCTCTTTCACAATGTTCCCTAATGATGTACTGTAGTTTGTGCCTTTTGTGATCACAAGATGTAAGATTCATAAAAGACCAACAGTGCTTCTATGTTCAATATATATGATTGCATCTGTACCTCTGAGCAGCTGGAATAGAAGGGCTTAATAATTCCAGGTAAAACTAAAATAGAGAGCAATTTCAAACCAGAGTGAGACCAAAATAATTCATGCATCAGTTTGTTTGTATTGTTTATTATTATTAACTGCATTTGTATCCCACTTTCCCCCTATGAAGCTCAAGGAAAGATACTTGGAGATTATGTTCTTTTGCCTCAGGACAGCCCTGTGAGGAATGTTAGGTTGAGAGACAGTAACTGGGCAAGAGGTCTCTTACTGAGCTTCATGGTTAAGCAGGGAACTGAGATTTCCCACAACCAACGTACTAAACTCTATCTAGAATACTATGTTGTTATACAGAAATAAGGTGTATCTGTGATTTCATGTTAAGAACAATAATTGGCAGTATTCCCAAACAGTGTGGACTTCTCATGTACCATATAACACCTTGTAATCCAGGAATGGGGAAATTTGGGCCCTTTAAATGTTGATGGACTACAAATCAGATCATCTATGATGCTGACCATTGGTCAAATGACCATCCAATAGTTATGCTGGCTGTAACTGATGACAGTTGGTCAAACAACATCTGAAGAGTCATAGGTTTTATTTTCCAGCTGTAAAAATAATCAATTTTCAGTTATTTGTTTTAAAATGAATGTACAGGAAGATATTTTTCAGATGGATCTTTCAAAAGTCTTCAATCCATGCAATGACATAGCTGAGACCTGGATACTTCCAAGAGCATCATCAGCATTCTAAATATGGATGTCACGCAAAGAAATGAAGGTTTCAGTGTGACTGTGTGCTTGGCGTTTCTGGATTCTACTTTATGGGTGTATAGAAGTGAATAGTAGCAAGTACTATTATAAGAGGATGTTGATGGGAACATCAGGGTCCAACACCCCCAAAGTAGACAGACAAATCCTGTTTACACAACCATCAGCCCTCAGAACCACCAACTCTCTTCTTCCTGGGACAACAGCTGAGGGGCAGCAGATATTCCTTCGGGGTAAAGGTTATGTCAAGAAGGAACCTCAATTGCTTATCACCTTCAGCAAAAGAAACAATTGGATCTACAATCTTTAGATCAACCTAACTTGACAAGGAAAAATATGCTGAACAACAACTGCCTATCATGATTTCTAAGGATCATTTGAAAGCCACCCTAACCATGATAAATTCCTATTACCCACAACCTGATCACTAGACTTTTCATGCTTTTCAAGAACCATTTTAAAAACCTGGAAACACCTAGTAGCATGGGGTTGCCTGGAAACACCTAGTAGCATGGGGTTGTCATAAATAGCAACAGTTACTGGTGGAAGGAGTGAAGCAGGCATATTTCTGACAGTTTGACATTTCAGATAATAGAGGTCTTTCTGTTAAGTCACACATATACATGCCCCAACTTCCTTCTCCCTAGAGAGGAATACAATTCCAAAGTTAATCCTAAAATGGAATTGACTTCCCATAAATCAAATAGCTCCATATTGGAAGAGGACAACAATGTTGTAGCCAAATTAACACAAATTCATTTCTCACACTTGTAACCTACTATTACGTATATCTCTTTTTTTATTTGTGCTTGGCTAAATAGGTTGAATTTGAAATTTTCAGGACAAATTTATTTCTGCACATGAATTTTGTAGCAGATTGGGTGGGCTTCCAAGTTTCTGCCTATCTTTTGCATGCAAGATTGAGGTGAAAAGGGCAAAGTAGTATCAATATTGTAGGAAATGTTGCTTGCGTGTGTGTGTGTGTGTGTGTGTGTGTGTGTGTGTGTGTGTCCCGGTTTTGCTTCCTTGACATCTGAATGTTTTCCCTGAGCAGGAAACCATGTTTACATCATGCTTTCAAATTTATGCAAAAACTGTGCAACAATTTAATGTATAAAACTCCTGACCCTGGAGTCAAGAGCTGCTCCCACAGGAGGCATTGATGGCCAGCAACTAGGATGGCTTTAAAAGAGGATTAGACAAATTCATGAAGGACAAGGCTGAGTGCTATTGCCTGCTTGCAGGCATGTGGGTTGGTCATTGTGAAAACAGAATGCTGGACTAGATGACCATTGGCCTGATTCAGCCAGCTCTTCTTACGTCTGTATGGCTACCAAATTAAAAAGCCATGCCCACAGTATAGAAATGGGGAAGCAAGCGTCAGGGGAGCCATATTTATGTGGAAGCTGCCTTACATTAAGTCAAATCATTGGTCCATTTAGCTTGTTATTGTCAACACAGATCAGCTTCAAATTTCCGGGGTTTCAGATTGGAACATGTGCTGCACTGTTGAGCTATGGCCGATAGGAGAGTCATTTCTTGACTTCATATAGAGCAGCAGATCTTTCTTTGAACTTCATGGGTGAGTGGGGAACTGAACCCAGGTCTATCTGGCCCAAGTCTTATATTATTCACTACACCACACTGGAGTCTCTGGGTTGTTGTTTTTTTAAAGTAAGTGTAATTTGCAGGACCGTCTGACCCATTAGGCAGAATGAGGCAATTCCTTTTGGTGTGTAGAGGTGCTGGTGGGAGGGGGAATTACGACACACACATTGTCACTCTTCACTTGCCTCACCTGCCCACTGGCCACTGCTTTCCTACTTCTCTCTTGTAAGATTTTCCAAAATAGCCATCTCATTCTGACTTCTCATTCTGAGGAAGCAGAAAGAAATAGGATCCTTCCTCAGAGTGAGGCATTCTGGATGATGTGGCCGAAGTCCCTGCACCACCACTGTGACTAGGGCTTATTTTCAAAAACATTTATTTTAAAAGAGAAGTTCTGGCTGTTCTGGAAAAGCAGTGGTGGTACAGTCTTTCTCTCTCTCTGGCTGCATCACCCAGAATACTTTGCTCTGAGGAAGGACCCCTTGCCATTCCCCTGCTAGCTCTGGTAATTAATCTAAGTCCTCTTAGAATTACTGCCAGCAGTATAATGTTACTTTAAAAAGCTGGTAGATATTACCAGTTCTGCTTCCAAAGTCTTTCACAACTCCATTTTCTATCATTGTGAGTTGGGTAGAAACAGAGGGTGGCATCCAGCAAACTCATTGCATCAGCACATGGATTTCCACATGCACAACGTAACTTTCCCACTCTCTTCTTCCTGCGCATGCCTCACATTCTCCCTAAATCTGTTCCAGAAGGTTGTGGGGAAACCCAAAACAGATTTACGGGGTGCATGTGGGGAGGTTCTGTTGCACAAGTGGAAATATTTGCTCTGATGGAACAGGTTGGTTTAATATTACCCTCAATGTCCAGAGTTAACCAAATATTGTTCACGGGTTTCTTTGTTATTGTACTACTAGTATAAAAAAGTTTTAAATAAACTCATGGTGGTATTATTTTTACTGCACCAAAACTAATAGTTTTGCATTCAGTTAGGCTGCTGAATACCTTTCAGCAATCCTACACCTACCTGGAATTAATTCCACCCACCTGGAATTAAGCCCCACTGAACTCAAAGAGGCATACTCCCTGAACTCAGGACGCAAGGGAGAAACATGCTAAGAGGAAGGCACGCTTGGCAAATCCACACCATGATCAACTCCTGCCCAGAAACCAATGCCCCACTATGGAAGGACGTGTGGATCCAGAATTGGCCTCCACAATCACTTACGGACTCATTGATAAAACCATGTTTATGGAAGACAATCTTACTTGGCTACGAGTGATCGCCAAAGAAGAAGAAGAAGACGACTTCTGAATATATAGTTATAGGATTGCACTGGCAGGATGCACCCCAATACATGTTTACTTGAGAGTAAACTCCACTAAACTCAGTGGAAATTACTTCTGAACAAAGTTTATATGTGTAGGCTCAGGGCTGTACTTTTTTAAGAAGCAGAGGCACAAAGAGATACAGTCTAACCTGATAACTGAGAGATGTGGTACTCAGCTGCTCCCAAGTAACCCTAGGGGAATATGGTATAAAGAAGCTGAAAAACAGAAAGTGGGTTTAAAAAAAAACACCTCTAAAGTTACAAGAAGTGCTTGTCACTGCTATTAAACTGCATTGGAAAGAATCAAAACTGTGCCTATTAGGAGACAGCCTGAGCACATCTAGTTCACTGGCTGATTCGGAGAAATACCTTTCAGCATTTTTAAAAGATGATTTGGAACAGACCATTATAGTACCCTTGGCCATGGGGTGTTTGAAATTCATATCTTGGAATGAAATAAAAATGAAATGCTTTCATAATGATTCCTGGAGGGAATGTTCAACCCTTTCATATATTCAAAGACAAAACATCTCAGCCATTTTATGAAACTGTCTTAAACATTTTAAGTAGTGAAAGCACAGCAAATAGAACCACGTGTAATTTCTTTCTCTGCAGTCAATGTACCTTCTCGAGACAATAGACTGGTTCTCATGGTGGATCCAACAAGATTTCAAAACCAGGCTATGATTCATCTGCTCCTTGAATCCAAAGCATGGCCTCAAATGATGATCTGAGAATTTGAGGATGAATGTACTGTATGGAAGAAGAAATTAAAAAATTCCTTCCAGTAGCACCTTAAAGACCAACTAAGTTAGTTCTTGGTATGAGCTTTCGTGTGCATGCACACTAGAAGTGTGCATGCACACGAAAGCTCATACCAAGACCTAACTTAGTTGGTCTTTAAGGTGCTACTGGAAGGAATTTTTTTTATTTTGACTATGGCAGACCAACACGGCTACCTATCTGTATGGAAGAAGGTTACCCTTAAGGTAGACAGATGCCAAGCCTTTGGGGACTTTAAAGGTAAACACCTTAAATGAACTGGCAGCCAAAGCAGGTTATTATGAGAGCCCTGGAGTTTGGGATTCTGCAAAATTCCACAAACTGGCAGCAGACTTCAAAACCCAGCCTTTCATATTGGTGGGGAAGATATCTAAGGTCTGTGTCAGCTCCAAAAAAATCTGTCCCACACCCATATTGAGCCTAAATAAACATGAGGATTAACATGCTACTGTAGGTTAGTGATATTCTTCACCTACCATAGACCCCAAGAGTGGCAGGGAAGCTAATGTTCCTGAGCCCCAGAACTGGATAAGGTTGAGGAGGCTATTTGAGAAATATAATCCTTCCTATGTTTCTAGAAATTGCTCAGTTGGAAAGGACATTTGAGAGGGAAATGATGGCTGCATTTCTCCAACATCTTATGAAGATAAATAAAGTTGCTCCCCCCCCTGAATCTATGTACTTTGAAACACTGGATGAGGATGATTCAGACTTAAAGAGATTTGGTTGTTACTTCTTTTTTGCTTTTAATCAGTTGTTTAGTGAGGAGAATGGTTACTAGTAAAATGTATAATTTAAAATCTTTCTGTTTGTTAGGATGTCAGTTACTATTTGAAGAAATATTACTACTGCTTTCTTTTGTAAGCCATAAAAGCTTGCGGAATATTAGCAAAGCAAACACCTGCAATTTACGGGCTATAATCAAATCTATCTTGCATTGCCTTTAAACATCCTGTTCTGCTGACCACACCAGGGTTTTCCAAGCACAGTTTAGCCAAGAGGGCTGTGTGGACATTTCTCGGAGCCTGGTAGCTTTGCCTGTGGCTGAACTAAACAACCTCACTAATTTCAAAACCATGATATGATTCATCATTGACATGGAGTGACCTCCAGTTCTAAGCAGAAATTCTAAGCATCTTCAGAATTATGCTTCCCCATAATATGCACCTGATTTGTATTTCTGTGCAGTGAATAAAGTTGAACTGTTTGGTTTTTTTCAAAATTTGCTTCCTACTATCTTTAGATATATCTCACAATAAGATCGTATGATGTTGCGATAAGATAAATACGAAAATGAATGACACAATACCTTTATTTGATTTTGTTCAGATGATAATAACTGGTTCGTTTTAAGTTTGTTTTTAGATAGTCACTGAATATTTTTATGTCCAAGTGCCCATTCATTTTATTGCTATGATTGTGTGGAGATGGTTTTTGGTTTCTTCCCTTTTTTTCAGTGTTTTATCAGTGTGCGCATGTACATTTAATACATACACTCATATGCCCAGAATCATGGTGGATTCCTTATGGATCAGTTCCACTTTCGAAATGGCACCACGTAATTCACAACTCGTATAATCTGCCACTCCGAAATCTAGGAATACATTCTGATGGGAAGAGTACTCCAAGGTTCTCCAATAATGTTGCAGCAGCAGATTTAGGGGAGTGTGACCGGTTCAGTTGAACTGAGCCCAGAGTCTTGGAGGCACTGCACCTATCATATAGAATGGAAGACGAGAGGTGGGTGGACCAGATTTTGGTGTTATACATGGCACCACTGAAATTTGAGATCCCAAGGATGCTGAAGATTCAGGGCAGACAAGAGAAGGTACACCTTCACACAACACAGAGGTTACATTCAGACCAACCAATACCACTTAAAACAGACATGGCTTCTTATGTTCTTATCACTCATTATCATCTCTTATACGTTTATAGCAAACTCTTCAGAACAGATAAAAAAATTCCTTCCAGTAGCACCTTAAAGACCAACTAAGTTAGTTCTTGGTATGAGCTTTCATGTGCATGCACACTTCTTCAGATACACAGTGTATCTGTGTATCTGTGTATCTGAAGAAGTGTGCATGCACACGAAAGCTCATACCAAGAACTAACTTAGTTGGTCTTTAAGGTGCTACTGGAAGGAATTTTTTTTATTTTGACTATGGCAGACCAACACGGCTACATATCTGTAACTGGTCTTCAGAACAGGAAAAGAACGGTCTTGCAGTACCTGGTGGCTCTTGTGAGTGGCATGGCTGTTGGGAAATCTGATTTTTAGAAGATAATTGAAACTCTCCACTGAATCCTCTTAAAAATGTGTGTGTCAGAGAGGAGGTTCTAACAATGGAAGCTGCTATTCAGTATGCAGATGGAAAATGCAGCATATATAGTGTAATAAGATTTTGAGAACCCTGTTAAGAGCAGGTGTTTAAGTCAGATCCCTGAAATCTTATGAGTAACCCATTTCCTGTCCTCTGGCCAGGCTACTAAATGAGGCATGCTCTGTAATTACTGAATTATCCCTTTCCAGCAAGGAAAGTGAAGCCTCTGTGCGAGGCTTTTGTTATTTTACATTCGCCCCCATTAGCGTTACTAGGTGTACCTAATAGGCTGATAAATGGCGTATTGCTGCTGTCAGTGACTAAATGGCACTTAATGTTCCATTTTGAAGTTCAGGAAATCAGAAGTAGGTGGAGAGGCATTTGATGGCCATTTGTTCAGTGACACAGACTTATAATCAAGGAAATTGATGTTGAAGGTTCAGTTACATGAGAGATCTTATCGCAAAAAGTGTGGCTATAAAATTGGGCAGTGTATGCAATAGCTTCGGGAGTAATAACCCTTAACCTTCTTATCACTAGTACTAAAAATAAAGCATCTTACTGGTTTTTTTTTTTAAAAAAAAAACTTTAATAAGTAAAGGCTTGTTGGCAGAGTGGATCTTCTTCCTCGAAATGCAATACCGTTTAAGGGCTTTTAGACATAAATTGGTAGATTGCAATAGACTGTAGAAGTTTACATTTTTATCTATATGGATGCTTTGCCCTTCCATTTTTAAAATGCCTCTAAATACATGGAGTGGGCTGATTATGCTGATAGTGCCGTGGCTGGAAAACAAAACGATCATATGCATTCTACAGTCAAATTCTTTCCCTTTACTTACTCAGGTGTAATAATAATAATAATAAATTTTATTTACAGTATATCCCGCCCTCCCCAGCCGAAGCCGGGCTCAGGGCGGCTAACAACAATAAAACAGTACAAAAGTACAGCACAAACACTCTAAAACCATTCATTATAAAATTAATTCAAATCAAGCCACTGGCAACCATTGGGCCAGAGCTCTGCGAAGATTGCCGAGGGAGGGAGTCAGGCTGTGCCCTGGCCAAAGGCCTGGTGGAACAGCTCTGTCTTGCAGGCCCTGCGGAAAGAGGTCAAGTCCCACAGGGCCCTAGTCTCTTGTGACAGAGCCAAAAAGCCCTGGCTCTAGTTGAGGCCAGCCTAACTTCTCTGTGGCCTGGGACCTTCAAGATGTTTTTATTTGAAGACCGTAAGTTTCTCTGTGGGGCATACCAGGAGAGGCGGACCCGTAGGTACATGGGTCCTAGGCCGTATAGGGCTTTAAAGGTTAAAACCAGCACCTTAAACCTGATCCTGTACTCCACCAGGAGCCAGTGCAGCTGGTATAGCACCGTGTACTTCCCAATAGAGCAAAATCCCAACTCTGTGCATTAGGTTGCATTGCTAGGCTTTCCATAGAGGATGGCCCAAATCCGAGCCTAGCCATCTTCCACGGATCGTGTTACAAACTTTTCATTTTGGAAAAGTTTTGGGCCTCGAGAGATCAGTCAGGCTTACTTCCCCTAAAATGTATGGGATTCTCAGACTGAAATCCAATGCTCACTTACCTAAGAGTAAGCTTTATTCAACTCAATTGAATTTACTTCTTAGTAGAGAGATATATAGAGAGAGTTGTGTTGTTAATCTGTTAAATCTGCAAGCATTTCCTTCAGAAAATACAACATTGTCTGAAGGCATCTCTCAGGGGCAGGGCCAGATTTAGGTTTGATGAGGCCCTAAGCTACTGAAGGTAATGGAGCCCTTTATATGTCCTGCTGTCCTTTATCAACAACAAATGGTCACTGTTTTTTGTGTTGAATGGTGTGTGTGTTTATGGTAATTTATGGACCTAATTGGTATCTAAAGCCATTTGCACATAAGAAAATATGTATTTTATCAAAGTAATTGTTGAACTGAATACAATTAAGAAGAAGTATCCAGGTTTTTTTCCTTTACATTTTTTTGGGCCCCCCAAGAGAGTGGGACCCCAAGCTATAGCTTGTTTAGCTTATACATAAATCCGGCACTGCTCAGAGGGAATGTTGACAGAGGCAATTTCCAGCTATTCTTTCTCCCCTCTAAACTAAAGCAAGTTTATCCCCAATCCCAAATGGTAGAGCACATGCTCTGCATACAAAAGGTCCCAGATTTAGTCCCTGGTGTCTTCAGGTAGGACTGGGTAGTGGTATCTGGTAGTAGGCATTGAAGCCCTGCAGAACCATTGCCAGTCACAGTAGATAGTGCTATGCTAGATGGAAACCAGCTTCTTCCATCTCTATCTAATCCTGAGGGATAGCTCAGTGGGAAGTCATGAGACTCCTAATCTCAGGGCTGTGGGTTCGAGCCCCAGATTGGACAAGAGATTCCTGCATTGCAGGAAGTTGGACTAGATGATCCACATGGATCCTTCCAATTCTACAGTTCTATTATTGTAATCCTGGAATTGGTGGTGATTGGTGTTGGCTTGCCCAGTCCTTCCCTACATCTTCTGTATGGTACTTAAAAATAGATTAGGTTTAAGCACATCATGTTACACAAGATATTCTCATCCATCTCAATGCACATTCCCGTGGTGAGTGAACTTGCATTTAATTACCACATCAGGGTTACTTTTCAGGATGTTCCCTTCATGCAATTTCACTGTTTCTCTAGCAGTAATGGAGTACAGCACTCCCAAATTCCTACAATCTGCTGAAAACTTCAATCATGTTTAACTGTCAGATTAGAAACTGTCTCCAGGTGTTCTGCTAATGAGTATCCTGGCTCTAGCACAGGACCAATCACCAGTATCTTGACTTTAAGCCTTGTACACTTCGGGATTTTAGACTCAGACCTGTCGCTCCTATAATTATCCGGAAAGGCCACATCAGTTAAAAGGAGACCCAGCTGAGCTCATTTGGAACAAAAACCGAAATACACGCTTAGCCCTTTTTCAATTGTTCACATAAAGGAAGAAAGTGATACCATTTCTTACTACTCGTCAGTCATATGCCACCTTCCCCCCCTGTGTAAATGCATAGCTATCTTTTCTGTACTCCTATTTCCATTAGTACTACTTCTACTGTAGGTGGCATTATATAAAGTGGCATCAGCGAAAGGCAGGTGATTACCTTTACAACTCACCTAATTGTTTTGGGGATAACATGGAGATGGGGAAGAAACATTTATACCACCTTGAGCTCCTCAGAGAAAAGGTAGGCTATAAATGTATACATACACATCATGTATACACCTACATAAGGTTCAGATTTTTCTTTGGTTCACTTCATGGCCTGGGTGCTTAGTACCTACAAGGAGTCACAACTTGACCACAGCCTTGTAGTGGAAGGGAGGGATTTACCTTCTTCTTGAGTTAGAATCCCATCCTTTGGGTTTCATTTCATTGGTGATGAAGAACAGAATATGTAAGCCAAAAGGTTAATAGCAAAGATGGGGCTTGGAACCAAAGAGTACCTGCATAGAACTGGTCAATCTCTGTTTTTCTCATTTTTCTAGTCTTAGAAAAAGACTGCACACCAGTTTGAGATTTATTTATATGTTTTTTAAATAAGTCCTTACGGAAAAGTATTCAGCAGCTTACTGCAAATTTCTCCTAATGCACTCAGTTTGTGTGCAGTTTTGCCCAATAGACACATTTTTTGCAGCTCCCTTTTCTTAACAAAAGGCAAGTTTCTGTGTTACTTTTACTAATGCATGCATTCTGATACACACACTGCCTGAGCACATGCATTTTTGTACACATTACTTAGCTGGAGAACTGCATTGCAAAATTCAGACAAGTGCAGATTTTGAAGGATGGTTGTGATTTGGATTTGGAAAGTGATAATTAAGTAGGTTTGCTTTAAATGTGAACTGAAATACAATTTCTCCCTCATCCTTAGGTACAGTACAGAAATCCAAGTGGGTTGTGTAAAATAGAGACTTACTATACATCATATGACTGCACTTAAAAAATCAGGAAGCCACTTGAACCTACAAGGAAAAAAGCCAATCCCACCATTTGGCAACCAAACTCTGGATTTAGAATTGCACTGCTAGCCTCCTTGTCCTGTCTGCAAGGCTCCCCTTCCCTCTGCTTTGCTCTCCTAACTCCCATATTTCTCTCCTTCGCCTCACGCTCGCCAGTCTCGTCTCATCACTGTTCCGGCGTGAGCCTTCTCCTGTGCAGGTCTGGCCATCTGGAACATCTTTCCCATAGCTGTGCCTCATTGACTCTCCATCTCATTTCAAATCTCAACTGAACATTCATCTTTTCTACTTTGCCAATTCCTCTTAATTTCTCCCTCCATCTGTTTGCATTATTCAGCAACGTAAATGCTTTCTCAATTACAAATTGTGTGATACAAGTCGAGAAGAAAATAGAGACATATCGGCTTTTAGTTGCTGGGGTTGTATTTGTTATTGTTTCCGTTTGTTGTTTTTTTAAGAAAAAAAATAAAGCCCAGAGACTTTTCTAGGATCAGGCATGTAGGCTGTTGGCATTGGCTGAAAAAGTGCCACTCTCTTTTAAACAGTCCTCAGGAGGCAGCCTATCAAAAAGCTAAGAGATTTGGCCACCAAAAGAACAGTGCACATACCTTGAAAGAGTTGCAGCTCCTAGAACAGATGGTATGTCTCCCCAGCCTCTCATCATTCTCTGTCCTTTTCTCCCTTTCCCCCAATCACTCTTCCCCTTTCTCTTTCACTTTGCATCCTCTCCCTACTCCCTTCCATTAAGATAAGGCAAAACAACAGCCCCAGGTCTGACCGATTTACAGCTGGTCTTTATATCAGATATCCTTTTATCTCTGGCACTTGGCACAGTAAAAAATAATAACAATCAGCGTTCCATTCACTTCCTTATCCATTTCTCAGAACATTCCAGGCCATCCTCACTGTACAGAAAACCCTGTCGCTGACAGTATTCCAGACGCTTTTCATTTATTTTTTGTCTAAAAGCCCACTGATTCTGCCAGAAAATACTACATATACAGGACACTCCAGATACCCATCAGGTGTTATCAAACATTGCCATACTTGTATCAGTACTCTCTAAATCAAAGGTGGGGGGGGCGTGAGTTTCGCCCTCCGTAGGACAAAAAAAAAGCACTGCTAGGTACTTAAAGGACTCTGCTGCAAATTTGCTTACCATGTGCAAATGCCAATTTGTGTGCATATAAAAGTGTGTGGAAATCTTATTGTCCATTGCAGGATGACCACCTGTCCTGTAAGCAATGTTTTGTTTTGCTTTAAAAATGGAAAGTGGGGGAAAGGGGCAGGAGACCTGGGGCTTGGTGCCCTCCCCCAGCAGAGACAGTGGCAAGGACACTGGGCAAAATTTAATGGGGAACTAGGTGTCTTACACCGAGTGATGAGCCAGCTACAAAACAGGAGAAAAGTGTTGTTGTTGTTTAGTCGTTTAGTCATGTCCGACTCTTCGTGACCCCATGGACCAGAGCACGCCAGGCACTTCTGTCTTCCCCTGCCTCCCGCAGTTTAGTCAAACTCATGCTGGTAGCTTCGAGAACACTATCCAACCATCTCGTCCGCTGTCGTCCCCTTCTCCTCGTGCCCTCCATCTTTCCCAACATCAGGGTCTTTTTCAGGGAGTCTTCTCTTCTCATGAGGTGGCCAAAGTATTGGAGTCTCAGCTTCAGGATCTGTCCTTCCAGTGAGCACTCAAGGCTGATTTCCTTAAGAATGGACATGTTTGATCTTCTTGCAGTCCATGGGACTCTCAAGAGTCTCCTCCAGCACCATAATTCAAAAGCATCAATTCTTTGGTGAACAGCCTTCTTTATAGTCCAGCTCTCACTTCCATACATCACTACTGGGAAAACCATAGCTTTAACTATACAGACCTTTGTTGGCAAGGTGATGTCTCTGAAATCATATGGAAATCTTAATGACCAGGGAAATAGGATGAAGGGATGGATACGGCCATATGAATGAGAAGAGTTTCAGAACCCAGAAATGTCCTGGTGTCCTGAGAACTTTCCAAAAACTATGTGGGATCTGCTCCTCCTTAAAAAAATCACAGTATATCAACTGAGATACCCAATATGCCTGGCATGTACCCTACATGAATTGAAACTGCATTCAAGAATCCTTTGCAAGGATCAAAGGAGTTTCATCACAGACATTCAGGGATGTGTTAGCAAGCATTTTGATAAAGACAATTCTCTGAAAGTGGAAGGTATGGAGGTCACGGCCGCTTCAGAGCCCAGGTGTGTGTCAATGATGCATCATCCCACCAGTGCCTGGAGGCTTTAAATGATTCAAACCTGATCTAAGCCCTAGACAGCCTGGGGCTCGGTCCAAAATAAATTAGCCAATGGTGAGCTATGGGTTAAAAATAAGGTCATGGCAAAACTGGTCCACATCACTAGTACTGAAGAAGAGTCGGCTTCTTTGCAAAGAGTGAAGGATAGTAAGTCAACTACATTAATCCAAAGACAGGATACCAGTGAGCTCAGTAGCAGCTCTCTTAATTTTAGCATAAGCTACCTAATCAGTTCAACAGAAGCTCTGGTAGCATTTAATATTTTTAATAATCACACTAATTTAATATAACAAGTAACTGAACCAAATGCCAAAGTCAAGAACCCAGATAGTAAATGTCTAATGGAATTACCATATTGTTTCAGAGTCACTCACTAAAATAAATGCCTGCTTTTAAACATCTTTCTTGATCTGTTTCCCCCACTCTGCAGCTTGCAGCGCGCTTGGATTTCATATAGGGTTATTTGATATATATAATTGATGCCTCAGACTGAAGTTTGATTACTCTAATAGCTTTTTAACAAAACTGGCATATTGCATAGCAAGGCCGGGACATCAACACATGCTTCTGTTTATGCTACATGCACCTGTCCCCAAATACGAAACAGCAGATGTTGCTTTTCGTTTCTATGCAGTATGAGCATCTTGCTAAAATGCATGTACCTGCAACTCCACTCTATGGAAATTCAGTGCCAAGTTTTCCCATTGAGTTCAATGGAAGAAAGATAATGTCTCATGTTCTTTTATAGTGGGCTTTTAAAGCACTCTACGCTCATTAAGTCCACAATGTTTTCAAAATGAAGTTGGCCAGTTTTGTTGCAAATTAACTGCAGGTTTCAATAAACGATGCTAAGCAGGCCCTTGATGAAGCTTAACTTTTAGAAACCTGTTTCTATTTGTAAGGCCACACCTGCCTAGCCCTCAAACCTGTTAGTTGTCAGGATTTGCTGAAACAAATTTGGAAATTGGGATGCAGAAAGGGGAGGTACGGTGAAGTCGGTGAAGTAAGGTTTAAGAAAAAAGGATTTGAAATTATACATGTTTGTTTATGTGTTTGTTTGTTTGTTTGTATTGTGTATTGTTTGTGTTTATATAAATTGTGAAAAACCAATAAAAAAATTTATAAAAACAAATCAAACCTGTTAGTTGTCGTCAAGGAGACTACTTTTTAAAGAATTAGTTTAGGGATGAAATACGCCTGTAAATAATATTCCTAGGCCATTTCCAGATTTGGATGATTTGGCAGTTCCCAGTCATTGTTGTTCTGTTTAAGCTAAAAGTGGAATAGCAAATCTTCTTCCAAACATCTAGCACTCTGCAGAAAGTACCCCAAACCCAACTGCTGTGAAGGGCACCTTTTTGTGACCATGGTGTGAAGGAAAGGGTTATATCAGGCATCCCCAAGCTTCGGCCCTCCAGATGTTTTGGCCTACAACTCCCATGATCCCTAGCTAACAGGATCAGTGGTCAGGGATGATGGGAATTGTAGTCCAAAACATCTGAAGGGCTGAAGCTTGGGGATGCCTGGGTTAAATACTCCCTGCACCTTCCTTGTGCTCATGGTTATGATATACACACACACACACACACACACACACACACGGAGGGGGAGAGGGAGAGAGAGAGAGAGAGAGAGAGAGAGAGAGAGAGAGAGAGAGACTGCTTGTGGGTAAAAGGGAGAAGAAAAACTGATATAAAGGAAACACTATTTGGAAAGGTAGAGGTTAAACAGCAGGAAATAGCCACAGCAATCTAACATAAGACAAGAAAAGTCCATATATGTCACAATTGTCCAGTATAATATTGTGTAGCTCTTCCATCCAGTTTTAGATAATTTGATTTTTTGAGCTTGAGTGGGGCAGGGAGGAAGCTTAAAAGGGGGGAAAATGCACCACAGAAAGATGTGGCAAAGCGTGGCTATTCCACACTAAATGCCCAGTGTGGAAGCAGACAAAATATCATGGAATTCTTTATTTAATTATATTTTGTAGACCTTTCTCTTCAAGTAGTTTCCTGTAAAGTCACAGAAATTTTTTTCAGTCATCATGCTTGGTGTTCACTCAAAGCAATCCAAGGCTTGATATTCTCTCACAATTACGGAGGAGTCAGACACTTAGGGAGACCTATTGTGAGCCAATGGGACTTACTTCAGTTCTAAGTATACATGCATAAGGCTGTACTGTTAGAAACAAACTTGGGGCTGCTTTCTCTCTCCAGATATCATTTAAATGTTTCAGGCAGATGGAAGCAAATGGGGTGTCTTACTCACAAGCAGCTTCTGCATCTGTGCTATTTGTTTCAAAACCAGAAGAGATTGTGTAGCAAAGGAAGGAAATCATTATACTGATCTGAATGATATAAACTGAATTTGAAGGGAAAGATTAAGAAGAACACCTCCACTGTGAAATCTTCAAATGGTAGAGGGGCAAAAAGAAGCCACCAAATGTTGATTTAAATGGTTGCCTGAATTGCCTGTGGGAGATCAGAGTTGCAAACATAACGTTTTATGAACCCAGAAGAAAAATAATGCATAGCAGGTGTGTCTGTGCAAAGTGAAAAAGCAAATGAAGATAAATACCATTTAAAAAAAACATACCTGCCAGAGGACAAGAGGAATACATAGTTAAAAGCTGCAAAAATAGGTTCTCTGGAACTTACTCCCACAAGAGGCGGTGGTTAACAACAATTTGGTCAACTTTGAAAGAAGAATTGACTAATTCATGTAGGATAATAATAATAATAATAATAATTTATTATTTATACCCCACCCATCTGGCTGGGCTTCCCCAGCCACTCTGGGCGGCTTCCAAAAGAATATTAAAATACTATAATACATCAAACATTAAAAGCTTCCCGAAACAGGGCTGCCTTCAGATGTCTTCTAAAAGCCTGGTAGTTGTTGTTCTCTTTGACATCCGGTGGGAGGGCGTTCCACAGGGCAGGCGCCACTACCGAGAAGGCCCTCTGCCTGGTTCCCTGTAACTTGGCTTCTCGCAGTGAGGGAACCGCCAGAAGGCCCTCGGTGCTGGACCTCAGTGTCCGGGTAGAACGATGGGGGTGGAGACGCTCCTTCAGAGGCTATTAATGGCTTTGCTCTGTCACCAGAGTCAGAGACAATATGCTTCTGAATACCAGTTGCTAGAAACCAATGAGGAGAGAGTGCTCTTGATGTTGAGTCCTTCTTGTGGGGTTCCTACAGGCATCTGGTTGGCCACTGGGACAATAGGATGCTGATCTAGATGGCCCATTGGCCTGACTCAGTAGGCTCTTCTTATGTTCTTATGTCGTTCCTGACCATTGGTCATGCAAGCTATGGATGCTAGCCTTTGTATTCCAACATCTGGATGGTCTGAGAGCTTTTCGTCTGTACATTGCCTTGCCTACAGCACTTGTCGCTTTCTGAGGTTGCTGTGTCAGCAAGAGGTCTCAGAATGGAACACCAATTACCTCATTGTCCTCTGTCCCTTAGATAAATTTTAAGCCCATCTATCTGGATTGTAATATCATACTACCCAAGGGAGTTTTCTCGGAAGAATTGTTGCTGCTGACTGTGCCAAAGCCTATCTATAAAATACTTCTGTAGATCAGCTGATTGAGACAGCTGAGGCTCCTCCAGCTCAGCTGTCCACATGACTACTACAACACCCCATTTGCTTGTGCTTTCCTTCTCAGAAGTCTCATATAAATTACTTGGGCATTGAAGATAGCATCTAAATGTACACACAGAGACACACCCGTCTCCTCGTTAACCTTTTCCTGTTATGCTTCTCCCAAATGTAGCATAAGTTCTTCATAGGATAATTGCCAGGATATCTTTCACTGTTAAAAAGAAAGAAACAATCCACTCCTTGACATTTAGAATTCTGCTGTGGATATCTGTAATGAAAGATCCTAAGATGCCTTGACCCTTTCTCTGGGCCATGGATTTGCTTGTATAGATTTTATTCAACTTTCAGCATCAATAACAAAGGACAAAAAAAATACAAGAGAATCCCTTACTGTGAGAAGAGATGTCCTACTTTTGTTAACATTGTAAGTGCCTTGTTTTAACTCTGTGCGTTGCCTGACAACATCATGCATAACCCACCCAAGGACATCCCTCCTACAGGATCTGGTGCTGGGCTCCAAGGGAACAGTCCTTTCAAGCTTCTCTGTGACTTCCAAGTATTTGCTTTCTCAGCAAATAAGCGCACGGCTGAATAAAATCATGCTGTTCTCCTTTCTTGTGTTGAGAAAAAACAAAACTTCCATGACCAGTGGAAGCTAAGTGCCATTCAGTGCCATTCAGTTCAGTTTGCTTTCCTCGGTGCTTATTAAAATAATAATAATTTCATAAATGAAATAAATTTTAGTAATTTATGAATCATGCTTTGCTTATATCTCAAGTAGTAGATAGGTAGCCGTGTTGGTCTGCCATAGTCAAAATAAAAAAAATTCCTTCCAGTAGCACCTTAAAGACCAACTAAGTTAGTTCTTGGTATGAGCTTTCGTGTGCATACCAAGAACTAACTTAGTTGGTCTTTTTTATTATTATTATTATTTTTATAATGATTTTTATTGTATTTTTTCCAAATTACAGAAAGAACAGAAGAAAGAAATAACATAAAGAATAGAAAGAAAGAAAAAAAAACAGAAAATCACAACCATTTCAACAACTTATTTCAAATTTCCATTGGACTTCCCCACATCTCCCACATAGTGCATTCTTGACAATAAAGTTATCAGCAAATTATACCCTTATTTCGTGTGTTTCTTTATATTTTCAATTGCAGTTTAAGTTTAAATCTCTTATTTTCCATTTACTCTAAAAATATAACATGTTGTCATTTTTACCCATTTAAACTTTGATTCTTTCATAAATGTTATCCAATTTCATAAATAATTAAATTTTCGTTGCTGGGGCTAACATTCCAAGTCATACGGCATCTTAAGATTCATATAACTTATAATACTTTTGCAAATAGTCTTTAAATTTTTTCCAGTCCTCCTCCATTGCCTCTTCTCCCAAATCTCGGATCCTTGCAGTCATCTCGGCTAGTTCCATGTAGTTCATCAATTGCGTCTGCCAGTCCTCCAGTGTGGGCAAATCTTGGGTCTTCCAATGCTTAGCGATAAGGATTCTTGCTGCTGTTGTAGCATACATAAAAAAGGTTCTATCCTTTTTTAACACCTTCTGGCCGACAATGCCCAGAAGGAAGGCCTCCGGTTTCTTGGGGAAGGTGTACTTGAACACCTTTTTTAACTCGTTATAAATCATTTCCCAGAAGGCCTTCAATCTTGGACAAGTCCACCAAAGGTGAAAGAATGTCCCCTCAGCTTCCTTACATTTCCAACATTTATTATCGGACAAATGGTATATCTTAGCCAGCTTGACCGGGGTCATGTACCACCTGTATACCATTTTCATAATATTTTCTTTCAGAGCATTACATGCAGTAAACTTCATACCGGTGGTCCATAACCTCTCCCAGTCTTCAGACATGATATTATAACCAATGTCCTGAGCCCATTTTATCATCGCTGATTTAACTGTCTCATCCTGAGTGTTCCATTTAAGCAGCAAGTTATACATTCTCGATAATAACTTGGTCTTTGGTTCTAACAACTCTGTCTCAAGTTTCGATTTTTCCACCTGGAATCCTGTTTTTTTGTCTAGCTTAAAGACCTCATTAATTTGGGCATAGTGTAACCAATTTTGCACCTTATCCTTTAATTTTTCAAAGCTCTGCAACTTCCAATTACTTCCAATGTTTTCTATTATTTCCCAATATTTCGGCCAGTATGCCTCCATATTGGGTTTTTTCCGAGCCTTGGCCTCTATTGGTGAAATCCACCTCGGAGTTTTGCTTTCCAATAAGTCTTTGTATTTTTTCCAGACCATATATATTGCTTTTCTGACGATATGGTTTTTAAACATTCCGTGTGTTTTCCCCTTGTCATACCACAGATACGCATGCCAACCTAGCGAATTATTAAAGCCTTCCAGATCTAGGACATCAGTGTTTTCTAGTAGAATCCAATCTTTCATCCAGCAGAAGGCCGCAGCTTCATAATATAACCTAAAGTCTGGCAGGGCAAACCCCCCTCTCTCCTTTGCATCAGTTAGTATTTTAAACTTTATTCGGGGCTTTTTGCCCTGCCAGACAAACCTAGAGATGTCCTTCTGCCACTTTCCAAAACATTCCACTCTGTCCACAATCTGCAAGGCTTGAAACAAAAACAACATTTTTGGCAAAACGTTCATTTTTATAGCTGCAATTCGGCCTAACAAGGATAGTTTCAATCTTGACCAGATTTCTAGGTCTTTTTTAACTTCTGACCAACATTTCTCATAGTTGTCTTTAAATAGATTCAAGTTCTTAGAAGACAGATTGACCCCCAGGTATTTCACTTTTTTGACAATGTTTAGTTCTGTTTCCTTCTGAAACCCCTCTGTTTCAATAACTGTCAAGTTTTTCCCTAACACCTTAGTTTTTTGTTTGTTCAACTTAAAACCCGCCACCCGACCAAATTTCTGAATCAATTCCAAAACTCTTTTTGTACTAGATTCTGGCTCCTGTGATGTTAAAACCAAGTCATCTGCAAATGCTTTCAGTTTATATTGTTTCGCTCCGACCCGTATTCCTTGTACCTGCCGATCCTTCCTTATCATGTTCAGCAAAACCTCCAGGACTGAAATAAATAATAAAGGGGAAAGGGGGCACCCCTGACGTGTTCCTTTTTCAATATGAAGTTCTTCTGTCACCACATTGTTCACTATCAACTTAGCTTTTTGTTCTGAATAGATTGCTTCTATCCCATTCTCAAACCCCCTTCCCACTCCCATCCCTTCCAAGTTTTTCTTCATGAATTTCCAAGAAATATTGTCAAAGGCCTTCTCCGCATCAATAAAAATTAACACTGCTTTAGTGTTAATATTTGTTTGTAAAAGTTCCAGAATATCAATAATATTCCTAGTGTTATCAAACAAATGTCTACCTGGGAGAAAGCCGGCTTGGTCCTTATGAATTACTTCATTTAATACTTTTTTAAATCTATTAGCCAAAATATCTGCAAATATTTTGTAATCCACGTTTAGGAGTGAGATGGGACGGTAGTTCTTAAGTTGAGTCTTTTCAGTTTCCACTTTAGGTATCAGTGTGATGAATGCTTCTTTCCACGTATCTGGTGCCCTCCCTCCCCCCATAATCTGGTTGCAAACCTCCATTAATGGTTGTATCAAGTAGTCTTTTAACATCCTGTAGTACTTGGAGGTAAGTCCATCAGGGCCTGGAGCTTTGCCTAGTTGCATATTCTGAATGGCATCCTCGATTTCCTGTTGTGTTATTTTACAGTTCAAGATTGATCTCTTCTCTTGAGATAGTTTTGGTAGGCCATTGTCTTTCAAGAATTGTTCTATCTCAGTTGCTTCCTCGGACCCTTGTGTATACAGTTTTTTAAAATATTTCTGGAAACACTTTCTAATTTCTCCCGGTTTCTGAATATTTTTCCCTTCAACTTCTAGGTTGGTAACATAATTTAATTTTTGTCTCTTTTTCAACTGCCAAGCTAGCAGTTTCCCACATTTATTCGCAGATTCAAAAGATCTTTGTTTCATTTGTTTGATTTTCCATTCCACTTCTTGGTTAATCAATTTCGTATATTGTGACTGGTGGAATTTGATTTCTCTTAAAGTCTCTTTTGATTTTGGATTCAATCTTAATTTTTTCTCTCCATCTCTTATCTTCTCCAATATCTTATCCTTTTTACCATTCCAGAATTTTTTCTTAATCGTATTCTGTTGTATCAGAAACCCTCTCATAACAGCTTTGCTTGCGTCCCAGATTATTCTTTTTTCCACCGAGGTATTCAAGTTAATTTCAAAATAGTCCTTTAAAGCTTTTTGGGCCTTCTTTACAATCTCTTGATCTCTTAACAGGTTGTCATTCATTTTCCATCTGAAGGAATCGGCAGTAGTAAATCTCATTTCCATTTTCAGAGCGTTATGGTCGGAGCAAGTCTTTGGGCAGATTTCTATTTTTGTAGTCTTAGGTGCCAGCCCTCTAGTTGTCCAAATTTGGTCGATTCTTGTCCATGACAGGTGGGCCTCAGAAAAGAAAGTTCCTTCTTTACCTAGGGGGTTTCTCGTCCTCCATAAATCAATTAAATCCATATTGTCAGTTAGTTCAAAGAAAGTTTTTGGTAGTCTTCCATCTTTGGTCAAATTCTGGTTCTGTGACTTATCCATAAAGGTAGAGACAACCCCATTCATGTCTCCCATCATAATGATGTTAGAATAATCCAGATAGTCCAGTAATGTCTCATGTAGCTTCTTATAAAATTCTGATTTCCCCTCATTTGGTGCATAGATTCCTAATATCAAAACTTTCTCTCCTTGGGTCAGTATTTCAATAGCCAGGATTCTTCCTTGTTCGTCTTTGAACAAAAATTTTGGTGATAAATTCTCCTTAGCGTAGATCACCACGCCTCTCTTCTTAACTCTATCTGATGAAATAAATTCTTGGCCTAGTCTTTTATTTATTAACACCTTCCTATGTAGCCTGGTCACATGGGTTTCTTGCAAACAAATTATGTCCAAATTTTCTTTCTTTAGAATATGGAAGATCCTTTTGCGTTTTTCCGGGGAATTTGCGCCATTAATGTTCCAACTGTACAGCTGCAGAGACATCCTGTATCAATCTGTTGTTGCTCTTTATGGGGTGTCTTCTTTTTTGTCCAAATCCGAGGGTGGTAGCTCTTTTCCAGACTCTGGTGGTGGCCAAATAGCTGCCACTCCTTTCTGCAAGTCTTCTCCGTGGTCGTGTAGGAACTTCTGGCTGTCCTCTTTCGTTTTGATTTTAATCTTCTTTCCTTTGTATTTGAATGAGAGGCCTTGTGGAAACTCCCACCTGTATGGTATTCCGTTACCTCTCAAAAGTCCGGCTAGGTCGGTGTAGTTAGATCTGAGATCCAATAGTTGTTTAGGAATATCCTTGTAAATTTGTGCTCTTCTGTCCTGGATCTCGAGTGCTTTGTTAAAATGTAGGTCAAGTAGCTTGTCTCTCTCCTGCTTAGTCCTTAAGATAATCAAACAGTCTCTAGGCCTGTCCTTCCCGGTAACTCTTCCCAGTCTGAATGCAGTTGTTATTTTAAAATCTGTATCTTCATTTATACCCCAGAATTTAGAAAATTCTGCTGTCAAGAAGCCAATCAAGTCCTCTTTCTCAATCTCTGGGATAGAGCGTAATCTTAAATTATTTTCCCTGTTTCTCAATTCCACCAAAGACAGGTAGGCCTGCTGGTCAGTGATATGTTTATGAAGCGGCCTTACCTCTCCTTTCAATTCCTCCACTTTCTGAATTGCTTCTCCTGCTTTTTCGTTCGCAGCCTCGGCCAATTTTCGATTTTCAGATGTAGCGTCCTTTAGATTTCCAATATCTTGTGCATGCTTAGCCACCTGTTCAGAAAGTTTGGTGATTAAAGATGTGGCTAAGTCAATTTTTGCAGTTTGATCATCCACTTTTTTATTCAAAATTGCAAATTGTTGTAACATTTCCTCTAAAAGAGTGTTGGAACCCCCAGCTGCCATATCCTCAGTTGTTGACTGTTTAGCTTCCTTAGATGGGGGTGTTGGTGATGGTACAGCCTGTAAGACAGCAGGGACTGAAGATCTACGAGCCTGGGAAATCAGGGTTGTTTGTACCAGTTGGCCTTTCCCTGCTTTCGACGCAGCTCTTGTTTTTACTCGGTCGCTCATTCCACACCTGTCTTTGGATTCAAGGTCAAACTGTCAAAAATTCCATGGGAAAGACAGGCCTCAGAGTAAATAACCAGACCACAGAGAGTCAAAACAAAGTTAGTTCTCAGGAAATTGTAAATCCCAAACTCCACTAGAGGGAGTATTGTTACAGTTCAGGAAAGAAGAAACAAAGTTTCAGTCGCCATTAAAGTTCCTGCAGTTAAGTAAATTAACAATAGTCTTTAGAGAAGACCTTTTCCCTCTGGCAGAGCCCTCTCAATGTTGCCACAATAGTTTCTCAGGAGGTGCAAGATACAGTTATTTAATTGTATCCACCAGTGATGCCTCTAAGTATCCATTTCAACTTTGTATGTGTATCCGCAAAACAGCCTTTTGCCCCACTGCAAGTCCGGGACTGGGGTTTTTAAAGTCTTTAAAATTTTAAAAGTCCAGCAGAGGAGAAAGTCCCCAAGTAGAATAAACACAATAGCAAGGAAATAAAAGTAACTTGCCTTTCCCTTCAGTTTCTGACTTCTCCAGACGTATGATGTTTCCCGTTTTAAAGCCCTTTTGTACTGCTTCCAGCTTGTCAGTTCCTTTGCCTTTGATCACTAAGCACCACCGGGAGACGGACTTCCTTTTTCTCGTCTCCCGTTTTCAGCCAAATTCATGAATTTGTAATCCAATTTCAGGTAACTCTTACTCACGAGTAGTTGATTTGTAATCCAATATTAAGGAAGAAAGGTCGGCGCTCATCCGTAACAGCCGCGCGGCTTCACTCCCACAGAAAGAGCGATGAATCCACAGCACCGCTTCCCCTCCGCGCTTCCGGAGCCCCTTACGGGGTTCCTTCTTCGTTTTGGGGGTCGCTCTGGGTGCCCGCCGGATCCCACGGCCACGAGCTCGCTCTGCTCGTGGTTTATCTTAGTGGGTCGTCGCTTTGCCGCAGCGAACGACCCTTTTCTGCGGAGCCCCTCTTCGCAGCGCAAAGAGGACCGCCATTACTCGTTTCGCGCCGCCTCCGGAAGTCCTAACTTAGTTGGTCTTTAAGGTGCTACTGGAAGGAATTTTTTTTATTATTATATCTCAAGGAAATTCATTAGAACAGCTAAAACAGTACCAACCCCCCCCCCCGCAGATAGAATTAAAGAGGGATATTATATAGCTCCTATCTAGGCTACTGAGGCAATGGGCAAAATCTGCAACCAAATGCCAGGTTGGCAATTCATCTTACATGCAGTCTGTATGCCCACAACACACCCAGCTATCTGTGTTCTTAATCATCAAATCACTCATGACCAGGATCCCTCCACCCACTGGAGAACTATCCTCAGCATGAGAGGATACCTGTTCATTCCCCAAAGAATCAGCCCTACCTATAAGAAAGTTTCTCTCTTGCTCAGATTGATTTTCTCTTGCAGCAGGGAAGCTTTAGAAGAATATCCACAATTTCTCACTTTTCTTTTTTCATCCTACCCTATTCTTTCCCTGTTTCTTCCCCTCTCCTGCTTCTGCAAAGCACCCTTGAAAACATGGTATCTCAAGGCACAAGCAGAAAATGGATTCTGTAGTTATTTGGGTCACACGTGTCCCTTATATAACAATCTCATCTATGCATATTCTTAGAATCAGGGTGCTAGTGAGCTACTAAGAAACTGACAATATTTCTGAGGTGTTATTTTTGCTGAGAAGTCATAATGAACACTAATAATAGAGGTAAATATAGGCCATGATTACAAAAGTACAGTAATAAAGTGAAAACTACCTGTTCTTCAGGAGGCATGAAGGAACATGTGTCTGCCTCCATACCAACCTATGTCCTGTATGTAGAAAAGCCCCTGTTACTGCTTGAGAATTAAGACAACAACGCAGGTCTGAGAAACCTTCCTGCTCTTGCTGGACTACAATTACCATCATCCATAACCATTGGCCATGTTACCTGGGGCTGATGGGATTTCCACCTCTGCTCCAATTGGGAAGTAGCATAGTTTATTCTTATTTAGTTTATTTTTATTAATTTTCAAAAACTTGTACCCTGCCCTCTTTTCAGGGCATCTAACGGGACACATCAACCATGGTCAAGGAATTTGATGCATGGCCTCAGATGATGATCTGAGAATGTGAGGATGAACATATGGAAGAAGGTGGCTCTTAAGGTAGCTAGGTACCAAGCCTTTGGGGGCTTTAAAGGTGAACACTAATACCTTCAATGAACCAGCAGCCAGAACAGGTTATTATGAGAACCTGGGGACTAAGCAATACAGCTGCAAATAAAACATTTTAAGTGTGTTGTAAAGTGTAATATACAAATGCAACACCAGATGGTGATGGTGAGCTATGGCAAATTCAACATATTTATCAAAACATTCTTTTTTGAAAAAAACTTTTTCCACAGTGTTTTTTAATATGTGTGTAGATTCTACCCTGGAGTTCTGGTTTCTGCAAAATTCCAGAAATAATATGGTTTCTGGCAACAGACTCCAAGCTCATTCTTTCACATTTCTGGGGGAGAGATCTATTGCTTAGTATAGACTGTACCAACTCTTGAGGTTGGGAAGGAAATTTGAGAGGGCAATGTTGGCAGTGGAGAAAGCTTTCATCTCTACCACCATTGCTTGCTTGAGCAGCCTTAAACAAGAGGTTTTCAGAGTTGTGCAAGGCCACAAAGCAAGTACATCTGAAGACCGTTGGAGACCTGCTAAGGCAAATTTGCCAGCCACATTGAGGAGATGAAAGATGATGATAGCCTGGCCCAAATAATTTATCTATCCAACTGTTCATCATTAATAAAAGACTGTTTAGCATAATTTGCAGACTATAGGAATTTGGGTCTCTGGGGAGCTGCACTTCATGCAAAACGTAGCAGTCACCCAGATTTGTAAAATACATGTAAAATAAAACAAAGTAACTGTTTCCTTTGTGAACAGCTTAAATAAAAGCTTCTGCTTGTAGCACTAAGAAAGACAGTGTCTAGCTTTTGCATTAAGAATGTGGTACTGGAAAATGGTTAAACAGTGGTCATATTTCACTTCACACAGGTCTTGAAAATCCGATAATGGTGCTTTCTCAAAGAGCTGCTGGATGCTGTTGCCCTGTTCTTTTTCCCAGCTGCATTGCTATTTCTGCTTTCTACCAGTGGCCTGTGAATCTCTGAACTGAATGGTTCAATAAAACAGTAGATCAGCAGGTATCCTTTGTCCGCAGCTTAACAAACTGTTACAGGCAAACTGGGATGCTGGCAGAAAGAATATAGCTGAAAAACACAATGGAAACTCGGTGGCTTTAAACATTGCTGATGAGGTTTCATTCAATATTAGATAGAAAGGTAAACAGAAATCAACAGACAATTCATTCTACAAACCACTGCCTGTCATTCCTTCTAGAAAAGCACGCTATGCTGTTGTTGACAACTTCTCTCTTTCTCTCCCCACTGCAAGCATTATTTTCGTCTCAAGAGAAATCATCACAACTTATATCTTCTGGGAGCAGGTCAGTAAACTTTACAGTGGTAATTTGCTGGTCCAGTCCAATGTTACTCTCCAGTATCTTTTTTAAAAACAACAACAACAACACACACACTAAAAACCTCATATGTTATCCACTCCAGGGTCAATTGCAGGTAAACATCAATGCACTCTGATCTCAGAGTATAGTGCTTTTCTTTGCATTAAGCTGCTCCACTTTGGCAAAGTACTCTTGGCAAGAAAATGCACCAAGAATTCCAGTGGTTTTTAAGAGAGGGGAGAGTAGTGATAAGGAACCATAGCTGTGCTAAGCAGAATTATTAAATTCACACTGAAATGGAGGGTGCCCATGTGTATTGAAGAAAAAGTTTAACTTGGGGAAATTCCACTGAAATATACTAAGAGCTCTCTGAGCTCCTGGATAGGGTGAAAATTAACTGTTGCTATTCTCTTCCAGCTAACACATGAGTGATTATCCTTAGATCACATGGGGGTCTATTGAATTGCAAATTTGCCATCTTGGAAAGGTGGTAGCTGAAATCTTTGTTCCTGGGCTCTCTGGGAGTAAGATGCAAAGCCTTGGGGCTGGAGTAGAGGCTAATGGGGCCTGTGTATGAGAGAGAGAGCTACGTTTGTCAGCTCTGATTATAAACTATTTTATTTCTTATGCTGAGCCTATGCTTGGATAAGCATATGTCTTATGGAATTCTTTGAATGTATCTCAGATTGTTTCGTAACCATTTTTGAAGAACGTTCTGCAAGTAAAGTTCTGAATCTAACAAATGGGTCTAGACAATTTTTGTTCCCAAATGAGTCAGTTGTTATGCATCCTATTGCTTCAGGCTGCACAATACTAATATTTGCAATAAGCTAGCCTCACACTGTTATCAGTACACTGTCTTGAAAACAAAGGCAGAACTTAGAATGAGACTGGAAAACTACACACGCACCAGTGAAAATACTTGGGCTACCATAAAAGGCAGCTATCAGGAAATAAGGACAGTTTCTCACTGAGACCATAGCCCAGGGGTGGGGGACCTCCAGTTCACAAGCCTGTTTATGCCTGTCAGTCTTCAAATGTTGGCTTGTCAGGTATGGGAAGCTTCAAGCTGCAGTTAAAATGAAGAAGTATTAGGAGTGCCTTCCCAGATAGTTCCCAGAGTTCCTTCTGGACAGGGATTGAGCGTTAACCCACTCTGTGAAATGTAGCTCTGTGAGAGGGGTAATAATAATAATAATAATAATAATTTATTATTTGTACCCCGCCCATCTGGCTGGGTTTCCCCAGCCACTCTGGGCGGCTTCCACAGAAACCAACAAACACTAAAATATCATACATTAAAAGCTTCCCTGAATAGGGCCGCCTTAAGATGTCTTCTGAATGTCAGGTAGTTGTCCATCACCTTGACATCCAATGGGAGGGCATTCCACAGGGCGGGCGCCACCACCGAAAAGGCCCTCTGCCTGGTTCCCTGTAGCTTCGCTTCTCGTAATGAGGGAACCGCCAGAAGGCCCTCAGCGCTGGACCTCAGTGTCCGGGCAGAACGATGGGGGTGGAGACGCTCCTTCAGGTATACTGGGCCGAAGCCGTTTAGGGCTTTAAAGGTCAACACCAGCACTTTGAATTGTGCTCGGAAACGTACTGGGAGCCAATGTAGGTCTTTCAAGACCGGTGTTATGTGGTCTCGGCGGCCGCCCCCAGTCACCAGTCTAGCTGCCGCATTCTGGATTAGCTGTAGTTTCCGAGTCACCTTCAAAGGTAGCCCCACGTAGAGCGCATTGCAGTAGTCCAAGCGGGAGATAACTAGAGCATGCACCACTCTGGCCAGACAGTCCGCGGGCAGGTAGGGTCTCAGCCTGCGTACCAGGTGGAGTTGGTAGACAGCTGCCCTGGATACAGAATTGACCTGTGCCTCCATGGACAGCTGTGAGTCCAAAATGACTCCCAGGCTACGCACCTGGTCCTTCAGGGGCACAGTTACCCTATTCAGGACCAGGGAGTCCTCCACACCAGCCCGCCTCCTGTCCCCCAAAAACAGTACTTCTGTCTTGTCAGGATTCAACTTCAATCCATTAGCCGCCATCCATCCTCCAACCGCCTCCAGGCACTCACACAGGACCTTCACCGCCTTCACTGGTTCTGATTTGAAAGAGAGGTAGAGCTGGGTATCATCTGCATATTGATGGACACCCAGTCCAAACCCCCTGATGATCTCTCCCAGCGGCTTCATATAGATGTTAAAAAGCATGGGGGAGAGGACGGAACCCTGAGGCACCCCACAAGTGAGGGCCCAAGGGTCTGAACACTCATCCCCCACCACCACTTTCTGAACACGGCCCAGGAGGAAGGAGCGAAACCACTGTATAACAGTGCCCCCAGCTCCCAACCCCTCTAGACGGTCCAGAAGGATGTTATGGTCGATTGTATCAAAGGCCGCTGAGAGATCCAGCAGAACTAGGAAACAACTCTCACCTTTGTCCCTAGCTCGCCGGAGATCATCAACCAGTGCGACCAAGGCAGTTTCAGTCCCATGATGAGGCCTGAACCCTGATTGGAAGGGATCCAAATGGTCCGCATCCTCCAGGCGTGCCTGGAGTTGTTCAGCAACCACACGCTCAATCACCTTGCCCAAGAATGGAAGATTTGAGACTGGGCGATAGTTGGCCATACTGGCCGGGTCTAAAGATGGTTTTTTAAGAAGCGGTTTAATGACCGCCTCTTTCAGCGGATCTGGGAATGTTCCCTCACAGAGGGAAGCATTCACCACCCCGCAGAGCCCATCGCCCAGCCCTTCCCGGCTTGCTTTTATTAGCCAGGATGGGCAAGGATCAAGGAGACAGGTGGTTGGTTTCACGCGTCCAAGCAGCCTGTCCACATCCTCGGGGGTAACGGATTGAAATTGATTCCATGCAACTTGACCAGACAGGGCTCTAGCACTCTCCCGCCCCAGCCCTGCTCCCACGGTGGTGTCTAGCTCCTTCCGAATATGAGTGATTTTATCTGCAAAAAACTTTGCAAAATCGTTGCAGGAGATCTTGGGGTCTTTACAAGGCCCCGGTGGTAAAGGTGGTTCCGTTAAATTGCGGACCACCTGAAAGAGTCTCCTGCTACTATTTTCTGCAGATGCAATAGAGGCGGTGAAGAAAGTCTTCTTCGCCGTCGCTATCGCCACTTGGTAGGCTCGACGTTGAGCTCTAACCTGTGTCCGGTCAGATTCGGAGTGAGTTTTCTGCCACCGACGCTCTAGCCGTCTCAGCGGAGGCTACTCAAAACTCTCATGAACCTTAACTAACTATGGCTTGGAGAATTTTGGGGGCAAAGCCATGACAATTTAAAGTGGTATCATACTGATTCAAATGTATTGTGTGAATGTAGCCAGGGACAAACGTGAGCCGTGTATGCAGTATTGCAGGTTTGCACAGCTTTCTCTATCTCTCTCTTTGAAGTACTCCATGCCTTCTCTACTTCTCTGATTCCCAGAAGGGTGTTCTGGAAGGCAAGAGTAGTATTGTCACATAAAGAAACCAGGATCTCAATGAAGATTAAGCGCAATTAGGTCATAGAATCATAGAATCATAGAGTTGGAAGAGACCACAAGGGCCATCGAGTCCAACCCCCTGCCAAGCAGGTCAAGAGCCACCTGTCCACCTGAGTCCCCCAGACTCCAAATTACTTAATCCAAGTGTTGTTGTTCTTTAAATATATAGTTCTGACTTCTAAGCACAAACCAACCTCAACAGCCTGATCTCATTAACGCTGGGATATTAGCTCAAAATATGTCTGATTAGTTATGAAACAAATAAGAGATTCAGGCTAAGAATGCCCAAGTTGTATTAAAAATTAGTGCTGCACATAGTGGAAATTCGTATTTACAGTTCCTTATTTGTGAATTTCATTAGCAACACTACTTGAAGTTCATTGCTTTAATGGAATTTAATATTTACTATAACCAAGAATTGGCCTTTAAACCTTGCTGTCTTGCCCCCAACTGAAACATGTTTGCCCCCCTACTGAAATCAGACATGGCACCCCACATCTTTCCTCCAATAACAACTCAAATACAAGCAACAAATTATAAATCAGATCTTCGTTTAACCTTTCTTCTTGTTAGCATGAGCTAAATCTATGCTCTTTATAGCTTCTTTGAGATTTCAGTGAGCTAGCTTCCCCCGATAACTGTACTGGCCCTTTTAACCACAAAGGAAATCATAGGAAACTATTTATATAACTATCTTGCTTTTCCATCTGATCTATGAAGCTTTTTTTTAAAAAAAAAAATCTCATTAGAAATATCTTGGTCTTGCAATGTTCAAAGTTATCAAGATAATAGCAGATTTTGTGATATCGTTTCATCTGCTACAAAAACATGTCGTCAAAGCCATTGCAAAGCATGACATCGTCCCTGATCAACAAAGATCGATCTTTCATGACATCTTGTCTAATAAAAGAAGCTAAAAACAAGGACAGTGCTGTTTTTAAAGAATCCAAACTGTAAAAAAAACAGAGAGAGTGAGAGAGAGAACCAGTATATAATAAAGTTTATCTGAGGAGGTGAGAAGGGTGAGATTTCCATCATGTAAAGGTAACAACTTACAAAAATGCAATAGGTAGCTCTGAAATAAAGGGGGGCTGTTTTTCTTCATCATCTTAGTTTGTGTGGACAGGTGGAGTCCCCCAAACCCTGGGCGGCCACCATGTGGAATAACGACTCAAGACAATGTGCTATGGGATTAAAATTGGCCACAACTTTATTATGTTTCAGATGTGGGTAGACCTTGGCTCAAGCACTGGGCGTTTATCCCTCCCAGTCCCCCGCCAGGGATCTGAGGAACATCAGGATTATCCAGTGGGGGGGGGATGAGCTGGCTCTGGAGAACATATGTTCAAGCAGAGAGAGCCCGCCCCCGTTACGCCCCCGTTGCATGGCAGAGCAATGACAACCTCTAGGTGTATGGCCAAAGCCTCCCCTCAAAACCCCTTTGACGGGGAACCCTGGTATCGCTGCCGGAAAGAGAAGGAGGGTGTGGGTCACTGCTACATGCCCACCCCCTTTTAGGGAAGATAGACTAAAGGATTCCGCCCAAAGGCTGATACCACCAAAGTTGTGACATCTTGCTACGGGAAAGGCAAATCTGCCAATACAGGATAATTCCTTTCTGGTCCTTCAACAGCAACCTTAATTTAGCAGCACCTGTGTACCTGTGGAGAAAAGGTTAACCTGCAAAAGAAGTCTTAACTGAGGGTGGGTAGGGTGGGAGAAACTCTAGAGACAACTGATGATTCCCAGGTAAGAGCCTCTCCCTATTGTGTGGGCAGGGTGGTCCCTCCCCCTACCTGGCCTGATCACCCTGGCAACGCCTCCCCAGGCGTTCCCAGGCAACTGGCTGAGGTAGGCGGAGATCTCCAGGTATCCCACCTGGGGAAGGCGAAGCCAAGCCTGTGCTAATGGTGCTGCATAGGGTCCAGAGGGCTGCGTGCGACCACACAAAGGGCGCTCCCCATTTAATGTGGGGAGCGGTCATTACTGGCCTCTGAGACTGCATTTAATCAACTCTTCCTTCATCAGTTAAGTATTTCAAAAGTATGCACACATATTTCAGAATCCCATTTCTACCATGGTGGTCTAGAGATGTCACCAATATTTTACCTAATTTTATCTACAATTCCATCACCAGGGGAATTTTTTGACATTGATATTTTTGACATGCTAGCAAAGTTTTGGTAAGGAGGTTGTATATGCTGCTAACCACATTGCATGTCACGATGTCCTGTTGCACTGTGGACTGTTAGAAAGCGGATAAGGAACGATCGGAAGGTTCTTGGTGCCCCAACATTGCTGAAGCTAAACTGGTCTCTCATCAGTGCCAGGATGAGAAATCATGTGGAAACCCTGCTTGTGATACCTCGAGTTCAATTGTGACTCTAAACGCAATAAAATAATTAAATGGCTGCAAAATAGACAGGTAATTCTGTCAGAAATGGAAACTGGAGCAGAAATTCCCACCTTGTGCAGATTTGTCTAAGGTCAGGGATGGAAATAAAGAAGAGCATATAAGTGGCATATACTATCATCGTTCTATTCCCCCAGTTCACAAATGTTACATAAATTAATTTCTTCATTGTTTTAGACATTCCAGTGAAATTAATAGCTAACAGTGAGATGAATAAAATAAGCTATGGTGGAAGCTGAGCTGCAGCGGAACAGAAGCATCACTGACTATGGCAAAACCAAGATGGGATGGAAATTGCTGCCTTCTTATACCCCTAGTTGACAAACCAACCATGATTTGGGCAGCAGATATCTAGCTTTGGAACTGTTAACTGTCCTTTTTTGCCTCTGGGAGTATTGGTACACAGCAGTGTTTTAAAAACTGGGCTGCCATACGTCCATTTTCCCAGACATTGCAGGGATTTCAAAGGCAGAAATGACATCTGGGGTGCTTTGTCCTGGATCTTAGGCAAGTTAATCAAAAAAATTGCATTATTTTGGTGATTTTGGGGGGTGTCCTGGTTTTTTACTTTCTGAAATAGAACAGCCTTAGTCATAGTGGCCTTGATACTGGAGGCCACTAGTGAGAACCTGTGACCCTCCAGGTGTTGCTGGACTCCAACACCCTTCAATCCCAGCCACCAAGCCACTGGTCAGGGATGATGGAACTTGGACAACAGCTAGAGAGCCAGAGTTTCTCCAGCACCACCATAGGCACTTAATCAAATCTAGTAGGTTTCAGAACCCTCCTACAGAATGAGAGAGAAAAATAACATGGCATCTTTTTGTACTGAGATTGCTATTTACAGATCAAGATGACTTTATCTGTTTTGCTGAACAGATGTAATCAAACACTCTACAAAGGCAATTTCCTCAAAGAGACTCTCTCCGTACTCACAGGGTTTTTTCCTACCAGAAGAAGACACAATGGACTTATTTGAGGGGGTGTCTCTTTAGTGAATAATAGATATTTCCTCGCTTATGTCAAAATGTAGTAAGCCAGCTCTGCTGTGTTGACACATCCTGCTCTTTCTACTGACTTGGGGACCTAAGGTTCTACCCTGACAAGACCATTGCATAGAAGTTGCAACCTGTTGCGGCTGTTGGCTCCTTGCGAGATGATCCCACTACTGAAGCACACTCTATTATTCTTTCCCCATTAATGCCATGCCTGGGAATCTGTGGGCCACAACTTTCTATTACTTTCTGCACAGCCCCAGGAAGTGGCCACATGTCTCTGGTACCCTGGTTAAGCCGAAAGGGCAACCTTAGAAGCCCTTATGAGCTGTTAGCTGAATGGTCATAGCAGAAGGTCCTAGATTCAATCCTCAGCATCTCCAAATAAGGCTAGGATCTTTTCCCTGCCCGAAATCCTGGAGAGCTGCTGCCAATTAATGCAAACAATACCAAACTAGATGAACCATTGATCTGACTCAGTATAAGGCAGCTTCACATGTTCCTAAGTCCATTAAACTGTTTTATGTGACTCTCATATTTGAGAATTTTGTTCAGTAGCCTCCACTTGTGATCTGGCCAACTTTATTGTGTAGCTGCTGTGCAGTACAAAGGATCCTTGTAAAGAGTTTAACTATTCAATTATGGTATTGAGCATTTCTCAAATATACTCCAGAGTCAGTAGTTGCCTCTTACTGCATAAATTTTTATTGACCCCTGTGTATAGTAGTTTATACTGTTGTAGGGTGCTTTTTAATATGGCAGATCAATAAGGAAACCAGAGTGAATGGTTCATGTGGGCCACTTTCCAGACACAATTACTGGGCTCAAGGAATCAATAGAGGTAACATTTATTGTATAAAGTTAATATAACTTTTGCTTAATCAATGATAAACTCAATAGAGTGGCTATAAAAATTCCCAATTCTGCTTTCCCTTACACAAGGAATGGTTCAGAATAAGCCCATTACCTTCTGTTCTCCTAGTACAGATTTACAGTGGTGTAAACAAAGTCCCAAATTGTACGGAGACTTGCTACTAGTTTAGATTTATGTTGATTGATCCTCCTGTTCTTCTTAGAACACATAAATGCAGCACTTAAGTTCTTAACGTACTTTTAGTCAAGGAAGCCCGTGGTTTCCTATTTTGTTACTGCATTATGATATTATGGTGATTTTAATTAAATGCAATGAGATAATGAGAGAGGTTTAAAACAGGGAAATTCAAATGCATTGTGCCCTTGCTCAGGGTTGACCAAATAGACCTTAACCCTAGCTTTATGTAAAGTAATGTAAAATTATCTTTCATTCTAAGCAGGGCTGCCCCTTTCATTAGGCAGTGAGAAGTGACTAACTCAGGCAGTAGACACTGGAATCTTAGAGAGGCAGTGAAGTCAGCCACCCCAGCTGTTTCTCCTGAGCTCTGCTGATTGCTCTGTACTGTTGGGTGACATAGCTATGTGTGCCATGCAGCCTGCCCAGCACTCCCTGAACTAGTCTGCTGCCTGTTCCATCATTGGTGAAAATGTAAGATTCAATTTCCAGACTGGCAGGCTTCTGTAAATGGAATAGGGTATGGAATGGAATATGTGCTACCTTGGACTTTGCCTCAGGCAGTCAAACTTCTTGGTCCAGCCCTACAAAGCCAGATATTGACGCTACAAGGACAGCTATAAGACTTTAGCACTTTTGAGCTCCACATCAGTCCAGGACTCTCTGCAGGAGGGATTTGGGAATTAGCAGAAATATTGCTTGTTATAATGAAATCATGTACTCCACATAATATGCAAAATTAAGAAGAAATCCCCCCTCACTCACACACATTTTATTTTATGCTCCATTTTTCCATTTCCATGAATTAACTGGAAACATACTGGATGGTGAAGATTGAAAAATAACAGTATTCATGGACTACGTGCAAAGTCCCTTTCAAGAAAAGGGGTTCTGTATTTTGCCATATGATTACAGGGTTTTTAACAACCCTTTCTGCAAGCATCATCTGTTTAGGGTTAGATAATTAGGGCTGCAATTCCATGACCTGGAAGTAAGCCCTTCTGAACTCGAATGAGACTTACTTCTGAGTCGACGTTAGTGGAACTGCACAGTCGGTATCATTATTTTTGTTATGCCAATATCAATTATACCTTTGGATTTCCACTTATTTATGATAATCCAAGATGGGCAAAAATGCTCCTAGAGGTTAATTCAATCCTCCCCAGGGTTGTGGGTGGAACTATTTTGAGGAAATTGTAAGGTGTCCTCTTAAGCACTTCCAAAAAAAGTGGAAATTTGTTCTCAAAAAGAGGACAAAGAAACATCATCATATGCAAATTTATTTTGAATGTGCCTACCAAATATCTCGTTTCAATATTAAAAGGAAAGGGAAATTGTCCTGCTAATATTACTCACCCTAAACTCCACAATTACAGTAAAATTTCAAGTTTGCACCTTACATGTTTATCTGAATGTCTTTCAGAGTGTTTATTAGGAGCCTTAATGTTTTGTGGAAGAAGTCATACATCCGCCAACTTTAGCAAATAATCCAGCCTAATGGAAGTGGCTGCATAAACAAGTAATTAAAAAAAAAACACCCAACGAGGCAATTGCGATCTCACTCTCTTTCTCTCTCTGGCTAATTATTAGTCCATGCCACAGAAAAGAAAGCAATTATTATGCTCCTTAGATCAAAATAACAGAGTGAATAGGGAAGAAAATGGGTTTTCCCAGGTTGTGTTTTCATTATTCATTTGGCCTTTGGTGTTAATAATACATGGAAATATACTACACTGAAGTAAGACATTATATAGGGTGCTTGTTATTAAGTATCCCTAAGGTTATCTCAAAACAAAATCAAAAAGAAAACTACTGGGCAATAACTCACCCATAAAATGGAATTAAAGATTTCCTTTTAATCTACTGTGATGAGGTGAAGTCCCACCATGTGAATAAATTTCAATAATGTTGCTTTCTTCTCCCACTCCCAGAGGTTGGGGCTTGTTTACTGCTAATATGATGCCGAGTCGGAGGAAGAATGCCTATCTTTTTTCTTCTGGAGTATCCTATGATAAAGACTACAAACTGAAAGTCCTGAAAACTTTCAGTGTGCATTTGTTGATCTAGTGGGGGAGCTATGGCCCTCAAGGTGTTGTTGGACTTCAACTCCCATCATTCCTCACCACTGACCATGCTGGCTGCAGTTGATGGTAGCTGGAGTTCACCAACATCAGAAGGTCACCAGAAGAGAATTGCCTTCATATCCTGCATTGTTAAATAGATAAAAATAAACAGCATGGGCAATATTTGAAAAATCTACAATTGTTTTTTATGATAGTTGTAATCAAGGAAAACTCAAGAAAGACTATATTGGGGTGTTGGGAATAGCTCTCTGTGGGGGGGAGAGAGAGAAAGAGAGAAGGAAGGAAGGAAGGAAGGAAGGAAGGAAGGAAGGAAGAGAGAGAGAGAGAGAGAGAGAGAAGAAGAGTGAGAGAGAAAGAGAAAGAGAAAGAGAAAGAGAAAGAGAAGGAAGGAAGGGAGAGAGCTTTATAGGTAGCTAATATAAAAATATTTTTGCACAATAACAAAATTCATATATTCTAGTGTTTCTTATTAATACTAAATTTATTACTCATGCTTCACCAACAGGTCCCAGGACAGGTTACAACAATTTAAAATTCAGAATTAAAAACAGCTAAAACAGATTCATAGAATTGTAAAGTTGGAAGGGGCCACAAGGGACATCTAGTTCACCCCCCTGCACTGCAGGAATATTTTGTCCAATGTGGGGCTCAAACCCATGACCCTGAGATTAAGTGTCTCAGGCTCTACTGACTGAGCTATCCCAGAGGATTGCACTCACAGGAACAGGGTGATCCCTGAAAGCACACATCTCATGTCAAAGACCAGGGTAAGGAGGTGCATCTTCAGCATTTGCTGAAAGCTGTATAGTAAAAAAAACAAAAACCAGATATACCTCAGTTGAAAGCAGCAGAAAGATAATATCCCCTTGGTTGTTAGGAAATGATTTCAACTGTTAAGCAAGCCTTTTCCTGATGAACTGAAACACACATGTCCATAAGTAGAGGGGGCGGTGTAGTCATTGCATGATCAATCTCATTTGTTATTATATATTTTTGATCCTGAATATGAAGAGGGGCACTTGAGTCAGATGATTAATGGGCCAGTTCTAATGACAAGTGTGAAGGCTGAGGCTGTCAATCCCTGGATGGTGCTTGATGCATTTGCCCACCCTGAATTTCCAATGCTGATGAGATATCAAGAGAGGACACACTGTGTGTAACTGAATATAAAATGGAGCAATGAATTAGCCAGGATGAAAAGAGAACGAGAGAGACAAGGGACTTTCACTATTAGATTCATGCTTCCCAGTGCCTTTATATTTAAGGGCCTGTCAGTCACATTTATTACAAGCCTCTTTTTTATGTGCTTTCTTGTGTCGGTAATAAGAACAATAACAACATAATCATTCTTAGGGAAAACTTTTTAACCTAGGCTTTTGAAAAGACCCCCCCCCCTCAGTAATTTATGTGATTTATAGTATGATGCCGTGACACTGCTTCAACTGCAGGACAAGGAAAGACTAACAGCTAAAGAATGAAGTGGGCAGCACTCATGCCGCTCTTCCTCACTGGACCTAAAACCACTGCTATTATTATGCAATGTTGCATTTAAGTTCCTTGTTGAGTCTGCCCAAAGGTCTATAAGCAGGATATGGCACCATGCCCACCATCCATAGTTTTCTCAGCATCTCTTCTCAAGCCACCATTCTATCATGTGCTTGCAGAGCCACAACTTCTCCACAACACTTCTGCACTAACAGAGGCTAGTTTGTTAAATGGGGTACTGTCCCACCAACTGCCCCCCTTTTTACTTATAACCAGTCCAGGGCATGACATTGCCTGTTAGTTTCCTCCTCCATAGTCTCAGTGTGGCCCAGCAGGGAGGAGGACAGGGACAAAAGTAGAATTAGTGAGTTCTGCCTCTTATTGGCTTTTGTTCCATTGGCTGTTGATCTTCCTACCTACCGACCCCAGGGGCATGAGTCAGCTCTGCACTACACTGCACCATCCCAGGAAGCTGCAGTGACATAACTATTGGAAGAGTCTAGGATAATAAAATATAAATACATTGTGCTCGTGCCTCCATGAATTGACTATATACGAATCCCAAATAACTTGGAAGGGCTCATATGTCCACATATAAATAGTAAATTCTTCTTCTTCTTTGCCAGGGGCACACTCACCAGCCATTATTCAGTCTCACTTACAGACTCTCATGTAGTGTCTGGAGCATCACTGAACACCTGATGATCAAAAGTCTGAGGACATTCCAGCCCGTGCCTCTGTTACTCTCCAAAGTTTCACTGCTTCAAGCAGCCCAACTGTAGTCATAGGCCATTTCCAGAAGATCTGCCCACATTGGCACTGGGTAATCAAACAAACAAACCCCTGTGTTGCAAAATATGACTCAGCAATATTGAAAGCAGCACGATGGCCAGAAACAATTACAGTATAGAAAACTTTATGAAATAATGCAAACCATCAAAACTATCAAACTGAAGTCTCTAAAAGTCCTTGAATAAGTCATGGTGCCAGACTTTACCCAGCAGAGATCAAGCTTGTAAAACTTTGTTTAATCGGCAAATGTCCAATTCTGATGTCCAACTCTGAACTCTGCTGAACAGTATTTCCGGATAGCAACTACTGTTTCATTCAGTTCTTCATCAGCCAATTAGTTCAACAAACACTCGTAAGTAGAAAGATGTGCAATTTCTTCATTAACTGAAAATAAAATATTCAAACGATGACCTGAACATACATAAGAACTTCAAATAGCATGGAAATTATAAACTGTAACATACAAAGGTTACATACCCAATTTTTTTTTTTCCGAATTGATATAATGTACATGAGAATGAAAAATACTCTGGAACTGTGCTCATGTGATTATGTAGTTACTGTTACTAACAACATTATTTGAAAATTACATCAGGGATGGAAAACCTCAGGCTGGTGGAAAAAATGTGATCCTCTGTCTAGCCCTTGGAACTCTTCCCAGGCCTCATAACCTTCTGAGACAGAGGTATGGGCCTTGCTTTATACTATACATGTGTGTTTTTGCTTGGCTGGAATGAACCCTTGAATTCTGGTTATAGTTCATGCTTTCTGTGATTGAGGATAAAGAGATGGGTGAGCCTGAACAAACCAGTCAATTGTAATGAACACACTGTGCACAGATAAAATACACATTTATTGCTCTGACCACCCCAAAAGGTTGCCAAAAATGGAATGTGGTCCTCAGGTTGAAAAAAGTTTCCTCACCCTCGAATAAGCATAGTACTCACTACCTGTGAAGGTATTTTGTGTTGGGATGGGGAATATCATTTAATCCTAAAGTCCCACATTTATGGGAAACTACAAAAGAAAGAAAGAAACTGCTGACTGCCTGAATTCAAAAAGTATACAGAGCTTGTCACACTAGCTATGCAAAAGAGTTTAAAACAGAAATATATGCAGTGTTTGCAAAGTGTGGGGCATATAGGTTTTTAGACCTTTAAATGTCCCAGTAGTAAACACTCACAATTGTGCTCCCCCACCACTACTCCTCTTGGAGTGAATAGACTACAAACTTAGGTAAGTTTAAATGCTTTACTTACAGTAATCAGATGCTTGTGCATCATTCAATCCTACAGCAGAAACAACACAGGTAAAGTGTTCTTGGTTCCAAATAAAGAAGCTGGTCTCAAACACACAGCCTGAGTCTGGAGCCCCAGCCTCAACCTCTCTTCAGTTACATGGTTTGAAGAGGTGGGGGGGGGAGGAAGAGGAAACAACCCTGACTTCCTCCCTTCTTGAAGGTGAGGGGGCGTGACCTAGCTAAGCACTCTCCAGAAATTTACCACTCTATGGTTCTTCACCTCTTAATTTACCGTACTAGCATAGATATGCATTGTTTGGTTTGACTGCAAAATCTCCCACATTTTTGTACTTTACTTGAGGTGGAAAATCCCACAGCTTGTCTCTTTTCCTTCCTGGCAGTAAAAAGACAACTGAATAACCAACCATTTGCTGCCCTTTCATGACACCCAAAATTTCACTCTGCCTATTGGTAGGGCACCTGCCGGTACAACTTTGTAGTTGGTTTATTATTGTAGCCTTTTATGACCAAACATATACTTTTAAGTCGCCTGAGCATTCTTTTTTGAGCAAAGAAATGCAGTGGCGAAAAGGTGCAGAGGATGAAAACAGCTGAAACAGGCGGTTAAATGTCAGCTAAACTTACTAACAGTGCAAAATATTTCAGCACTTCAGGTATCGTCTTGACAACAAGCTGTTAACATATCAAAAGGGTGTCAAAAAACAAGAACAGTTACCATTACAGTGAAGTCCCAGCAGACCTTAGATGGGCAATCCTGCAAGGAACTCACTCACTCAGTGCTCGACTCGAGGGTGACTGCTTTTTTTATTATTTAAGGCACAGTCTCAGTCTGACTTCGGTCAGAATTAAAATGCTTAGAATAGCAAATGTCACCTTTTGAATGTCAATTATCTTTTCCTTAGGGGAACACGCTTTTTTGGTGAAGGGTTTCATGAGAGTGGGAGGAGATACTATCTTCCTTAAATTAATGCAGGAGTGAAGTCAAGAACATTGTAACTAAAGAGAGCAATGTAGGCAGAGAAAGGTAGGAGTCTAATGTGGGTATAAAGAGCTATTGAGTCCCATGAGCCACAAGCATTTTTCTAAACAGACCATACCTATTGATAAACCAGGGATGAAGAACGTATGGACCTCCAGATGTTGCTAGACTACAGAAGCTATTTAGGGAGATTGGGATCAGACCAATTCCAGCTTGTTCTGTTTCAGTAAATTTTCTTTCAAAGTCTGTTCTGTCTGTCCCGTTTCTGCAGAAATGCATGCAACATTCTCATCTTCCTCCAAAGGAATTACTCACTTTTAGGTTACAGTCTAAGGGCTGGTAGACCTACAATTAGCTACAGTCCAAAGCTAGCTTAGTTGGTAGAGCATGAAGCTCTTAACCTCAGGGTTGTGGGTTTGAGCCCCATGTTGGAGAAAAGATTCTTGCATTGCAGGGGGTTGGACTAGATGATACGTATGGTCCCTTCCAGCTCTATGATTCTATGAAGTTAAAAGTTCATTAAAACAGAATGTCTCCGTGTTTTCATTTTTCTGGGGACTACATATTTCAGTTACAATTAGGGCTGTTTTCTGATGAAAACACTTATGGCTTAAGGTGCAGAGGTCCTGATGGAAACGTTGACATATACATTTAAGACAACATATGGATAATATTTTCCCAGTAGTGATGTATGGAAGTGAGAGCTGGACCCTAAAGAAGGCTGATCGCCGAAGAATTGATGCTTTTGAATTATGGTGCTGGAGGAGACTCTTGAGAGTCCCATGGATTGCAAGAAGATCAAACCTATCCATTCTTAAGAAAATCAGCCCTGAATGCTCACTGGAAGGACAGATCCTGAAGCTGAGGCTCTAATACTTTGGCTACCTCATGAGAAGAGAAGACTCCCTGGAAAAGACCCTGATGTTGGGAAAGAGAAGGAGACAAGGAGAAGGAGATGACAGAGGACGAGATGGTTGGACAGTGTTCTTGAAGCTACTAACATGAGTTTGATCAAACTGGGGGAGGCAGTGGAAGACAGGAGTGCCTGGCATGTTCTGGTCCATGGGGTCACAAAGAGTCGTACATGACTAAATGACTAAACAACAACAATGGATAAGATAGTGTTTTCACTACATTGTCAACCGCATAACTTAAAAGGCCTGCAAGGTTCACGCATTTGCTACTTTCAGACAATGATTAAGAACTTTCTATTTCATAGAATCATAGCAAAGTAGACTTGGAAGGGATTGCGAGGGTCATCTAGTCCAACCTCCTGCAATGCAGGAATCTCATCTACAGCATCCATGACAGATGGCCATCCAAACTCTGCTTAAAAACCTCCAAGGAAGGAGAATCCAAAACCTTCCAAGGGAGTCTGTTCCACTGTCGAACAGCTCTCACTGTCAGAAAGTTCTTCCTGGTGCTTAGTTGGAATCTCTTTCGTGTAACTTGAATCTATTGGTTCGAGTCCTATGTCTTGATTTTTTTATTGGTAGCTACAGTTTTACTCCTTTAAAGTTCTTTGCTTAATTGTCCCATAAGCTATCTTGAGAGTTTCTGTGCTGGTAGTAGACAAGACATAAACGGTAAACAAATAGGTATAATGAAAATAGGTATAAATGGAAATAATGAGGTCCAAAACATGAGTTTGTATAGCTTGGACTTTAAAAACCTATGCATGTCTTCATCTGTCACTTATCTCAGAACAATGATATGCTTTAAAGTTGAGCTTTTAGTTTCCAGGGATAAGTATAGGGTAACTTTTGCAAACTTTATGGGTGTTGAAAGAAAACTCTTTAGAATTGCTGCTTCTTGCTACAGTACTTTGGAATAGAGTATACTCAGTGTAAGTACAACCAAAGTTACCACAATTAGGAATACCACAATACTGGACCTAAATGAATACTTAAACGAATTCCTTTGATTTTCATTGGGATTTATAAGAGAGTGCATGAGCTCAGGATTTATGGAACTACCTTTGGGAGTTTGTCAGCAAATATAGGGGTTGCATTAATCTGAAAAGTTCAAATCTTTGTTTAGGCTGTTTTAATTCAAAAGCTTAATGCTTAAGACTCAGGATCCAAGACTGAATTTACTACTAAGTAGTGTAAGACG
Source organism: Podarcis vaucheri (assembly GCF_965113315.1). Taxonomy (NCBI): domain Eukaryota; kingdom Metazoa; phylum Chordata; class Lepidosauria; order Squamata; family Lacertidae; genus Podarcis; species Podarcis vaucheri. The sequence continues at coordinate 20,664,599 of NC_138767.1, forward strand.
CTGGCTTTGTACTAATGACTGTCAATTATTCTGTGCATTTTTTCAGCCACAGAAAAGTGTGTGTGTAGTATAAATAGGGTTGGGGGTTTTTTTTGCAAGATCTGGTATTGAGTATTATTGTTTTGAAAATCCTTTGCCTTTAATGTTGAACCCTGACTCAGCTTAGGGCATATTGTTCAGTTAGTTTCCTGTATTCCATATTCACAAGAGTATTGTGACATAGAATTAGCAAGTAAGGGGCAATGTTCAAACAGAGAAGTAGCTCAGTTAAATTTTCTACATTAAAGATAAACCAGAAAGGAATTCTGTTCACCAGATAATGATTTAATATAGGTCTGCTTATGTCTTCAGTTCATGAAATCAATACTGCAAACTCCTGGGTTCAGTTAATCAACAAATGGCTTTGTAATATGTAAAAGTGTGCTATAAGCATTATTTTGGGGTGAATACATGTTAATTAATGTGAATATCTTCAAGGACACCCTCTTCCCTTCTAAATATCATAGCATCTAAGCCCTATTTTACCAATTATTCCCTTTCCCTTCAAGTCAATAACATAATTAAATAGTTAAGATAATTCACTTGCTACCACTTTACATTAAGTGGCACTAATTACACCATGATGACAAATTAATTGAGGGGGCCCTTGCTATCTTTGCACAGTTGCCTGGATTTATACATTATCTCACAGAGCTTGTTCCAAGTGACCAGCTTTTTGCTGTTGAGCCCTTGTCTTGCAAGGCCTAATATGAACAAATGTATGCGTAATTTGCCAATGTAACTCTGTTGACGCGATTGTGTAATTTGGTGTAACTGCATAGAAATGGCAATATAGCTTCTGCCCAATTACATAAAGGTTGCTGGGTACTCAGTGTTTTTTGTGTAAAATGTAATTGATTCCTAATTTGGGAGATAGGCTACAATCCAAAGTTTCATTAGGGTAGCATAAAAAGAGACCAATTCAGCAGCATGAATCTGCATTTGCACTTTACTGAAGCACCCAGTCACCTGAAAATACATGATTTCTCAGAGGAAGAGGATGGAATAGTACCTAAGCTCTGCATGGCATTTGTATAAAGATACCAACAATTTTATTAATAATAATAATAATTACATTTCTATACCACCCTTCCTCTGAGGATCATAAGGCAGTTTCTTCTTCTTCCTCTTTGGCGATCACTCGTAGCCGAGTAAGATTGTCTTCCATAAACACAGTTTTAACAATGAGTCCGTAAGTGACTGTGGAGGCCAATTCTGGATCTACACGTCCATCCACAGTGGGGACATTGGTTCCCAGGCAGGAGTTGATCACGGTGTAGATTTGCCAAGCGTGCCTTCCTCTTAGCACGTTGCTCCCTTGTGTTCGAGCGTCTTCAAAGCCCATGACACCTTTGGTAAAGGCTGTTCTCCAGCCGGAGCGCTCGCAGGCCAGTGTTTCCCAGTTGTTGGTGTTTATACTACATTTTTTTAGATTTGCCTTGAGACAGTCTTTAAACAAGGCAGTTTACAATATAAGGACACAAAAAGACTACAATAATAACAAATAAAAACAAAACCCTGTCCCCAGTATCATTATATTTGTGGGTGTTTCTGTCATGAGACAAAGGTTCTTAAGAGCAGCAGCAATAAGGCAGTGCAGCCTACAAGGAGTTATCTGATTCCCAAGCTGAAGGCAATCCTGTATAGGGAAGTTTTTTTAAAAAAAATGTTTAATGTTTTATTGTTTTTTACATATATTGGAAGCTGCCCAGAGTCACTGGGGCAAACCAGTAAGATGTGTGGGGTATAAATAGTCAAATCATCATTATGGAATGGAACGTCCCTATTTTCATCGGATAAATGTTTTTTCATCGGAGGGTATGTGATTTCTATACTTCATAGAGCTTTCATTTACAATTAGGCAGTATTCAGATTAATACTGTTAAATATATATATATATATATATATATATATATATATATATATATATATAAAAAATATTATCATTATCCCCATTCTGATACTGTCATGCTGCTACAGCCCAATTCTCCGCCTTCTGCTGACTCAGCATCCTGCCGTCTCTTTTCTCCTGCCATTGTGTGACAGACAAGAACTGGTGAGTGAGCTCCAAACAGCACAGCAGGGAGACTGCTTGCTTAAGGTCCACAGGGATTTTGTAGCAATAGTGAGTAAAAATAGCTTTCCTAAATGCAGTGCTTCCTACTACTTTACCTTAGGCTTTAGCAAAGAAGGGATGTCAGGTGTCACAACAGTGGATGGGAAAAAGATGAAAGAAGGCACTGGGTTTTATTTTATTTTTTAAAGTCCACTTGAAAAGCAGCTTTCAGTGAGTAGATAAAATCCATGCTTTTTAATAAACCAATTGCAAATAACGTGGCGCTATATTATTAAGAGAAAGTATATCATACCCTATTATCCGATGGGTGCTTTTTTCGAAACCTAAACACTTAGAGTGAAATCCACTAAAAATGCAATCAGCTCAGCCCAAAAAAGAAGAAGCCAGAATTGCTTCCTAATACCTTCCAAATAAAGGTAGTTGCCAGCCTTCACTGGCCTATAGAAAACCAAGCCATGAGACCATGCAAATGTGAAGGCTCTGGGATAGTTCCTCACAGCCACTTTGCTCCTCCATTTTACTTCTGCATCTCACTGAGCCAGCGGCGTAGCGTGGGTTGTCAGCACCCGGGGCAAGGCAAGTAATTTGTGCCCCCTAACCCGGGGCAAGGCAAGTAATTTGCGCCCCCTAACCCCTAACCTGCCGCCGCTGCCAGCTTCTTCTTGCTGCTGCCTGGGCTGGGCTGGTGTGATTCTCTCCTGCGCTAAGCGCTGTGCTGGGCGGCCACTGCACTGTCCATCCCCCAGATAGTCCCTTGCTTTCTCTCCGCACCGCACGCCTGGCACCCACCCCCTCCACAGTGGGCGGCGACCCAGCGGCTCAGATCGGATTCGCACAGCCAGCACTGCAGTGAGAGAGAGTGAGTGAGCCAGGTAGGGGCAGAGAGCTGCGAGTGCGAGCGCCCCCCCCCCCGATGTTGTGCCCGGTGCGGCTGCCCCCCTGCACCCCCCACGCTACACCACTGCACTGAGCTAAGCATTTCACTGCATCTCACTGAGCTAAGCCAAGGACTCATAGTTAAGCTGTCTCTCCTCAATAGTCACAAGCTCCAGCCAAGGTTTGTTCTCGGCTACAGCTCAAGTCCCAGTTTGGATGACAAGCAAAGCCTAACTTTGGCTTAGCTCAGTTCAGTGAGGGAGTGCAAAAAGTTTGGCTCGCCATGTCATCTGAAACAGGCGTGTATGTCACAAAAGTACTTGTTTAGTTTCATGTTTCAATGACCCTGCAGATGTATAGATAGATTACCCTCATATTGACCACCATGGCTGTCAAAAAGTATGATCTCCCCCATGTTCCTTCTGTCTTTCTGCAGTTCAAACTCCACTTATCTGCAAGCAGAAATCTCAGAGATTTCCACCAAAAACACGAGCATAAATTGCCGATATTCGCTTATTCATTTCATAGCTCAGTTGGTAGAGCATGAGACTCTTGATCTAAAGGTCACGGGTTCAAGCCACACGGTGGCCAAAAAGATTACTGCATTGCATGCGGCTGGACAAGATGATCCCTGTCGTCCGTTCTAACTGTACAGTTCTATGTACAGGACAAAAATCAACCCAGTGAATATGATATGTATTTACTGTTTCTTTCAGTCCACAAACAATACATAACGGACTATGTTATCCCCACCCCAACCCACACATTTACACTATGTTTGCTTTGCATTTCAGTGAGTGTGGTGGAATAGCAATGGAACTTACTTAATTTATATAACAAATAACTTAGCTATGATGCAAGATGAATAATGTAACCTTTGGTGGAAGGCACAGTGCATTGGAACAGAAACAGCACTGTGTGTGAGGAATACAGGGCAGACTAAAAACTGATTCATTCTTACATCCCTACTTGGGAGTAAGTCCCATTGAATCCAATGGAATTTATGAATGAGTAGACATGGTTAGGATTGCATGTAAATTATGACTGCATTTTTTGTCTCTTTTACTGAACACTATGGCTCTGTAACAGTGTTCTTGTTTTATCCAGTGGTTTTGGATATCTTCCATATCACAGTGAGCTTAGTAGCAGCCAAGACAATATTTAGGCATGAAACTGAAAAGCAGATCCTACTTGAAAATGTGTTACAGGTCAAGTGTGTTACAGACTCATCTTTTCACACTTCACAATTCTACATTGTGAAGAACTTTTCGAGTCTGATTTGACTCTAATGAGACTTTTCTACTCTGCTGTCGGTTCTTCCACTACTCTGGTTTTTCTCTCCGGCTGGCAACTGAAAAGCCCTCTCTTAAAGCCTTCACACCTGCTCTACATGCTGTACTATCTTTATGTTCGATAAGGCAAGAGATGTAGGCCATGCTCAGCAGCCACTTAAAGCACTCTGCCAATTCAGCCTCTTTGATAGAGGAAACTGGAAGGATTTTGTGTAGCTCTCAGTAAGTCTGTGAGTTTGGCAGCACTCATGCAATATTGAGAATGTATAGGAGAGACGTGACTACTGTTGTAGATAACAATCTCTGCAATCCGCTTCCTAGGATATGGTGTGTGTCAGTATTTACTAAGGATGGGTTAGCAATATGGTGAACACAAATTCCACTCATCATCATTATCATTTATTTGCTATGTTGCCTTTCCATAATAAACCATGCAGCTCACAACATGGAAAAGTTTACATAATTAACTAACACCTATAAGACACAGCATAATTTATATAGTTAGAAACAATAAACCAAAAAACACATCTCACATAAATATACAATAAAATCAAGCAGGCCACTGATAATTCAAAATAACAATAAAAACACATTGAGATGATTTTAAAATAAATTGCATTTTACTCATTTCATTCCCCCCATAAAAGAAAGTTCAATATCCCTATATTCAGAAACCTAAGTGGCCTGCTTGAAAAATGGCTGTCATGATCAGAGAAGACCAAATTTGATCTTATTTTGATCAGCATTGAAAATGCTTCATCAGCAAGCGCATATTTCCACCACAAAAGCTTTCAAAGCTTCCCAAACCCACCCATTCAAAACTTAATATGCTCACCATGTTTGTTGATCATGTTTACATCCATGCCAGCAATGGATGGCCTGGCTGAATGCATGTCTAGCACACTAATGTTACAAGTGAATGGGCCAGTATATATGGTAAATGCATTTAAATGCAACTGGGCATGCATAGAAAGCTTACACAGGTATGGGCATTCCTTGTGATCCGCATCCTGTATAGACCAGGCAGGTCCCCAGAAAATGGGGAGAAATCCTCTCTGGAATAGACTCAACATGCATTACAGCTGCCTATTCTATGCACACATACCTAGGAGTAAGGTCCAATGAATCCAGTATGACCTACTTCTGAGTAAACATGCATAGGACTGCACTGTTTTTGTATTTTTTTGAAAAAAAACAAATCTATTTTATGTAAAGAAAAACTGCCCAAACTTTTTTATTAACATTATTTTTTCCCCTTATTTTAATAACGTTGGAGTGGCTTTCCTTCCCCAAGAGTACTTAACAGAAGATTGAATTGCACTGCTCTTCCTCTGGCACTTGAAAAAGAATCTGAGACAAAATAGCATAAGTAACCACTTTCCTTTGACTGTTCTGGGTCCTCCCCCCGCTCTTTTTTTGCCTCCCCCCCCCCAAGGATTCAATATTGTTATCCTTCATCGTGTTCCAGTGGTGCTGAATGTCAACGAGGCTGTATTTGGCACACAATCAGCAAATAATTTCCAGGTAATTAATTTGTGTTCCATACATTCGATTTGGATTTTGTGTGGGTAATTTGCAGGTCAGGTAACTCATCAGAATCATGTCTTTTTATGGGGGATGCAGGAGTACACGGCTGATAGTAATTTTTAATCTGGCTTCCCTCTCTTTCCTGACATTAGTTTTTCATTGCTATTAGTGCATCACATACAATTACCAACAGCTTCAGGATATAATTATATCATCATTTAGTTCATTTGTAGTAGGGGAGAAATGAACAAAGCAGTGAAATAAATATGTAATGACTATTGGCATTGGATGGCTTTTCCTTTTTTAAACATCTTCATCAATATTTTGCAATGTTTGAGAGGAGCAGTTCCTGTCATTGTGTTTATATAATCTGATGACAACAGAAAAAAGCAGAAGGGTAAGAGAAATGAGCCTCAGATGTTAAGGAAAACCCTTGTTTTTCATTGCAGTCATGACACTTTCTCCATGCAAGCCAAGACTCTTTAACCTTCACCTGAAGGTTATGGAAGTATGATGCTTTCAGAGGTCTCCCCATTTGCACTTTGCGGTATATTCCACACAGCAGTTTATTGTGAACTCGGTGCTGGTGATGCATGTGACTTTGTGCAGCATCCACACGATGATGTCCTCAGCAAAATACTGAGGAAGGGACATAACTCAGTGGTAGAGCATTGAGCTTTGCATGTAGAAGGTCCCAGGTTCAATGCCTGACTGGGGAGAATCCCTAGAGAGGCACTGCTAGTTACTGTAGACAGCGCTGAACTAGACTGACCAATGGTCTGACTTGGTAGAAGAGAGCTTCCTATGTATGTCCTCATTTCCCCATTTGATCTTTATATAGTGAAATAATGAATAAAACAGCCAGATCCAGAGTGCGGGGCTAATCACACTCCCCAGCAAGAAAGAGCCCCAGCAGAATATTAAAATCACAGAACAAAAACACCAAAATTAAAACGTATATGTGCAAAAGAATCAAACCAATGTCATATATAAAAACGATTTCAAAACTGGCAGAGATGTGCGCTGAGATAAAAGTCTCAGGCTTGTTGAAAAAGGAAGGACTTCAAAATATGTCCAAAAGATAATAGACAGTGTCTGTCTGATCTGTAATGAGAGGGTCGGTCCCACTACACGCTACGCCATAGCAGCAGACCTCCTGATGAGATGCTATCTGTAGGAGGCCCTCTCCTGCAGAACGCAGTGTTCAGTTGGGTATAGAAGCAGGGATGAGATGCTCCTGGTTCTAAACTGTATACTTCTACACCAGTACCAGCAAGATGAACTTAGCTTTGCAGCTAGTTGGTACTTCAGTTCATCGTAAACAGTACCTGGTGTGTATTGTAGGTTATCTGGGTTGTTGAAGGCAACAGGCATGCATGATGGCAGTGAAAAATTGTTTCAGGCAATGGTCTCTCCTAGGACTGTTGAAATTCATGTGAGTGAACCAGGAACGTTTTGCATGCAACACATGTATTCTACCTCTCACCTTTGACTCGTCTCCTTAATTTATCAAAAGAGGGGGTGGAAACCTGAGTGGAATCACCATAGGCAGAATTTCAACATCACCAAACGTCCCCACAAACACAATAATCTTCCATGGTGGCAATTCACAATTGCAATATGGGGATAATATCGCTGGCCTAACACTTAGGGAATTATTGAGATAATGCACACAAGACACTGTGAAGTATGTTATAAATATGCTAACTCTGGCTCAGTTTATATGTGAATCAAGCCTTCAGTATCCTGTGACTAGTGGCAGGTTGATTAAAGAGTATTGACAGGTAACTAATCCACATGAAGTGGTATCAATTATTTTCCTGTGTGCTTTTCAGAGGGGGTGGGGAGTCTATGTCGGATCTCAAAAGTCAGCATCGTAAGGGAACAGAGAGGTTTGTCACCCTGGGATCTGAAATTGTCAGCCCTGGTGTGGATTTATGACCTAGTATAGTAATCCCTCATGATTATCTGTCCTGTTGTTCTCCATTACTGCATCTTTGAAGAGGCTACTGTGCTGCCTGCTCTCTATGTCATGCTTAGCTGAAGTATAATTGACTAGAAGCCCACCTACACTTATGGTTCATTCACAGACAAAATAAATAAGTGCTGGTAAAGTTGTAGCATCCATTAAGCAGGGTATTAACTTTGATGCTGTTCATTCATCTGCTGGTGGAGCTTCATACAGCTTGGTTTTCTCAAAGAAAACTCAATTTACAGAGATGGGCATTCAGGCACTGGGGTGCAAGGAAGAAGCTGACACAGAGCAGCTCATTGGATAGCATCCTAGTCATTCCTCTCTTCCAGTGATTCTTCTTTCTCCTAGGGCTCCACCAGACCACCTGTTTATTGAGCATTCATCCTAATTTGCCTGGACATAGTGTATGCAGAGGAAAGACTGTGCCCAGTTTTTACTGATTATTCATTCTGATTTCTTTGCATCTCACACATTTCAGGGCATTTCCCACTCACTTTCCTAATTGCAACAAATCTCTCTCTCTCTCTCTCTCTCTCTCTCTCTCTCTCTCTGTGTGTGTGTGTGTGTGTGTTAAAAGGACTTATTGTGCTTGGTCAGCAGAACACTTTAATTCAGTTTAATTGTGCAAAACCAAATTTATGGTATCCACTGCAATCACTTCCTCTTGCAAAATACTGACAATCTGGAGGTGATCCTCTACAGCTCTAAACAATTTGGCATGATATTTGAACATTCAGATTTATCCACATTCCTTTTTGGAACTTCCCATCAGCATCTGTTTGATTAATATGAGAACAGAATGTAAGACTAGATAGACCAATGGCTCAACTCAATGGGCTCTTCTGAACCTCTTCTCTCTTCCTTGTACCCTTGTGCCCATTCTTCGAGTCATGTCATTTATGCACTTTCCCTTTAGAGACCGAGACTAAAGAAAATCTATCATATCTTCACCCATTTGCCTTCCTAATGTGGTCTACATAAGTGGGGGTTAACTGAGGGCTATGTCCCATATTACCATTAAGCTCTGTCCCAGCTCCTGCCAACCTAGCACCCCCGCGCAAGTAGATAAATAGGTACCACTGCAGCAGGAAGGTAAACAGTGTTTCTGTGCGCTCTGCTTTCTGCCGTGGTATTCTGTTGCACCAGAAGCAGTTTATTCATGCTGGCCACATGACCCGGAAAGCTGTCTACAGACAAACACCGACTCCCTTGGCCTGAAAGCGAGATGAGCGCCACAACCCCATAGTTGCTTTCGACTGGACTTAACTGTCCAGGGGTCCTTTACCTTTACCTTTTACCTATGGTTCCAGTAGTAGATAGGTAGCCGTGTTGGTCTGTCATAGTCAAAATAAAAAAAATTCCTTCCAGTAGCACCTTAAAGACCAACTAAGTTAGTTCTTGGTATGAGCTTTCGTGTGCATGCACACTTCTTCAGATACTATGGGTGAAGCAGTGCAGCTCACCTGACTTCCCAATGCTATGTGTCACTGCTGGTTAATGAGAGGGTACATATGCAAGGGGGCAGAGAATTTGGAAATGCAAGTGTAGCCTTGGGAGCATCAGTTTGGTTTCACCAACACCGCACCAAGCTGTGCAGTGCCTTGCCACTCCCTCTCAGGAACACATGCACTGCATTGGGAAACCAGGTAAGCAATGTCACATGATGCCTCCAACCCTATTCCCTGTGAGGCTTATTCAGATATTCAGATCAGAAAATACCTGGATCTGGGAAAGGCTACAGAGATATTTTATGTTGGTGGGGAGGGGAACACACACAAACCAGCCACATACCCTCCAACATTTCTCTGATGAAAATAGGGACATCTTAAGGAAAAGTGGAACATTCCAGGACCAAATCAGAAACCAGGACGGCTTCTGTAAATCCAGGACTGTCCCTAGAAAATAGGGACACTTGGAAAGTCTGCAACCATTGGCGATAACGTACCCTCAACCCTGCTTCCAACCAAATTCCAAAGAAATTCTAAAGTGAGATGAGAAAGAGGCAACAAAACAAAACAAAACCCAGAAGCATCTTTCACAGAAGAAAACTTTTGAGAAATTGGAGGACAGGGGACTCAGCTATGCTGGTAAAGAAAAGTGATTTATATGCGTTGTATATGTGATATAACTTTGTGTCACCAGATGGCGATGTAGAGTCCCGTTTTTCTCTACCTGTTTTCCCTGCTTAAATTTACAACTCTTTAAACTGAAACACTTCTTTGATGTCTCTAGATCCAGCCAGGATCTGGTGCAGCACCAGGAAATATTGTTACACACCACCCCAATCTCCAGCTAGTGAGATACTCCAGAGGTTCCAGTGCTTACTCGGGGTTCTATTTCCTTGGAATGAAAGGAAACTTTCATTGCAGCGGAGACTGTAATGCAGTACCTCGGGTTACATACGCCTCAGGTTACATACGCTTCAGGTTACAGACTCTGCTAACCCAGAAATAGTACCTCAGGTTAAGAACTTTGCTTCAGGATGAGAACAGAAATCGTGCTCCGGCGGCGCAGCGGCAGCAGGATGCCCCCATTAGCTAAAGTGGTGCTTCAGGTTAAGAACAGTTTCAGGTTAAGAACGGACCTCTGGAACGAATTAAGTACTTAACCCAAGGTACCACCGTATATGGTTTTAGTTACCTATATATAGAACCTGAGCACTGAGTGGAGGGACTCACAGCATTAACACCCCAACAGATCTTGTTTCCCCCTTAGATTTCTAGCCCAGCAGAGAGCAAACATATCTCTGTGTCTCCAGTGTCTGCTTTGAGCAAAAAACACTCTCTCACACAAAAAACCCTCTAGCCTAGCCCCCCTTTGGCTTATCCATCACCTAGCTGTAGCTTTTGCAATCTAGTTCATTCTTTTAAATGCTACCAAAAGCACTATCAAACTTGTCTGACCAGTTCAGTGTTCTCCCCTACTAGATTCTAACCCACACTGGAAAAAGGACCATTGGAAGGGGCTCAGGGCATCTTTAGACAGACTACCCCCCCCCCCAACTCTGAACAATACAGGGTGTAAAGCGAGTGGGTGTTTTGTGGGCTGAGCAGAGGCTGACGAGACTTTCAATGCCTGGATTCTCCTTTATTGCTCCCTTTTGCATGCGCTGAGATGATCTTGAGAGGGGTTTTGGGGGAAGTTGGACAGCTTGGTTGTTACACTGTAACTCCATTTCTGTTGCATTTGCATACAAATTGATCTGGAAATCCATCAGCTGACTCTCTTAATGAGGTCAAGAAAAAACATGCAGACTTAATCAAGTCCGGCTACAGCTTTTGTTGGTTATCATCTCCGGGGAAGGAAACTTAGGAAATCCTCCCCCGCCCTCCCTCCTCTGCTTATGGGAACACCTTTCCACACCTAAAGGTATAAGGCTTGGATTTCATTGACGAGCCCTCCCTCATTTCCCTTTCGCCCCAAAGTTATCCATGCGTGCCACTCTTGTCATTTTAATTGAACAAACTGTCTTGAGTGGCACGGGAGGGAATTGTCTCTGGCAGTATAACAATAATAATTTATTGCTAAAGATCTAGGAAAGGAACCTGGGACTTTTACCAAAGGAAAGAAAGAAATGTGAGAAAGGAAAGAGGGTGTACATAAAACGCGGAGTTCCTTCTGCCTGCCGGCGCTGCCACCTTATCAATTTCATTCTTGTCACTTGCCTTTCTATTGTTGCTTAATTTTTCAGGACGTTATGCCCATCATCTACTGAGGTATAGCTATTAATCAAATAGCCCCATCTGTTCCAATCTGTGTGGGGGTTTTTATCATTAAAGAAATAGGCAAATGTTTCCTGCTGCCCTAGTTTTAATAGCTGCGAAGATTTTGTGCAGATGTAGATCCGTTGACTTCCTAACCTTGCCAAAGCAATAGATTTGTCCTACTAGGAAGTACACCAGTTCTAAGTGCATTGAAACACACACTTGCCATTCCTGCAGCAGGTTGCTTGTGGCACACTGTTAAGTTTGAATGGCATAAATATATGGGCATGAGTCTGAATCAGCCTGGTTTGGGGGTAGAAGTTAATATACAATAGACTTCTTGTAATCTTCTCTGCTAAATGATGAGCAGATCAGAGCAGCTGATCAATAAATAATTTTATGAAATAAACACAACAGGTTTTCTCTTCTCTAGCTTTCTCTCCTGAGTGCGCCAAACCTCCTAAATTAAATACAGAAGGTGGCAATATCCTTATAGCTTTAATTTACTTAGCTTATCATTAGGATTGTTTTACAGTGGTACCTTGCAAGACGAATGCCTCGCAAGACAGAAAACTCGCAAAATGAAAGGGTTTTTGGTTTTTTGAGTTGCTTCGCAAGATGATTTTCCCTATGGGCTTGCTTCGTCTTGCAAGTTTGTTTCCTTTTTCTTAAAACCGTTAATACAGTTGCGACTTGACTTCGAGGAGCAACTCATAGCACGCAGTGTGGTAGCCTTTTTTTGAGGTTTTTGAAGACTTTGGTGATTTTTGAAGCTTTTCCAAAACTTTCCCGACACCGTGCTTCGCAAGACGAAAAAAACCGCAAGACGAAAAAGCTCGCGGAACGAATTAATTTCGTCTTGCGAGGCACCACTGTACTATTCCTGGGTAGATGGTCCCAGAGTTCCTTTAGGAGACTGTACAGGTATATAATCCCCTCCCACATTCCCCAGATGAATATAGGGACATTTCTCACTCCCCCTCTCCCTGCAACTGACCCTCCTCATCCCCCCCCCATTTTTTGTCATCCCCTCCCTCACAAAGCATTTCTACTACAACTACACCAGTGGGACACACACCCTCCATCATCCTGAGAAAACCCTCTAACCCCTGTTTTATTTTATTTTATTCTTTTGTAGATTTACAAAAAGAAAAACATACACCTGTAAATAAATTTCAGAAAGGGGCCCAAAGCATTTTTCAAAAAGAGAAAGAAGAAAGCAAGACTCCTTGCACAAAGAGTGCTTTAAATGTATGATGTGGATGTGACACTTGTGAGACAGGTTAGGTTGCCGAGCATAAATCTGAACCCAGTTGCGCTGTATTTTAAGCATTGTGTTGAGTGAGCAGACCTTATGCTTGGGAGGTCCACTTTGTTTGTCCCCAGCCTCTGAGGTCTACCAGCTGGAACCAAGTGGCTTGGAAAGAGGGGGAGATGTACATTTAGAATAGAAGATGAGGGTATGTCTGAGTGCATCTCAGTCCAGAATTATTATTATTTTCAGTACCATAACAGAACTCACAGTCCTTTCACACACAAAAAACATCCAGGCCTTCGTCCAAGTTTTCTTCATTTTAGAAAAAAATGTTGTTGCTATCATTAAACAATTGGGTGTCAGAAATCCTTGGTGATCTATGTTGTTGCTATCATTAAACAACTGGGTGTCAAAAATCCTTGGTGATCAATTCCAAACCAACAAGACATCTGCCAGAAGATCATGGCCTAGCTTTTGCCCACTTCTGCACTATATGCCACATTGGCTCCTGCTGATGAAATACTGCTCACATCACCCATGCTAGTGAATCAACAAGCCATCCAGTGTCAGTCCTGGATGCCAAGACACCACTCCAGGTTATGACATTTCACTGGTACAGCAGTCATTTTGCTAGGTCTTTATTTCCCCCTTAATTTATTGCTTGTTCATAATTACAGCAAATATTCAGCTCAAGGGACACATGTAAAACGAAACTCTGTACATGAAGCCTGTTTAGGGATACATGCCCGTCAAAGCCCATTGAACGGGTGAAATGCATATTTTAGATGCTCATGCTCAGTCCCATCTGGGACCACTTGTTTGTGCTACTGAAGCTTCACCGGGAATATAGATAGCAGGGATGACTCCTCAGCAGTAGAGGTTAAATGGATGTGATGCCTCTTCTGTATCTCACAAAGTAATGATACCATCACATTTCTATTTTGGTTAAGGGGTAGTTCTTAATTTATTCAGTAGCTTCAGGGTGGCCTGAAGGTTTTCCAGAGGCCTAAAGGAATCCCTTTGGCCCAGACCCAATGAAATCATGCATGAAACTGAAGAAACCACATATTTTTCCATGCATTTTCATTTTTAAAAAGCCCTCATGGCAATGAGCCTAATAATAATCATCATCATCATCATAATCATAATAATGGACAAATGTTTAGCCATTATTTTAAGGGGTAAGAAGATGAAGAAGAAGACTCTTCTGCAGAACAGAAATACAAATTCTGTCATGAAAATAGTATGATATAACCTGCTAGTGCAACACGGTGCTTTCTTTTTCAAAAATAAAAATAAAACCCATGTACTGCGGTTGCCAACACAAATTCCCTTCTCCACAACTGGTAGACAAAAATATTATTATTCTAGTAATATAGGACACAAGGAAGGGAGAGAGAGAGGACTTTGGCAACAGTCACACCAAACATTTAAAGCACTGTGATACCACTTTAAACAGTCATGCCTTCTCCAAAATAATTCTGGGAGCTGTAGTTTGTTAAAGAGTCTGAGAGTTGTTAGGAAACTCTTGTTCCCCTCTCAGAGCTATAGTTCCAAAGAGCTCCCCAGGAAGAGGGGTTGATTGTTAAACCACTCTGGAAATTGTAGATCTGGGAAGGGAATAGGGGTCCCTTAGCAAGTCTCAGCCATCTTAGCAAACTATAGCTCCCAAAAGTCTTTAGGGGAAGCCATGAAGTATCATAGTGCTTTAAACGTATAGGATGAATGTGGCCTCTGAGTACACTAGCACACATACAGCTTTGGGCATTGAATGGCTTCAGAAGTACTCTGTCTAAATACCCACTACAGAATTAAAACTTGAGGCACATTGATGCACCAAAAAACGAGGCACCAACATTATGCAGGTCTGTGGAGCAGATGTGCTCCTATTAATAGACACAAGTTGACTATTAGAACTCTGCTGGCGATGCTGTAAAATGAAGAGCTGCCCTGACCAACCTTCAGCTTGGAGAAGTTATTCTCATCACGAAACCTATAGAAGTACCATTGTTCTACAACTGAGGTCCCCGATACTTATTCTCCGGAATCTGCACTCCGTATTTGTGTGTTTGTTGGTGCATGGCAGAAACGCTCTCCATGTATAATTTCCCGGGAAGATCGTTCAAGGGGACTTCCACAGTTTTCAAGTGTTCAGAATGCATTATGAAGATGGTACAGCCTGTGTTGTGCAGATAATTATGGATGTAATAAAACAATATCAAGCGAGAGATTCTGCTAAGATACCAAATGCAATCCTAGCTTGATGCAACTCTGCTAATAGAAATATAGTTTAGAAATATACCACAGGGAGCAGCAAATTAATGCATTTATTCATGAGGATAATACTCTAGAAATTAATAACAGCTTTCAAGCCCCAACGTCGTTCCTAGTATCCAAACAGCAGGGTTTCAGTACTGTTTGCAATATAGATTTAGGCTATACTTACATGTTCAAGTGTTTTGTCCTGATGGATGCAGGGAGGGAGGGCGAATATCTGAAACACCTGATCAATAGTAGAAATCCCTAAGGTTGAATGTGATATTCTGCACCCATGAGGATTTTTCAGATACAGTAAGCTTGTCTAGGATTTCACTTGCAATTGAACAAAGATATGTTGGTGAGAAAAAGGCATGCACTCTTTTAAGTAACACAAACTCTTCATCACACAGAATGGATATCTAGGTAAAGCTTGATATCTGACAATCCACTGAGTTCAATCGGATTCTCTCTCTTGAAGTGTGTATACAGTTGCAACCTTAAAGCTGTAAAGTAAAGGTATGAGCCTTCCTTGTGGATTTTGATGCCAAATATTCAATAATTTTAACATGCCTTTTTACCTGGGCACTAGATGTCTGACATTGTGGGACAGAGGTGGCACTGTGGGTTAAACCACAGAGCCTAGGACTTGCTGATCCGAAGGTCGGTGGTTTGAATCCCCGCGATGGGGTGAGCTCCCATTGCTCGGTCCCTGCTCCTGCCAACCTAGCAGTTCGAAAGCACATCAAAGTACAAGTAGATAAATAGGTACCGCTCTGGCAGGAAGGTAAACAGTGTTTCTGTGTGCTGCTCTGGTTCACTACAAGCGGCTTAGTCATGCTGGCCACATGACCCAGAAGCTGTACGCCGGCTCCCTCGGCCAATAAAGCGAGATGAGCGCCGTAACCCCAGAGTCGGCCACGACTGGACCTAATGGTCAGGGGTCCCTTTACCTTTAGATATCTGAAAGTCTTGTCCTGGCAACCCTGACATTATTAGCTTGAGAGCAGGTGGTTGCTTTTATGAGTTTTAACTGTTTTTAAAAGATTGATTTAATTGTTGTTAGACACTTTAGTTGTATTGCTGTAGTATTGACATGTTTGCCGCCTGGGCTCCTTTGGGGGAACATATGGGGTTTACAGTCAGTAAATAAATAAAATAACAAGGATTGGGGATCTGACAATATTTTATGATATTTAATATGTAATTGTGTATATGGGCTGGATCCACAGAGTTGATGGCAAAGCTACCCTGCATGCACAAGCATTTCTGCTTCTACTCCCACAATTCAGAGCCTCTCCCTTCCTTATGATCCCAAAAGATAAGTTGAAACAACCTGGAAAACTTTGGAGAGCCCTGGTGAGGTGCCTACAGGATCACTTTGGCATGCAGTGCCAGCCCTACCATTAGGCAGAGTGAGATCACTGCCTCAGGTGGCTAATTTTGAGCACCATGAGAGGACAACAAACTTGTAGTTATTTAATGTATGGTTATGTATGGTTATTACTGTAATTTTATAGCTGGGGTGGAGGTGAGATTGGGTTTTTGGCTTCAGTTTCCTGGCTGTAGGCACTGTTCCACCTCAGGCAGCAAAACTTCTTGCGCTGCTCCCGTTACATATGCCTCTTTGGAGTTACGTGATAATATGAAATTCACTAACATTATTATTTATACGTTACTTAAAATCCTGATTTCAAATTCTGATTAGTGCTGCTGACACTGATGTAACAGCTCACCATGGTTAAAGCAAGCCAGGTGTGTAGCAGATGTAACACTACACTGTGGTTAAAGAAGTGGAATTGTGTGGCAAAGTAGACTAACATAGAAACATAATTAGCTGCCTAATACTGATTCAGACCATTGGCCCATCTGCTACATTGGCTCAGTGCAGTGGCGAAGCTGCATGCTCCGGCACCGGGGGCAGAGAGCGGGGGGGCTGGCGTGCATCCCAGGGGCATGGCACGCCGCCCGTGGGGTGGCGGCGTGTGTCCCAGGGGCATAGTGCGCCACCCACGGAGGCGTGATGCCCAGTGCAGTCGGGGTGCGCAGCACAGGTCCAGGGGGCAGCCAAGATGGTACCCCCTCCCCGATGGTGACAGGGGCGGTGCGCTCCCCCCACCCCCGTTCCTCTGCCAGTGGCTCAGTGTAGTCTATGCTGACTGGCTGACTAGGTTTCAGGCAGAAGTCTTTCACAACCTTACGATACGATACAATAATCTTTATTGTCATTGTCCCATACAGAACAACGAAATTGAAATATCTACATACCTGGGGGTGCCAGGGATCAAAGCTGCCACCTTTTGCATGCAAAGCAGATTCTCTACCACAGAGCTGTAGCCTGTCCTCTCCTTAGAATGAGCAATCATGATCTTCTAACCAGGGCAGTTATATTGTCATGGAACTGCTTTTCTATCACTCAGAGCCAAGTTCCAATCCCTTCCTAGAATTCCATTGTCATCTTTCCTCAACATACAAGAGCCCCTGCTCAGCCTGGCAGAGAATGCAGAAAAACAAGCCTACCAGCTTCCCGCAGAATCTCAAACACCCCTTCCCCCCAGGCCCCAAATATGGTGTACAACGAGTTGGTTCCCTGATGCTTCTAGCCCTTCAAGCTGAGAGCGGTCTCCTCTTCTGTCTACATCACCCTCTGGACTGTTTATATCATGGAAGCGGACTCTAACCTGGTTTTCTTGATCCTTTTAGCTGCTAACATCTTCAGGCAAAGCTGCACAGATTTGTTACTATTACTGGAGATTAGGAAAATCATGTCTTCACCATGCCAAGATGTGTCAGAGCTGTGCACACTTTCCACTGTTGTGAAAACAATCCAATGATTTAAGAGAATTTATTGGAAACAAGTGGAATTGTCATAACTAATCAATGGAATTATTCAAATTATTCTTCTGCAAGGTAGATTAGACTGATTTGTCCAAGAGCAGCTGCAGGCCTAAGTGGGAATTTGAATCTACATCTTCCTGATTGCAGGGTCTGCAGCCTACAACACCCCAAAGTGACCTTGAGCACTGCTCATTCATGGTAACTTTTTAGAGCAGGTCACCTATTTTTAGTATGCCTGGTTTTGATTCATTTTTAATGCTTGGTTTTCTCAACTACATGTTTGGCTTAAAATGTCACTGTGACAATAAGACCCAAACATAGCCTTTCACACCTCTGTCCACTCTTTCTCACTCTCACCCTTTCATTTACTCTCTTCAAAGGAAGCTGGATGGTGACACCTTTAAAGGACATGTCTGGAAATTAAGAGCCATAACCTCGATTCATTCAAAGGACGATGGCTTGAATAGAGCTCTGAAGTTCTTGGATCATTACAACTTTCTGCAACCACTGCAGATATCTGGAGTCTGTTCCAGGTGATGTCTTATTTATTTATTTGATGACTGCAAGTTTTGAGTTCAGTTCTAGGAAGGAATGATCACTTTGGACTGAAAAAGGAATAAAGACTTAAACTGTAAGAACACTAGACCTGTTCATATAGCACAAAAAAAAACAAATGAATGAAAAGAGAAAAAAACCACAATCTTATTATAAATCTGCCCAAACACCATCAGCTCCCTCTGACCACAAGTCCCATAGGCAGCTGGTGTTTAGATTTTTTTTCTTGTCTAAAACATTGAGGTTGTGGTAAGTGAAAATTTATTTGAAAGGTCAGGCTGATTTTTATGCTATGAGATGTAGCAAATGTTATAGTAAAAGGTCATTGCTATATAAATGTACATAATAAGAAGTATACCTACGTTAGAATTTTACTTAAAATAAGGAAATATGTGTGCATGTTTTCCCCTCTTCCCTTCCCCCAAATGAATAAAAATGTCAGCATTTGCCAATGGCTTCCATTTGGTAACATGTAAGATTACTTTAGTCTGTCTTATATTGGGGGTGAGGAAGAGATAGAGTACAGAGACTTGAATGTGGGAGACCATGATTGTGACTTTCTGCTGTATCTATGGATTCATATCAAAGGCATATTTGATGGAGGCTCCATGAATAAAAGTTGCAGCCAGTGCCAGATTTACATATAAGCTAAACAAGATATAGCTTAGGGCCCCACTCTCTTGCCCCCGCTCCCCCAAAAAAACCAAAAAACAATTTCACTATCAATATACTTCTTCTTAACTGTATTTCAGTTCAACAATTATCAGTTCAACTCATTATTTGATAAAATACATATTTTGTTATGTGCAAATGGCTTTAGGTCCATAAATTACCATATAGCATATATTCAACACAAAAAAAACCAGTGACAATTTGTTGTTGACAAAGGACAGCTGGACATATAAAGGATCCCATTACCTTCTTTAGCTTAAAGGTAAAGGGACCCCTGACCATTAGGTCCAGTCATGGCCGACTCTGGGGTTGCAGCGTTCATCTCCCTTTATTGGCTGAGTGAGCCGGCATACAGCTTCCGGGTCATGTGGCCAGCATGACTAAGCCACTTCTGGCGAACCAGAGCAGTGCATGGAAATGCTGTTTACCTATTTATCTACTTGCACTTTGGTGTGCTTTCAAACTACTAGGTGGGCAGGAGCAGGGACCGAGCAATGGGAGCTCACCCCGTTGCGGGGATTTGAACCACGGACCTTCTGATCGGCAAGTCCTAGGCTCAGTGGTTTAACCCACAGCGCCACCCAGGGCCTCATCAAACCTTATTCTGGCCCTGGTTGCAGCATTTGGGACATGGCAGAAGTTTATAAAATTATGGGCTGGAGAAAGTGCATACAGCCAAGTGCCCACCCACCCACACCGATAACACTAGAACCCATTGGCATCCAATGAGGCTGAATGTTGACGGATTCAGGACAGATAAAAGAAGGTACTTCTTCATGCAGTGCACTGTTAAATCTATGCTCCTTGCTCCCACAGGGGGCAGTGATAGCTACCAATCTAGATGGCTTTAGAAGAGGATTAGACAAATCCATGGAGGAGGGGGCTATGGAGAGTTATTACCTATGATTGCTATGCTCTGCCTCTACAGTTGGAAGCAGCATTGTTCATGAATTCCAGTTGCTGGAAACTACAGTGGTACCTCGGGTTAAGTACTTAATTTGTTCCGGAGGTGCGTACTTAACCTGAAACTGTTCTTAACCTGAAGCACCACTTTAGCTAAGGGGGCCTCTGCTGCCGCCGCACCGCCAGAGCATGATTTCTGTTCTCATCCTGAAGCAATGTTCTTAACCTGAAGCACTATTTCTGGGTTAGTGGAGTCTGTAACCTGAAGCGTATGTAACCTGAAGCGTATGTAACCTGAGGTACCACTGCACAGGAAAGGAGAGTGTTCTTGTGCTCATCTCCTACTTGCAAGTTTCCCACAGGCATCTGGTTGGTCACTGTGAGAACACGATACAGGGCTTGATGTGGAAACCCAGCCAGATGGGTGGGGTATAAATAATAAATTATTATTATTATCGGCCTGATCCAGCAAGCTCTTTTTACGTTTTTAAATGATTGGTTCTACTTTCACACTTCATCAGCCCAAGGCCTTTTGTTGTTGTTTCTGCCAACCTGAAACAGAGGCAAAAATAGTATAGGATGCTATTGGGATGCTGCTAAGGAATTGGGGGGCAATTGGCAAACCCCCAGCTGGCTCCAGACCACCGGCCGACGTGCCAGTCAAACTCCAGTCCTTGCTGCAGCATGAATCTATGACCCAGAGCTTCAGAAGCTTCAGAAGCTGGACACACAACTCAGCGGAGTAAACGCACAGCAGAAGTGGCAGGGAGAGGCTGTGTAAAGCATATTTACAAGCAGTTTATTCAGCATACATCAGGACAAGAGGGAAAACATGTCTTCTCCCTCCAAGCAAGCAGCATAAGCAGTAGTTATACACACAAACGGAAGTTCACAGCAAGCTGTGCTGGAGTGTAAACAGACATGTGACAGACAACAATCCCACAAGTCTGTTAAGGTGGAACGGAACATCAATATCCTAACAATATATCCTCTGCTTGTATGCGTTCTGGCAGGTGTGCATGCACACACACATCTGATGAGGTTTGATTCTAGTTCACAAAAGTTTGTGCCACAGTTAATTTGTTGGGTTTTAAGGCGTGGTTGTTATGTTAAGCTGTACATGGTACGTAAGCCAGGGCCAGGTGTATCTGTATCTGTGCAGAGAAAAGCATAGCTCATGCTTGCGGGCAGGATTCTGTGCTCTGAATATGACTCTCCTGCTGCTCTGCGTGTGTTACCCTTTGGGGTCAGTGCAATTACAGCGATTCCCCATGGAAGTAGTGTTTTTCTTCTCTTTATCATTTCAAATTGATGTATTTAAAATTCCGCAGCATCCTCATCTGTGGGGAGGAAAAATGGGAAGAAGATTTTGCACCTCACCCCAAGGTCTTGGAGTTAATCCCAGCAGGGCTCTCTGATGGCTGTGTTTGCTGTAACACGCTTACGTGCATTTGACCCTAGCTGTGCTCTCCTTACAGGTGTAGCTTTAGTCTATCATCTTTTTAGAGAAAGAGAAAAGGGGAGAGCGGAATTAATGCAAGACTCCATTCGCCAAATGCTGTGTTTGATAGGAAATGATATACATATTGGGTTCATAATATGCTATTAACTCAAAAATGGTAGGATAATGCCTACTTATACATCATCACAGTGGATTAAAATGATTCCTAGTTAATTAGATATCTGCAGTCATATTGTACTCAGATGGAAATGCAAGGATGTAAATCACGCAATGAGAGTTCTTCAATGTGGAATTGTTCAAACTGGCGTCACAGATATGTGGTTAAAAACTCCTCATTTGGTTAGAGATGTCTGTTTGTTTTACAGGTTTTTACAACATAGTCATAAATCAGAATAAATGCTCTTTTTAATTGCAAGTAGGAGTCATTTATTTTTCAACATAATTAAAAAAGAAAAAGAAAAGAAATGCATCTACAATGTTAGAAGGGATCTTAAAAGGGCTGCTTAACGAATGACCCAGGCATCAGAAACTCTATCTATACTCCCAGATCTGAGGGGTGATTATAGTTGCACGGTGGTAAGTGATGTGCACTTTGCACATTCTCAGATGCACTCTTTTATGGGTTATTCTCTTTCCCAGAGCCAAAGCCTGGTATTTAAAATAAGTCACAAGGGTGTTGACCATGTCTGCTCAGATTCAGCCTCCCCTGGGCTATGGCTAGGATTCCAAGACATAACTTAGATGAGCTCTAGGCGTGGGCAGGTTAAGTGAATTTGTGGATAACAGACTCACATACAAATTTGCATTATGTCATTTCATCAATTGTTTGGAAGTCAAAGTCTTTTGCCATATAGCATAGGGTGCTGAAATACTCAACTACATAGCATGAGTGGGTAGCTGTGGCTCAAAAGTTAGGGATCCTGGTGGAATGGAGTCTTTGCAAATATATTCATCTGCACCTCTCAGGCTGATATGCAGATTGGAAATGGGCTACCCATACAATTTTGCACTTCTATGAATGTTGTACAGTGAATTGCAACAGTTTCTATGCAATAGCTCCTGGTGTGGTGGGGCAGAGCCACCCTACTGATGCTGGTGTTGCTGCAGCTTATCTGGAATTGGAGGGGGGAGGGGGCTGGGGTCAGGCAGGTTGCTGGCAAAGTCAGGTCTGTGGGCATGCACCAGAAGCAGCACCAGATTGTCTCCACTGGTGCATCTGCACAGCCCTGACCCATACCCTCCTACATCCTGCTAATCAAAATGGGATGTTCATTATTGGGTTGTGAGCTCTCAGGTGAGTTAGCTGATTTGCGTGAGAGCGACAGACCAAAAAACGGAACATTCCATAGAAGCTGCTATGGGTTCTGTAATTCAGGGATGTCCTACTTAAATTGGGTTGATTGAGAGGTATGTGACCTCACTGCTGTCCTGCTCTAGCCCAGACCCATCCAGGTAATTTGCAGCAATGCCCACATTGAGAGGGCAGCCACCCCAGGGCACTGATCACTGCTATTTAGATGCATCAATTTTCACATTTAAACACATATTTTGCAAAGAATAGAATAAAAGTAAGTGGGAAAAAATGAAAGAAATTGAAATAGAAAGTCCTTCCCTAACTCGAATCTTCCAGGGTGGCTGGGAAAACCCAGCCCGATGGGTGGGGTATAAATAATAAATTATTATTATTATTATTATTATTATTATTATTATTATTATTATTATTATTATTATTATTATTCACCATTGGCACTTTCTGTCCCTTCTTCTGGGCTTTGTCTGTGTACTTTCTGCCCCTTGCCCAGAAGCTCCCCCCCCCTCTGATTATTAACAATGCAAACCTGTGCAGATTAACTCAGATTTAAGAGATATAGTGAGGTTTCCTCTCTAGTAAGTACATTAAGGATTGCAGTGTATCCCTATACATTTTTACTCCAGTGAGTTTTAGAAGGACTTACTCCCAAATGTGTATGTGTAGGATTACAGCATAGAGCATGAGTTGGTGCTGAAATTCATTTACTTCCTCCCTCTGAAAGATCCACACAGTAATCGTGTTTAGTGCTGTTCCACCCAAAAGTGTTTTCACACACACACCCCCTCACTTCCATAAAAGAGGCTTCTGTATGTCTGCCTCATTCACAGCATGCCACGGAATTTCTTCCGTCGTTTTGATGGTGCAGGATTGAGCTGCAGGTAATGCTAGCACTGCCATCTAAGGGTACGTATATTCTACACATTTCTGTTGCTTTTATATCTATGGAATGCTAGAGCTTCCCCCAGTGAATGCTGGGAAATGTGGTTTGGGAGGGATGCCGCAGTAGAGATCCCCTGAGTTCCCCTGAATTGATCAATTAACCAGCTAAAGTCTGTAACGCAGATATGCTCAAATCTCCGAAAAATGTGTTGCCGGTCCAATTTTGGCTTGTAGATTTCAGCAAATATTCAGAGCAGGATGTACTTTTTCCTGTGCTCTTGTTTGCCGCTTTGGGGAAGGACAGAATAACATCTTCTTGTTTGCAGTCAATACAGACGTATGGTCTCATCTGCTAAGTTTTGAAGAAGATGAAAAAGTAAAGCGTGTGTTTAACGGGGGGAAGAAATGCTTTAATCTTTGGTGTTGTTGAGCAGAGCTCTGCTTGTGAGAGGCTTAAGTGCCCATTATTCCTTTTCTCAGTTTCCCCACCTGCTGAGTGTTCTCTCTGGCACTTTTTAATTAAGCAATGCCTTACAGTCAGCTGCAACACATTCTTAAGTGCACTTTGGAAACATAATTAGTCAAGACTTCTCTCAAGATATGGAGCATCAGTCCTGTGTATCATACAGCGTGCACATCAAGGCAGGCATAGCAAGCCAAGCTAATAGATCTCACACCTGGAGTCCCCCCTTGTTGAAAATAATAATTATCTAACAATATGTTAAGATGTGGTTTGATAACTGGGGTTAAGGATGGGAGAAGAAGGGATGGGAGAGAGATTCGCTTCGGTTTACATTTATAGGTAAACCAATTGTGATTTCCCAAAACAATACGGCAACCGAAATATCCTTCAAAACGTGAACTTTTCTAAATTTTGCAGTGAAGTTCCCCGGCCAAGTAGTGTGTACAAAAATTCAAATACTAGGCTAATGTATGTATATAAAGGCAGTGCTTGTTTCTTAAAAAAAATGTTTGGGGTACTCTCATTTTAACTCAAGAAATCAACATTTCATAGTTTCTTCTCCCATTAGATTCACAAAATGTTTAGGGGTATGCATACCCCTGCATCCCCCCAGAAAAAAAGCACCGTATAAAGGCATATATTACTGAAAAGAATCATACAAAAATGCATTGCATTAGGGGAAACAGCATTGTAAAAAATATGTATACCAAAATGGCATAGAAACATGTGCACGTTAGGAAAATTCCCACTAGAGTGCTGATGCATTTTCAGGAAGACATATATATATATCTCACAAACTGATACGGAAATGTGAAGAATGGAAACTGAAGTTTGAAAGGAAATTGAGAGAAACTAAAATTGAGAGTCACCAAACCCTAATATGACATCCTGCTCAATCAGATGGAAGCCAGAATAATCTTAGGTCACTGAGATTGAAGATGGAGTGTCCATCTCATTCAAGGTTTCATCCAATGTTCAAGCAGAGGCTTCAACAAAGTTCACAAGCTGAGGTGAAGGCAACAGCTGTCCCCATTATATGTCCAACTCTAGTAATGGATAATCTAAGAGGCATTCTGATTCACACAAACGTCTCATTTAGGTATTGCACTTAGTGCCTCATAGCCCTCTTCAATTACAAGGCTGCATTCACTGATTGAAAGCCCAATGTTCCCCATTTCTGCTGATGGGACCTTGCTGAACACGGTTAGCATCCTTGCATTGATTGTATAATTGACTGATTCATATAATTAGTCAGATTTTTTAAAAAAATGCACAAGGGCCTAAGACAAGGGGGAATGAACAGTGCAAAAGACGACCTGATAAGAATTTCAAATTATGTGTATATAGGCATTTAAAATGGATTCTTCTTCATCCCTCTCCTGGACTTCACCCCAAAAGTCCAAAACCAGCTGTTCCACTGCTGGCAGATGTGATTCCACTTCCCCTAATATGTTCACTGTGTGTGCCTCATGATATGAATAGGACTGACATCAAAGGGACCCACTATGTTGTGGAGGTTGCCAGGAAGTTATTCCATTGTCCACATGGAAATATCGAATTTTAACAATGACCTTCATTCTGCCTGGGAAAATCTGTTCTTCTGAGTTTGGCTTGTTTCACTAGGTTTCAACTTCACTGATAATCCCCAAAATTATGCTTTGGCAATTAAAATGATCTTGCCATGATATGAGATGTTTTATGTCAAAACAGTGTATTTTGAAAGACATTTCAGCTCCTGTGCAAATACCTGTATATTAAAATAGCTTTCCTAAAGTCACTCAGGCTGTAAACTCCACCTCAGCTCCAGTATGCTTTGCTACAGTTAATGTGAACCCCCAAATGGGCACTTCCCCAAAATATAACCCTAGTTGATGCAGTTGAATAAAATAAAAGCTTCTTAGAGGGCAATGCACTCACCGTTCAGTCGTAGCAAATAATGTGACTAATCTTAGGTCACTACAATTAAAGATGAGCCAGGGATTTATAAATTAGCTCCTATTATACTCATTCCTATCATTTGACCATCCTGCATAGTTAATAGGAAATGTTTCCACTGTTTTAATCACATTTCCCCAAGACCTTCATAAAATAAATCTTGCACTTGCCTCCATTTTCATATTGGTTTAGTGCTATATAGTGTGACTCTGTAGAATCCCAATACAGTGGGATTTTTTTAACATTATTCGTTTCCTCCACTCTGTCCATTAATGACTGCGCAAAAGAGTTTCCCATGGATTCTGTTCCTGGTTGCTGGACAGATTATCTTGTCACTTACTAATTGTATAGTCCAATGATGGCTAATAAAATTAAAAATATAACAATAACAATTTCCTTCTCCTGTGGGTCTGTAGCGCTATAATGCAAAAAATACTTTTTGCCCCTCCTCCGTGACCTTCCAAATTTTCCATTATTTAATTTGCAGTTGCAGCAGGTCATCCAGTGCAATAATATCTTCTCCAATGTATCCACTTTGAGAGTGTCCCCTCCAACCATGGGGTGTTTGTCTCTTTGTTGATTTCCCCTGGCCCCCTCAGAGCACATTGATTAGAAATAATACACTACTATGGAAATAAACTGTAGGAATATCAAAGAAACTTATCAAAATTATTATAAGATAAGCATTATTTCTCAGGAGTAATCAAATTCTGTAATCAAATTTCACCTAAAGCAAAGTGAGTTTGAAGGGCGCTGCCCAGGCAAATCATCCATAAGAAGAACTGGAAGCAGTTATTTATTTATTTGTCATGAGATTCAGAACATTTCTCAGGAGGTTTCTGCAAATGATTTGATGCTGGTTGGCAGGCCCAAATCTGAATTCTCACTCACTGGCTGACCTTAAGGAAATCACATTCTCTTTCAGCACAAACTGCCTCACAGTGTGTGAGAATCAAATGGAGGGGGTTCACTTATGTTTCTTTTTACCTTTATATTTATTAAATGGAAAAATAAGTGACCAATAATAAATGGAATAATAAATATTGCAGTGGAAATATTCTTGCTTCAGTGCTAAAATTAGAGGCATGAGAGACATTTCATCAATGCCATGATATGGAAAGATCTTTGTTGGTGTCATACATGGTATTGCATGTTAGCAAAACAACTTAACGTAGGTGGAGTCCAGAGGGAAACGAAATCTTGAACAAAACCAGTATGTAATCGGTGGAGGCATAAATGGAGAGTTTCTGTCTTTCTTACTTGAGGCTTTGTGCATTCAGCACAAACATACTGAAGAAAATCTCCCTCAAAACCATACGGCCAATCAGGCCTCAGCAAACATTATGCCACTCTGCCTGACTGCTAAACAACACTTACACAGACAAACAAACAAACAATTAAAAGCCATCTAGATTATAAAAGGGAATGATAAATAAGACGCCTGCATGGAGCAATCAAATGGGACATCAAAAAGCAACAATAATTGGCAGTCGGTTTCCTCCATAAGACTCCCAAAAGCAGAGAAGGCATTTTATGATTGAATTCTCTCTTTCTCTCATGGGTATTCCAGGGGCATCCCAGAGAAAGACCCCTTCTGACATACTTCAGTTGACAGCAAGATGCATTGCAGAACATGTGATGTTGGCTGGAGTGCATGGCTTAGACTGCATGGAAGAAGACCATCATTAAGTAAGCAAGAGTCCCAACCATTTAAGGCTTTAAAAAATAAGAACCGGCACCTAAAACTGAGCACAGAAATGAATGGTATCCAACAGAGACTGAATCCAACAGAGAGTTATACACTTCAGCTGGCCAGTCCAGGATCACAGTATAGGTCCTACTCGGAACATCTAAGGGACACAGAGATACCTGGAAAAGGACCTGCATAGACAAGATGTTTAAAACCATGTCTATGTGGAATGGAACAGAATGCTTGCATCTAGTGAAGAGTATAAATAAATTTCCTGGGAATTTCATTAGTGCCTTGGATACCATCACAGTACTTTGAAAAAGAACAACCTTTATGTCCTATTTCATGATGAGAAGACATGTGCAGAATGACAAATTGTGAACCATTGCCAAATAAAACATTTATTCTGTGATGCATTGGTTTATGTTGGAGGGGTGAATCATCATTTGTTTGCTTGTGAAACATGCTGCACTACAACGTTTCTTGTTGCACTGCCATCATCTTGGTTCTGAGGCAAGCTGTCTACTTCTTAGGATGCTAATCTCATTTCTTCTTGGGTTTCTCGCACAAATAAGTACTTGTTTTTAATGTGTCTTTTAACAAGTATCGGCTCATACAAACACAAACCCCTCACGCTAAACCAAGTTGCCAGAAACAAAAATAGCCAATCAAAATATTAATTTTGTGCACTGAATACACTGGCAGTTTCTATGTGTGACGGGTGATTCAAAACAAAATATACACAAAGAGGAAGAAGAAGAAGAGTTTGGATTTGATATCCCGCCTTTCACTCCCCTTCAGGAGTCTCAAAGCGGCTAACATTCTCCTTTTCCCTTCCTCCCCCACAACAAACACTCTGTGAGGTGAGTGGGGCTGAGAGACTTCAGAGAAGTGTGACTGGCCCAAGGTCACCCAGCAGCTGCATGTGGAGGAGCGGAGACGCGAACCCGGTTCCCCAGATTACGAGACTACCGCTCTTAACCACTACACCACACTGGCTCTGGTTTCCTCTTTTTCACACTGTTTCCTCTTTTTCATTGAGATTTCATTGAGATTTCATTTCACACTGTTTCCTCTTTTTCACACTGTTTCCTCTTTTTCATTTTCATTTTCATTTCACACTGGTTTCCTCTTTTTCATTCTGTTATTCACCATGCGAAGAGAGCGATTTAATAAATTTGTTGGTATTTTGTTCTTTGTGTAGATACTATCTTAATGGCATAAGAGTCCTGTTTCTCACATGCAGAATGTTGCCCCACCAAGAGTTGCTAGTGGCGTTGTGTACTTTTCTGGAACCTGAGGTACGCACCCTCAGGGCAGGGGCGGGACGCAGAGGGTCAACAAAACCCACCACACCTGGCCAACTAGCCATCAACGCCACTGGGCACACCTGCATGGGACATGGAGGGTTCATGAAGCCCATACACCAGCTCAGCCCTGGTCAACAGAGCCAAGTAGAGCTGCGCTGTGCCCCTGCCCACCTATGGATGGAGGAGTCTGACTGGCCAATGTGGCTCTTGTCAGGCAAATCCCGCCCACTGATGCTGGCCAGACCAGATCTCTGCATGGGGGTGCCTGGCTCACACCCCCTAAAAATCGTGTGCCTGGGGCTATGGCCCCTGGTTTTAGAGGAAATTGTCAGAAACATTTTGAAGCAAGCTGCTTGTGTCCTGATTGTATCCAGTTTTGAAGGAGAGTTAGAGAGATATTCACCACTCCCCCTGTGATTAAATTTAGTAGTAGTAGTAGTAGTACTTACTCACCTTCAGCATAAATTCCCTGTTACTATCCATGCATCCCAAAATAGGTTCATTCCATAGTCTTCAAATTAATCATTGCTTTCTGATTAATCGGATACCATTTGTGACTAGACCCAGAATATATCTATGTGTTAAAGGTAAAGGTACCCCTGCCCGAACGGGCCAGTCTTGCCAGACTCTGGGGTTTGTGCGCCCATCTCACATCTATTGGCCGGGGGCCAGCGCTGTCCGGAGACACTTCCGGGTCACGTGGCCAGCGTGACAAAGCTGCATCTGGCGAGCCAGCGCAGCACACGGAACGCCGTTTACCTTCCCGCTGGTAAGCGGTACCTATTTATCTACTTGCACCCGGGGGTGCTTTCGAACTGCTAGGTGGGCAGGCGCTGGGACCGAGCAGCGGGAGTGCACCCCGCCGCGGGGATTCGAACCGCCGACCTTTCGATCGGCAAGCCCTAGGCGCTGAGGCTTTAGCCCACAGCGCCACCCGCGTCCCTTATCTATGTGTTATCTAACTATAAAATACAGACTTGGATAGCAGCAAAATTGCCATATTGTACATCACAGCTACATTATACCTCATACAATGTAAACAATAAGCCCCTATCAAAATAGAATCTTAATGAGCTGGTGAGTGTTCTTGTTTTCTTGTTTTTTGGCACATAGCTGCTGTATCAAGTGGGGCTTCTACATAAAAAATGGCAAGAAAACCAGCCAGCCTCTGCTTTTGTTTATGATACACTTTACCAATGCCTTTTGCAATTCATCTCCTTTGATGCAAAATTGAAATCTATGCGTAAGTAACTTCCATGAAATATGAGCTTCGTAATGTGAGCTATGGTTTTGGAAATGCTGTTGAAATGTTGGGGGGGGGTGTCTTGTTTTTAAAGAAGCCATCCTTTGTATGTATGCAATATTCTTAGGTTTTGTATGCAGAGCGTATTCCTGCCCCCACCCCACCTTTACCTTAAATTGCTGGCTTTATAGTCAAAAAGCTGACCCATTTTTTCAACAGTTCTGTTGAGAGTGAAGAGAAATAAGATTTGTCTGTTCATTTATATAGAAATGCAGCTGAGATCTCACCAGAATTGTCTCCCTTAAACATATGGAAATAAATCTCACTCAGACTGACACTCCATAGAATTGTTTTGGCTTCATTTTATTTTATTTTATATTTTTTGACTGATATAAAGAGTTATTCATTTAGGTATTTAGTTAGATATTTTTATTCCGCCTTTCAGGACAAAAAAAACCCCTCAAGAGAAATAAACAAATGATTTTTAAAATATGCAAAACACACATATTCAATATTAGCACTAAAGCAACAACAGCATCAATAAATTCAAACCCTTACCTAGAATATATATAAAACATTCAGTCTCAGTCATTAATGGAAAGCAAGCTGGAACATTCAGCTAAAGAGGAGACTAAATATATATCCTATAGGAGGAAACTCCACAAAGACAGGGGCCACCACTGAAAAGTCCCTGGCCATCTGATTGACCTTAATAATGGATCTGCAACAGCTTCTGCAGGCATTCGTTGGGCCCAGACAGGTTAATAAGAGTTACTTTTAAAAAATAAATAAAATTTTATACACACACACACACACACAGTGGTACCTCAGGTTAAGTACTTAATTCATTCCGGAGGTCCGTTCTTAACATGAACTGTTCTTAACCTGAAGCACCACTTTAGCTAATGGGCCTCCTGCTGCCACCGCACCGCCAGAGCACGATTTCTGTTCTCACCCTGAAGCAAAGTTCTTAACCTGAAGCACTATTTCTGGGTTAGCGGAGTCTGTAACCTGAAGTGTATGTAACCCGAAGCATATGTAACCTGAGGTACCACTGTATGCCAAAGGAACTGCCACTTTTCAGGGGTCCGGGGGGGGCACATAAAGAGCTGTGGGTAGGGGAGATGTAAGTAGGAGTGGGAAAGTATTTCAACACACTTTGCATTTAAATGCATTTAAATCCACACTCTCGAAAAAATATGTGATCCCTTCAAAATTCAAACTTTTCCAAATTTCGCAGTGCGGTTCACCAGCCAAGTTAATTTGTCGAAAATAAAAATGCATATCATAAACTGTGCACAAAAACGCAAAAGTCAGTGAAAACAACACACAAGAATGCACCCAATGTAATGATACTGAAGATGATTTTGTTTGAGAAGGCTTTCCTTGAGGTATAACCAGTCAAATAGATTCTGGATAGATACAAAACAAGTATTTCTTCATGTAGGGCACAGTTAAAATATGGATCTCACTCCCACATGAGCCAGTGGTGACCACCAATTTGGATAACTTTAAAAGAGGATTATGCATCACAGTGTGCTACGCTGGTTGACATCAACTGATAGGAAGTGCCTACAGAGGGTGGTGAATACAGCACAAGATATTATGGGTTGTCCCGTGAATCCGCTGGATGAAATAGCAGAAGAACGTTGCCTCAGGAGAGTAAGGAAAATTCTCAGGGATGATTCACACCCTGGCCGGCACTTTCTTGCTCTCCTGCCTTCAGGCAGAAGATATAGAAGCATGATTAGTCGCACCAACAGGGTAAAGAACAGCTTCTATCAGTGGGCTGTTAGGCTGCTGAATGAAAAGATAACAACAGGGCAACTGACTTTTGGGTTTGGTGGGTGTGCGTCAGTAAACGAGGGGAATTAAGACTAAGAGAGCTGAATGGGGGGGTGCTCGTGTAATCTCACTGTATACAAGTTGTACAAGTGACAATAAAGAATTTAAGAAAATTCAGTTCAATTATGCTCTCTGTGCTACTAGCCATGAAGACTGTGCTGTGCCTCAACATCTGGAAGTGATGTTGCTTCTAAATCCAGCTGCTGGGATCTGCAGGAGGGGAGAATATTCTAGTGCTCAGGTTCCACATTCATGCTTTCCATGGGCATGTGGTTGGCCATTGTTAGAACACAATGCTGGGCTAGAGAGACCATTGGACTGATTCAGCAGCCTCTCCTTATGTTATTAAGGTAAAGGGACCCCTGACCATTAGGTCCCGCCGTGACCGACTCTGGGGTTTCGGCGCTCATCTCGCTTTATTGGCCGAGGGAGCTGGCGTGCAGCTTCCGGGACATGTGGCCAGCATGACTAAGCCGCTTCTGGAGAACCAGAGCAGCGCACGGAAACGCCGTTTACCTTCAGGCTGGAGTGGTCCCTATTTATCTACTTGCACTTTGATGTGCTTTTGAACTGCTAGGTTGGCAGGAGCAGGGAATAAGAAGGAAGCTCACCCTGTTGCGGGGACTCGAACCGCCGACCTTCTGATCGGCAAGTCCTAGGCTCTGTGGTTTAACCCACAGCGCCACCCGCATCCCTCCTTATGTTATTAAATGCCTATTAAAATGATTGATCAATTTTCCTGAGGGTTTTTTTTGGGGGGGGGACTGAGGCAGAATTGAACTTCAGAGAGGAAAAATTTGAAACTAAAATTGACAGACCTGACCCTTCCCAGCCTTGAAACACCCTCCATTGCTTGATAACTGGATGCATCGAAAGGAGTTGAATGAGTTATTTTCACATCTCCTCTCTGCTTCTTAATAATATGCAAAGCGGTCTTCAGTGAATGAAAGTAATATACTTGGTGAAGGAGGATAACATTTAACCCTTATCAAAGCCTCCTAGGTAAACGTAGCGATCATGCGACAATAGTACAGCTCAGCGAGTGGTTAAAGAGCAGAAAGCAGAGCATAAATGCATGTTTTCACAGCAGAGGGAAGTAAGCAGTGGAGTCCCCCGGGGATCTGAAATGGGACTGGGGCTATTTAACTGTAAGCTGTCTTTGTTTAAAAATGCATTGTCTTAGATTATTTTCTCCCTTAAAGCTTGTAGGTATCTGGGTACACACCCAAGGGCACTTTAAAGAGATAAGAGCTTGAATCAGGTTGTTAATAAGGTTTGATTTGGAGCAAGGGGGGTGTGCAGGGAGAGAGTGTGGGAAGAGAAATATAATAATGTTTTGAATTTGAATAACATGTTCGCTAACAGCTATGGAAAGAAACATCAATTCTGAGAGAGGGGAAGCAGCCAAAATCACATTACACATTATGAATCACAGTATAGCTTGCAGGAGTGAAGACTTAGAAAAGGATCTTCCATAGGAAAGGCAGACACTTCCTGGTGTGCGTCCCTCACCCTTTGCAACTAATATCGGTCATATCTCTAGCAGCAGAAGACTATATTGTGAAAGGGATGGAGACTTACAAAATTCAGTGGAGGTAGAGATAGATGATAGATAGATAGATAGATAGATAGATAGATAGATAGATGATAGATAGATAGATAGATAGATAGATAGATAGATAGACAGATAGATGATAGATAGATAGATGATAGATAGATAGATAGATAGATAGATAGATAGATAGATAGATAGATATAGATAGATAGATAGATAGATAGATAGATAGATAGATAGATAGATGATAGAGGCAGATTTAGCAACTCATTTCTGTGCATAATGACATGTGCAAACCTATAGTCTTGTCCCTGGTTTCTCCTAGACAGCACGCCAATGCTATGAGCCAGAACAATCTGTGACAGCAAATCTGCTACTGCCGTTTCACACATTCAGATAATCACTTGATAGAACTTGGCAAGAACCGCACAGAAAATGCCAGGGATGAAAGTTGACTCTTATGACCCTTTCGGCACATGGCTGGTGTGATTTTTAATCAGTTTCCCAACTTTTCATGTGAATACGAACACCATCTGCGGAAGTTACCACAAACTAACTTTTTGTGTACCCTTGAAAACTGTAGTGGTTAGGTGAGAAATTCCTGTTTCAACTCACGCCTCCATCTTAAATTCAGTCTTATCTCAGCCCCATCTCTGGCCACAAGAAGCAATAATAGTAGCCCATCGGGATTTTGTACTGATTATGGTGAGATCATATGTCTTTCAAGAACTCCCAAGTGCTCATCAGGTTTGACCAAGATTTGAACCAGCTACCTATCAGTAGGGATGTGATAATCTGTCAACTCTGGAGTTTTCTCAGTATCTCATTTTTTTACCCCAGTGTATATATGTTTTTGGACACATTACTAGGCTGCAGAACTGCATTGCAAAATTCAGAAAATCATGAATTTTGAAGGTGGCTATGTTTCAGTTCTCGCATTATTTCTGAAAGTGTGAACAAGATAGGTTTGCCTTTAAATGCAAATGGAGAAACATGTCTCTCCTATCCCTAACTACTGGTGACATTTATGGTGAGTCACTAAAGACGTCATACCATGCATTTAAAGCACTATGATGCTACTTTAAACAGCCCTGGCTTCTGCCAAATAAACTTGGGGACTCTAGTTTGTTTAGGGTGCTGAAAGTTGATAGGAGACCCCCTATTCCCCTACTAGAGCTACAATTCCCAAAGATCCCTGTGAATTGTTCAGCCACTCAGAATTGTATGGGAATTGCTATATCTCCAAAGTAAGAAATAATTGGTATAATCATAAACAGGTGACTTGTGTGTTTCAGTTTCCTGTCCCAGGGGCAGTATACCACCCCAAATTTCATCACCTTATTCCCACAATTTTCTGGGTTCGTGTGGTCACAAATTGATTTTTTTCCCCATTTTCATCTTTTGTAATGCCTCAAGAACTGCCTCTCCCCATAATAACTGACCCAGACCCTGCAATCTGGGGCCTTTATAGGTGTGCCTCTTCCAGACAGGCCTGGAGGGTGGCAACCTGAGACTGGGCCTTTTCTGTGGTAGCACCCCCTTTGTGGAATGCTCTTCTCAGGGAGCTTCACCTGGCACGTTTGTTGCATATCTTAAGGTGCCAGGCAGAAACATTCCTGTTCTCCCAGGCTTTTGTCTAATTAAACAATCTATAATCTTTTAAACTGGGTGGTGATGGTATTGTTTGGTTTGTTATTATGTTATGCATTTTTGTGGTTTTGTACTTTAAACTGCTCTGTAATCCTTGGAACAAGGGAGGTATATAAATTTAATAACAAAAGCAATTAGCACAGAAATGAGCACTACACTTTCACGACATTCCGCTAGATTTCCAAAAGTGGCTTTTGCATCATGTGAAAGCTCAAATATAATGTGGAAATTAACAGTTAGGGAAACGTCAGAGAAACGGAATAAACTGCCATGTGAATGCAGCCTATAAGGAAAGGCCCAAAGAGCTGTTGTCCAGGTAACAACCGAGACCTGATCTGGAATTACTTACAACCATCAGGGACTCTGATATCCAATCCTATTTGCCTGTTGCATTAGTGCAGAGGTTTGTCAGGCCATTAAGTTCCTGATATTTGTAAAATAATGTACATTTCAGAGTGAGCTGTTTAGCTCTAGCAGAGCTGAAAAATTAAATCTGAATCAATCTCCCTGTCAGAAAATGCCGTGTATAATAGCATTGATAGTACATGCCACACAATATTACTTTTCAGTTTCACACCATTATTAGTAATTAAGGGATAAGTAGCTGCTCACTGGTTTATGAGACAATAATCCCACTCCCAAAGGGATAAACTTCTGAGGCCAAAAGAGAATGAATTTATTGATAAGGAAAACTAAGAGGGTAGTGTTCTCACTTTTACACAGAGAAATAATGAACAGAAATGTTTTTGGAAACGATCCCCTTGGCATTTTAAAAAGCACATCCTGCCCATTAAGAAGAGGAACGGTGGAAATGTTCATTTTTGGCTGTCAATTTGCTGTTCGCTACTGGGGCCCTCAAAGTCAAGGAACCATTTTATGCTTCAAACAAATGTGATTTGTTTAATAAATTGCTTACCTGGGAAGTGAAGTACCCTCTTTATTTGGGATTTGCAATATATTCTCACACACAAAAAAGTCTGTCCCTGGTTTTTTAGTTGTTGTTTTTTAAAGTGCTGCCAGAACTCAAATGGTAGCTAAGTTAATTTTCTTCATGCTGATCCAGGCAGGGCATTTACAACCTGTGTATTTCCATCTCCGTTTTCAAATTGCTTCTAGTTATTTCAGTTCCTGACACCAACATTGCTGAAAAATTAATGACTCGCAAGTAGTTAGAAGGGTATGGGACAGGGTTGCTTTTAAGTCATAATCACTCGCCATTAACAAATCAATACTCTATCCGAAAAGAATTAGTTGTAAAATCAGCCCATGGGCTTCACCAATATGTAAAGGGGGTTGTTTTCGAAGCAACTTAAATGGACCCTGGAAATATCCAGATAAAGAAGACCCAACAGAAGGTGAATCCAGCTTCTAGATTTTCCCATGAGAGAGAAAAAGATAATTCACAATGATGGAAGTATCACTGTGATTATCTGAACAAGGAGAAGGAAAATATTCACTTCCAAATGGAAAGGGAGACGTGAAAGCAAAGGTCAGAAACTAATCCTTGTGCAAGCGCTCGGTCCCTTGTTTATCTTTTGACAAACATTCTCTCCCATCCAGGTTTCTGGTCCATCCACACCAATAATCTAATCTATAGCATTCTGGAGGGCAGGCTGTGATGTCTCTTTCATCAGACATTCGCTGAGAGTTTTGATTTGAGTAACTGAATGCTGTCTTGGAAATCCCTCGCCCCACCCATGGATTTTTTAGATGCTAAGAAGAACTTGTGCAAAAGGCTCCAAAAGATGGTATCCTTCAGTTTGGAAGTTTAGATCGTGCAAGAACTGAAGCTTTGAATATCTTCTCAATTATCCCAAGCCACAGTCCATGCTAATGCTGTCTAAATATGTCAGAGGCATGGACACGCATGGTGAGTGTCTGTAATGAGTGCCTGCTACATTTCCAAAGATTTTTTTTAAAAAAAAAAACAAAACACAAATTGGCTTGTTTCTAAGGTTGGTGGTGGACCTTTGTTCAATGTCAAACCTTACAAATATGTCTAGTTTGTAACCTCTTAATTACATGTATGCCCCATGTAGGTTTTGCATGCAGATGGATCTAATCAGTCTCCATCAACTTCAAGAGAGCCACGTATGGAAAATTACATGTAGGGCCATATCTTATTCTCTTAACTGCTCAATGCCATGGTAAATATTCATGCAGGGACAGTTATAAAAATAAGCAGGGAAAGAATTAAAAGCTAATCAAAGCTAATCAAAGAAAAGAACTTCCTTCAGGCTGGCCATGTAGTCTGTGGTTTGTCTGTCATTTATAATACTGCAGCCCCTGGTTCATTGTCAAGCTGTAATTCTGCCAGTTAATGTATCCAATTAACCCCGCTAATGAGCTAATCAACAGTGTAAAATCTGTGTAAAATCACAGAGGGTATATGATGAATGGGAAATGCACTGAACTCTCCTGGTCTAAAAAGGGCTTTATTGCACTTGTTAAAGTGGTACTGTCTTCTCTCTCTCTAAAGGGTAATTTATCACCAGGGCCTGTAACAGTGCCATGCCCTGATAAGGGAGAGGTGGCAATAAACCCATCATAAAATGATTACTCAGGAATGTAGTGCAATTAAAATGTCTCTGTGTATTAAAGTCATAGGCAGGAGAGCACAAACGTTATTGTGTTAGTAGAGGGTGCTAATAAAAAAAATAAAATCGACAGTCATCTGAAGGTGATCCAAATCGACGGAAAGCAATACTTGTCTTTCTTCATCCAAACATTTCTTTATTGTCACATAAATGTTATTTTGGGGAACTTACGTGCATCTTGTATCATAGCATAGAATTCAGTCAAGTTCCTTTTGACTTATTCATGTGACTGTAAATAGGAACATGGCCAAGGTTGGTTGCAGATTACATCAGAAGTATTTATAAGAGCAAGATTCAGCTCAGAATATGAAGAGCTTCAGAAGCAAGTTGTTTTCACAAATATTTGAATTCTTATGCACATTTCTCCCTACATATTGTTTTGTTGGAGAACTCCCATCACAAAATTTGGAGAAGTGTGAATTTTGAAGAACAGCTGTGTTTCAGCTTGCCTTTTAGTTCAAGAAGTGCAAATGAGGCAGATTCTCATTAAAATGTAAACAAAATCAAATTTCTTCTCCATCCCTAGTGAAGAGTGTCATGTGAATGCAGTGTGAAATAGATCACTGAGCATCCTATCAATTCCTCACCCCCTTGCACTTTCCCCCCAAACCAAATAGCCCCCTTTGTAACATTTTCTCATAATGCATTCATTGTGCATTCTTGAGTTTATGTATGGGTTCCATGACTTGAGTCATACCTCAATGTGCCATTTAGAATGTTTTCAGGAAAAGGAGAAGGAGGAGAAGAAAACTTGAAAGATGCAGAGGGAGAAGGCTTGTGTGTCCTCACAGTGTGCACTGACCACTGAGATGGAGGCATCTCATTGAAAAAAAAGAAAGAAGAGTGAAGTTATCCTTGCAATTATCATTAATATACAGAGCCCAAAGAAGGAGACAGGGGATTATGATGACCAAGATAGCATATTTAGCTCCAGTATCTGATAATGTGTATAACTGTTAATACATTAGTGCTCTGGAATAAAAATACATAGAGCTACTGGCAAAATCATTTTCAACAGAAAGATGAAAGTTAAAGCCAGCTATCAGGGATCATTTATAGATAATGAAATTTGCTTTTTACATGATGCAGAGGAATGGATTAAATGACCCACTGGAGATCACTTTTAATCCAAATTAGTCCAGGGATAAAATCGAAACCATTATTTCCCCATGTACTGTACAGTCAAACTACCCAGGAAATCTCCTTTCCGAACAATTTTCTGTTATATAAGATCGCCTGATGGTTTGTAGCAATGAAGGGAAAACAAAGATTTAGGAATACGAGCAAATTTCACAATCCAAATCCCATTAAATGTAATGGTGCCTAAATTGCTATTCACAGTGCTGGGGGACAAATAATTCTTTACAGTTCATCTCCTTAGCAAGGAGAAGTAAAATTAGTCTTTTGGACAAGGGCTGTGCAGCATGCAGTGCCCACGCGACAGGCAAAAAAGTTCTTGCTTTGAGGATGATTGCAAATCTTTCCCTATCATTTTTTAAAATCATTATTACTTATTAAATTTATATACCTCACTTTATCCAAAGATCAGAGGGTGGTTTCAGATATAAAAAGAAAACAACAACAAAAACTCGTTGCAGTAAGCCAGTTAATGCTTAAGGAGCTATACTACTTGATGTTTGGTAGCTTAACTTGTCTCTCTGTGGATCAAGCTAAACACTAGAACAGGGGTAAGCAGAAGGCAGACTGGAGCCTATTGGCAGGTCCCTGGCTGATTTGCAGTAGGTCAGCAGCAAGTGTTTCTGACTCCTAATTGTCTAACAATAGCAAAACTATTCTCTCCACCTAAATTAGGCTGCTGAAATGGAGTTTGGGTACTGAAAACAAATTCCTAGGCTGAAAATGAGCTCAGAGGCATCCTTAAACAAACAAACAAAAAATATGTGAGTGCATTTCTTTTATTTATTTAATTTACAGTGGTACCTCGGTTTACAGATGCTTCAGGTTACAGACTCCGCTAACCCAGAAATAGTACCTTGGATTAAGAACTTTGCTTCAGGATGAGAACAGAAATTGTGCAGCGGCAGCAGGAGGCCCCATTAGCTAAAGTGGTACCTCAGATTAAGAACAGTTTCAGGTTAAGAACAGACCTCCAGAATGAATAAAGTTCTTAACCCGAGGTACCACTGTATATACCCTGCCTTTTTCCCTGGTAGGAACTCAAGGCATCTTATAGATAAAATAAGAACAGCTAAAAACAAGGGAGGGGAAATCATCACACACATCCCATTAAACATTACTATAATTTAAACTTATCTATATTTATATAAAAAGATATGTTCGCAACACAGAGACAATCACAACAAAAGCAGCATGTCACTAGCCACCTCATCAAAAACACTCAGTTCCCAAAATCAGTTGGAACGTCTCTTTCTCTGGTTGGTCGATCTTGGGATTTGTGTGTGTGTGTGTGTGTGTGTGTGTGTGTGTGTGTGTAGCCAAAGGCCTTCACAGTGAACAAAAAATACGACATTCATATAGAATCAGACAACATAAATTAAAAATTACATAGCAATGTGTGTGCATGTGTTGTGTGGCAAGTCTGAATATCCTTTTTGCCTTCAGGAGAATAAGGTGGTGAAGTGGTTGCCATCCCACATAGGACAAACACCCACATCCACACTGTACATTTATAGCACATTTAACACACTTTTAAAGTGCACAGCTTCCCCCAAAGAATCCTGAGAACTGTCATTGGCCAAAGCTGCTGGGAATTGTAGCTCTGTGAGGAGTAAACTACAGTTTGCAATATTCACTGGGGAAACTCATGTGCTTTAAATGTGCTTTACAAGCATCATGTGGATGTGACTCTATTTTCCAATATATTATGTTATCACAACAGATTAGTAGGACGGGGGGAAGCCCTAATATGGTTGTATGAGTAGGCCCTATATGTGCTTTCCCCCTGATGTTTCTAAGCTAAAAATAAGACATCTGACTCCTGGGAAGTGGAAACTGGGAAAATGTTAGAACCCCTCTTTTCCTTATTATGTGATCCCTATTGACACTCCCATCCATCAAAAAAACTTGCCCAGTTTAAATTGTGTGAGCCATCCCTCATACTTTTGTTGTCAACTCATCATGAATCATAACTAAAATGTGAGTTTGGTGAACACTTGAGCCAATACTTCTTTTATTGTTTTCTCCCCATCGAGTCAGATCGTTGGGTAAGAAGGTTGAACGCAAATCACCCAAGCCTGTAAAGAAAGGTAACTAGATTGAAATGAAATGAAAGCCATTAATAATGCTCTAATAGGAGTAAAAGGCCTAACAGAGTGAGTGAATTAAATGACTGTAATATTCACAAAGGGATACATTACTTGGGATTCATTTCAGCACACCTCTGATATTCTGTAATTAGACAGTTAGAGTCCACTTTTAACTCTGAGATAGTGTGTTCCTCCCCATTAGTGTTATTTCTCATTGAATTTAAATCCCTCTTCTTGCTCTCATTTGTGCAGGGTTGCAAGTATTACATTGGTATCAGTGTTAAAATATCTTCAAAAAGTGTTCTCTGAATTGCTGTTTCTGAGGTTCCTTCCTTGCTACCCACTCTATAAAGGCATGTCAGAACAAGTATAATGAATGTTCCAGGAAGGCTGGGGAAATCAGGGCATGGGGGTCCATAGAACTTATTTCAACATGATGGATGGATGCAATCAAGAGCACACAGGGAACTCCATATACACACTTAAAGCTCCTAGACACATACACACCCAGAGTACAGCATGAGCTGCTTCATCATAGTGCAATCTCACATTGTGGGGTATGTGTGAATCAAAGAATTCCATTGGGCAGAGGTCACATGGCTCTTTCCATGTGCACCAGAAAGTGCATGATGGATGGAAGCCGAAGTGTTGCAGAAGATGATGTAGCTGCATGTTATTACAATCAAGCTGTACAGAAATGTTGTGAAACAAAATAGAGGTCTACTCCATGGTTTCCAGCAGTTCAGCAGAGCAGAATCTGAGAAAGTTCAAACCCATGTTCTACTTAATGGGTGGAACCATCTGTCTCTCAACAGGCAATACAAGGCCAGGTAGCCAACGAAAGAGACCTTATTTATACCGGCTGCTTAAATAGCACAGTGCCAAAACCTATCTACTGATCTCTCTCTCCAAAGTTTTCTTTTATAAAGAGCTTTCTCCATCATTCAAGGGGAGCTTGAATATATATTCAGTGGGTGTGGGGGTTAGGGCTATCTTATACAGTGGTACCTCTGGTTGCGGAAGGGGTCCGTTCTGGAGGTCCGGTCGGATCCTGAGGTTTCCGCAACCTGAGGACCGCTTCTGCGCATGCACAGACTGCTTCTGCACATGTGCGCATGGCGAAACCCAGTAAAATACTTCCAGGTTTGCTGCGCGTGCATCCCAAAGTTTACATAACCAGAGGGCTACGTAAACAGAGGTACAACTGCAATTGGAATGTAGCCAAGCATTGTGTGTGTGCATTATGCTTTCCATTAAATATTTCTCTAGCCCCTCATACAATGAAGCATTAACCATGCTCTGGACGCAACCAGTCACCCCCTCTCTGCTAATTGAATAAGCCAGGAGGCACAGGGTTCAAGAGGCCATGTGGTTGGCAGGTAGCTGCCAGCAACTTGTCCATAACAGCTAACTGCATAAACTGAAATTGATTCTGGCACTGGAGCTTCAGCTGGAACTGCAACAACTGCAGAGTCCAGGTCTCTCTCAAGTTGAGCGACTTTATGCTCAAAGCATGCTTGCAACAGGTCCCTGAATGCAGAGATCCCTCATCCACAGTGGGAGTCAAGACGACCTGAAATACTTCCACCAGCTGCTTAGTTAGATGATGCAAAGGAAACTGCAAAATGAGCCTTCTTCACAGCCTGCACTGCCACATGGTAGGCATGATTATGTGCACCAGCTAGTGTTTGGTTGCTTTTGGAGTGAGAATTTGTGCCACTTATGCCCTAGTCTTTGCTCAGGAGCGATCATGTCAACTTCTTGGCAAGCATGTTGAAAGGGGGCTCAGGCCCATGTCTTCATACTTCTCCTTCCTCAATGTGATGGGTGTGATAAAGCCAGATAACCTTAAACCTCCAAACTTACTGAGTAGGTAATTTGCAACTGCTAAAGCATTAGGAGTCCATTTCCCCTCTGATAATCTATGAACCCACTCACATTTGGGAGTTTCTTACTGTACTAATAAAATGGGTTGCAAAGGTCCTAAAAATAAGAAATTAATTATTAAAGCTTCCTGTCCCTGTTTAAATGAGAAAGTCAGAGTATAATGGATTAGGAAATACAATTTTCCATTTTTATATTTAGAATCTTTTCTTCCTCTCAATCTGTTTGGCTGTGGCTTCTCACTCTCTGTCTCTCTCGCTTTTAATGGCAGTGGAAGTCTAATTACATTGCTTGACACTTCTGTTCTCAAGACTAGGCCAAACTATACTACCTACTTTAGGGGGAAATATCCATTTTATTTATTTTCCTTCCTGCCCCATCCCTTAACCGAAACTGATAGATGACACAATTAAAATTTTAACAGCTAAGTAAAACAGAGATAGCTACAACTTCATGGCAACAGTACGAGTGGCATTTAGTTGTGTTCAAATTACTGATGGTAACTGGTAATTAGACTTCAAATGAGTCATTAGATTTTGGAATTCAGATGGCAAATTTGTAAATGCTGGAAATGATGTTGTGTCTCACTGCATTTTTCAGCAGCAGTGGGTACTTTAAGACAGAAAGCGCCAAGCAAGGACTGTTGAGTTAATGCAGTTTTATAGCAGTTTTGCAACACTATTATTCAGGAATACAAGAGATTCCTATGACAAAATGTTACAGCCTGGCATGCTTCTGTTCAGGATTCTAGCCCCTCCATTCTATCCTCGTCCCAAAGCTTTCTTTCTTCCTCACCTCCAGCAGTCATTCAGCATTCCTCTCCCACGGAGCATGCTCAGTTTGCACTGGGCTGTTTGGGGGTCCTCCACTTAGCTTTTTCCACTTCTGCAAAGTTTGCGGGGGGGGGGGAGGAGTGTCCCCCAGGCATGCTGGTACTTTCCTCTCATGCACAGATGGCTCTGTTTTGGCCACATAAGTGATGGCACTGACCACCTGGCATTAGAAATAGCAGGAATGATTGTAACTGTATCCCAAAGGAGCAAAAGGTTTCATCTGCAACGCTTATAGTCTGCTCCTCTGCATAATTAAGGAAGCCAAAGCCTGTTGAAATCAATGGGTTTAATAGCATCTGACTCTGCATGACTTCAGGTCTATTTACTCCTTTTGGTAACATCCCAGTGAAAGAAAAATAACTAGAATTGTTTCAGAGCACACTGGAAGTTTTCTTCAGTTACATGCTGATAAAACCAAAATGGATAACATGCAGCATTGAGGTACTACTTTTGGCATTCTCGTCAGCCAAGGACTGATTTATCTGCTGCAAACATAGTGTGATAGATCTGTCCTCCTTCCCACTCTGCCCATAGCTGTCAACTTTTCCCTTTTCTTGCAAGGAATCCTATTTGGAATAAGGGAATTTCCCTTTAAAAAAGGGAAACGTTGACAGCTATGGCTCTCCCAGTTTTTCTAGCCATCTCAAGAAATCTGCTAGAGAGCAAAG
The DNA here is from genome assembly GCF_965113315.1 of Podarcis vaucheri. NCBI lineage: Eukaryota > Metazoa > Chordata > Lepidosauria > Squamata > Lacertidae > Podarcis > Podarcis vaucheri. The sequence continues at coordinate 20,709,121 of NC_138767.1, forward strand.
CCGTTGCCCTTTCTTCAGCCAGAGCCTTAATTGCAGCACAACTGGATAGAGCAACATCTCCCCATCCCAAAACTGTGTATATCAATATATATTTCTGAATTGCTCAACTAATTCAAATGCACTGGATGAAGGTGCAGATAATTGTGAGAGGTACAACAGGGATGGCTTGCAGGGAGAGGTACCATTGCACTCCTGCCCTCTTGTGCTTCCAGGGACAGAGGCAAGGAGGGAGGGAGGGAGGTAGAGGTCAGCTTTCAGACAATGTAAAAGGCACATCCAAAATTATAGTGGAATATAGCACAAGTTTAGCACTCATTTCTGTGTTATTTGCAAATGGAAGCAAATAACATGAAAACGAGCACTAAGCGTGCACTATATTCTGCTATATTGCTGGAAGTGGCTTTTATGCCGTGTGACAGCTCAAATATAATGTGGAAATTAGCAGTTAGGGAAACGTCAGGAAAACAGAATAAACTGCTTTGTAAATGCAGCCAGGCTGGCATTTTGATGCCAACAACATTGTGTGGGCACTTTGAAGGCTTCCTGACATGTGGGATACTCAGCCCACAATGCACAGCCACCTAAAGAAAAAGTTATATTCCTTTTGCACAAAGTTAAAGCAGCAAGATCTGTGATGAATGTGATATTATTTGGCAAGAGGACCTCAAAACACACTGCTCCTGAGGTTTGGCTTGTGCCTACATCTTCCAATGAGAGCTGAAGATCCTACAAGTCTTTCAAATGCCTTATGTATCTTACCACACAGTTGCAGAAACCTGGTATGGGCAGATGGCAGCAAGACTGGTGGCTGGGAGTGGCTGCCAGGACCATATAACACCAGTCCTAAAGGATCTTCACTGGCTCCCACTGCATTTCCCACTGTGTTAGTGCTGATCTTTAAAGCCCTAAAAGGTCCAGTATACCTGGACCCTGATCTAACTCAGGACACTTTGTTGACATTGTGGTTTGATTCAGAGAGGGTTAAAAGCACCCCAATTCACCTTGTTATTTGTGCCCATCATAAAACAACTGCCCCGTGTATTTTCTCATACTTCTCCCATGTTGTTAAAAAGCCCTCACACGTAATTCTATATGCATGCAGGTACATATAAATAAGGCTTGAAAAACTTTTCTGTGCTACACCTCACTTCTCTTTGACACCCTAATATTTGGTTTGTGGAACCACAGTACCTGCATTTGTGAAATATGCAATGGGTTCAAAGGGAGCTATTAGAATTCTGACCACAGTGCCACCATATGTCCCATAATTGGCTAAATTGCCTTAATTATTCATTTAAAGCTTTATTAAGGGAAAATCATTTCCTGAGAATGACTGTGCTATAACTGACAATAATATTGACACAATATAGTAAGTAAACAAAAATATTTGATTAAAGCATGGTTATGTAATCAAGGCAATGAATATTCATAGCTCCCCTGGTAGGTGTCTAATGTCTTTACACTAACAGAATCATCTGTAGTTTCTAATACATGAATCTGTTTCCATGCCATAAGATGGATATGCTAATTAGACCTTGACACATTACTTTGAGATAAAGAGAATCAGAAGCAAAGCTGAAGCAAAAATTGTGTTTGTTCTCATCTCTAGGTACAATATACTAATTTTATTCTTTTATTTTATTTTATTTTGTTTGTTTATTTGTTTATTGGGTGCTTTAAAAGAAACAATGCAAAAAAGGCCCCTGTCTGAAACCCTGGAAAGTTATTGTCAGTGTAGTAAATACGTAGCTAGATGGACCAGTGGCAGCTTCTGGTATTCCTTAGTTCAAACTAATGTTTTCACCATCTCCATATTTAAGTTGGTGTTTTATTCAGAGAGATTCACAAATGTCTTCTGATCATTAGCGTCCACTGAGGAAATATAATCAGTGACACATTAGGGACTGTTCACCTTTAAGCTGCCTAACAAAGGGATGGTCATTCACCAAAGAAACAGATGTCAAACCAAGCCCCTCTGAAAGGGGAAGAGTCTAGGCTGAGGAGGTGACCTATCACAGGGAACTTTACTACAGTGGTACCTCGGGTTACATACGCTTCAGGTTACAGACTCCGCTAACCCAGAAATAGTACCTTGGGTTAAGAACTTTGCTTCAGGATGAGAGCAGAAATCGTGCTCTGGCGGTGTGGCAGCAGCAGGAGGCCCCATTAGCTAAAGTGGTGCTTCAGGTTAAGAACAGTTTCAGGTTAAGAATGGACCTCCGGAACGAATTAAGTACTTAACCCAAAGTACCACTGTACTTGGTTTAGGAAATCATGGATGAAAGCAACTCCATCCAGAGGGAGGTATTCTGGCCAATGACTTTGCTAACCCAATGTAGGCATTACTAGCATATTTAGAGTAAAAGCACCACATGCATTTAGAGGGAGATGTGTCAAACAGGCAGGCAGGGGGAGTGAAATTGCATTGGATATGTGCCTTATAGTCTCTAGCATTCCTACAATTCTTACCAAAAAAGAAAAAAGAAAAGAAAAGAGTAGAGAGGAAGATAATCTTGCCAGTGTGAATCACTCAACCTCAGAACAAATCTATTAGCATTCAGAATCTATGGACAATGATGGCCATCAATGCAAGCCTGAGGCCACAAAAGAGAGAGGGCAGGGAAGAGGTCTGTCACCTTTCCAGTTCAACCAATTAACAGCATTTTATTATGCTGTTGATTCTGAAGGTCATCAGCTGGCATGTCAGGTAAACTCATGCAACGATAATGTCAAGCACCAGTTGTAAATACTATGCATGATTTAGGCAGCAAGACAAAAAGCTGTCAGCTCCAGAAAATGTGGACATTAGTACCAAATAACTTGAAAAATTAATTCTGCTGCATACAGTATCTCAATATATACTGAGCCAGATGTTTCTGGTGACAGTATCATCTTGGGAGTCCCATTTTATGTCCAGATTTGCAAACAGGTATACTAATCTACTTTCTTGTGTATGCTAATCTACTTTAACAGGTATACTAATCTACTTTCTATACTAATTTACTTTCTTGGACTCCATGATCACTTCAGATGGTGACAGCAGCCACGAAATTAAAAGACGCCTGCTTCTTGGGAGAAAAGAAATGACAAACCTAGACAGCATCTTAAAAAGCAGAGACATCACCTTGCTGACAAAGGTCCGTATTGTTAAAGCTATGGTTTTCCAGTACTGATGTATAGAAGTGAGAGCTGGACTATAAAGAAGGCTGATTGCCGAAGAACTGATGCTTTTGAATAATGGTGCTGGAGGAGACTCTTGAGAGTCCCATGGACTGCAAGAAGATCAAACTGATCCATTCTTAAGGAAATCAGCGCTGAGTGCTCACTGGAAGGACAGATCCTGAAGCTGAGACTCCAATACTTTGGCCACCTCATGAGAAGAGAAGACTCCCTGGAAAAGACCCTGATGTTGGGAAAGATGGAGGACACGAGGAGAAGGGGACGACAGAGGACGAGATGGTTGGATAGTGTTCTCGAAGCTACCAACATGAGTTTGACCAAACTGTGGGAGGCAGTGGAAGACAGGAGTGCCTGGCGTGCTCTGGTCCATGGGGTCATGAAGAGTCGGACACGACTAAACAACTAAACAACAACAACAAATAATCTAACAAGCACAATGTGCACACAGTAACAAAACGGTTCTGAAGCTGCATCCTTCCTCTGCATGTATGGGGGGGCATGTGCACCCAAATAATGAGATGAAATCAAGCTAATTCAGGTCATGATATTATGTCCCAAAAGCACATTGCACCATTAGCAAGGTACATCAAGGTGGATCTGAGACTTGCTAACCCTCTGCTAAGTAGAGGGAGAAGAGGCCATGGAAGCTTTCATTTTGATGGACAAGCCTAACTTTTAATCACAGTGAATTGTTTTACAAGGCCATTCCAGCTGCCATGATTTGGAAGAGGAATGCTGACGTAAATAAATAGAGCTCTTCCTCACACTCGACATTGTTCTTCAACTTTTCACCATGAGAGCAGGGAATAAGCAATGGGTTTAAGATTACTGGTGTGGCCTGCTTCTTTCTCAAACATTATTTGTAACAATCAGTGCTTTTTTAGGGGAAAAATGTTTAGGGGTACTCTCATTTTGACTCAAGAAAATCACCATTTTATAGTTCAAATCACGGCAAAATAAATACAGTAAATGGACAAAAGTACAAAGAACATGCATTACCTCATATTACATAGCTGACAGCTCACAATAATTTCCGCATTGGTATGAGGCTATGTGCACTAACATCTTCCCGATTCCTCTGCTTGCTGTTGGTCTCCGTCGGAGGTGGTAACAATGAAACTGACCAATCACCATGCTAGATTCCAACTCCTACTCCACACATTAAACGCTCACTTCCGTCTGAGACTCAGGAAACACCTTGACAGGAAATGAGGCCGCCATTGGAGGTAGCAACGGAACAGACGATTCGCCCTGCTATTCAATAGAGCTGATGATTCACTCTGCTAGAGAAAAAACTAAAATTTTAGTTTAGTTTAGTTTCTTCACCTGTTAGATTCACAAAATGTTTAGGGGTATGTGCACCCCTGTGTCTCCCCAGAAAAAAGCACTGTAAGATCTCAAATAAGCATTTTTAAGATCTTAAAGGTAAAGGTAAAGGTACCCCTGCCCGAACGGGCCAGTCTTGACAGACTCTGGGGTTTGTGCACCCATCTCACATCTATAGGCCGGGGGCCAGCGCTGTCCGGAGACACTTCCGGGTCACGTGGCCAGCGTGACAAAGCTGCATCTGGCGAGCCAGCGCAGCACACGGAACGCCGTTTACCTTCCCGCTGGTAAGGTTCCCGCTATTTATCTACTTGCACCCGGGGGTGCTTTCGAACTGCTAGGTTGGCAGGCGCTGGGACCTAACAACGGGAGCGCACCCCGCCGCGGGGATTCGAACTGCCGACCTTTCGATCGGCAAGCCCTAGGCGCTGAGGCTTTTACCCACAGCGCCACAGTGAACCAAAAAATTGCTATATTATAAATCACAGCTCATTCTCTCTTTTTTCTTCATGGAAGCTACAGCAACAGAAAGCTAGGGCTATCTTCCCTGTAGCCCTGATCTGGGGGTCCCCAATCAGACAAGCCAACCTGGGACAACCTAGGGACCATCTGCCCTGCCCTGGATCCATTCCTAAATTAGATCAAGGGGCAGAGCTTGTGAATCCCATACAAGATCCCCAGAATAACCCATTAAATTGGAATGACACAGAGCAGATCTGAGGCAGAACTGCTTCTAATCACTACAGATTCAATGTGAGTCTTGTGGTCACTGCACACCCCTAGTAAATATTGTTACATGCTTGCCACCTCCCTGGCCAGTTAGAAAGTCCAGAAGAAGAGCTACTGGTTTAGCTTACTTTTGGAGGAGAGATCACTGGAGATTTACAGCAGTTTATTAATATATGCAGATATGGGCATAAATGAATGCAAGCAGTAACACTCCAGTCAGCCAGTGAGAGAGAAGTACCGTATTTTTCACCCTATAGGACGCACTTTTTCCCCTCCAAAAATGAAGGGGAAATGTGTGTGTGTCCTATGGGGCGAATACAGGCTTTCGCTGAAGCTTGGAGAGCGAGAGGGGTCGGTGCACACTGACCCCTCTCGCTCTCCAGGCTTTAGGAAGCTCTGCGCAACCCTTGGGAGCCCGGCGCAGCCTGGCACCGGGCTCTGCGCAACCCTCCGGAGCCCGGCGCGAAGTCACGCCGGGCTCCCAAAGGTTGCGCAGAGCTGCGCGGAGCCTGGGAGCGGAGCTGCGCGGAGCCGTGCATTCAGAAGCCTCGGGCGCGCTGACGAGCGTGCCCGGGCTTCGCGCAGCTCTCTGCAAGCCTGGGGAGACCGGCGCGGCTCCCTAGGCTTGCGGATAGCAGGCTGTTCTGGGGGCTGGGGTCGGGAGAAGCTCGGGCTTACCATGTCCACAGTAAACCTGCTGTTAACCCAGTCACTCTCATCTTGACCCCAGCCTTGGAGAATGAACTTTCGAGCCTACTTCCCAACCATTCTTTGTGCTGGATTGTGGTCCTTATTTGCATTCCAGGTAGTTTCTTTAAACAAATACAATGTAATATCCTTGGAAACACTGCAGTACCCATTGCTATGAATTATGCTCTAAAGTAATGGAGCTCATTCCATTTTATTCAAGTATGTAGTGCCTTTAATGTTTAATGGGATAACTGTGCCCCTGAAGGAGCAGGTGCACAGCTTGGGAGTCATTTTGGCCTCACAGCTGTCCATGGAGACTCAGGTAAATTCTGTGTCCAGGGCAGCTGTCTACCAGCTCCACTTGGTACGCCAGCTCAGACCCTACGTGCCTGCAGAGTGTCTCACCAGAGTGGTGCGTGCTCTGGTTATCTCCCACTTGGACTGCTTTGATGCGCTCTACATGGGGCTACCTTTGAAAGTGACTCAGAAACTGCAACTAATCCAGAATGAGGCAGATAAATTGGTGACTGTGAGTGGCCGCTGGGGTCATATAACACTGGTCCTAAAGGATCTTCACTGGCTCCCAGTGTGTTTCCAAGCACAATTCACAGTGTTAGTGCTGACTTTTAAGGCCCTAAGCAGCCTCGGCCCAGTATACCTGAAAGAGAGTCTCCACCATCATCGTTTAGCACGGACACTGAGGTCCTCCTCTGAGGGTCTTCTGCTGGTTCCCTCACTGCAAGAAGTGAAGTTACAGGGAACCAGGCTAGTGGTTTTCGGTAGTGGTGTAGTGGTGCCCTCCCCTGTGGAATGCCATCACATCAGTTGTCAAGGAAAGAAACAACTGACTTTTAGAAGACATCTGAAGGCAGCCCTGTTTAAGGAAGTTTTTAGCATTTTATTATGTTTCGATATATGCTGTGAGCCGCCCAGAGTGGCTGGGGAAACCCAGCCAGATGCGCGGTGTATAAATAATAAAATTATTATTATTAAGACTTAAATCAGATATCTTTATTCTCCAGATATAACTTGCTCAAAAGAAAACCAGAAGAGCAAAAGTTAATATGTATACTTCTGGGAAGTTAGGAGTCATACAGTTACAATTTCATTATCTCTTTCATAAGGCTGGCTACAATTTTGTTCCTGTTCTGTTTCAATGTCGCCTCATGGACAAAATGTTACATTTAAAAATGGGTGAGTCACTTCAATTCTCTCTTTTATATTTGTGACTCCTTTTCATTCCTGCAGAGGCTTTATAAAGAAAAGAAAAAGAAGGAGCTTGATGATTAAATGATTTTCTGTCTAACATTAAGAAGATGAGACTAATTATGTCCTACCCACATGATCACTGTTCCATAACTGCACAGCTATCAAGCCGTAACTGCCAATCAGATCATTTAATTTTCAGATCTGATATCATAATGAACTTCAATGGGGCTCTGAAACAAGAATATATCAGAAGCAGTTGGAAATCAGACAGCTTTATGGTGTATTTTAACCTCCTGAGGCTTTGATATCTAATCCCCACCATCTTTCAAGGAGCTGGCATAAAATAAGCTGGGATGTTTTCCATCAGCTCAGAAGTTTATATTGCAAGAAATAATGAAATAATGAAGTTAGAGTGCTGGGGTGTTTGGGGTTATCATCAAGAGAAAATTATTATTAGAAAGAAAAAACACCATTCCCTTTTCCCAGGGACTTGTGCTTTTGTCTTCCTGGAGACTAAGGTACCTATGTGTCCTACATTACAGAGTGGAGTCCTCTAACTGAAAGACTATCAGAGGACAGTTCTGTATTCGAAGGGCTCTCTGAGTTAAGTCCAGCTTATAGATGTAAGGACAGCCTTGAAGTTGTCCATCAATATTTAGCACCTGGACAGAATGCTCACTTGGTCATAAGCCTGTTCATTCGGTCACAGCCTTCTCTACTGTGGTGAGATTTATTGTACTGCAGTTTAAGTTATTGTCCATTAGTAACTGGTGTGGTGGAGCAGAGCCATGGAGCTGCCTTCCTAGCACTGGTGATTCTGCAACTTACCTGGATGGAGCAGAACAGGTTGTGGCTGTGCAGATGCACTGTTTGGGCAGCTAGATTGGCTCCGCCCATGCGTCCACACAACCCCAACCTTGCGGCTGCGCTGCTCCACCCCAGTTCCATCCAAATATGTTGCAGTGGCTCCATAGCACTACCCCACCCACCACAGCAGCTACTACTAATTATGTCTAAATTTGCATCTGCACGTATAAATTAGCATAGGTAAGTTTTATGCAAATCAATGTAATTTTGGGGTAATGAGTGGCTACCCTACTGGAGACAGAGTCCTCTCCACTCAAGGAACTTGCTCAGAGGAAACAAGATGTCTACACATGCAGGTTGAGAAACACAGGAGCTGGCTACAGCTACTTCTGTGGTCCTGTTTCATGTTATTCTACAGCTTCTTTGTGCTCAGAGGTTCCCACAACTGAACTCAAATTCATTCCCAATGCATCGTTTATAAAGTACAGAAGATAAGCTATGCACTTTCCCAAGCATACTGTATAATGCATAAATTAAGGTATCTCCATTAAATGTTGGGACGTGGGTGGCACTGTGGTCTAAACCATAGACCCTAGGGCTTCCCAATTAGAAGATTGACGGTTTGAATCCCTGTGATGGGGTGAGCTCCCATTGTTCGGTCCCTGCTCCTGCCCTTAGCAGTTCTAAAGCACGTCAAAGTGCAAGTAGATAAACAGGTACCGCTCCGGTAGGAAGGTATGGGCATTTCCGCTTAGTCATGCTGGCCACATGACCCAGAAGTTGCCTGTGGACAAAGCCAGCTCCCTCGGCCTATAGAGTGAGATGAGTGCGCAACCCCAGTCGTCTGCAACTGGACCTAATGGTCAGGGGTAACTTTACCTTAAGGGGTACCTTAAGGCTTACTAATAAATAAGTGGTGGTGGTGGTGATTTGTAAAGTGTCTCAAATTTTAGATCCTGTTAGACTTACAGACCATAAAGATTCTTGGCCTTTCAAAGAAAGGGTGCATAAGGGTCTTCAGCATTGGTGTGCATTGACACGTGATTGTGAAGCCACTTTATAAAATGTGGATTCCTGCTCAACAGCTGCTGTTTTAGCCAATATTCCATGCATGTTTTGTTTTTATGGCCATCATCCTCTATATCGGGAGTTTTATTGATTTTAATATCACAACTGTAATTAGGATGGTCACCAAAATGGCTTGATAGAAACACACCGTAATGTATGACCTCTGCTAATGCATCTTCTTTAACCTTGCTTTTAAAATGGCCTAATGGGTTTGGATATGGCAAGGACATTTTCTAGTAGGCAGGGAGCTCTGGAGTGGGGGTGGGGAGTGAAGGAAGAGAGGTGTGTGTGTGTGTGTGTGTGTGCGCACGCACACGTGCGTGCACGACATCCTGATTTATGATAATGAAAATGTGCCTATTAGCACTTCAATAAATTAAGCCGCTTGCCTTGCCCACTGAGAGTTGTTTTGCTCCCGCCTAGGCTTTTAACACCACCTTTCATTCTCACGCAACTCCAACCATGCTGGATAGTGCACTCTCCGTCTTGGGACCAGTTTAATCTATCTCACAGGGGCCCCTGTGACCCACTGGCCTGGCAAAGATGAGAAAATAGAAACTTACAAGGTAACACTGTGCTCTCACATCAGAAATCACATTGCGTGCAAGCTCTCTCAGGAGCACTACAATTCAAACATTGCACACCAGATATTTAGAAACACAATCTTGAGCTCAAGTTTAGGATGTGAAACCTGGCACAGAGGACTCATAAACAAAACAAATGGTATTATTTGTGTGTTGCCAGCCTACATTAGCTATGTTAAATGCATGTCATAAGTGATTTCTGAGTTACCTTTGCAGGGCAGGCCAGAAGTATATTTGTCAAAGTAATCAGAGTGCAAAGTGTACATTGCAAGCTGCCTTATACTGAGTCCATCTAGTGCAGCAGCATCTGCACTGACTTTAAGCATCTCTCTGAGGATTTAGATTGATGTCCCCCTCAGCTCCACCTGGAGATGCTAGGGATTAAACCTAGGACCTTCTGCCTCCACCACTGAGCTTTCCCCCTAAACAGGATCATAACCAGGTTTCACGCAGTCCTGGCTTTAGGATTTTGGGAACCCTTAGACAGAAGCAACAGTGGGCCCCTTTAATATGGAAGGTATGGGACAGGCAAGGTGAATGCTGTTAGACTGTATCTGTTCTCATAAACTGTGTGTAAAATGGAAATATGAGCAACGTTGGGGTAGTGAGTGCCTCTTCTAGAGCCAATGAGCCCTTATCTCAAGGAACCAGTCTGCTAGGAGAAAAGCTCCAGTTCCGGTCCTCCTAGCATCCTGTTTCTGTCATCAGCTGGAGATGTTGGTGAGCCACTGCCAGTTGCAGGAGATCAGCCTTCCTCGGCCTGGTTGTGTTGTATTACAAGGCCCATCAACTCCAACCAGCATGGCCAGTGGTTGGGGATGGTGAGAGTTATTGTCTAATGGGAAGGTTGGTGTAGATAGTTCTGGACTCACTATATAACACCTTCATTTCTTCATATCCTATGACCATCAAGTACATGTGACACTTCCTGGAAATCTACTTAATTTCTCTTTGTGCGTTTTTTAACAGTGGAAAGAATATAGCAACAGCCACTTTCATCATTAAGATTATCTTATTTTGAAGGTGTGGAATCTAACATGCACCAGAAAGTGAGTTAGTATATAACACTGTGCATAAGAACTCCCAAAAGCAATTTAACATTGGGGTGAATAGGGATTAATCAAGGCTCTGACAAAATCTTAAATGGGTGCCTCTTAGAATTACAATTACAGAAGCAAAAATTAAAAATGGATAAAGTTGCTCTCCAAATATTAGATCTGGATTTATAGAAAATTAGGTTTCCACCTGTTAGTTTTTTGAGGTGAGCATTTCTGCTTTGTTAGTAGAAATGTGTTATGTTCTTCTTTCAAGCTTATTTCTCATTTAGTTCTTGTCAATCTGGCTTTAATGAAAAACCCACTGCAAAGTATGGTATTCACAATGTGAGTGTTTCAAGTTGTACTATTTGGATGTGCAAAACAGCCCATATAATAGACATTCATATCTTCAAGGATATCTAGAGTTTGCTTTCTGGAAGTGTCCAATGGCTTTTACTAGTGGCTACCACCTATTACACATGCCTGTATGCACTTGTTGGAGTGAGCACCAAATAATCAAGCTGTGTGCACACCATATATTTAAAGCACATGAAATCCCAGCAAGAACCCAGGGAACTGTGGTTTGTTGACTGTGCTGAGAGTTGTTAGAAGACCCCTACTCCCTTGCCAGAGCTCCAATTCCCAGAGTTCCTGGGAAGAGGGAACGATTGTTAAACTGCTCTGGGAACTGTATCTCTGTAAGGGGCTCTCAGCACCCTTTACAAACTACCGTTCCCAGGATTCATTGTGGGAAGCCATGACTCTTTAAAGTGGAATAAAAGGTAAAGGTAAAGGTACCCCTGACCGTTAGTGTCATGGACGACTCTGGTGTTGCGGCGCTCATCTCGCTCTGTAGGCCGAGGGAGCTGGCGTACAGCTTCCAGGTCATGTGGGCAGCATGACTAAGGCGAACCAGAGCAGCGCACGGAAACGCCATTTACCTTCCCGCCAGAACAGTACCTATTTATCCACTTGCACTTTGATGTGCTTTCAAACTGCTAGGTGGGCAGGATTTGGACCGCCGACCTTCCGATCTGCAAGTCCTAGGCTCTGTGGTTTAGACCACAGCGCCACCTGCATCCCTTAAAGTGGAATGGTGATGCTTTAATTGTAGAGTGCAGGTGCATGTCATGTTTTCCTGAAGATTGTTCATATCTTGTACTCCCTGGTACAGCATTCCACCTTAAAAATGTGAAATGGCCACTGGTGTCTTCTCCCAAATTCAGACCTAACAGCAATCTTAGATAAATGACGGTAGATGATTCCCTGATGGGTATGTGATACAGCCCACAAAATGGACTAAATTCAGGGAAATGCTCACAATGTGAACATTTTTCACATGTTCTGTCCTAGACTCAGGAGCAGAATTGTTCCCTGCAGGGTAGTGTTCCAGTGCTCAGCTCAGTCTCGCTATATAAATGTCTTAAGTGATGCAACTTTCCTTGAAAGATTAGTCCTCAGCCTAATAGAGCCATCATTAAGATTTTCATCTTATATTTTCATTGTCTTAATTTGGAGTTTCATGAAGCAACTCATCGAAATCCAAGCGCAGTAAATCACTTTGGCCAGATGGTATTCAGAGGGGGTTTGGAAAGAAATAGAGTACAAAACAGTAAGGGTAGTGACAGTAATAAATAATCAAAAATAGCAGCTGTTTCTTTAAAAGTGGAACATCTAACCTGGTTCCTGTTTCAAAGAAGAAGAAAGCATTGAGGGAAAGAGCAATTTCAGAAATGACTGCTTTACGAGCCTCATATCTGCTCCCGGTAAACTTGCAAGGAATCAAAATCACTTAGGTTGGACCGAAGAGGTCATATTTTTAAAAATAATAATAATAAATTTTAAAAAATCTCCCGCCATGATGCTTCACATCAAGGGATTTATGTGTGCTCATGACAGCACATTCTTCTCTAACATTCTCTGCATTAATGAAGGCTACTATGCTCTGCAGTTCCGGGATCAAAAGTATAATTTGCCAAGCCAGCTAACCTTTTCCTAGATGGTGAGATTCTATCTATACAGCTCACCAGGATTATCTTCTCATCCTAGTGCATGGAGTTTGAGAGGGTTTCTTTTTGTCTCCTGGCACTATCCATCTTATAGTTGGTGGGGGTGAGGGGCAGGCTGTGTGGAGACTGCTGTGATTGAAACTTGTAATGTCAAATTGAAATCATGGTGTCATGGGCCCAGAAAACCCTGATCCAGTCCAGATGCATAGGACTGGGCACACATCCCGTTGATCTTACTGGAAGAGATAGACCTGTGCTTAGTTCTCTCAAGTTGAAATCAAAGGAGTTAATACTGCATAACTCTTAAGAGAACGAGCCCTTTGATTTTAGTGAGTTTTCGGTGAAGTTCAAGAAATGCCTGTGCATTTCTCAAATAGGCAGTTGGTGTACATGTCTCCGCCTCAAAACGCACACAGAAGTGTATTGTAAAATTGTCACCTGAACAACTAAAAGCTCTTCCCAGCAATTCTTCTGGCTTTGGAATTTTCACCAAGGTTCTAGTATAACTTTGCAGTCATACGGACTAGAAACTTACTTTGACAAAAGTATTCTCAGGAAGCCAGCCCATTCAGTGAGTTTCATTTCCGAGTAAGGTTTCGGACCCATGTATCCCCAGTCATAACTCAACACTAACCACTACATTCCACACCCAGTTTGAGCCCTCAGCCATATGTCTGAATGCTGAAGGGGGACTTTGTTTATTTACCTCCATAAAACTGGAGAGGAGACTACAATGCAAGCTCCAGGTGGGTTAAAACAGCTGTGATCACAGCATTTCAGCTATCTCCCTGCCACACGCAATTGATTTCCTCTCACTTGTAGCATCCAACACATCTTATGTTCCAATGACTTTCTGAGGACAAATGAAGTTTAAAAGCAAACCTCATCTCTGGGTAGTCATCATGAACTGTCTCCCAGATCACTGATGAGTGATGCCAAAGTTGACAGGCGTAACTCTGTCAAGTAGAGGGAAGGAACAGCAGTTCCACGCTCCTAAAAAGCCATGTTTACATAACAATACAGGAAATGGAGGCTTTCTCCCATATGGATGGGGAAACACAATATTTCCCCTCCCCTCTTCTTCTTCTGATCGCATTTGAAATTGACTTTGAAATTCCTGTGATGATCCTGGGGCTTGATGCACCTGTTTTAAGCCTCCCCTCAAAGATGAGTGATGGATGGGCTGGGGATAAAAGCTGAAAGCAAGCAGGGGCCATGTGTTGCAATACTGAGGGGAAGGTACTCCAGGTGACAACAGCTGAGAATTGTATGTAAATGACAGTGGAGAAACAGTCTACCAGAAAAATAAAATAAACCATTCATCCACAAAAGCAATCCTATGAACAAAAGAATTACAATGTGCACGCAGGCAAAAACCTGAGTCGATGTTCATTTCTGTCCTTCTGGGCATTGTACTTTAAAGGTAAAGTGTGGGAGGATCTAAGTCATTTCTTGTTCATTCTGTTTATCTGATGTAATGGGATGTTTGTGATGAATCCGGCAGGATTTGGAAAAAGAACGTTGACTTCTGAGATTATTTGTCATCATTTCCCTCCTAACAAGCTTTAGAAGCTGTGACAGCCATTGCCTAATATATATTGGTAGTGTCACATTGCTAAAGGTGCTGATAAATATTTTAAAGATCCACATTAAAAATTGTTTTTTGTTTGTTTTGTTTTTTGCTTTCAGGAGCTTAGGGAGGAATCCAAACCCAAAATCCACCAGTCTCCCAGCACCACCTTATGAAAACTATCCTCAAGTAAGGCTACCACAAAACGGTATACCCAGCCACATCGCAGCAAGGCAACTCAGAAGGATTACCCAGGTCAATAGTAGCATAAGCCAGTAGAAGCAACAAGGACACAGTCCAGCTATCTAGCTCCCAGTGAAGATCTTCTAGCATGGTGTCCTCAGATCATTCTCACTTCTTGATGCTGCCATGCTCTGTGAACTTTTCTATACTACCAGAACTGGACAGCTATTGGCATTGAACCAACTGCTGGAAGAAAGCCACAGATCTGGGACATGGACACACACACACAGAGAGAGAGAGAGACTCATCTTTCACATTCATAATTGGACCTTAACTTCCAACAACAGACAAATATGGCAGAAACATAGGCATTTTCAAAGGCGCTGGAGAAATCTTTGGTTATAAAGGGGGGGGTGGAGATAAAGACTTCCAATACAGGGATTATTTCATGTGAAAAGAAAACACTGTGCTTTTTCTCCTCTGTTTGTAGATAAAACATTAGTGGATAAAATAGAGGATCATATTCTTCTTTTGAAAAACTTACTACTTAGAGATTTGAAGAAAAATCAATGTGACATTTGAATACACTTTGAAGTTCTTTCGCAGCTTGAAACTTCACAACTTTTGTCTCTTCCTTTTTTTATCAGCTGTATTCATTACATTTCCATATAAAGCAGCTTGCTTGTTAAATACCATCTCTCCATTTTCTCACTCTTCCCCTCCCGCACTCCCTTCTTCCTCGCTGTCACGGCGCTCTCCATGAAAACCAAACACTTCTTTCTTTCAAAGGTAGCAACGCATCGTTCAATTAAAGCCCTTGCCTTTGTAAAGATGGATAATAACTTTGATCACTGCATTTGTGTAATTAAGGGACAGGCCTCTGGTTTAAAGGGGCAACACTTTCGCCTTTGAAACCTGGAGAGTGTGATGAGCTTTCTGCAATGCTCACACTGTTGGAAGGAGCCAATCTCCTCTGGTGTCACATCTATCTGTGTCCCCCAGATTGCTCGTCCGCTGTCCCAATGACAATGATTAGCCAGACCGCCTGCTGGCTGCAGATGGAATGAGGCAGAGCGATAAGGCAAGCAGCCTTTCTCTCATGCTTCAGATCAGCAGAGGGAGAGCATTTCTTCACAGGAAGCTCATGTATAAGCCGTTTATACTTATACTGCAGGAAATATTGGGGTAATTACCAAACACAGGGAGGTGGTCTTCCACTATCAATAGCATTAAGAATGGATTTGAAAATTCACTCACCAGATTAATTGATCCTCTCTTTCTCGTCTTTTTGAAATTTATTCTCAGGGCTCCAAGTTGGAGGGGCAAAGTGTATCGAGGAGTGATATTCTCATTACAGCACCACATATTTGCTACCATCTTAAGCTGGCTTTCTTCTTCCAGATCATTATTCAGAATTTTAGCAATAATAACTGAGGCCGGGCAAACTTATTCCCCGCAGTAATGTCAAACTCAGCTGAAAGACAAGATGAGAAACCCCTTCCCAGCCCTTATCTGATGGCTGGCAAGGGCTCTGATCATGGTGGAGAAACGTTTATGCCTTTCCTCTTTGTTCCGTCTGGCTTTCCAAAACAGGCCATTTAGAATGGTAAGTTTTGCTAAATCTAAACAAGTTTCCAGAGCGCTGGAGCAGGAAGAAGCAACCAGACATTCCCCTTGGGGATATGTGTTGGCTCCTGGCCGGCCGGCCCAACAGGTCATTGAAGTGGAACACCAGCAAAATGACAAGTTTCTTGCTGGGGAGGGTGGGGGGAGAGATTTGAACCAATCTTTCTTTCTCTGTATTCTTTGTATTTCCTGCCCCCCCTTCACCCCACCAGCTGGCAAAGTGATGCTTGAAGAGATGCTTGTCAAACATGCCAAGGTCAAGAGAAGTAGCAGGAACTTAGAAGGACTTTGGCTGGCTCTGTCCATTCATGTGCATCTTAAACACACTGAGTGGCTTGTATAATTGCATGTTCCTTGAATACAACGAGTTCAGTCTTTTCTCTTTCGCAAATTAAGCAACTAATGATTTATTTTATATACAACACCTAGCTACTGTACTTGCTTGATGAATGTGCAGTATTTTTTTATTAATAACTCCTTTATGACACACATTGGCATCATGAAGAGAGAGGAAGTATAAATCAACGGTTTAAACTTTCCCTCCATCAGGTGTAACATAGGAGTGAAAGGAGACTCCCTTTTTTATTTATTTCTTGCTTCTCTGGTTTTCTGGTGGTGTTACATAGTGTATCAAATGTTAACATATTCTATCAATCCCCACCCTGCACATGGTATGACCTATTTACTGTATGTATATTTTTTGTATGTATATTTTAAAATGCAAATTGCTTGGATACCTTTTAGGTAGCAAAAACTAATGGAGTTTAATAAATTAGAATAAAATTTTAGAAATATATTTCACATCAAGTAATTATTCCTGAAAGAAAGAAAAAAGATGACAAAGACCTGTAGCCTTTTCTTTCCTATTTTATACAACTATACTATGGGACAGGGACATGGGTAGCGCTGTGGGTTAAACTACAGAGCCTAGGACTTGCCGATCAGAAGGTCAGCGGTTAGAATCCCCATGACGGGGTGAGCTCCAATTGCTCGGTCCCTGCTCCTGCCAACCTAGCAGTTCGAAAGCACATCAAAGTGCAAGTAGATAAATAGGTACCGCTCTGGCAGGAAGGTAAACAGTGTTTCCGTGCGCTGCTCTGGTTCGCCAGAAGCAGCTTAGTCATGCTGGCCACATGACCTGGAAGCTGTACGCCGGCTCCCTCAGCCAATAAAGTGAGATGAGCACTGCAACTCCAGAGTCGGTCATGACTGGACCTAATGGTCAGGGGTCCCTTTACCTTTACCTATACTATGGGACAATCCCAGCCCCTGCTCCCCAGTAACTCTGCAGTTAAATAGGTCCCCTGCATCATACACATGGGGCATAGTGATGTGAAAAAATGGGGGTGCATTGCCTCCCACCCAGTATTCACTTGCAGTCTATTACCTCCTGATGAGGCAGTGTTAATGGTAAATCCAAATGCTAAAACTGGGTTTCATTTCAAGTCATTCACGTAAGCCAGTGCTGGAAGGGCCATCCTTACCATTGGGCAGAGAAAGAACCTAAATATATGTGACACCCAAGCTGTTGCTTGAATTAAATCAGGATTTTTCATTCACATAATAGGAAGCCACCTTATACCAGATCAGACCATTGGCCCATCTACTTTTGTATTGTAGATACACACTGGCAGTGGCTCTCCAGGATTTTGGACTGAGGTGTCTCCCAGTCCTACCTGGAGATTGAACCTGGAGCCATGGGCCTATCCTCAAAGAATTTACTTTCCAACCTGTAATCCCAATCTCACATACATATGCACACACACTGCCATTACAGTGGTACCTCAGGTTACATACGCTTCAGGTTACAGACTCTGCTAACCCAGAAATAGTGCTTCAGGTTAAGAACTTTGCTTCAGGATGAGAACAGAAATCGTGCTCCAGCGGCGCAGCAGCAGCAGGAGGCCCCATTAACTAAAGTGGTGCTTCAGGTTAAGAACAGTTTCAGGTTAAGAACGGACCTCCGGAACGAATTAAGTACTTAACCCGAGGTACCACTGTACTAATATGGGGGGTGGGGAGAGAGAGAGACTCCCATTGACCTCCTCTCAGCCAACTTGCAAAGATAAGGTTTTCTTTTTCTACTTACAATGGGTGTGAGGGACTCTCCTGGTTTTTCAAGTACTCATAATCAAGAATGCTTGTGAAACCCAGATGGCTTTTTTGACGAGTCAAGAAGGACAGTCAGCTGTGACCTCATTACTTACTACAGGACAGAGAGGGAAATGCTATTAGGCAGGAGAAAAACACTGATTGACATCCCCCCCCCCATTTTTATATTGCACTTGAAAAGAATGAGATGAAGAAAATGGTGTTTGGATCCCATTCAAGAAGTAAAACATTCCTCTTGAAATGTTGTAATTCAGACAAATGTGTGTGTGTGGAGGAAACATTGAACGGACTCCAAAGAGTCCTGTTGACACCACATCTGCTGTGGCTAATGTCCTGCTGTGTAGAGGAGCATCATACAAGAGACAGAAAGCCCCTGATTAGCCACATATGCCAAGATTCAAAGCAGGTGGCCCTCCTGTCTCCCTCTGCAGTTTCTGGCATTTCAGGGAGCGGGAGAAGAAAATGAAAAGAGATTGCTCATACAATCACGTGGGCATGTTTTCCCACCAGTGGGATTTAGCCCAATTGTTTTCTCCATTTCTTCCCAGTTAATTAAGTACTAATCCTAAAGTATCGGAGCATGTACCCAATAATAACCATCATCATCACTCATTCACATAGAGTGGCTCCATGACTTGGATCAGAGCAAAAGAGGATGGGAGTTGAGAATTGTTGTGTGTAATGATCATGGCATTCTTAGCACAAATGTGAAAATCGAATGAAAGGAAAGGGGGGACCCAGCATGAGCTAAATTCATCTCTGGTTTACCCCCCGCCATGGTGTTAACATCAAAAATCAATTGATTCACCACAAGGAGGTTTGGAGACAGTACAAGAGGATGCTTACCTTATAAAACAGCTTCATTAAAAGCAACGTAAGAGGATTCTTGCTGGAATGAACCAACAACTTGTATAATGTCCTTTCCTGACATGTGCTGCTGCTTCCAACAGCAGGTGGGGACTACATGCTCAAATATGTCCCCATATAATAAAACGTTCCTTAAACAGATATTATATAACAGGGGAGGAAAGAGGTCTGTCTGTCTATCTGTATATATTCAGAGGTTCACAATACTGGGTGTAATGACATATACTTCTAGAAAGGACTGGATGAATTTGTCAATTTCAGTTTCTTCTCAGGTCCATTTTTTTTCCATTCTCAATTTGTGCACTCCGCATTTCCACGTCAATTTGCATTTGTAAAAGTCCTAATGGAATTTCATCAGCATTTGAATGGGTATTTCTCCTAAGATACACATGTTTGTATGCAATTTTTCAGAATATGCAAATTTTTCTCCAATACAATGTATGTTTGTCTGTAATTTTCAAGAATATATGCATCTTATGCACACTTTACCTCAACATATTTCTACACATTATTCAGCTGGAGAACTACACTGCAATATTCAGAGACGTGTGAATTTCAAATGAATGGTGTGTTTCATATTTCCAATACTTGCTAAATAAATAAAAATACACGTTGCTAAATAAATAAAAATAATATGTATCTGATGAACTGAGCTCTGGTACATGAAAACTTATGCCTTCGTAAAACTTGTTAGTCTTCATGGTGCCACAAGTCTCTGTTGTTTTCGCGGCAGTGAATTAACATTGACTGCTCACTGGAAATGATTGCAATGAACAGTACTAGTTGCATTGTACTTTATCTTATTTAGTTGATAGTTACAGTATCTACCTTTTTATTTACTATTGTGCAAGCCTTCTTAAAGATGTTCTATTCACCAAGGCAAACAATAAATGTTTTAAATAAAAATAATTAAAACTTGTCCAGATACTGTTGTTCATAACTGCCTGGGAATTTCAGCAGGCAGAGAATGCAACTAGCAGGCCTGGGACTCAAGCAAGGCATCTTGCCAGTGGTGTAGCGTGAGGAGTGCCAGGGGTGCCAGCCGCACCGGGCGCAACTTCTGGGGGGGCGCGCTCGCTGCCTCCGGAGTCGCCGAAGAGCCTCGGGCGCAGGCTGTAGCAGAGCCCAATGTCTCGTGGAACCGCCGAGCTGGCAGCGGCTCTCAGCGCTCGACGCGGTCCCCATGCGTCAGGGCCATGGAGGGCGCGCCAGGCAGCCCCTCCTCACTGACGGGCAGCGTTCGCCTGCGGGGCTCGGCCAGCGCGCTGGGCTGGCCGCATGGAGTCGCCGAGGAGCCGCCGCCTGCCATGCCGCCCTGGCTGCTTCAACCGCGTCCGACAGCCGGCTCAAGGCTCCTTCCGGCCGGGTCTCCCGACGGGGCGCTGCGGGCGGAGGCTCCGGCACCAAGCGCCACGCCGCCCAGGCTCGGGTCGCTGTCTGGACGCACGCAGCCCGCCAAACGCACCATCGGCGGCGCTCTAGTGCCTGCGTGCCAAGACCGCCCACCCGCCCCGACGGGGCCCCCCCACCCGCGCCGGAGGCCGGCCGACGCACTGGCCCCAGAGCCGCCCCCTCCCCGCGCCAGAAAGAAGCCGCGTCGGGACTAGCCGGGCCGGGGAGGGAGACCGAGAAGGCTGCGCCACGATGCCCAAAGACGCGCGTCTTGGCGTATTAATGACCATGGTTAGGTGTTAGGGGGCGCAAATTACTTGCCTTGCCCCGGGTGCTGATAACCCACGCTACGCCGCTGCATCTTGCACAGAGTGAATTTCATTAGTGCTTCAGCAATGGGCACTATTTTGTGCAATGCATCATCCAGTTCACTGATTTTAACCCAAATCTTTAATGACTTGGGATAACCACCCCCACCCCATTCTATCATGATTTCTAAGCTCAAGCAGCAGTTCTGTTTGGAAGATACTATCTTGGTCCCAAGACAGAACAGATAAGGCAGGCAGAGAGAGGCATTTTCTTTGTAGAACTCCACCCCAAGAAATGTGCTGAAGTTTAAGCCCATGCATCTTTGAGGAGTAGCATGTTCTTCTTTTATTTGGCCTGGTTGAAAAATTGATCTCATTCATTCATTCATTCATTCATTCAGAGAATTTATACCTTACCTTATACTGGAAATAGCCTCTAGGTAGATTACAACAACAACCAGCAAAATGTTATAAGACAGAACCACCATGATAAAAAAGCAGGCAAGCAGATGAAAAAGAAGATAAATATGAAAAAGGTAAGAGCAACAGATAAAGTACGATGAATTTAGGAACAAATGCATAGCACCAAAAGTACAAGAGAATGGGATTGACTTTACTCGGTGCTTAAAAGATAACAAGAGTGTATAGGGCTTTTTCAGTTTGAGGGCCACATTATCTTCTGGGCAATGTTCTGGGAACCACATGTCAGTGGAGGGCAGGACCAGGTGAATCTTGGGGTCAATGCATAGCCCTAGTTAATATAAGGGGGGTAGGTAATTGAACAGGTCTATTGCTCCTTGGTTGGACAGTGTTCAGCATGAATTGGAGCAAACTGTGGGCAGCAGTGGAAGACAGGAGTGCCTGGCATGCTCTGGTCCATGGGGTCACGAAGAGTTGGACATGACTAAATGGCTAAACAACAACAACAACATTGTTCCTTAGCTTCATCTTCTAATATGGTGAAAAGCTGTTCCTGTAAATTGGACATGTTTGGGAGTTTAAATGATAAATCAATACAAAATTCTACAATCCCTTTGATTCATAATAAATCCTTTGCCAGTAAATATGGGTTGAAAGTTACATTTCTTTCTTAATTGACCTCATGTAGTGAATTTGAGTCCATGAAGAATGAATGTTTCCATGAAGAAAAATAGGACTAGGGTCAATAATTAATTGAAAATTAAGACCACCTACCCACTCCCAGGGTCTAGATGCGTGATCATTATTTTTTATTTCCTTGCCGTTTCTGAATTATTTATTCATTGATGCTTCTTTGTGGTACAGCTTAAAGCAACTCTAACATCAACTAGGACAACTCTGTGTAGATTCCATAATTATTAATGCCACTAAAGAAAACATCCTGTTTTTTAAAAGTCATTCTCCTCACCTCAAACACCAAGCAATGAATTCATAACAACAGTAGACACAGTGATGTTGTGTGACTGCTAGGATATTTTTCTTCTTTGCTATGGAATCCTGATTCAGTTTCAATAGAATCATAGAACTGTAGAGTTGGAAGGGACCCTGAGAGTCACCTAGGACAACCTCCAGGACAGATGGCCATTATGTTACAATATCTTGCTTTTTGCATCCAAAACAAACTTGTGGCAATATTTCCTAGGCTTGCATGGGTCAGTTTACACATATGAGTACCACACACAACGATATGGGCAGAAATTTTAATGTGCACTTGGATCAGGGGGAATTGTATATGAAGACTATAGAAAAAGGGGACGCGGGTGGCGCTGTGATCTAAACCACCAAGCCTCTTGGGCTTGCCAATCATAAGGTTGGCAGTTCGAATCCATGCAACGGGGTGAACTCCTGTTGCTTTGTCCCAGCTCCTGCCAACCTAGCAGTTCAAAGGCAGTGTGTTTACTGCAATGTGTTATATGTAGGGCTGCCTCTGAAGACAGTTTGGAAACTTCAGCTGGTGCAGAATTCAGTGGCCAGATTGCTCACTGAAGCAAGATGATTTGAGCATATTGCATCAATCCTGGTCTAACTGCACTGGCTACCAATTAGCTTCCAGGCCCAATTCAAAGTGCGGGTTTTGATCTATAAAACCTTAAACGCCTCAGGACTGCAATACCTCAAGGACCACCTCTTTCCATTTGAACCTACCCAGACCCTGAGGTCATCTTCTTTGGCCCTTCTTTGTGTGCCTCCTCCTCAAGAGGTCCGGAGAGTGGCAACATGTGAACGGGTCTTCTCTGCAATGGCTCCCCATCTGTGAAATACTGTCTGCAGGAATACACCTGTGGAATACACCTGGCACCTTCATTATACACCTTTAGGCGCCAGGAAAAAATGCTCCTTTTTAACCAGGACTTTGGTTGATTTGATTTACATCCTATGCCCTTTTAAAATGTGTGTGTGTGTGTGTGTGTGTGTGTGTTTTGGGGTGGGTATTGGGTTGTCTAGCAGTGGCCAGAGGATTGGAGAAGATCAGTCTACATCCCAATCCCAAAGAAGGGAAATGCCAAAGAATGTCCCAACTACCGCACAATTGTACTCATTTCACACGCTAGCAAGGTTATGCTTAAAATTCTGCAAGGCAGGCTTAAGCAGTATGTGGACCGAGAACTCCCAGAAGTGCAAGGTGGACTTAGAAGAGCCAGAGGAACCAGAGACCAAATTGCAAACATGCGCTGGATTATGGAGAAAGCTAGAGAGTTCCAGAAAGACATCTACTTCTGCTTCATTGACTATGCAAAAGCCTTTGACTGTGTCGACCACAGCAAACTATGGCAAGCTCTTAAAGAAATGGGAGTGCCTGATCACCTCATCTGTCTCCTGAGAAATCTGTATGTGGGACAAGAAGCTACAGTTAGAACTGGATGTGGAATAACTGATTGGTTCAAAATTGGGAAAGGAGTACGGCAAGGCTGTATATTGTCTCCCTGCTTATTTAACTTATATGCAGAATTCATCATGGGAAAGGCTGGGCTGGATGAATCCCAAGCCAGAATTAAGATCGCCGGAAGAAATATCAACAACCTCAGATATGCAGATGACACAACCTTGATGGCAGAAAGTGAGGAGGAATTAAAGAACCTTTTAATGAGGGTGAAAGAGGAGAGCGCAAAATATGGTCTGAAGCTCAACATCATAAAAACAAAAATCATGGCCACTAGTCCCATCACCTCCTGGCAAATAGAAGGGGAAGAAATGGAGGCAGTGAGAGATTTTACTTTCTTGGGCTCCATGATCACTGCAGATGGTGACAGCAGTCACGAAATTAAAAGACATCTGCTCCTTGGGAGAAAGGCGATGGCAAACCTAGACAGCATCACCTTACCAACAAAGGTCTGTATAGTTAAAGCCATGGTTTTCCCAGTAGTGATGTATGGAAATGAAAGCTGGACCATAAAGAAGGCTGATCGCCGAAGAATTGATGCTTCTGGAGGAGACTCTTGAGAGTCCCATGGACTGCAAGAAGATCAAACTTATCCATTCTTAAAGAAATCAGCCCTGAGTGCTCACTGGAAGGACAGATCGTGAAGCTGAGGCTCCAATACTTTGGCCACCTCATGAGAAGAGAAGACTCCCTGGAAAAGACCCTGATGCTGGGAAAGATGGAGGGCACAAGGAGAAGGGGACGACAGAGGACGAGATGGTTGGACAGTGTTCTCGAAGCTACAAACATGAGTTTGACCAAACTGCGGGAGGCAGTGGAAGACAGGAGTGCCTGGCGTGCTCTGGTCCATGGGGTCACGAAGAGTCAGACACGACTAAACAACAACAAATTGGGTTGTCATTTTTATTATGTATTTTGTGGTTTTATACCTTGATTTTATTCTGTGAACCATCCTGAGACCCCTGAGTATAGGGAGGTATATAAATTCATTAAATAATAAAATAATAATAATATCAATGTGAGTAGATAAATAGGTACTGCTGCAGCAAAGAAGGTAAGCTGCATTTTTGTGCGCTTTGGCTTCCATCACAGTGTCCTGTCACACCAAAAGTGGTTTAGTCACGCTGGCCAAGTGACCCGGAAAGCTGCCTGTGGACAAACGCCAGCTCCCTCAGCCTGAAAGTGAAGATGAGCATCACACCCCATAGTCAAATTCAACTGGTCTTAACTGTCCAAGGGTCCTTTACCTTTTACCTTACTGTAGAAAAGGAAAAGTGTGGTCCCAGTTTCAGAAATAAAGCATTGCATGTGTCTCTGCTAAATCATGTGCTTCTTCATGTTTCTCCTCTGCATCATATACATAAACCTATGTGGGTTGGGAGGAGGCTTCTCACATGTGTGAACGAGTCCAAGCACACTTCACATGTTATGTCCAAGAAGGATTCGATACAGTGAAAAGGTGTGGTGGGATCTGATGTCACTGCAGTCATGCAAAGCTTCCTGGATCTCACCCCCAATGTCAATGCTTTAAACCTAGGAGCCATGGAAGCCTCTGTTTGTAGGCTTTCATAGGACCTAGGTTCTTGCTCCAATGGAAACCTATGATCCTAGAGTTTAAGGGCAGCTGGCACAGTGGGTCTGGGCCACAGAACTAACCTCCCAATACTGTTGTCATTATGGCAAATCTGGATTGTCTAGGGGCAGAGCAGAGTATTGGAGGGAACACTCAATTGGCTCTTCTGGTGTGCTCACACAGAACAAACTTCATCACCACCCTGCATTCACCTCCCTGATTATAATGCTGGTGCTTCTTTCCCATTTCCCAACGTTCCTTTTACACTGCAGTATCTGTTGTGTTTTGCAACTGTGGGTTTGATTTTTTTCTTATGCTGCCACACCATGCTGAATTCTGTTCACACTAAGAAATGTCACTGGACATAAAAACAGCAGGAAAGAATTTTATACTGTCCCAAATTTTGTCATTTTACTTTGCCATGATTTGCCAGGTTAAGGGGACTGCAAACAGATTTTATTCTGGGCCAAGTAACACAGAAATCAACACTACAAATGCAATATAATCCATTAGTTTTCTGGATGTGGCTTTTATGACATGCGAAAGCTCAAATATAATGCAGAAATTAACAGTGAGGGAAACATTGTGGAAATGGAATAAACCACTGTGTGAATGCAGCTGCAGACTACCCAAAATCTAAGCTTAGGTAGCTTTTGGAAGGAGGAGGAATTTGTGTGGTCTACCATACGTTGTTGGACTCTACCACCAATCAGAACTAGCCAACATCGCCAGTGCACAGAGATGATGGACTTTTAGCCCAGCTGGAAAGACACTGGTTATCTACGACTGTTTTACAAGTTTCTTTTTTTAACCTTTAAAACTTGGGCTTAGCCTTTGGTACTCAGATGGGAAATTTCAGGATTTCCAACGTAATTTTCCTAGCTTTTGCAAGGAGCTGTCCTGAACCTTTAAAATTTAGATAGCTGAACAGACTAGTTATGCATGTTTGCTCACTAGTAATCCTCACTGTTTGATATAACTCACTTTTAAGTAAGTGTGTCTCATGCCTGGAGTCTCTCAATATTTCTTCACATAGCAGAGATCAGCACTCTTTTGTCAGCAAAAAAAAAAAGAAACCCACCAGCTATATTTGAAACCAGAGAGCATTATTCAGTAAGCCATATATTTAAAGTTTTGTCCAATGATTTCTTGACATGCAAACCGGAATGCAAATTGATATTTTGTATGTGCAAAACGGAGCTGAAGTTTTAGAACTAGCCAAGGGAATACACCGTTTCTATTCTGCTACCAGAACCAATAGCATAATCCTTTGGGATCTTTGTTTGTTTGTCTATGGTTTGGAAACTCACATAAAAGTAACCTCTCAGCAAATAATGCATTAAACCAAATAATACCTTTTCCTAATCCCTCTAGACCCCTCTACCCCTCAGCCCCCAAAATATATGCAAGGATTTCATTTCCTCATCTGGGGAAAGGAAATTTTCTGTGTCAGTTTAAATAGGATATGAGCAAGCAAGCAGAATAAACCAGTAAAATGTAATTAAGCCATTTAGCACCCCATAAAACAGAATCCCATAAAAAAGTAATGCAAACCACAGGGGTGCAGTCAGTACAGGGCCAAGTGTCTCAGCTGGATTTAAAGGGACACTGTCAAAGTACTACAGTCTCACAGTCGCTGATCTAAAAGAGCAATACCAGATGAAAGGCGCATGGATGTATTTTCTGTTGTAAAACAAGGGCACAAGAGCCAGCTCTCAGTGCAGGGACTGTTTGAAACCATCAACTGTCCATCCCTAACAAACAACCTAAAATTAACCTCCAGCTTTCTTAATGGTAAAAACTGCCTGTTTCACAGCTACCAAGGAACCTGTATTGTTTTACCTGAAGACCAATCATCCTTGTATAGGCCTGTAAGGTCACTTTGATCATCAGGAGAAATTTAACTTGCAGCACCGCACCCTACAGAATGCCCCAGAGTTGTGACCCAAAATGGGCATTTCCCACTATATCCTGTGCACTGGGAAGTGCCCTTCCCTCTGACATACATGAAGCATCATCCATCCTTTGCTTCAGGCATCTTGTAAAGAGATATCTTCTTTGCTCATGCTACCTCTGACTCATAAGATTGGAGCCCTGCTGATACTGGATCTCTCTCTCTCTCTCTCTCTCTCTCTCTCTCTCTCTCTCTTTCTCTGTTTTATGTTGTATCTCTGTTTTTATGATACTGTTTTGTTGTTTTTACGTTCTGCAATTGTATACCGTTTGTTGTTTAGTCGTTTAGTTGTGTCTGACTCTTCATGACCCCATGGACCAGAGGACGCCAGGCACTCCTGTCTTCCACTGCCTCCCGCAGTTTGGTCAAACTCATGCTGGTAGCTTCAAGAACACTGTCCAACCATCTCGTCCTCTGTCGTCTCCTTCTCCTTGTGCCCTCCATCTTTCCTAACATCAGGGTCTTTTCCAGGGAGTCTTCTCTTCTCATGAGGTGGCCAAAGTATTGGAGCCTCAGCTTCACAATCTGTCCTTCCAGTGAGCACTCAGGGATGATTTCCTTAAGAATGGATAGGTTTTATCTTCTTGCAGTCCATGGGACTCTCAAGAGTCTCCTCCAGCACAACTTAGAGATGCTTAAATATTATGTAGTCTAGAAATGCTTTCAAATAAATAAACCTAAATGACAGAATTCAAGTTGTAAGAAATGATGAAATAGAGTAAGCCATGATAAAAAAAATCATCAAAGGGAAGGGTTGTGTGTGTATATCTGAGAGGGGTTTTTATGGGCAAAGTGATAGCTCGTGGTAAAATTTCACTTTATATTTTTATTGTAACTTCTACACAATTGCAATGTAATTACATTCACTGGACTATGAAGTGTATTTAACCCGTGTAGTTAACCCTCCCGTTAGAGACTTATGAACACATTTACAAAAGTTCTATTTTTGAAAAAAAAACACAAAGTACATAGTAATGTCTTCCATTATGAAGCCAGACGCAAGCTATTTAATAATGAAATTAGGCCTCCAATTGTATGAACTAATTTTAATTACAATAAAAAGAGCATAACCTAGTGTAGTTATATTGTAATTACAATGCCTGCAGTTACACTGCAATCATGAGTAACTAGGCAAAGTACAACTGCATTTATCCAGGAAGCCAAAATATCTGGCCTCTCAAAGATTCAGGGTTGTCTCCAATGTTAATTGTACTCGGGGCAGATCCAACTGAATTAATGGCAAATTTAATTCTATTAATTTCACTGGGTTTACTCTAAGTAGACCTTAGTTGGATACAACTCTCAGATATAATTTCACCACCATTAAGCAGTGTGAGAAATATGTGATTGCTAAAGGACAAGTCTGGTTTACAGATAGGTGAGTCAATCTATTTACAGTTTATGTCACTTTCACATATATTGATCCATAAATCCATTTTGTTGTATTTCCATATTAAATTACAAATTTATTTTGTTTTTAATTGCACCAAGTGTGCATTGCAATATACATATTTGTGAATTTATTTTTCTTCAGATGTGTATGTATAATAATAGTTTTATCTTTTAAAAAAAAGAATTCATTTGGATCTTTTATGTGCATTATATGCATTTTCTCAAAATATGCATTTCTAGCCATACTTATTGTAATTTATAATTATAATTATACAATTTTTATGATGCCCTATACCAGCTTGTCTCGGGGCAGTTTTTATCTCCAAAGCCACCTTTTTAAATGTATTTTGATATATTTTAGAGCCAATACACATTTCAGAGTATTTGGGAAGTGCAGAACATGTGTATAATGAAATACTGATCTGCATATGAGTCTGGGAAGTGAAGTTTAAGTTACTTCCTAAGGATAATCAGTAACAAAGCATAAGAGTGGGTGGTATCAGTGTTATTTTTCTAGAAAAAGAGGTGCCAGAACTCACCATGAATGCCTCCCTTGTTCTCTTATAATGACAATGGTGCCCACCTTAGAGGTGCCAGAACTGAGTTCCAGTGAGTTCCAGCTGAAAAGAAAGACCTGGTGGTAACAAACCAAGGTAACGCTAATGTAAAATATTCCATAGACCCCCATTTTATTTCTGTGAATTCATGACAAATCTGTACACAAGCCCTGATATGACAATCCAGCATTCTTCGCCTAGAGAAGATGATAGAAAGATTGCTCAGTAAATAAAACTACACCCTATATGAAAACAAATGTGTGTACAGTAATTACACAGTAAGAATTTCTACTTCTATCCCTCTCTCAGCTGTGGCACATAATTTGTCTTTGACTACTTCCAGGGGAGATCGATGAACAATTGGAGTGAATTAATGCAGGTACGTATTTGCAGCTCAATACCCGTAAAATCATAAAAGACATCTTAATCATACCTCATTGGATTGGTGGAAGACTGACAGCTGCCTTTTCTTGATAATCATAGGATGACCTTAACAGTTCTAAATTAAAGTTTGGATTTTGGTGGGTAACACATCTCAGATCTTGCTTATGTCATCACAGAAAGGTGTCAACTGAATGTATAATTGATATATTGGTGAGAAAATCCATGTAAAAGTTGTTGCCTCTCACCTCCAGACTGTCGTGATATTTGCAGGAGGGATTCACATGCGTACGGGAAATTTAGGTCTGTGAAATTAAAGGGGATCAAAGGGCTCTGACGCTCCATTGTTACAAATCCACCTTTTGAAAAAATCTGTAGCTAGGAAAGTGATGGGGAGCTACAGTGAGGATTGTGGGATGTACAAATGATGCACAGGAAGTCATCTAAACACAGCACAAGCAAATCAGGATGAATGCTCATTGGTGTATAACCGCACCATAAACAAATCAGAATTAATGTTTACCAAGACTGTGCATAGTTTGAACTCCACGTACGTTTTAAGCAAGCTAATGAAAATGAATACTCAGAAAGCAGTTTATCTGGAAAAGCACTAACCCGCTGATAAAGTGGAAAGTCTGTCCGGGAATCTGGGTTTTTTGTTTTTGTTTTCTATATGTGCATTCATATTGCAGAGATCAGAGGCGGAGCTAGCTGTTCCACCACCCGGAGCAGTGCACATGTTGTGCACCTGGGGGCAGGGCTAGCCGCCCATGGGGTGCTGCTGTTGGCAAACACTCCTGGGGGGGCAGACCCCCAGTACCTCTGAGCATCTCCCCGTAGGCATGTCTCTGGAATGACATGTCCCTTCACTCCAGAGTGCCCCTCTGCGACACTTCTCATATGAAAAGTGCACAAAAGTCTTCTGCCATCACACAGCAAGAAGATAGAAACATCCGTAGATCTAAACTATGCTTTATTCACAATATATACAGAGAATCCATAATCACATAATCACATCACATAAACACACTAGCTGGCATCGGCTACGTTAAATCCTAACAGCCACATGCAGCAAGAATCCTAGGGGGTGCCATGCACTGCGAGTGTCCCAGGGGGGCGTGGCGGTGTGGCGATGTCAACCCCCCTCAGCGATGACACCCGGGGCTGGCCGGACCCACTACACCCCCTTCCTTCACCAGTGAGAGAGATCACATTTTGTATATGTTCAGAATATGAAATCCATAGACTGCTAATTGGAGGAAAGGAGATGGAGTATCTGAGAGGTAGCTGAGAAGGAAGAAACTGGATGATTGGAGATGGTGGTAGTGCTCCTAGACAAGACAACTAGGTCTAGCTGATTGTGTGTGCATTTGAGCAAGCAGTATTAAGACTGAGAGAGGGAGGATGTAGAGCATCTGCGATCACCTAACTGGGGACATTAAACAGAGAGGATAGGCAGGGATTTGTCCATCTTCCTGCTGGTTTTGTGTACTCTTCATTAGTTTGCTTCTGTTAACTTTGTTTATTGCTAACCTGCATTGTTTCTTTCACTCAGTCGTCTTCCAGGAAGACTTTCACAAGCTTTTTTTTACACCATGTGTCACACACAGCTTTCAGCAAGATCTACAGAGTGTAGACATATCAGAATTTGTTAAGTATGTAGCAATACTGCCAAGAGACTCCCTTGTTGTTAGTTTAATGTTGTTTCATGTGAATAATGTCTCCAGAACAGCCGTGTTTTTCTTTCAGATGAGGGGGCTGAACACCCCTAGAGCTGACAGCTACATTCCTTCTGTGTTAGAATACAGAAAGCGCCATTAAAATTTTGACATTCTCCACACCTAGCTACTTAATTTATCATGGCGTGCTCCAACCTGAAGTACCAAGAATTCTGCAAATAAGGTGATAAAGGTAAATACTGTGGAGTGGTAAATGTCGTGACTTTAATGGCACCCACTGTAGGTGCCATTTTAACTAGCTGTTTCCTAATGAAAAACGTTGTGCTTTTCTTTTCATGAACTTGAAAGTGAACAAGATTGTTTGGGCCACAACTGAGATGACAAAGTCATCGTGCTCCTGGGCCATGCAGCGGTGATACAACATCTTGACCTTGTAGGGGGGGGTCACCATTCCTTATATACTAGTAAAAGGTCTATCAAGATGATAGGTGCAAGGGGGGATTGGGATGTGGGTGGTGAGCAAGCTGTCCTAAACAACTGCCCATCATCCCAGCAGGAATTTCTTCAAATGACACTGCAAGATCACTCCTTGTTTTGCTAAGACTAAGTTCCTACACTTTGCAGGATGGGAAGTTGGTGATAGCAGATACTCTCCAGTCTTGCTGAAAAATAGCTGCGAAGCAGAAGTTCTGTTTTACCACAAGGTCTCCAAGAGCTCTCTCCAAACTGTTCTGGGCTAGGGCTTGAATATGCATATTGCTCTCATTCTGCCACTGAAAATCCATGGGTTGGAGGCATGGAACAACCAAAAATGTTGGCTGGGGAGGCATGGCATAAGGACTGCTGTCATGGAGTGGCCGAACAAGTGCTATCAGGAACAGCAAACACTCTCTTGTGCATTTTGGATTTTTGAAGGGATATTTACTGAGATTTTTCATGGGCACCATAGGAGATACATGGTGCTATGTTGGTAGCCCTTGATTTTAAAAGATAACTAATAAATCTGAATTGCTCCTGGGATGCAGTCCTGGCTTCCCAAGTATCCCTCACACCCCACTTAGGGAATGCAAGGTGAGGGAGGAAAAAGGAGGGCAAGAAGATGCACCTGTGCTGTGACACTGTTGTCACCACCACCTTGGGAGGCTACATGAGCGTTCCATCACAAAACCACCACTAGGGATGGAGATAAATTCAATTCCGTTTGCATTTAAAGGCGAACCTACCTTATCTTTATCTTATCTTTATCTACAATTTCTGAAACAACAGCTGAACTGAAGCACAGCCATGCTTCAAAACACACATTTCTCTGAATTTTGCAATGCAATTCTCCAGCCAAGTAATATCTATGAAAATGAAAATATTTAGATAATTTGTATGTAAAAATGCATGCATTGGTGAAAGTAATATACAAAAATGTAGTGTGTTAGAGAGAGAAAATGCCTGCAAATATGTTTCTATGGGGGGGATTAGCAATAAAATGCTGATTAATTTCCACAAGGACTTTATCTCCTCCCCCTCCCTCCTCCACACAAAGCAAACTGGTGTGGAAACGTAGAGGACCAAATCTAAGCCTTAAATATTGAGAGAAAAGTAAGATTGATATATTCACCCACTCTTCATTAGCAGTACTACTTCAGAGTGATGAGTGTAGAAATAATATTGTCACATCAGACATGGTGCTTGAAGAAGAAGATGAAGAAGATGAAGACAAAGATGAAGACAAAGACGAAGATGAAGAAGAAACCTTTAAGTTTATGCTGATTGCACCAAACTGCATCTATCAGGTCTGGAGAAAAGGAGTGCAGTTAGCATAAGCAAGTCTGCAGTGTTTCCATTAGGAGCTGATCTAATATCCATCAAAGTCAAAAAGGGGCCTTCCATTAAATTAAAATATGAATGGAGAGCAAAGTTCCTTGGCTGGAGTCTATGAGGCAGAGCTTCATGACTTATTTTCATTATTATTTTGCAGGAGAGCGGGTGGGAAAGAGCAATGAGAAATGAAACTGTGGATGGCACAAAATGGCTGCCCATTGGACTCCTGCTGAAACCCATTTTCAAATGTGTTCAAAGTCCAATTGTCTTCCACTTTTACACTCCACAGAACTATGGGCAAGGCAGACCCTTAAAATGGGATATTCCAAAGTCATTTCCAATCAGTCTAGAAGTTACTGATTGCTCTGCTGATCCCATTCCTGAAGAAGCTACTCTTTTCTGATTCCCTTCCTCTCGTTCTCTTACTTTTTTATCAGATGATGTTCTGAGTATTCATGGAATAGTAACAGCTCTCATTACTGGATCTATGGTGCTAAAAGGACAGACAATTAAATTTTAAATCCATTCTGTGCTGTCTTTATTAATGTCAATTGTGTTGTTTACAATGGCAAAACTGGTCTGCAGCCATTTACTAGTGTTCACTGGGATGTGGTCAGTTGGGACATTCACTCACACAGCAGCATGGAACGCTTAGAGCAGTGTTTTCCAACTTTTTTGGGCAAAGGCGCACTTATTTCATGAAAAAAATCACGAGGCACACCACCGCTGTGTGCGGAGAGGGAGATGTCAGAGCCCTGCTGCTCTCTATGGGGAATCAGATGAAAGCGGACCGCCTGTCCGCTCTCATCCAATCCCATCCGATCTGATCCCCGCCCAGGATGGATGGGAAATAGGGTGGACACAGTCCAGCGCCCGCCTAGTGGGCGAAAATTTGACTTTTTTTTAAAAAAAAAATCTTTCGAATTTTTCAATTTTTCCCACGGCACACCAGGCAACAGTGATTGAAAAACACTGGCTTAGAGGACACAGTAGTTTAAAAGCTAACCCAGAAATTTTATAGTGTCTCTTTTCTTGCTCTTGGCCACCTTGAAATTATTAGCTGTGAGAGTAGGAGACCATTTCCAAAATTGGTCTTAAATCTTATTGTTTGTAAAGGCTTTTTGATGTTTTAAAATGTATTGAAAATGTTTTATTTTAAATTACTATGTGGTTGTTTGACAACTTAGCCTCATTTGGGGAGGAAGAGTGGAACAGAAAATTTATTGGCAACAAAAACAACAACAACAACATCACAAACACAACTGTCCTACTCAAATATTAGGAAGTCCAGTTCCATCAAAACCCTCTTCAGATTTCTGTAAAGGGGACATGCAATAGCACTGCCCTCACCCATTGTTGCTCTTATTTCTCCCCACCAACTGAAGGGTGACTGTGTAAAGTGGAAACTCCCTGTGTACTTTAGAAATCAGTTACTCCTGAAGAGGGCTCTAGTAACTAAATGATATAGTGACACTACTTACATGTTCCCTGTGTTACAGAAGCTCAGTTGGCCCATGCAGCGAAACACTCTTCCAACACAGAATCTGTTGACAGCCTCGCTTATGACTTCCTGGTACCTCTTAGAGATGTTTTTTTATGTCAACAGGCCTTTGCAATTGTTTAATTTTTGTTCAGTCAGCCAGTCAGTCACCTCAATGATTATCTGATTTATTTATTTATTTAAAAGGAATAAATGACGTTTTCTGTTTTATGGTGTACACTATCTTGATATAGTTCACAATATGACAGCATATAAATGTTTGCATAAATAAGCAACCCATCTTTCCTGACTTTTTATTTAAAGAAACAACAATTAACAAAATCAGCATTGTTGAAACACTGTTGATAAACCCAGTAATCCATCAGTCATCTCTAAATCTCAAAGGCTTCCAAATAAATCGTCCCTAAATCCCCAAGGCTTCCAGAGCAAGTGATGATCTGAGTACTAACATTTCTGTCAGTCTAACAAGATGGATCAGGAAGAATATCAATAGTCAAGCCTGGGTTTTCAGGGCAGTGGAAGGGGTTTACCTGAGCCAGACCTTTGGCCTATCTAACTCAGTATTTATTGCCTGCATTGACTGGCAGTATCTCTCCAGGGTTTCATAGAGGGAACATATCCAGCACTACCTGGAGATGCCAGGAATTGAACCTGGGACCTTCTACATTCAAAGCAAGTGCTCTACCACTCTCTCCTGACCCTTTCCTTGAACCATGGTACCCCTTTCTTGTCCCTTTGTATGTTCTCAGTAATAGTCTCATTAATAGCAACAAGACGTTGATTTCAGCTAAGTTTCCCATGCTTAGCTTCAACAGAATACCAGATGTTGTGAGTGCTCCACTCATTCCCATGGATTGTAGCTGAATTCATGCCATGTCTTTTCTCTATCAGGTTTGATATAAAATTGTGCTCCCGACTCCAGATATTCCAGGTCTTGCCCTGAATTATGATGGTTACAGAAACTCACAGCTTCTTTTAGCTCGGTAATCTGAGGGCCTTCTAGACCCCTTGGGGATTTTATGGGTCAGGCCAAAGCATGTTGTGACAAAACAACCCTTTGACAGCACTAGCAAGTACGAAGAAAAGAGAAATGGTTGTGAATAACATTTCATGCTGAAGCTGCTGAAGTTGCCTCCTGTCCCTTAATATCTTGCAAGAAGATTGTTATCGAAGGGCACTGATCCAATACTTGCTCAGAGAAGTAACATAGAAAAGTACATTAGGAAGCTGTAAGCTAGGGACAGCCAATGCAACACACTCTAGATGTTGTTGAATTGCAACCAGCCAGCACGGCCAATGATCACGAATGATGGAATTGAAGTCCAGCAACATCTGGAGGGCACTATTTTGGTCCACCCTTCCATGAGCTGTTCAACTACGGTAGCATCAGTGGGTAGGGCTTTGAGGGAGAAGTCCAGGGCTCCACTTACCCAAATGAGCAGAAGCTTATCCAATCCATGGAGACTTCTGATGCTCCCCATGCTGTTGGCGGTGACTCTTTTAGTGGGTGGTCCATCTCATCTTGTCCATCCCCACTTCTATTTGGTTCTGTTGGCTTCGTGGTTTGGCACTCAGACAGGCACACCATACTAAAGATGAGAAGCAGTGCAAACTTTGGCTTGTATTACAGCAGCAAAAACAAATTCAAGGATCTGGTGACTAGGATTGGGTGGATGCCCCCGTATGAAGTATTTTAAGTAGGGCTGTTACATCCAGTTAGTTAATCAATTGTATTGATTAAATACTTTTTCAAAGAATGAAATGTGCCCTTAGGTGATCGAACTTCCATTTGTTTGAATACTTTGAGTTATTGTGGGTGACAAGCACCTGCTTAAAAGTATTATTTCAACATCACATACCATATTCACTTATCATGAATAATATTCTAAATTTTTCATTAAGAACCTTTGTCATTTGTTTACCAACTCATGAAAATGGAAGGGCGATTATAGGAAAACACATTTGCTTATATAGAACACCCATGATTTTCTTTTAGTTACTCATTGGAAATACTTTATCATTGATCACATTGATCTGACTATCCTTAGAAGTTAGAATTGTGGGGCAGCAACAGATAAATCAGGAATGATTCTTCTGTCATACATTGAAGAATGATACATTCTGCCTATAATTAATTAAGTCAGCACTGTTCCAAAATCTACTGGGATGCCTATATTATCTACACATTTTCCTGTTTACATTAATCTGCCTACTGGGGAAAGAAAACATTGAAATGATGCTAGGTGATGTGGAAGCTCCACTGGTGATGTTGTCTATGCACACATGAAAATCAATACTTGAAGTAATTCACATTCAAGTGTGAATAAGTCTTCAATCCTGAACACGTTTTGTAAGGCGTAAGTCCCATGAAACCCAGATGTCACATAATACCTGCTTTGCATTTGTAAGAAATCAATATTTTAGTGTGGGAGCACCTATGCTCTAGTTTACTGTCGATACGGCACATTGGCCCTCTTGCTGACTGATGTGGCATAAGGCAGCTTCCCATGGATCATAGCCAACATTAGTAATTTCCACAAATGCAGCATAAATATTAGAAATATCTTCTCTACAACTGACCAAAGCACATACCCTGACTTCTCCATAACAGTTCCCGCACCCAAAAAATGGGAACAAACAATTATTTCTGCTGGCCATATGCTGCACCAGGGGTAGCCAACACCGTGTCCTACAGCTCCCACCATTCCTGACCAATGGCAATGTTGGGTGGGACTGATAGGACTTGGAGTCCAGCAACATCTAGGACGTTGCATTGACTTCCCCTGCACAACACAAATTTATTAACTTGGTTGCCTTTTTCCCAGGAGAAAGAGGTTTTGTTCAGCTTCCTCTGCTTTGATGGTCTAGCGTTTCAGGTAGAAAACATTCTTATTATTTGTTGCTTTGTTTCTTGCTTAATTAAAAAACAGCAACCCAGGAGCCTGTCCATTAACAGCCTCGCTTTGCTGTTTCAAGTGGGAACAGTATTTTGTTTCTATCAAGTGTACTTTGGCAAACAGTCCACTCTGACATCACCATGTCAATGCAAATGAATGATCAAGGACCACTTCTAACTTGAAAAATGTATGGAGATAAAACACTTGAAAAATTGAATAAACAAAGTGGTGGACCCATGGAAGCTTGGGTGAAGCTTGGGTCTAAACAGCAGTCTCTCTAGGCAGAGTTTGTTTTATAGAGCTTTTGTTTCATAAGAAGCTGAATAAATGAAACACCCAGCATTTTTTGTTATCTTATTCTGTCCCCTCATGGTTGCCTTTAGGTGAAGTTTCCAAAATATGGATTTAGCATGCACACCTTCAGATCTCGAATGTCCTTTGACTATCATAAAATGAATAGCTCTCTACACTTAATCCATAGTACTTTGGGTTTGATCCAGAAGGCAGTGAGTCCAGGGAAGTGGGAGAGAAACAAACAAAAAGGCAAAAAGTATTGTGCAGCTGTGTTTAAGCTGTTGCACAAAGTCTGTGTTGTATCTGATGTGTCCAACAGATTTTTGCAGGTGGGTCATGCCTTACTCCATGCATGCCTCCATGGAGTAGTGCAGAGGTGGGGCTCCGACAGGACTGGGATCGTATTATGAGAGCAGGGAGGGACTGAGGCTTTTAGAGTGCCTTGGCTATGAGGGTTCAGTGCCAGTTTCCCATCATCTTTATTAGAGCATCTACTGGGCTACTTGGGACGTGGGTGGCACTGTGGGTTAAACCACAGAGCCTAGGACTTGCTGATCAGAAGGTCACGGTTTGAATCCCCGCGACGGGGTAAGCTCCCGTTGCTTGGTCCCTGCTCCTGCAAACCTAGCAGTTCGAAAGCACGTCAAAGTGCAAATAGATAAATAGGTACCATTCCGGCGGGAAGGTAAATGTCGTTTCCGTGCGCTGCTCTGGTTCGCCAGAAGCGGCTTAGTCATGCTGGCCACATGACCCAGAAGCTGTACGCCGGCTCCCTCGGCCAATAAAGCAAGATGAGTGCCGCAACCCCAGAGTCGGTCACTACTGGACCTAATGGTCAGGGGTCCCTTTACCTTTACCTTACTGGGCTACTTGGGTCACTGGCTGACAGGGCTGGGAATGATTCTCTTCCTCCTAACTGCAATTGGCCCTTGGTGACAGTGGCATTCTCTCCTCAATGAAATGCTTTTTGAACACGATTGCATAATTTTGTCACAGCTTGGGGCAGAAATGGCATTGTGCAGAATAAATGTAGCAATGAGGGGTGCACAGGGGACATGTGGGGAAATTGGCTCAGGGCATGCCTTAGGCTTAAGTAGGGCCACTGTCTATCTGGAATCTGTCCCCCCCCCCCTCCAGTTGCCCAGTGAGATTCTGTATGCTTAACTTATACCACACCAGGATTCAGCACTGGGCAATTCTCATGGTGGTGGTGTGGGTGCTTCCCAACCCTAAGCAGAATGCCATTCTATCAGCAAGAACCTGAGTGGAACAAGGAATGGTCCTTCAGCCTGCTGCCATGCCAACCCTGCTTGCCTGCTGTTTAACCAATAAAACCTGTGGCCTGCTTTTACCCACCTCTGAGGTCCAGACTGTGTTGTTTCCACCTCTCTCTTGAGCTACAAATATGCATTTGCCTGCTCAAACTCTGATTGCTGCTGCATTTTGTGTGTGCACAAGGTTCTTAGGTGCTCTTGAAAACAACAGAAGCCTTTTCCTGAATGCCGATGAGGTATCTCTGAATCTTTGCTTTTTACTGCTGTTTTATTTCCACTCTTTTGGCATAAGAAATGAACATGTGGTGGAAGTATGCATGGAAATAAAAGGTGACATTATTAGCAAAAATTAAATAGAACTGGATTTCTTTCGGTGAGCGTATAGAATTGCAACCGCTTCCTTTCCTGACAGAGAGGTAGCTTTTCATTGTTTGCTTGTCATCCCATCCATTATCTAAACAACCATATCCTTAAAAAAAAAAGTCTTATGGCACCTTATGAATAAATTTATTTTGCTACTTTTCTTAAGGTAGCCATCCTTGAACAAATGTTCAGGCTTATCTGCTTGGGTCTGAATGACGACAATAGCTTGCTGCTCAACTACAAGATGTTAATTATCACATATCATCACTTTGAAAAGAGCATTATAAACTCTTTGCCTGTCATAACCCTTTCACATTCTCCATGCTTTTATTCTTAATGTCATGAGTAGGACATTTTATCCTAATTCTTAGCCTTTATTTCAGTACACAAAATAACTTATCTGCTAGTTGGGTATTTTTTCTCATATATATATGTACTACAATTAACAGTATGCATCAACACAAAGTACATGTGAATAAAGCAGGTGTCTCCTAAGAATCTAAATGTAGGATTCAGTTTCTTTTCTATCCAAATTCCATTATTATACCCCTGCCATGACTTTATAAAGAGGACTTTAATCAGCATACTACATTATATACCTTAGGGATCCATGTGTGCGTGTGTGCGCTTCTGGATGCACACGTCGGACACATTAACATTGCATGCCCTCAACCTAGAGGACAGTACCAGCATCACTTAGCTTCAGCAAACGAAGGCCTTCTGAGCATCCTCAAAGCATCATTTTTATCAGAGCAACTGATGAAGGCAGAAGCTGGAATGTTTGCTGTAAGAATTTAACATTTCTGCTTTGTTAGTCACTGTAATAAGCAGATGTTTTTAGTGATTAACTGCATCGTGCCAGGATCCAGAGCAAATGTGTGTGAAGTGGTATGCTGGGGTGTGTTTGTGTGTTATGTTTTTGAGAACTGCAGTGAGTGCTGTTGCCTGGCAGCAGCAGGGAAAACCTTGCTTCCATCATGGGCTGAGTAAGATCCTGCTACTCAGCCTTTCCTCTGTTGCTTCTGAGGACAATAGCAATGAATGCCAAAGCTGAGGGCACGGCCATAGCTCAGGATCATGCTTTGCAAGCAGAAGGTCCCAGGTAGAGCCCAGAAAGAGAAGCCTGGGCTGAAATCCTGGAGGATTTCTGCCAGTCTATGTAAGCAATACTCACCTAGGTGGACCAGTGGTCGGACTTGGTACAGTGGAATCTCGGTTTTCGAACGTCTCGGCTGCTGAATGTTTCAGAAGCCAAATGCCAAAAACCCAGAAGTGAATGCTTCCATTTTCGAATGTGCCTCAGAAGTAAAACAGCTTCTGAGGCACGTTTCTCAATTTTCCCCATTGAACTTGCTAGCAGCCCTTTGATCCTTGACTTTCAAATGTTTCAAAAGTCAAATGGACTTCCGGAACGGATTACGTTCAAAAACTGAGGTTCCACTCAGTGGTGGAGCTTCATGGTCCGGCACTGGGGGGCAGAGAGCAGGTAGGGGCAGGGCTGGCGCATGTCCTGTGGCAGGGGGCGCCGCCCACACTCCTCTTCCTCTGCCAGTGGTTCCACTGTATAAGGCAGCCAGCTTTACATGGGAGAGTGGGAGCAACAAGAAATGTACCAGCCTTTTCACCGACTATCACTTTTTTGCGATAATTGCTTGTAAAGCATATTGTGTGACCTTCAGAACTCTAAAGTAGAATATAAGTATTTTAAATAAAAATAACACGTTTTTATATAGCGTCATCAAATGTAGTTTTATGAACAACCTTATGTTAATGCAGCACAGTAAGGGAGATATGAAAAAGTCCAATATAAGATTAGAGTATTGTGTCTAGGTATAGAGTTTACATAATGGTAGTCTTAAGAAGGTAAAGGTAAAGGTACCCCTGACCATTAGGTCCAGTCACGGATGACTCTAGGGTTGCAGCGCTCATCTCGCTCTATAGGCAGAGGGAGCTGGCGTTTGTCTGCAGACAGCTGTGTGGCATGACTAAGCTGCTTCTGGTGAACCAGAGCAGCACACACAAACGCCGTTTACCTTCCCACAGGAGCGGTACCTATTTATCTACTTGCACTTGACATGCCTTCAAACTGCTAGGTGGGCAGAAGCTGGGGCCGAACAATGGGAGCTCACCCCGTCATGGGGATTCAAACTGTCAACCTTCTGATCGGCAAGCCCTAGGCTCTGTGGTTTGTTATTTGTTATTCATGCCATCCTAATGGAATTATTGCCACATTTACTGAACAAAGTTAGCATTTAGTCAAAAGTTCCCATCACAAGGTTTCCTGTTCCTTTTTAAAAATAATAATCATGATTTATTTTTATCATTGATGTCTAGTCTTGTGGATAGAGGGTTAAAAGGTTTTCTAGCCATTAAACACATACTGGACAGTGTATATTTTATTGTTTCAGAGCCATGAAAAAGAGTGTGCATGTAAGGAATGGGAACTCATAACAGAGCGCTCATAAAAAGAAGATGAAATAAATTGAAGAAAGATGAAGCAATTGCTAGCTACTTTCTTGAGAAGCTAATAATCTTTATCTTCTTCTCTTGAAAAGCAGGAGGAGCACCATGAACTATGAATAGCATTACTGTAGGTACGTCCAGGATCTGCAACAGAACCAACATTATTCACATTGAGATAGTTCTATGACGCCAGTGTACTCATGTTTCCTTTAAATCAGGGGTCGGCAAAGTTTTTGTGGCTTGGGCTACTTCACAGTCCCACAGACGCTCCTTCCGGCACAGAGGAGGTGTGCACAGCTTCCCATTGGAGCTTCCTGCAGCCAATGGGAAGCCAGCCAGTGTTGCAGAAGGCGGTCACCGCTCTGCTCTGCACCGGTTTAGCACGGTGCACAACAGACAACCGAGCAGGTGGCGGGGGTCCCCGAGTGGGCGGGAGGGGTCCAGGGGCCGGTTAAATGACCCCCATGGGCCACTTGTGGCCCATGGGCCTTAGGTTGCCAACCCCTGCTCTAAATCTTTATGGTGGTGATGTTTGAACTGAGGGAGTTTGGGACAAGAACTCCCTCAGTTTGAAACACTTCCCCTAATATGAAACAATGCCAGGCCCTTCCAAATCTGACTTGGTTCTGGGATTCCCCACCTATCACCACCACCATTGCCAGCAAGCCTTCATTCCCTGGCTCCATTTCCCCATTTTCCAAATGTATCTGGCCAGTGCGGTAGGCCACAGGAACAGGGACAGCAAGGTGTCTTTCCTCCTCCCTCACCTCTCTAGAGGCTTCTACTTGGCCTCTTCTGTGCAGGCCTAGAAGGCTTAGACAAAAGGAGCCATAGGAATCATAGCAGCAATGGAGAACTATGGTTCTCAGTTACCTTTGTGCTCAGGGCAATGTCCTTGTAGCATTCTGTGTACCAGGAAGAGGAAGAGGACAGGATGGAGGGGGGAGAAGGCATGCTACTTCTCTTGTTCCATGGCCAAGGAAGGAAGAGTTCATGGGAAAAGGGGGAGAGGTGAATCAAATAGGCCTTGAGGTATCCTTGAAGATGGGTGCTTTTAATAGATGCTTTATATTTATATATAGTACTGGCTGTTTTTAGCTGTTCCTGTTTCATCTGTAAGCCATCTTGATTCCTTTTGCAGGGGTATTTCATGTATTTCCAGTTGCCTCCAATTCTAAAAATGAAATTTAAGAGGAATTTGAACTAAGGGGAAGAAGGAAAACTTATGAAGAAATCCCAGATGTTATTAGGATGAGAATAATTTCTGCAGAATTCATACATCTCTAGAAGAAGCTGTAGTCCTCCTCCAACATTATGTATCAAATACCCATCTGTATTCTCAATTGTATCCAATGTTAGTCCCGTTCAGAATAGATCCATTGAACACAATGGAAATTACTAATTTATGCCTTTTAATTTCAATGGGAGTATAATTTAGTCAGATACAATCTTCTTGGGTTTAAGTTTTCTCTTTGTCTTGCTGTTATTTCCTGATAAATAATCTGTGGATGGCATGTCCTTTTGGCCTAAAACCATGTTTCCTTCAACTGTTTTCAACAAACATTTTCTCCATCATTTCACTTCCTTCTGTCAAATATACTTATGCCAGCAATCAATTAAATTCAGGCTGACAAGGGCCAGAGATGCATTAAGCCTGAATCTCACATAAGTTCTCAAACAAATAGGTTTTCAGCTATGGCATTACCATGGATGTATACACCTGAAAATAAAAATATTGCCTCTTCGCAGCTTCTTCAATAACAACTCAGTGAACTGGATTTTATAAGGATAGAAAAGACCTCTGTCTTTCCTATCACTAGGCTGTACCACTTCTGTCAAACTGGTGGTAGCCTGTACCACTTCAGATTGCAAATGGAGGCTCATGATGGAATACCCATGTGAAAAAGAAACCTGTAGCATGTTAACAACAACAACAACAACAACAACAACAACAACAACAATAATAATAATTTATACCCCACCCATTTGGCTGGGTTTTCCCAGTCACAACAAAGACATGCTAGAACCCTTCTTCCTTTTATATAGCCTTCTCCCCAAGGAAGTAATATTTTTGTATGGAGGAGTATTTAATCATAACATCCCCCATTTGCAGTCTGAAGTGGCACAGCCCAGGTACAGGCCTGTGTTAGACCAGGAACAGATCTATGGATGGGATTCTGTTTGGTGGTAAGTACAGTTACAGAAGGTTGGATATCTTTTTTTACTAGTTACATCTAGACATCCTTTTTTGTCTTCCAAATCTACTCAAAGTAATGACTTAGTTATATGGGTTCCTCAAAACAGTGGCACAGGGAAGGGATGAATAAATCTGTCCATTTCAGTTTCCATTTTTTCTGACTGAAGCTCAGTTCACCACCATTCCACAACAGTTTGTGACTTAAAAAAGAAAAGAAAGAAAC
This sequence comes from Podarcis vaucheri, assembly GCF_965113315.1. Taxonomy (NCBI): domain Eukaryota; kingdom Metazoa; phylum Chordata; class Lepidosauria; order Squamata; family Lacertidae; genus Podarcis; species Podarcis vaucheri. The sequence goes on from NC_138767.1 coordinate 20,753,238, forward strand.
CTAACAAAAATGTGTGCATTTGAGTGAACATTTATCATAATATACCTATTTGTGGTCCCAGTTGCAGTGCCACCCTCCCCGTGCAGTGGCTATAGCTAAGTGTGGCATTCGTACAGAGCCCCCGGTCGTTTCACGGATTATTGACCTGTACACCACTACTTTATTCTTCCGCTGCCACTGATTTTGTGGGAAAAACCCAGGGTTCCCCGGTGAAGTATTGAGTCTCAGTCAGGTAGAGATAACAATGAAGATTAAAGTTTATTTCAAACACAAACAAATTTTAAAATATATTTGAAACGCTGACACTCTATTCCCTCTCAGTCTTGTCCCTGTCTCTAACTCACTCTGACTCCTCTATCTCCCCCCCCTCCAAAGTACCAACCGAACTAACAGTCAAAACCTCTGGGCTGAGCCTCAAAATCAGGTAGGCTCCACCTCCGGGCTTTCTTATTGGTCAGCCTATTAACCCTTTCTCTCCCCCAATACAAACATATCCCCAAAGAACGGGCAAACGCCACACTAAAGTATAATGAACAAATTCAAGCAGACAACGGTCTGGGCTAGAAATGTCCACAACTTGATGGATTCCAGATGTAGGTGGGTTTTGGCTCAGGCATTGGGTGTCTAGTGGACTCCTGACTGACCTGTTTGAATTTAGGAATTGGGCAGGCAGTCCTGCACTGCAGCATGACCAGCCAGGGAGATTCCCAACAGCTGACCAAGACTCTGTGTCCCAGCTGCCCAGCATGGCAGCTGCCATTTTGCAATCAATTTCCCCCAGTATCATTTATGTTTGTGTGTTGTTGTCACTCGTATAAGCACCCTTATGCCCACACTTCATGTGATACAGGCATTTTTGCACATAGTGTTTGCCAGGAGAACTGCATCATAAAATTTGAAGAAGTGCACATTTCGAAGGAAAGCTGTAATTTGGTTCACATATTGATTTAAGAAGTGTGAATTAGATATTTTCTCATTAAAATGCAAACAAAATCAAAATTCTCCTCTAACCATAGTTATATACAAGTCCTTCTTGTATCCAAAACAAAAAAAGATCAAAATCCAACATTTCTATCTGCTTATGTGACACATAGCATCTTTGAAGGCTGCCATTTAACCAGTTCTCCCATTTACTTGTCCTTTTCTATGCTTCCTTCCTTGGAAGTGTAGCTATTGAGTGAAGGGCAGCAAGAACTGCTGCCTAAGGAAACTGTCAGATTTCCATCAGTTTATCATCAATTCCCAAATCAACATACAAACAAGCCTCTCCCTTCCAAAGGAGCAATAAATTGCTTTAGTGAAAGATCATATATTGTCCAACACACTAGGAAGCCTGACTATTGCAGGGAATTGTTGTAAACAAACTGCTCTATTTTCTGTGTATATATGAGCCTTCTCAGCTAGAGCTGGGGTGAAGTTTATAAAGGTTTATTTGGGGCAAGTGATGAACTGGATTAAGTGTGTGTATACAACAGATGTGTGTTCCATTTTCAGTTCTTTAGTGAATAGAATAAAAACATAGCACCAGTGCTTGTTAGTGAGCCAGAAACCTTGAAAAGAACCAAGTAAATGTTCAGATTATATAAAAGAAACAGATGTTTGCATTGGTCAGGTGTGGGGAAGCTTTGGTCCTCCAGATGTTGCTGAGCTGCATCTCCCATCATCCAAGGCCATTCCCCATGCTTGCTAGGACTTATGGAAGTTGTAATTCAGCAGCATCAGAAGGTTTGAAGGTTCCCCACACTTGGCAAAGATAGTATGGTAGCTGTTGAGTAGACTGGCCACTTAGCCACCACCACCCCAAAAGGAGGACAAAGTAATACAAATTTGCATCATTTACATGTATAAGAAAATGCACATTTAGAAATAATCACTGGGCTTTAAACAGAAATACAACTCACATGCCAGAGCATTGAGAAAACAATACAGTGAATCAATAATGTTTTTATTAAAAAAAAATTTGCAAAAGTTGCAGGTAAAGATAGAAAACACACACACACACACACACACACACCAAGAATGGGGCAAGATGTTTATTCAACAGAGATCTGATTCTAAGGAAGATCTATGAGAGGATTTGAGAAAGGAAGATGAAAAAAGGGTTAAGCTTCTATCTTTCTTATATCATATTGGAAAACAGACAGACCATTTCCCCAGATATATATACTGTAAATTAAAGATCTAGGTGTATTTTCACAACCTGTTTTGCATAGAACATAGGAAGCTGCTTTATATCAGGTTAGACCATCTATCTCAGTTTTGTCTCTACTGATTGGCAGTGGCTTTCCAGAATTTCAGATCAGGGTCTCTCCCAGCCCCACTTGGAGATGCAAGGGATAGAATCTGGGACCTTTTGCATGCAAAGCAGATGCTGTACCACTTAGCTACGGTCCTTCCAAATCTGCAAGTGCAATCCACAGAGAAAAAGGTGGTATTTGAAGCAATCCCAAATACCAAACTCCAGTCCCACTACTGTAATTTGCTCTATGTGGGGCTGCCCTTGAAGCTGTCCCAGAAATGCAGAATGCAGCAGCGAGGCTCCTCACGGGGTCTCTGCCATGGGGCCATATTCACCCAGTGCTTTTCCAGCTGCACTGCTCCTGGTGGAGTACAGGGTCCGATTTAAGGTGCTCGTTTTGACATTTAAAGCCCTTCACAGCCTAGGACCCTCGTACCTACGGGACCGCCTCTCCCGGTATGCCCCACGGAGAGCCTCAAGGTCCATAAATAGCAACACCCTAGTGGTCCCGGGCCCTAAGGAAGTTAGATTGGCTTCAACCAGAGCCAGGGCCTTTTCCACTATGGCTCCGCCCTGGTGGAACACTCTGCCTCATGAGACCAGGGACCTGCAGGATCTGATTTCTTTCCGCAGGGCCTGTAAGACAGAGTTGTTCCGCCTGGCCTTTGGCTTGGAGCCAATTTGATTCCCTCCCTCTCTTTCTTTTTTCCTTTCCTTCTCCAGTTCTACAATTCTATGATTCCTCCTGCGATGAGGCTACATTTTAAAATTTTAATGTTGTATTTTAATTTTGTTTTTAAGTTGTAATCATTCAACTTGTTTTTATTATTGCTTGTAAGCCGCTCTGAGCCCGGCCTTGGCTGGGGAGGGCGGGGTATAAATAAAAATTATTATTATTATTATTATTATTATTATTATTATTATTATTATTAATTTATCTGAGGATTACACCCACCCCTTTTGTGGAACACAGTGCTAATAGCTCCCAAGAACTTTAGTACGTCCAGTGCTTTTTTTCTTTAAAAAAATGTTTAGGAGTATTCTCATTTTCCTACTCAGATTGAAATACTGCCCCTCAATGAGGCCAAACTTAGATTCACAAAATGTTTAGGATTATGCGTCCCCCCAGAAAAAAAGCATTGAGTACGTCTATGTCACAGGACAGCTAATGTCCCACCAACTACCAAATAACAAAAACCCCAGTATATTACTCATTATAAATATTTAGCCTCCAGATTCCTTACAGTTTGATTAAAGCAGCTGTTTTATTAACAATGTATAATAAAAGAAAGTTATTTCTCATTTCTGATATTTATAGAACTGTTCAAATACACTTACAATAATGAAAACAGAGTACAGATTATGGTAAAGTAAATGAAGTCAGTTTAGTTAATCATCATTTTTACAAAGTTGCAAATTAACATAACAATGACAACTAGAGTTGTCACTGACTTAATAGCCAGTGGTTAAATACTCACAATTAATCATTATTAATACATAATTTGTGGTGATCAATCATGTTTGACAGTGCAACCAGAGCTGGCCACTTCAAAGGGCATTAGTAATTGTACAGAAGCTATGGAAACTTGTTCCTTAATTTCCTATTCTAATCTACTATTATGAGTCATCATTGACACATGTCTGGGTTTGCTTAGACTTGTGTCATCAGAATTAACCTTGACAGGTGAGAGGTGAGATTTAACAGAGACATACAAATTGAATGCATGCCCCATGCTTGTCTCGGACATCTGCCTATTTGCAGATTATATCTGATGCTTAAATGCTGAAACCATGTGGCTCCTTGTCAGCAGGATCTCCCTTGATGTTCCACAGTAACCTTTAAACTCAAGTCTGATGACAATATGATCCGTGTACCAAATTAAAAACTGCAGATAGCACTTTTTCCTGGGGCTACCACAAAAGTATACAACTTTACTGCACTGAAAAATCAACAGTTCTAAGCATGGACTTCTTATAGTTCATGAATGTAGAACACATTGCCCTCCAAATGCTGTTGGAATCCAACTCCCATCATTCTTGAAAATTGGCCATGCTGGCTGGGACAGATGGGAGTTGGAGTCCAATAACATATGGAGAACCACAAATCCCCAACCCCATTTTAGATGCTCTATATTACTATCTCTTCTTCTATAAAATATCTGTATACCACTATTCTTTCTTTAAAAAAATAAATCAATGCAATTTCAACTAAATTAAGGTGGCTATAGGCAATTCGGTTGATTTTATTAAGAAGGATAAGCACACTAGACTCCTGGGACTCAGCTAGATTGGCAAAGAAAAAGCGTTTTATATGCCTTGTATATGCTATATAACACTGTGACACCAGATGGCTCTGTGGAGTCCTGTCTTTCCCCACCAGATTTCCCTGTATGAGTTTACAATGCATTTAACTGAATCACTTCTTTGACTAGATCCAGCCCTGGACTGAAGTTAAAACTGAAACAATGAATGGCAGGGCAGAGGTGGAGAAAGGAAATAGGAAAACTTCTGGTATTAGATATTGTGCCTGCCAATTTTTATATATGTATATAACCTATACTACACATTGGGTGAAAGGGGAATATGCTAGACAAAATCATTTCAGTTTACAGGAAAAATATATCACAAGAGGGTTTCTCTCCCTCCCAATAGAAGTGCATAATTCACTACAACATTCTAGCATTTTCTTGTGTGTTATGCCCTGTAGTTCCATGCACATGGGTATGCAGGTGTAGCAGTGTGAGCAAAGAGCTGTAAGGTACTTAAGCACCTCCCTGGTGTCTCTGATTTTCCTATACAGATGTCCTCTGCTGATATGGATTGGGAATATTGCACTCTGGCAACATTGGAGCTCTTATGAAACTTTGGATTAGGCAAGATGCAGCCCAATACATTTTGGTGCCTGAAGCGGAAAAGCAAATGGTAACCCATACAGATGTGCAAACAAATCAAGGTGTATTGTACCCAAGGCTGATCAACCTGGGAGGAGGAAAGGTCCATGGTAAAAGAACAGGTTAATCAGGTAAACAGTGTTGGATGAGGCTGGTATATTGTACCTTTTAATATACTTTCCCATGCTATATTCCTAATGTAACAACAGGAAAACACTTTCTTCATGCTACCCATCCTAACTGAATTTCTATCTCTCCACCTCAACTCCCATCATTTACTCACTCACTCACTCACTCACTCACTCAGTGTTTGTTCATGCCTCTTTTTCCATTTCCATTCTTATCTATGTCTACCATTGACACTGAATCTTCTTTACCTAGCTCCCTCTGGGTTTTAGAACCCATTGATCCCTCTTAGCCCTTATGGGACACAGAAATTACCCCCGACGCTGCCCCCAGGGAAGTGTACAAAAATGCAGATATAGGGTAAAATGTGCATATATACATAAGAATACAGTGGTGCCTTGGTTCTCATATTTAATCCATTCCGGGAGTCCATTTGACTCTCAAAACTGTTTGAAAACCAAGGCATGGCTTCCGATTGGCTGCAGGAGCTTCCTGCTCTCAAGTGGAAGCCACGTAAGCCACATTGGACGTTTGGCTTCCCAAAAACGTTTGCAAACCGGAACACCCACTTCTGGGTTTGTGATGTTCGGGAGCTGATTTGTTCGACAACTAAGCTGTTCGACTACCAAGGTACCACTGTATTAGGAAAGTCGGCTGGATCAGGTCAGTGACCAATGAAGTGCAACATCCTGTTTGTACAGTGACCAACTAGATGCCTGTGAGAAACCCACAAGCGGAACCCGAGCCCAACAGCACTCTCCCTTCCTGATGTCTCCAGCAACTCAGAAGCATTGCTGTCTCTGACTGTGGAGGCAGAGCATAGCCATCATGGCTAGTAGCTTTTGATAGTCTTACCCTCCATGATTTTATCCAATCCTCTTTTCAAGCTATCCATGTTGGTGGCCATCACCGCCTCCTTTGCGACGAAGTGCCATAGTTTAACTGTGTGCTGCTTGAAGAAGTCCTTCCTTTTATCTCTCCTAAATCTTCCAACAGCCAGCTTCATTAGATGTCTATGAGTTTTAGTATTCTAGTGTCGTGCCTATATTAGTGAAAATAATATGAAAGTGAATTACATTAGGCAAAATTATGAACGAACATGTCTATGCAGGAGGAATTCTCACTAAAGTACTGGTGAAGTTTCATAAGGACTCTTTTTTTAAAAAAAGAATGGCAAACTGATGTGGCTATGTAGGGAACACATGAAGTGTTAGAATTCCTGCTCCATGATTGAAGTCATGGGATTTTTGTCTATCACATGACGGTATATGTTTTGACTCCACAGAGGGGGAAGTGATGGAGACAGGATGTTTGTGTTACTGTGTTCCGTGAAGTGGGACTATTGTCCTTTGTTCTTTTCCCCTTTTGCTGTCTGATGCTAGAGAGAGGGGGAGCCATGTTGCAGTGCTCCATGTGTGTTTATATGTAAATAAAGTAGATTAGCCAAAATGCTGAGTTGCTGAGGTCTGTTACGCATGATGAGCAAACTCTGCGGATCCCTAAGTGTGCCGGTGTCGGTTGGCATCGGTCGCTGTGATGTTCAGGCTGAAGAAAGCTTTTGAAGCTCCCAAACGATCAACCAGGAGGGAGGGAACATGCCAGTCGGGCATGTGTCTCTACCAGGGTCCTACTCGCGTGTAGGCTGAGCTCCTGACATGAAGAGCTGTGGGGGGTGTTAGGTCCTGGTGCATGAGCAGAAGTCTGCTGAGGAATCAGAAGTCTGTCCTACTCACACACAAGCAGCACTGAATACAACCCTTTGCTAATTAAACTTATTTTCTTGGCTGTGGGGGATGCCAAACACAGCTCTTTACAGATATGGCTCAGTCTTACTCTGCAATGAACAAGTTATTCAAATTCTGCAGTTATTACACTTCGGGGGGGGGGAGTTCTCATGAGATTTGGAAAGAACACTCATAATGAGTTAGGACTTGGGGCTCCTTTTGCTTTCTTTGTTTCTCAAACTTTAGTATGAAATTTGGAAATTCAGTACACTTACAAAAAGTGATGCAGTTTGCTAGCAGGCATCTTTTGAAGTTAAAGGTCTTTATAGCCTGCTGTAGAACTGACAAGTGGACTCCATACCAATATTTTAGTTTCTGCAAGAAAAGCAATATAGCTGTTTGGAAGCAACTGTTTGCACCTATATCCTCTCACTCTGTGACTATCTTTAGGAGAAGGTTTCAGAATAATATGCACAGACAGCTTTTGTGTACATTTTGAAACTGAAGCTTTGACAAGAGATAGTGGTACACTGTGTATTCTCAGAGCAAGATAAGAGTAGTAGGCAGGTCACACAACAGGAAAGCCATCTTACTTGTCATTAGTATCTGTACTTTTAACCTCATATTGTCAAAAACAGTAACCTGGTTTTCATATAATGTGCCTAAACAATTGGGAAATGTTCAAATATCATGGCTATTAGAGCCTTTTTAACAAACTCCCAGGTTAAAAATGAAGCCACAATACAACTAATGACATATGAAAAAATAATAGCAGGAGAAAATATAATAACAAAAGGACTAATATCACCTTTGTATAATTCTATTATAGAGTTTCAATTCTGCTCCCAGCAAAATTAGATTAGGTGGTGGGAATTGAATCGGGACTTAGAAATTGAAGAAGAGGCATGCAACAGACCATGGACAATAGCGCCATGAAAATCCTCATCGGCAACAACCAGAAAAAGAACCCTTAAAATTGTGCATAGCAGGTACTTAACATTTAGATACCTAGCCTATATAAAACCAAACAGTTACCCCATGTGTTGGAGAGAATGTCCCACATTAGGGACATATCAGCACATGTGGTGTGAGTGTCCAAAACTAGAAAAGTTCTGGAAATTTACAAAAATATCTCTGATCACAAGACACTCCCCATGTCTTCAGGAATGGCTCCACTTAACTTGTATAGTCAATCTATGTTGCAACTTAGGAAAAAATAACTCATAAACCATCTGTTAACTGCTGCAAGAACTGTTGTTGCCAGGACATGGAAATCTTTACAATTACTAAATACGGGCAAATGGAAGAATGCCATTTGGCAAATTGTGTTATTGGAAAAGTTGACACAAAAATTAGAAGTAGCAAGAGTCCAAAAGAAACAGAACATTTTTTACGCAGCCTAGTATGATTTTATTGATTATACAAATAATGATGCATATGGTAGAGTGGTACTCACAGATTACAGCACAGTCTGGTGTGTAGCAAATGTATATTGTACTTCTTTCCTTTTCTTCCTTCTTTCAATACAAAACATACTTTACTTGTGGTCATGAATCTAAGCAACATATATTACTATACACCATCTCACATCTGTAATAACTTTGGCATACATATTTCGATATAATTTTGTCAATATATCCAGAAACATTTTTAATATTGTTATTTTATTTTAAATTTTATGTAATTTATGGATGTCATATCCTCTAATGTAAACAAAGATGTATCTCAATGCAACCATGTTCAATAGTTAAAAAATGAAGATCAATTTAAAAAAAATCTTTGTTATAAAAAGGGGGGCAACAGGGTAATGGGGAGGGTACAGGGAAAGGTATGTGACAACACTGAGCTCTGTCCTCCAACCCTTTGCCATTTGCTTCATGCACCCAACATTTGACCCATGAGGTACCCACCTCACTCTGCCTAATGACAGGGCTGGCCCTGTATGCACACATAAGCACACATACAGTGTTGAAATTGTAAACTATTTACAGAAGAATGAATGACATTTTGATGAATGTTGGCATGTGGACAATATGAGTAGGCCCCAGGAACAATGAAAGACACTAGGGTCCAATGATTTCAAAGGAGATTTCCCTTTGTACTAGTGTCTGTCCTTGGTCGACATTCTGTGAAAATAACTGAAGTAAACTCAGACCACAGAAAGCAAATATAGTTCAGTGAAAGGGCAAACAATGCCTTCAGCTTCTCTTTTGGATTTTCTCAACCTTTTTTCATCCTCACTCAGGGAATAAATGAAAACAATGTCAGAGTATGTCAGTAGAATAATTCACAGAGCAAGTACGTTGTGAGCCAGAGAGAGTTTTCCAGGCCAAGGTGTTATCTCTTTTGCTCTTGAGGGTAGATAAATTATTGTCAGTTACTAGACTACTTAAACATTATGTATTCCTCTGAGTAGGTGAGTACTGCAAGCCCATTCACATACAAAGAGCAGCTTTGAAATTCAACCCAGAAGCCAAATTTCCAGTTGATATTCCATGGTGTTCAGTTAACTATTTGATTGAGCTACACTTCAAGATTGCCAGTGTGGATCTTGGGGGTTTTTTTAGTCACGATTCTTTCCCACTTACTCAAATTGCCCTTACAGACATGAGCCTGCTCTGCTACAGCATGATAACTTTGCAATGAAGTTCAATTAAGACTTTCAGTTGCAGCTAGAGAGCTTGCCATTAACCAAGATCTTCAATTCAAATTCTGTCTTCAAAAGTGCTTTCAACCTCCCCCTATTTGAGTCAACACCAATGGTCATGAGGAGGACTCCTTGGATGAAGGGAAAATATATAAATGTAATAAATAAAAATAAATATTTATAAATAAATTCTTATTCCATCATAAGGATTCAAAAGTCTGGTGGCTCTCAATTTATCTAGTCCATCAAGACCTACACTTTATCCATCTCATATAGACCTATACTATTTTGAGTTCCAATAAAGAAGTAGGGGAAGGGCTGTAGCTCTGCTGTAGAGCACGTGTTTTGTGTGGTTCTATCCCTAGCTTCTTCTGGTAGAGCTTGGAGAAACTCATTGTCTGAAATCCTGGAAAGCCACCACTAGGTAGCATAGACAATACTGATTTAGATGGACCAAGAATTGTAACCTGTATAAGGCAGTTCCTAACCTTCAGGGCACCCATCACAGTTCTCTGTTCTTCTTCTCTGTGCTTCTGCCTGACCTCTTCTCCTCTTGAAGGTTCAATCCTGCAGCTGCTCCTGATCACTCATCTAGGTCTGCCTGGGGATCATGGAACTCTTTGCTCACTTTGCTCAGTGCTGAAGGGACTTCCAGTCTACTTTTATCACTTGCAGTGCTTAAAGCCAAAACACAAATTCCAAGAGCTCTACTCCAGCAATCAGAACCACACAAAAATTATCACATAAGAGAGGAGAATGGGGTCATATATGGTCACCCCACCATCATTTCCTATGCCAGCCCCTCCACAAAACTATTCACACACCAGAGGCACATCTGCAGCAGGAAAGTCTGCCATACACACATTGGCTGAACCAGTCAGTTTCCCCAGCACATGGACAGCTTTGAGGGGACAGTATAGGGCACAACATCTAGAACAGCCTTTATCTCTTCTCTCACACATTTATGCACAGCCCTAGACCAAAGCAATCCTCTTCCTTGGATGAGGCACTGCCAGGTTCTCAGGTCAGGTTGGCTCCTGACAGAGACTGTCACTTAGCTGTTTCGAACATCCAAGAAAACCTATGTGGCAATTGGAAAGGAAAGTTTCATCTACCTCCTGCTGCAAAGGGAAAAAATACTGATCTCTCTTTTTAAAAAACATATACTTTATCTGCAATCTCCCAAGTGTAATGAAATTGTTGCTAAGCCGGATCGCATGTTATATCAAATGTTCAAGGTGTGGGGACTATAGACAATCATGAGGGACTGTTGACAGTGTCTTATGCATCTTGATAATGCCTAAACATATGGCAATAGACTGTCTAACCCAGAAACTCTCCATATGTTCAGGAATTCAGCAGATGTGTAAGGGATTTCAAAATATATTTTGTTGTGCACTCACTGTAACATATTCAAATCCTGACATTCATAGAGGCTCAGCATCTTGTATTAGTTCCAGATAATTAATGATTTTATAGGGAATACTTGGCTTTTCTCAGTGGTACAAAATGGGTTTCACTCCCTTTGAGGTATCTGTGAACCACCACCATTACACCCTGAGAAATGTCACTAGTGTTCAGGACATGAAGAGACCTGCTGAATCAGGTCAAAGGCCCATTCTTTTTCCCACAGTGGCTGGCCAGCTACCTCTCCGAGAAGCCCACAACCAAGGCAGGAAGGCAACTGATCTCTCTTGCTGTTGTTCCCCAGCAACTTGTATTCAGAGGCATGGTACCCCTGAACCCAGAGGCTCCATGACTAATAGCCATGGACACGCTAATCCTCCTTTTGTCTATAGCCTAGCATCCAAAGCTACTTAAAGCCTGGAATCTGCCCAACACACTTTTAAAAAATCCATCTAAGTTGGTGGCCATCATCACATCTTGTGGAAGTTAATTATTTGGCTGTTTCACCTGAGCTTACTAAAGTCACCACTGCCAATTCACTTCAGATTTTACTCTAGGCACAATTTTGATCTGCTTGCAGTGATGCCTTTATAGAGATGAGGAATAAATGTGATCCAGTTTGCATTTAAAGATGTACCTGCCTCACAGCCCAACAAGACAATGACAAAAATCCACCAACAGCATACAAATCAATATGGCTAACCTGATCCAAAACACCCACCCACCCCACTCACACGAAAACAATGATGACCACAGCCAATCACAAACAAACAACCACACCCTAGGCCAACCCCAACCTCTCTCACCACCAAAGGAAGACAAATGAATAGCACAGAACCTGCACAAGCGATGCTGACACAAAACCCCACATATATTAAGTATAATAGAAACATCGCCACCCGACCCCACCCCTACCCATCTCCCCCCCCTTCCTCTTCTTCTTCCTAATGTCTCAACAAATGAAATTGATCTGTAAAAAAAAGTTACTTGGAAGGGGGGAAGGAGAGAGAGAGAGAGACATTGCACATACTTTTGTAAACTAAGAAAATATTTAATTATTATTTATTTATTTATTTATTTATTTATTTATTTATTTATATATATCCCACCTCCCCAGCCAAAGCCAGGCTCAGAGCGGCTAACAACAGTAAAATGATAAAACATTCTAAAATCAGTTCATTATAAAATCAGTTCAAATCAGATTAATGGCAACCATTGGGCTAGAGTTCTGTGAGGATTGCCAAAGGAGGGGGTCAGGCTGTGCCCTGGCTTAAGGCCTGGTGGAACAGCTCTGTCTTACAAGCCCTGCGGAAAGATGTCAAGTCCCGCAGGGCCCTAGTCTCTTGTGACAGAGCGTTCCACCAGATTGGATCCACAGCCGAAAAAGCCCTGGCTCTGGTTGAGGCCAGCCTAACCTCTCTGTGGCCTAGGACGTCCAAGATGTTTTTGTTTGAAGACTGTAAGGTCCTCCGTGGGACATTAAAAAAGATGTACCTGCCTTTCCAAAATATGTCATCCAGAATGCAGTCATCTTTCAAAATCTGCACTTACCCAATTTTTGCAGTGCATCTCTGCAGCCAAGTAATGTGTACAACACTGTACATACTAAAGTATGCATAGAAATGCACGTATTAACAGAAATAACACCCAAAAATACACCTTATTAGGGAAAACTGCTTTGCAAACATGCAGATTAGGCAAAATGACATACAAACATGCAATTTATGAGATAATTGAATTAACGTGTTGATTATCTTTTTCAAAAAATAAATAAATCACAAATTGGTATGGGAATGTGGAGAACTGGAAAGTAGAAGAAAAAAGAAGAAGAGAAACCGACAATGACATATTCTCCCATCCTTAAAACTGTGCTAGGATGAGATGAAATAGGCTTTTAAATAAGAAAGTGAAGGCTATTGCCCTCACAGCCCTGCTTGTAGTTCTGGTTTGATGTTTCTTGGGGAAAATGAACTTCTCCTGTAATCCAGCAAGGCATAGCTTATGTTCTCATGCCTATATAGCAAGATGACATTCAAGTCTTTATGGTACATTTTGCGGCTGATAATTTAGTACATCTTTAAGCTCATCATTGGAACAACAGCCATCGATTTAAGGGGAAGATAATGCAACACCTTTTGGTAGAGATTTGTATCCTATATATGTAAACCAGTTATATAGTTGAACTGTCTCACCTATTTATCATCCTGAAGGAAGCAGAAATGACCCTGTCATAAGATGGAGATCATATACAGGACCACACAACATGCAGTCCCCATTGCATTTTGAAAAGTGATCTATTTTGGCATCTAATATTTATGTCCATTTCAACTCGTGGGCTCATTTTTCATCCGCAGTGCCCTTGGTGATGATGGAAATTAGTTTTATTATGGCTTTCCCTTAAAGGAAAGCCAGGCTTACCGAGAAAGTGAGGAGGGGGGCAAAAAGCATCCAGAGGCATTTGCTCCAAATTGATATGTAAGGAAAGTACATCAATGAATTTCCTGTGGAAGCACAGTGATCTATAATGGTCGCTTGTATTATGCACTTATAAATTACTTTCCTTTGGTGGTGTGGCATTTAAATATATACAGGTCTTTGTAACAAAGCTAGGGGTTTTCAAGACCAAGAAGAGACTGTCAGTACTGCAAGGGTCACCCTGGGAAAAATCACATTGATAGCACTTTTGACAAGCAATCGCTTTTTCTCCCCATAGCTGACACATATGTGCTACAAAAATTCATGTGACAGAATAGCTTTGGTTCTTACACAGAATCAGAACAGTGGCTCTGTCAGTGAGTTATAATGTTGCCCTATTTACAACGCAGCTAGAATCAAAATAGAGATTTTGTTAAAAGCTGACCTCTTTTCAAGACATGTTTGGTGGTCAACCATCTAATCCATGTTTGCTTGAATTTTGAGCAGCATGACATTGAATTATTTTGCAATGGGATTTTACAGGAAATATGTCTCCCCAGTCTAATGTTTTACAATGAGTATTCCTCTGATACGCATCTTTATCCAAGTACCACCAGAAAAATGCAAGCATGTTGACATACTTAATCTCTCTGTCTATCCATTTCTGCAGTGTCTAGAACCTTGAGCAACTATTGAGGCTCTCCTGGTTTTGGTGCCGCCTGAAGAAACTCATCATACAGTGAGCAGGATGAAGGCCTTTTCAGTTGTGATGCCCAATCTTGGAAATAGCCTCCTCCCAGAAGTAAGGAATGAGCCAAAGGTGATGCTGTTTTGGTGCATGTGGAAAATGTACTTGTTTGCTGTGGCTTAAAAATGTAACAAAATAAGAAGCACCTTTCTGGATCAGGCCTAGTCCTGCACTCTTTTGTCATGGTTGCCAACCGCATGCCCATGGGAATTTTAGAAGCAGAACCTGAGCAGAACAGGACTCTCCCCTCCTGTGATTCCAAGGAACTAGTAATCAAAGGCATATTGCCTCCAAAGTGGAGGGAGAACATAGTCATGGCTAGAACTAAACCTAGAATGAATGATAGAGAGTAAATCCATTGTCTGCATGGAATTTGGTGATGCCGAAATCCAGCATCGCCTAAGCTCTGCGAAGTGCAGCTTTCTCCTGATTGAAGTGCAGAGTGTTTGAGGACCGGGACATTTGCAGGGAAACCAAAATGCTTGTTTACAAAGCTATTGTACTACCAACCTTACTGAATGCTTGTGAAACATAGGCCACTTACAAACACCATCTCCAACTTCTTGAAAGATTCCATCAATGGTGTCTCCGAAAAATCTTACACATCACTTGGGAAGACAGGTGAACTAATATCAGTGTACTGGATGAAGCAAAGATCACCAGTGTTGAAGCAATTATTCTTCAACATCAGCTTCGTTGGACTGGTCATGTTGTGCGGATGCCTGATGATCGTCTTCCAAAGCAACTACTCTATTCCGAACTTAAAAATGGAAAGCGTAATGCTGGTGGTCAACAAAAGAGGTTTAAAGACTGTCTCAAGGCAAATCTTTAAAAATGTAGTATAAATACCGACAACTGCGAAACACTGGCCTGTGAGTGCTCCAGTTGGAGAACAGCCTTTACCAAAGGTGTCATGGACTTTGAAGACACTCAAACTCAGAACGCAAGGGAGAAACGTGCTAAGAGGAAGGCATGCTTGGCAATTCCAAACCGTGATCAACTCCCATCCGGGAACCAATATCCCCACTGTCGAAGGACGTGTGGGTCCAGAATTGGCCTCCACAGTCACTTACGGATTCGTTGTTAAAACCGTGTTTATGGAAGACAATCTTACTCGGCTACAAGTGATCGCCAAAGAAGAAAAAAGAAGAAGATGATCAAGACAGAACCTCACTCATTCTCTTGATGACAGTGCTATACTATCCAAAGCCATGTGAAAATTTCAATCTGCATGTAACACATCTGAATAAGCTTGTGGAGGGGGGAAGGAGTCATTAAGGCATCTTATGCACTTGCTAATCTTCTTATGGGAAACTCACCTGTCCAAGGAAATAGCTGAACCTTTGGTACTTCTGTAACCTTTTTGCTACATGTCACCCCTGCAAGCTAATTGTATGACATTGACTTTCTTCGGTTCTTCTACTTGTCAAAATCCAGGAAATATATAAAAGCGTGGAGCAAGCTGCAGATAATAACCTTGCCCTCTGGACCTCCACTGGCAGAGATAATGATTTGGGGTTTGCTAAATATTTGGTCTACACATACGTCAATCTCAACTAGCAAATTGTTTTCCTTCTTAACAGTAGCACAGAAGCCCTCGCTAATGCATTTGCTGCTCATTATTGTTAAGGAGGATAGTCAGTCTAGCACTAACTACCTACTGATCTAAAGCTATTTGTAACAGAGTAAAGATGAGGAGGGAAAGTCAACAATAATAAATCCAGAGTTTCCATACAAACTGAAACCCTAGGGCTTATTCTCCAGGAACTAATGTGATGCCCAGGAACTACATTCAAATGCGAATGACCTCAAGCTTTCAGACAATGGTGAGTCACAATTCCCTGCCTTGAAGGCTCATACTATCAACTGGACAAAGGGAGAGTGAGATCTAGGAATTGCACAGTGATGAAGAATATGTTTGTGCAGATCATTCATTCTTTATACTTGTATTTCCTTCATGTTGTTGTTATTACCTGTATACCTTGCATGGAGTTCAAGTTACATGGTCCTCCTTCCACCACTGGTATGCACAACTAGAAAGTGACCTCATTACTTTGGTCTTACTTTATCCAGAGACTTTGATCCCCTGCTGGAGAATCCTTAAACCCAGGGAGGCAGATCTTTATCTGCCACTACCATCTGCCATCTGTAGACCAACTTTGACAAGCTGAGTGGGACAATCCACATCTATCACCTGAAGTCATTAGGACCTCAAATGATTCACAGTGGGTTGTCCCACCCACCTATCAAAGTTTTGATTGAAGCGGCTGCTAAAAGGGAGCTTTACTTCTTGGTTTTACAGTAATTTCAGTGCAAACCACTTCTAGTTCTGAAGCAAGGTGCACTTGCACCACCCCTTCTGCAATAGCACAAAGCAGTTTGCATCGAAAGCACAGCTTAAATGAAGCTCTATTTTAGCAGCAGTTTCAATGCAACCCATTTTGTGCTGTTGGAGCAAAGCGCACTCTCACTGCCTATCAACAGAAAGTTTATCCAGAGGGTTGTAAGCATATTGAACAAATATTTCAAATTTTACATTTTATGAAGTGGGGGAGGCTGTCAAAGAATAAAGACAAAGGTTTTTATTAAGCAACCCACAAACCACTCATTGATCAGCTGTCAGCAGTAACACAGTTTTCAGGTGGATTTGATCTTCTAGCCAGGTGTTGGACCCTTGGCAGATTTGGCCAAGTGTCATTACACTCTTTCCTCTAGACGGCCCTCAGTAGTGTTGGGCCAGTTGCTGGAATAATCAGTGGTGTCAGAGCCCCAGGTTATGCCTGATGTATGGCAGCAGTTGCCTTGCCACTAAATTCAGGTTAGATCTCTCAACACAAAGCTATCTAGAATGCACAAGGGAGACATATCTATTTGAAATGACTAAAAGTTCAACTCGTTTTTCCTGGTGTGAGTAAGAGTGAAGGGGGTTTTAAGAAAAGGCAGTCTACATGTTGTAGTGATAATAGCTGGTTTTATTGTATTTGTTTCTTAAAAGAGGTGTTTTTTTCCAGGCAGACTATCACCAAAGCTTCCAAGCGGGGCTATACCACAAAAAAGTTGTCTGCATCTCAAGGTGTTTTGGGAAGACCCAGAGCAGGTTGTCTTACCAAAGTTTGCAAATTATAAGGCTAGTTGGCCTGCCCTTATCCAGAACTGCTTCCAAGTTTGATTTGCACCTGCAAAATACCTGCTCAACCTGTACATTTTTAATAAATCCATCAAGGCACCATCATTTTCCAGTTCTTTCTCCACATGAAACCAATATTCTAAAGCACAATAGGGTACTTTTCTATTGTGAGCTACGTTTTCTCTAGGGTAATGTCTCAGGGGCTGCTGTGATGTTCAGGGCTGGAGTCAAAAGAGTGGGACACAATCAAAGTGGGCAGGACTGCAGATATATTCCCCATTGAACCCTGTCATCTCTCATTCTACCACCACCATTCATTGCATAATATTTGATTGGGGGTTCCATCCTTTTTCTGGAATGTAGTTTCCCTACCACTTTTGTAAAGGCAAATATTCCCCTTATCTTCCACCAAGGGAACAGGATTCTAGGGATGTTTCAGGCACTCCTTCCTTCTGAAGTCCTATAAAAATTGCGTTTAATCCCACATATTTGGGTAGTCAGAACATAGTTATTCGGCATTTATCTGAATGTTGCAAAAATCCATTTTCAGTAGGTGAAATGTATGAAAATGCATTGTGAAATGGTATTTTTTGGGGGGTAGGGAATACATACATAAATACATAAATACCCAATTACAATGATTTTGCTATTTATTGAGATTATCTTCTGCTAATGCTTTGTTCTTTTTCTGATGTTGTGCTTTGCTTTATGCTCTTTAATTAAATCCTTATGTAGCAAGCAACTAATACATTTTAATGATGGTGATGATGATGATGTTTAAATGCATAGTTTGATTCTCCCCACCCCAGAGTGCAGAACAGAACTATGGGAAAGTGACACAGCCCAGAAATAAGACAGGTGTGGCCACTCCTATAGCTCCTTTGCCCTAAATTTAGACTCTGGACTACTAAAATATGTTCTCTAGTACTGCATTATCACCATCATATCTCTGTAAATCTGAACACTGCCTTTGCCTGCAGATGAAAGCAAGTGAAGCCACAGTTTGTTCCTGTTCTCTGCCAGAAGCCACAGAAGGCTGGGATGATTTGGGTCTTGGCAGTTTGGAGAGTTCTTGCTGAGAGGCTTCAAATGTTTTCAGCATCCTTCATTAGATACATGTGCAGAGAAGTCATTCAAGGAGTCAGTGGGAAGAAACAAGTTATGATAATGAGTCATTAGAAAGGGGAAATGTGAAAAGAAAATAAAGAAAATAAACACAGAAGCTAAACCCTTGGCAGCAACATTGAAAACAATATGAAACAGTACCAGAGATCAAGGCAAGAAATGTAATAACAATAGCAAAAGATGATAAGTACAAGCTTGGGGGACTGTAGTTAATTGGGACAGAATGCTGAAAATAAGACATTAAGGTAGAAAATGGATAAAACATGTAGATGGGGTGACAGGAATAACAATTGGAAATAAGATTAATTTACCAAAACATACTACTGCAACAACAAAACCCAGGCCTATATCAAGCACATATAAAATAAAATTCAAGTTGCTGCAGAAACATTATATTATACAGAAATTGCAAGTTAACTTTCCATAAAATTAGAAAATATGGGATTGGGAAATTGAAAAGTAACCTCAATGTAATAGGGTCAGCAGGAGAAATAAAGAAGCTAATATCCACATAGCTTCAAAAATGAATTTTAAATTCCATAAAATATTTGTTAATTTCAATATTTGCTTTGAAAATCACCATATTCAGTTCAACCATTTACAAACCAAACCAAACCTCATCTTCCTGAGCATTTATATTGTTTTAGTGCTCTCTGATTTCCCTTTGGTTTCCTGGCTAATTTTTCCCCCCTCTTTGCCATTAGTTTCCTTTGCCTAATTTACCCTTTATGCCCTTTCATCCAGTTGGCAACCCGTATGTCTTTTGTTTATGGCATTGTCACATGAAACTGTGTAATGCTGTCACTGACACAATTACTTAACATTGCAAAGTACACAATATATAATATACACATTTTTTTTGTAAGCTGCTGCCCCTAATATACCGTAATGTATTTTGGTATGTTATCTTCAATAATATACACATTTTAATGCACACTTTCCCTTAATATTTGCACAAAATTTTATCTGAATTTCACAATACAGTTCTTCATTTTTTATATAAAAAAGTGTACAAGTATTAAGGGAATTTTAAAGGATTGCTGCATTTAGCCTCGGTTATTGTTTAGGGAAATGTAAATTAGGTAGTTTCCCATTAAAATATGAACCACAAACTTAATTATATCCCTGGCCCTACTCTTAGCCTTGATAGTGCTTAATTAACAATGAAAATTGCACAAGAAAATTGCACATGTAAAGAACACCAGGACACACATTGCCCTTCCATTGTATCATAGATGTGTTTGTACAACTGCTCTTTCAGGTTCTGGAAAAATGAAAAGCACAGATATTATTCAGAAAAGCCTTCCTGGGATAGCTCAGTCAACAGAGCATGTTAATATCAGGGTTGTGGGTTTGAGCCCCACATTGGGCAGCAAATTCCTGCACTGCAGGGGTGGACTAGATGGGCCTCATGGTCCCTTTGCAACTCTACAATTCAGTGATCCAAGATTTTTTGCAGCTTTCCATGGCTATCCAGGAACACTGAGCAGACACATTAAAAAGAAACCTCTGGGAAAATAAAGGGTTGGTTTTAAGTATTTCTACCGTAACAGTACATATACTGCATAAAGCCACCTCCCAAAAACCATTAAGCTAAAAAGAAATATTCTCACTCAAGAGAACCCCAAGCACAATTGTTAAAAACCAGAGTATCAGTGTTGACAGCAATAATGATTAGTGTGAGTTGATAATTGAAGATAACTGAATTTAGAGTTAGGAATCTTCTATATCCAAGTCCTTTGATAGTATATAATTTGAACCAATTAACTTAAATTACAGAGGTGTATCTGAATAAACCACACCAGGAGGTGTGACTCAGGATCCTTTAAATGTTACCCTGGGCATATGGGAACTGCGTTTTCAGTTCCCACAAAACAGGGGCACAAAGGAAGCTGCCTTATGATGAGACAGTCCAATGGCCTACCTAACTCACTATTGTCTGCACTGACTGGTAGCATCACCCCAAGGTTTCAAGCAGGGAACATTCCCAATCCTATCTAGAGATGCTGGAGATTGGACCTGAGACCTTCTGCATGCAAAACAGATGTTCTATCCTTGAGTTATGACCTTTCCCCCCTCCAAAACATTTAAATGACTCATCCATGAGTGCAGGGGCTGAGCATGTGGTCTTTCCCATGCAATTGGCCCCCACAAATGTGACTGTGTCATTTAACTTTTTCCTATCTGCACAAAAGCTGTGTACAGAAAACATTTCCTACATAGCCAGAGCCCATCAAATAAGCAGTACATTGGTACCTCGGGTTACAGACACTTCAGGTTACAGACGCATCAGGTTACAGACTCCGCTAACCCAAAAATAGTACCTCGGGTTAAGAACTTTGCTTCAGGATGAGAACAGAAATTGTGGTCTGGCGGTGCGGCGGCAGCAGGAGGCACCATTAGCTAAAGTGGTTCTCAGGTTAAGAACAGTTTCAGGTTAAGAGCAGACCTTCGGAATAAATTAAGTTCTTAACCCGTGGTACCACTGTATATTATTCAAATTCTTGCTAACTGGAAGTCAGTAGCTGAGGGCCGCAAATCTTTATAGCCATTGTAATGATTGGGTTGCCTGTGGGTTTAACAAATGTTTCAAAATGGCGGAGAATGAAGTGACCATGAAAATGCCTGATCCACTGACATAATTTTCAGCAGTTATTGATTCCTGAAATCTGGGGGGGGGGAATATTTAAAGTTATTACCCCCTCCCCAATTTTTAGGAATAAGTAGCTGCTGCAGCACACCACAACCCAAACTCAGGCACTTTCATAGTCACTGAGAAAGCCTTGCTCTGAAGGAAGGACCAAGCGGGGTGAGGCAGGCAGGCAGGAGGGGGAGGCAAAGGGCCTGATGACTAGCAGGAAGGTAGGAGAACCCAGGCAGGTGGCCCAGCTGAGCTGTTTAATGGAGCAAGGAGGAGCTTCCTGGAGCTTCATTAAACATAGCAGTAGTGAGCTTTAACAGAGGAGTTGCTTCAGAAAACTAATCTCTGAAACACCTCCTCCTCCCTTAAAAGTGGGTGGGACTAGATGTGATGGGAAGGGAAGAAGTTTGGGGTGTGTGGTGGGTGGATATGTGAGAGGATGGGTGAGGGGTAATGGGAGGCGGGGTTGGCCAGGTGGGGAGGTTCACTGGTAGGTGGGATTGGTAAGTGGCAGCAGCCTCGTGTGTGTGTGTGTGTGTGTGTGTGTGTGTGTGAGAGAGAGAGAGAGAGAGAGAGAACTGTTGGGAAACGGTGTGCGTGCAGCTACTCACACAGAGTCAATTAAGGTTTGGCATAAGGCAATCTGAAGGAGTAAGTCTGCATGGTGATAACAGAGAAATGGAGACTGCTCCCTGATTGGTCAAGCTCTCTCAAGGGAGTGATAATGAATGGCCTACTAACTGTTAGTTCGTGAAGTTCAGAGTTCTGTGTCAGTGTAGGAGTTGTGAGTCAGAGAGAGCTAGCATAAGATCCATGTTCTGTTCCTGTAAATAGTCCACTGCATATAATAAAGACCTAACTACAAGTTCCTGGTTCCTGCTTCGTCTATCCTGTCTGCAGCCAAGTCGCCAATTGCTTCTGTGGATTCTGCGTGTACTCTGCTAGGTCTGGCTAAGGTCCTGCAACTAGTCAGAAAGTTGCGAAACACCAAATAGGTTTTAGAGAGAGAGAACTACTGAAAACCAGTAAGCAAAAAATGTGGTATTTCTACATTAGCTTCCCTATCTTCTAGGAGCAAGTTAAACTCATGCCCTTCAGTTTAAAAGTGGTGCTACCTCTCCTTACTCTGCCCCACAACATGAAGTTCACTTCACATGTAAAACATCCACTCCATTCCGCATTTCAACAAAATATTCCGTGTGTGCCGAATTGCAAAGGAAACCAGAGAAGTGATTATGACCTACCTTGGGACTTCAGCCATAGCCTATGCAGATTAAACTCAACACCTTGATTTGCGTCCATAATCAAACCAGGAGCCAGCCAGCTGGAGCCTCTGAATGATCTTCCAGCCTCACATAGAACTTATTACAGTGGTCCAATAAAGTATCTATAAACAGCCACATACTCTTTTCGCCTAGCTGGCACAGCTCTCTTAATTTCAATAGAATCTGGCTGATTTATCCCAGCTAAGCAGCAGCTGGCCCCAGAATAGCAGTAAATGTCAGAACATGATTGTGGATTATATAGAGGAACATAAAACATTTGAAACTATTTGAGATGAGGCTTAACAGAACCTGGTAACAATCATATGTAGTAGCACTTCTATAGGGCTTTATTTCTTCAGATCATAGTGCGGGGGGGGGGGACATTAAGTAATTAACGCTTACAACAACCCTGTAAGGCAAGTAATTAAGTATTATTGCTCCCATTTTACAGATGGCAAATTGCATCCACCACCCACTTGCTGATCGTTCCCTGGCTTTGTTTGCTTGACTAGTAAAAAAAATAATAAAAAAATTCCAAAATCCTCCAGCATGTGTACTGTGGTTCCCAGTTGCTTTCCGGTGCGATTGTTGATCAATCTACCCTGCTCTGTTGTTTGTTATCGGCACATCCTCACATCTGGTTGACCATTTTCATCTCACTTCTTGGGTAGCTTTACCAACTGAGCTCAATCTTATCTCCACACACGGGCTGTAAAAATAAAGACTTTCCCTGTCTTGTCAGTTTCACTTTGCTTCCTGTCTCTTGCCTTTGACAAGCCTGAAAGACGGCAACACCCAGCAGCATAATTGAGAAAATCTACAGGTTTGCTTTTTAGAACGTCGAGGGTGTAGCCAGCTGGGAACAAAAGCTGATCTGTATTCAGCAGCTGAGCCAAAAGAAAAAGGAAAAAAAAGAAATACACATTTGGGCCATTTGTTTACCCCAGCCTTCACCTTTTTGTGCTGGTAAGACCCATAATTTTTCAGACCTGTAGTGATGATAAATTCACTTCAAATCAATAGAAATCTTCACTCACATGGATCTTGCTGTCCTGTAGAAGACCAAGAGCAAGTGTGAGGGCTTTGTCATGTTTCAGCCAAAGAAATGAATATTGACTCCTGTAAGATAAGAAATAAAAAGCTGGCAGGATCTTGAAATGCTGGAAGGATTTTGAAAAATGATCTGTTGCGGCACCCTAGATCCATGCCCTTAAGATACCGGTGGGGAACATCTGCACCATGGGTCTAATTAGGGCCACCAGACTTCCCCATTTGTTTCATTTGGTCATTTTGGGGAAGCCACACCCACCTTCCCTGTCTGTCCTGAATCTTCCAACATTCTACTTCATTGAATGTCCACAGGTTCTAGTATTAGCAGAGAAGAAGAGTATGGATTTGATATCCCGCTTTATCACTACCCTAAGGAGTCTCAAAGCGGCTGGCTAACAATCTCCTTTCCCTTCCTCCCCCACAACAAACACTCTGTGAGGTGAGTGAGGCTGAGAGACTTCAGAGAGGTGTGACTAGCCCAAGGTCACCCAGCAGCTGCATGTTCACAGGATTACAAGTCCACCGCTCTTAACCACTACACCACACTGGCTCTTAGAGGAGGAGAAAATCCTGTCTCTATCCATTTTCTCCATGCCATGTGTAATTCTATAAACTTCTACCATGTCACTCTCCTTTTCGCTAAACTTAAAAGTCCCAAACTCTGCAATCTTTCTTCACAAGGGAGTCACTTCCAAACCCATGATCATTTTGGTTACAAATGGTGGTTCTCTATGGGCCAGAAGCATGACTCACGTCAATTCTGAGTCCTGCCTTTAGTGCTGTGGGCTCATCTCTGTAAAACTCCCTCCCACAAGCACCATCCATATTGAGTTTCAGACACCTGATCAAAACTGTTTTACTTCAGAAGGTTTTTGCACCGTGATTGCTTCTCGGGTGCATGGCATTTTTGTTTGACACTACTATACAGTGGCGTAGCAAGGGTTGTCAGCACCCGGGGCAAGACAAGTAATTTGCGCCCCCTAACCCGTGGATTTGCGTCCCCGAACCCTAACCCCCAGATGTTGCGTCCGGTGCGGCTGGCCCCCCCTGCCCCCCCACGCTACACCACTGCTACTATAGATTCTTGAGGCTTTTACATTTTGGAGGTTTAATTTACACTTTCAATTTTGTCCATTGCCGATCTTATTGATGCAAGCCGCTTTGAGACATACATGGTGTGGTATATACTTTTAATAAATAATGGAAGGCAAGGCCCAAGTCATAGATTTAGGCATGCGGACACAGCATATACACTCCCCATCCATGTCTCATTCCATCTGGAGGTAGAGGTGAACAAACCCATGCCCTGGTCTAGGCCAGAGGAGCAACATAGTAATTGGACAATCATATAATGTATGACAGCTTCAAAGGTAATTGGGGAGTTTTTAACATTATGGAATACTCACTTGGAATGCTATGCACGCACTTGAATAACAACGACCTTGGATTTAAACAATGCCCCAACAAGAATAATGTTGTCTCTTCCAAATGTGATCTATTTCTTTGGTCAGTTGAATGAGACATGCCCTTCTAATTGGAGTAGTATACATCATTTGAGGGTGAGCAGTATTACTTTGCTGGGGGCTATGTTCAATGACAGATTTCTCTCATGGGATTCTGGCCTGCTCTTTGTACAGGTAGCAGCATATCCTGGGGCCTCACACATTATTATGACATACAATGCTGGTTCGGGAAAAGAAACCACTGAGCCCAGCTCACTGCCCCAGGGAAAGCTCCCTTGCCACCTGCCATGCTTTGTACGATTATCTCACACTTAACAGGACTATATGTTTGGAAATAACAGGGCGGCAATAAATGCCAAAGAATTAGGAATACAAAGCAGGTATCACAAGTGGGATCTGGATGATAGACTTGATGTCGATGAAGAAAAATAATACTATAAACAATTACAATATTTAGAAACTGTGTGTTATAAATTGCATATGATACTATAAGCTATTTTGCATTTCAATATTTCTAAACTGCATGTTCATATAAAATACCTCAGGATGGTATATAACTTAAAAGCACAATACAGCAATAAAATAAAATGTCAGGCATGTCAATAAAAGCTGGGTGGCAAAGAATCCCTTTCTAGGTAATCATATGGACAGAAAGAAGGGTGTTTCAGTTCAAAAAATGCACATAACAATACATATTTTAGGGGAGAAATGCATAGAAAAGCATACAAAAATGTGTGGCGTAGCATGGGTTGCTGGCATCCAGGGCTTGGCAAGTGTTGCACCCCGCTGGTGGACTGGGCAGCTGGGATAGGCGGACATTCCAGGGGCGCATGCACAGAGCCCATGCATGTGAACGGAGCCTGCCTCCAACAAGCACCTCGCCGCTGCCTCCATCCACCTGCCCACTAAACCAACCTGTCTGCTGCCGCACCTCAGCTGCTAGGGCTCTGTGTAATGGGGGCACCTGATTGCACCCCCTCAAAAATGTGTGCTCAGGGACACGCGCCCCCTGGCCCTCCCCACCTTTGCCTCTGATCTCGGAGAAACGAGCACCAAAAATGTGTACAATCTAAATGTATATTGTCCATATCTGTTAGAGAAAGAGTCCGCAATAAACGGAACAGGCATTTGACTGAATGCGCACAAAACCAACATAGAATGGAAGTAGGCTGATCTGTCTTACCCTGTTTGTGATTAAGATGATTTTTATACATGGTTTCACTGCCCTGGATGGACCACGAGTGCTGTTCCAAACGTTTTAAATAAATGAAACCATTCAGAGGGCCAAGATATCTACAGACTTTCCCTTCCCTTCCCCTCTTTATGTCTCCTGTAACTGGGAATAGCTGAAGTGTTCCCCTTTCCTGCACCATCCTTCTCTTTCTGTAGTAGTTAACAAGATTGCTTTGCCACTGCTAGGGAAACATTTTGAGAACCGTGCCCTCGAGGTCTGACATATTTTGCATCCACCTGTGTTCCTGAATGTTTCCAGCTGGTGTTCTTGAGGGTCCTCTCCTCCTTCCCTGCTCTGCACACACACACACACATCCTAGGGCAACCTCATTTGCCGATGACAGAAGAGTGGCATTTTCTCCTAGCAGAGTTCTCCCCGTCTGCCACTGGATGTACAGCACTGACCTTCATGCCTGGAACAATCTTTTGTTCTGTGCTGTTCTCGCCTCACTGAAGCCAAACACCCCATTTTCTGTAGCTCTCCTATGATTAATGTCCTTCAGTTTCAACATTTTGTTCTTTGCTTACTTCATTCAGCCGCTCCATACATACAACAAAAACACACACACACATCAGAAAAAGAGAAAATAAATGCGTCGTGGGCACAATGTCATCAGTTGCTGCTGCTTTGGCACTTAAGTAAACCCTTTATCTGAGGCTGCTTTTGGGTAGCAATTTGAATGTAGCAAGCCCTGAACCAGTAGGCTTGAAAAAGAAAAAATAAAATAAAACCTTTAAGTCCCTTTTGTAAATGTTAAGCACATTGCTCCTATCGAGATCCACATTCCATCTGCATTAACAACAAATATTTGTGCTTCGGTTGCCTTAGTGAAGTAGTTTCCAGATATAATGCCATTGCAGCTGAAAAATAAGGCAATCTGGTGATCTTGGGGAGCTGCATTCTTGCTATGAGGAGCTGTACTATACATTATACGTTAGTTCAAGTAGAGTGTGAAAAGTGTGTGTGGTGGTAGCAAAACAAACCTGAAAGAGGGGGAGAGAAACTTTACATCTTATGAAATAACCTAGCGCGAAATAGTATAACATTTCTGAAAAAGAAGAAAAATCCAACAATCCTGAGAAATGAGCTAACAAACTGGACTCTGAAGAACCTCCAGGAATATGATTCTCTTGTGATTTTTCTTTTAAAAAAAGAAGGATGAAAAAGCTACCCATTTTGCGAGGAGGAATTAGATGCACCTTAGGTTGCTATGATCCAAACTAAAATTCATTTTCAGAACTCCCATAGGATTTATCAGCATTCTAATGGTAGGCCCTGCCATTGTTGGGATGGTGGTTGTGGGAGGTTAGAGTAGGGACCAAAATGGCCCATAGTGGATTCTGCCCTATGGAATGATGTGTTGATTGGACTCGCCCTGTTGCATGACTCCTTCATAGCAAGAACCAGCTCTTGACACCTCTGGGTGGTTGCTAAGGCCACAGCAGAGACGACAGTTTATGCCTGCCCTGGGTCCCCTTTAAAACAAAAGGTATGAAATGTGCAACTATCCAGAAAATAAAAGTAAAAAGGGGGGGCTGTAAAAATGCCCAGTGCTTTACACTTTTGATTTTTCAAAATTAAAGCACTGGGTCCTTCCCTCTACAGCACGTGCAGGAACCGCCTTCTTGACCATTGGCCCCACTGTTGGTCTCACCTACTCAAACTACAGGAGCCCGTCTTCACATATGCTAGGGGAAGTCCACTTGGCATGCTGATCGTCTGTGTGGATTTTACACACTCCAAAAGTCATATCTCATAGGGACAGCCGCCATTCGACACCTCCTTCAAAAATTTATCCTCGGTCTGCCCTTTAGTTTTCCCAGGCTTGCCAGATGTCTCATAGAGGGCTCTGCCAGGTTAAGATCGCATTCCAATCATCATTCACATTCCAATGATCCTGGTCCTCCTCCCCCCGTCTTTCTTAGACAAGCCTGTCTTGCGAGACGCCATGTAAACTGCGTCATGGAATTTTTCCGTTCTCCGATATTTACCAATCCTCTCTTTGATCATTAATTCACCCCACACAGCTCTTAAATTCCTGCTTGTGATTAATAAAATACGATGATTCTTCTTTGTTTGGGGTGGAGGGTTATTAATACTCACATAAGGCAAAGAAAAGAAAAGTTTTTTCCTCCACACCCCTTCTTCACTCCAGACATACCAGTCTCTTAATGGCGCTTCTTCACTTGATTTATTTGTTCCGCCCGCCGCTCCGATCCCAGAGATCCATTAATCAGCAGTCTTATCTCCCGAACTTTGCTTGATGTATGTGCTTTAGCTTCTTTCCAATTATATATTTCCAATTATATTTTTGAGCTAAAGCAAACCAGCACACGCTGATTGGAGACAGCGTCAGGAAGAGCCGACTTCACCGAGGGCTGCTGCCAAGTGACCGGCACCCCCTTCTTTTGAATCCGGGGGTGCATTATGCACACCGCTGGCAAGGCAGTCCCCCCATCTCCTTGGGGGGTCGGGAAGACTGCATACTTCCCATAGCAGCCTCTTAATTACCTTGTGTGGATCGGAGAGATGTTATTGTCGGCCATCTTCCAATGCGCCACCTGGTGCCCCCCCCACAGCAACACGTTTCCTGCCTTGCTGCATTTGGCTTCTTGCTTCCTGATCCTTGGACCTCAGCTTCCTGACTCCCCGCTTCTTGATCCTCAGACCCTTGACTTCATGACTCTTTGCTTCCTGATCCTCAGACCCCTGGCTTCTGGACTCTTGTTCCTGCTCCCACCCCGCCATCTTGCCCCCGGTCCCGACGTCCTCAGCTAGGACTTCGATCGCCCGTAGACTAGACCATGACACATGAGATCTCACCAGAATCCGCTGCTGCCACGGTCACACAGTCCCAGTAAGCGAGGCTTTGGCAGGGATGGGAGGCAGCAACTTCCTGTGCCACCTCAGGCAACCAAACGGGATAGGCCACTCCTGTTTATGGGGATAGCAATGCAGATAGGCGAATGGTAGAATATGCTATTCACTCCTCTTTGCTGCCTGAGTGCCCAGTTATATTGAATTTCATCATTGCTGCCTGTCTAAGCTGCCTTCCATGTCTTTAGTTTTTGTCGGAACGTGCACTCCATTGTCTCTCAATGCCAACAGCAACAGTACGGGCAGCCTTGGAGACCCTGTTGGTAGCTCAGTCAGTAGAGCATAAGACTCTCAATCTCAAGGTCGTGGGTTCGAACTCAACATTGGGTGGAAGATTTCTGCATTGCAGGCAGTTGGACCAGATTACCCTCATGGTCCCTTCTAACTTTACCAATCTATGATTCTATGATTCTATAGCAGTGGCATGTGTAGCAAAAGTGGGTGAGGCCAGATATACACCATTCTCCACTCAGGCATGCAAACGGTGTTATCACAGTTCAGTTCAAGGACAGAGTCCAGCAATTGCATCAGGGGTATGACCAGAGAAAGGGGCATGGCCTGAACAGAGTATTGAAGGCCAAACAGACAGGCTTGCAGGACTTCATTCAGCTCTTGCCTCTGAGATTCCCCACCCCTGCTAAACCCACTTACCTGGGAGTAAGTACCATTGAACTCAGCAAGGCTTGCCTTTGAGTTGACATGCCTACGCTTTTGCTGAGAGTATAGATGAGAAAGAAGGATGGTTTAATCTCCTGTTCTTCAGGAGAAAAAAAGGACACAGCATAAACCTCTTCGGGTTGAATAAGAAAAGGCTAACAGCTAACAGCTAACAGTACACACTTCAATAAAACAGATTGATAAACAGACATATTGCTGGATAAAGTCCTAATTAACACCACAAAACAAAAAGAAAAAAGAAATTCCCCCATATAACTCTGAAAGATGCCTGTTGTTGTTAAGATGACTGATGATCAACATTTAAATAAGTATTAATATAGAAAAATGTTCTAATGACATACCGTTGGGGAATTTTTAGACCTGACTTTCAGAACTGCTGATTAACACCCACTCACATTAATGAGAACGGATAGATCTTCTGTCTATTTAAAAAAATTACACTGTGCGTTCAGGAGGCTAAAAGTGAGCTTGAAGCCCATCCTTCTGTCTCTCAAATCTGGCTGTGCTGCAATGCCAAATGGGGGGGAAAGGTGCACTGTTTCTTTTTGGCTAGCTTTGCTCCAGCAACCTGGAAATATAGCATATAAACATGTTACGACTAATGCAGCATAAGCCTTGTCTGTCAAATTACTGAGTATCAGGTTCCTGAAAAAGCCACAGTTGTGATCAGGGGCAGAAAACTCTCAACCTTCATTGAGATGGATCAGCCCATGTCATTCATAAGTTTGCTCCAGCATGTTTCCACATTAGCCTCCCCTAGCCTTGTCTTCTTTCCTCCTTCCACCTCTTAGCCTACTTTTGCCACCTCCCAGTGTCGGGGTGATCTACCTATTGTGACCTCTGGCTCTGCCTACCTCTAGCTGTTAGCTGACCTGCCCTTTGCCCTGCTAACTCTAATGGTCAGCAGTAACCAGTGCTGACCATGTATTGATCACACAGAGATACGTCGTCAGCTCTAGGCTGTCATGATCCATCAAACTCCAAGCACACACACAGAGAAGTCCTTTGAACTGTTAGCAACCAACAATTCATCACTGGTGATCTGCATTGCTGTGTGATATGGCGGGTCACTGTTTGTGCATAGCCGTGTTAGAGAGATGGGCCAGAAACTTTTCAGAAATTTAAGCAGCCATGGCTGGAATGCAATGCCCTGTGGTGTTTTCAAATTCAGCACAAGCACAAGTGGGTTGCACAAACAAGTATATTTAAGTCACCTATTATGGGATGGAAGAAATGTGTTCAGTCAGGACCCTTGAACAGGCTTCCTTTCCCTCTTGCTGCAAGTGAGGGTGTCCTTCCTGCTCTCTCTACCCAGAAGGGTAGCCTGCTTTTATGTGATTTCTGTAGCATGTAAAACTTCAAACCCAGCCATACAAAGAGGGGCTGGCAAGGGAGAGTTCTTATCCTCCCAGTCCCACCCCAGAAGCAATGTCGCTTAAAATGAGGGAAACTTTAGAACATATCCATTGTGTGAGTCTGCCCAGGGTATTAAGGTGCCTGGCAGTCCAGTCTCCTGCAAACAGTTCTTCCTTTATACCGTGGATCCTTTGCAATAAAATACAAGATTTGATAGCACCTTTGAAAAAATGTTAAACCTCTCTTTGACTGCAGGATCAAAGGGGATGAAAGTTCTGTCATGTTGCACAGCAGGCTTTGGCTGTACAACCTTTGGCATGCCCAGCAAGACTATACCAATCTCTCACGGCCCTATCCTGGATGATGCTGGGCTTCCTCATTTCCCATTAACTTCAAAGGGTGTTGGACAGTAGCCTTCAAAGCTGTCGGATCAGGAAGGTTAGCAGGGGATCGGTCTTTTGTGTAAATTTAAGGCTCTTATCTTCATCAGCTCAGCTTACATTTTGAACACATTTCAGCAGCAAATTCACATGGAACCACACTGACTGGTCAAAAAAATGTTGCTTCATAGCCTCATAGTGTGTAACCTTTTTCTCATTTTATGGGAACAGTCTTCTTGTATCAAACTTTTGATAGTCTTCTCCTTCTCCTTCACTGAATTCAGAATGGAGGCAAACTTCACTCTTAGTCCAGAAAAGGAGTCCACCCCATCTCAACCATACATTTATTTATTTTTGGTGGTGGTGGTGACTCCATAGCTCAGTGTTAAGGTCAATGTTATTTGTGCAAGTGGTTCTTTGTTATGCAGGAGGTTCCTTGCCATCTCCATTTAAAGAACCAGGTAGCAGGTTATGGGAAGGACCCCTGTGTGGGACCTCTGTCAAAGCAGATGGATGATACCACAGTGGTCGAGCACATGGTATGTATGGAAAAGGCCCCAGGTTCAATATCCGGCCTTTCCAGTCGAAGGAACAGCAGCAGGTAAACGGATCATTGAATCCTGGTGACAGGTCCTGATGAGTCACTGCCAATCAGACTAGGCAATACTAGGTCACAAGGACAAATAGTTTGACCTGATACAAGGCATCTTCTAATATGCCTGTGAGACAAGCTTAGAGTAGGAATTCATGCAGAGCGCAGCAAGAAGCCTCCTGAGTAATTCTCCAGACTCTCTCTGTTTTGGGATTAGCTGAAGGCAGGATTAGAAGTGTTTGCCCAGACAAGGCAACTTGAGACCAATGATTCACATAGAAATGTAGCGGACAGTCTTCACAGAGGATGAGTATATTAGCTTCATCTTGCCGCATGCAGGTAATATACTTAGCAGCATACTTAGCAGTTCATTCACAGTTTGGGAATCATTGCCCTACAACATTGCACAAATGAATTAAATTTATCCCAAGAGCAGTGGTTTGCTATAATAAGCAGAATCGATGTGGTCTTGGGCAGTCAATAGTTTGGGTGAGCTTGGATCAGGGGCAGAGGAAGCGGTGTGTGGTGGGGGTGGGTCCCCAGGTGTCACCACTGAGGGGGGTGACAAAATGCTGGGCAGCACTCACTGCAGGGCCTGCAGTGCACCCACAGGCTCCGCGCTGCCCCAAACGGTCCGACCACTGTCTCCCCCTCAGCCCCACCCCCGTGGGCGGCTGGCCCCAGCCCTGGGCACTGCCCCAGGCGCCTGATCGGCTTGCTCTGCCACTGGCTTAGATCCCTTGGATCAATTCATTTAATAACTATCAGTAATAATAATAATAACAACTTAATGTCAGCTACTTCATTGGATGTCATCTTTCTCCCTCTACATCTCAGATGGAGGAAGGTATCCATGTTTGATTTTCGTCAGTGTGGTGATGAATGCGAAGAAGTCGCCATCATCATAACTGTACAGTCTTTTGACCTCTGTTTTCCACTGGAGTTTGAAACTCCAATATAAAAATAGCACTGGACCTAGAATGCTGATCTTTCAAAAGCATTGTTATACTTTTGAAGCAACCTTCCGAGCAGCATTTTGAAGCCCACGTGCAAGTGGTGGGCAGGGTGACAGGCAAAAGTGGACAGTGTGATTCATGTAAATTTTACCTTGGTACAGCAGGTTAGTTTCTAAACACTCACACGCACCTTTCATAGAATCATAGAGTTGTAGAGTTAGAAGGGACCCCAAGGGTCATCTAGTTCAACCCTCTACAATGTACGAATCTCACCTAAAGCGTCCATGACAGATGGCCATCCAACCTCTGCTTAAAACCCCCAAGGAAGGAGAGTCCATAACCTCCCGAAGGAGACTGTTCCACTGTCAAACAGCTCTAACTGTTAGAAATTACTTCCTGATATTTAGCCAGACTCTCCTTTCTTGTAACTTGAAGCCATTGGTTCAAGTCCTACCCTCCAGAGCAGAAGGAGACAAGCTTGCTTCCTCTTCCATGTGACAGCCCTTGAGATATTTGAAGATGGCTATCATATCTCCTCTTTTCCAGACTGAACATACCCAGCTTTTTCAACCGTTCCACATAAGGCTTGGATTCCAGACCCTTGACCGCTTTGGTTGCCCTCCTCTGTGCACATTCCAGCTTTCTATCCTCCATCCAAGCAGGAGTCATTATCATAATTCAAGCACACATTCCAGGCACACAAAAACACTCAAGGAGGGTATGAAGCAAGGCCAGTGAGAGATGTGGCCTGGTGAGAGAAGATGTGACTGGGAAGGGTATGTGACCTGGGGAGATCCCCAAGGGTCAGGCAAAAATGGCTGGAGGGCCATATTTAGAAGCTAGCAACTATTTTATAGGCCTTATGCTGGTCAAGCGAAGAATCTAAAGCGGATCATAACTGTATTGTTCTCTTCAGATATAAAATCCATATTCAAGTTGTGCATAGTTTTTATTACTCAGTTATAATTACAGTGACAACTTTTCGGAATCGATGTTGAAAACTCCTCTTTTATATGGCTGCTGGCAGGCATTTGTCTCTCCATATAACAATTTCTTGCTTGGACTGACCCTTCATAGATTGAAATCAGAAACATTCAAGGGGAACCACTGCATAGATTTTAGCTAGTCTCTCTCAGACACATAATATTGTAAAAGGAAGTTATTATGGTTTTCAAATTACAAACTTTCTTCCCCTGGTAGGTGAAATGAGCATTTCCTTTAGTGCCCACACATGGGAATGTGAGCATAGGAAGAAAATAATTGAAAGAGAGAAGATCTATTTCTAACGTATAAAGATTTCCTTCCCAACACCCCTGAAGTTGCTCTTCATTTTTTTTAATTGTTGCTCACCTTCACTGGATGAACGTAACAAAGAAATTTGGGTCATATTACTAATAGCTGGAGGATTTTTCAGGCTCTTTGACAGAGCATGAACGACATGTATTGCTACAGGGTGATCGGATGCCTACAAGAATAATGTCACAGTCTCATCACACTATAGTAACATAGTTTTAAAGAGAGGGGCTGAGAAATTCCTCCACCACTCCATATCTGGGGATAATTTCAGTGGGGGCTGAAAAAAATTGGGGGGCACTTAACATTGGCATTGCAGTGGTCCATTTTTCTTTTTCTTTTTTTACATTACTTTTTCATTTTCATTCTATGTTAGTTCCACCTGTATGTTCTGTTCCAGGCAGTGGTCCCAGACAAGGGAGAGGTTTCTAGCATGTGTGAAAACACCAGGTCACAACTCACTAGTTCAGGATCCAGTAAGCAAGATCAAGTCAAGTAAAGGCTAGGTTCCACTAAGGCAAGGTTAGGCAAAGCAAAGGATAGGTCCAGGTAAGCGAGGCCTGGCAAATCAAGGTCCGAAAAGTCACACCAGGATGGTCAGTAGCACCCTTGATAGTTCCAAGTGGAAGCTAGTCTAGGAGGTGGGCTTGAATGTTGCTCTAACAACCAGCAAAACCAACCTTAAATAGGACAGCAGCTTCCTTTGAGCAGCAAGGCCCACCCCTGACTGGGGGAGGAAGAGGAGATTATTATGGCTTCCAAGCTGGAATCCATGGAGTCTGAGGAAGGTGATGTGATCTCTTCAGGCTGGAGAGGCACTGACATCACAAATCCTTCTGGCACTGGGACTCCTGAGGTGGCAGTGATGTCACTGGCTGGTTTTGAGGGCAAATCCTCAAAATGTTCTCTGATTCCATAGCATTTCATACCGGGATGGGGAAAGTGGTGGGACAACTCCAGAATGATGCTGTGGGGTAGAGGGGAGGCGTCAACAGTTGGCATTATAGAACTCAGCCAGGAGGAGGATGGGGGCAAAACTAGAATTGGTTTGTTGAGCCTTTCATTGGTTGTGGTTCCACCAACCATTGGCCTCTCACCCACCTAGTCCCAATGGGCACCAGACACCACTGAAGATCAAATCCTCCACCGTGTGCTACGTTGCCAGGTGCAGATCAGACTGCATAGCCTGCACAGCTCTCCCCTGCAACACCCTTGCCTCTAAAACCTGCTGCCTGAGGTAGCTGCTTCATTCTGGCCAATGGTAAGATCAGCCATGCCCCAGCACAATTTCAGAGGAAAGCTAGTAACTTCTGTATATTGAATGGCAGAGATGAGCAACGGTAATTTTCCTAGGTATGTATGGCCATTTTGAGCATTATTTATTTGGTATTCATTAAATGACAAAAGTGCAAGAGCATAAGAAACACCCTGCAGGATCTGGCCAATGGCCCATTTAGTCCAGCATCCTGTTATCAGATTGTCTAACCAGATTCCTGTAGGAAGCCCCAAAACAGGAACTGAGCACAACAGCAGTATTTGCACGTGAATCCCAGAAACTGGGATTCAGGGACCTTGGAGGTAGAACATAGCCATTGTGACTAGTGGACATGAGCCTTTCATTGCAATAGCCACATCCTTTTAGTTTTACACACATTTGCATCACTCAATTCCACTGCCAACATAACTGCTCTAGTTATCTCCCGCTTGGACTACTGCAATGCGCTCTACGTGGGGCTACCTTTGAAGGTGACCCAGAAACCGTATTTTTCGCACTATTGGACGCACCGGTCCATAGGACGCACCTAGATTTGGGGGGGGGGAAATAAAGGCCCAAAAAAATTTATTTCCCCCCCCCCCCCGCCAGGCGCGGGGCTGGGGCGGGGGAAGCCCGAGCTTCCCCCTCCCCCAGAACGGGACCCAGAGCCATGCCGAAGCTGCGCGCAGCTTTGGCATCGCTCTGGGAGCTTGCGGGGCTGGGGGAGGAGGAAGCCCTCCGCCAGCCTCCAAACCATGTCGGGAGACAGCGGGATGGCGCGCTGCGCCTCTCCCGCTGTCCCCCGAGTTTGCGGGGCTGGGCCAGCCTTCTAACCAAGTCGGGGGACAGCGGGAAGTGCGCGCTGTGCCCCTGCCGCTGTCTCCCGAGTTTGCGGGGCTGGTGACGGGGAGGAGCAGGCTTCTCCCCCCGCCAGCCTTCTAGACAAGTCGGGGGACAGCGGCAAAGGCGTGCTGCGCCCCTGCCGCTGTCTCCCGAGTTTGCAGGGCTGGCGACGGGGAGGAGCAGGCTTCTCCCCCCGCCAGCCTTCTAGCCAAGTCGGGGGACAGCGGGAAGGGCGTGCTGCGCCCCTGCCGCTGTCTCCCGAGTTTGCAGGGCTGGCGACGGGGAGGAGCAGGCTTCTCCCCCCGCCAGCCTTCTAACCAAGTCGGGGGACAGCGGGAAGGGCGCGCTGCGCCTCTCCCGCTGTCCCCTGAGTTTGCGGGGCTGGCGACAGGGAGGAGCAGGCTTCTCCCCCCGCCAGCCTTCTAGCCAAGTCGGGGGACAGCGGGAAGGGCGCGCTGCGCCTCTCCCGCTGTCCCCCGAGCTTGTGGGGCTGGCCGTGGGGCTCTCCTGAAGCCTGGAGAGCGAGAGGGGTCGGTGTGCACCGACCCCTCTCGCTCTCCAGGCTTCAGCGAAAGCCTGCATTCGCACCATAGGACGCACACACATTTCCCCTTCATTTTTGGAGGGGAAAAAGTGTGTCCTATAGTGCGAAAAATACGGTAATCCAAAATGTGGCAGCTAGACTGGTGACTGGGAGTGGTCGCCGAGATCATATAACACCAGTCCTGAGAGATCTGCATTGGCTCCTAGTATGTTTCCGAGCACAATTCAAAGTGTTGGTGCTGACCCTTAAAGCCCTAAACAGCCTCGGTCCAGTATACATAAAGGTCCAGTATACATAAAGTATACATAAAGCCCGGACACTGAGATCCAGCGCCGAGGGCCTTCTGGAGGTTCCCTCACTGCAAGGTTACAGGGAACCAGACAGAGGGCCTTCTTGGTAGTGGTGCCTGCCCTGTGGAACACCCTCCCATCAGATGTCAAGGAAATAAGCAGCTATCCTATTTTTAAAAGACATCTGAAGGCAGCCCTGTTTAGGGAAGTTTTTAATATTTAATACTGTATTGTTTTTAACACTTGATTAGGAGCCGCCCAGAGTGGCTGGGGAAACTCAGCCAGATGGGCGGGGTATAAATAATAAACAACTATTATTATTATTATTATTATTATTATTATTATTATTATTATTGCAAAAACCTGCAAATTTCATTTGGCTTTTCAAGGGATCATTTCTTGGGGTCATTTGTTGTTCTATTAGCTTTTCTGCTTGCTCTTGCACCAGCAGTCACAATGTTAAGAAATCTGGTGCAGTATCATAGGTGATCCCATTGACACTCCCCACTGCTCATACATATATAGGATGATTTGTATGCTTTATATTCTCTGTTCCAAGTCTGAATGCATAATTTGAGGTTATAGAACAGGAATACATTGAATGGCCATAACTCTGTGCAGTAGTCTCTACTTCTTCTGAAGAGTCTAAAAATCACACCATTGGCTGACAAATAATTCCATTTTGCCCGAATTTATGAAGTTTTAACACATGTTGTTTTCACTTAATCCCAGTAGAGAAAATAAAAATGAAATGTTGATCTCGGGAGCGGGGGAGAGGGGATGTAGATCTATGTAGTCAATTATCAGCTAAAGGAAATCATCTACTGCTTTCTTAAAACTTTCACAGATAGACATAATCTCTCCTGTGATGGCTGATTTGTTTCG
The DNA here is from genome assembly GCF_965113315.1 of Podarcis vaucheri. Taxonomy (NCBI): domain Eukaryota; kingdom Metazoa; phylum Chordata; class Lepidosauria; order Squamata; family Lacertidae; genus Podarcis; species Podarcis vaucheri. The sequence goes on from NC_138767.1 coordinate 20,791,289, forward strand.
GTTTGAGTCATATGCACATATGCCGAGGGCTGTGCCATGCTGAGGCCGCTTACATTCAAAAACACTGTAGTCCTTCATCTCTACCATCAGTGATCCGTCTATTTTCATGTAACTTTAATTCACTCTGTCTGAATAATGGAAAACCTCAAGCTCCTGCTCAAGCTCCTCGCCATTTTGAAACAGACAGTCTAAAAGAAATGGGACCTAGCGTGAAGAGGGTTATAGGGAGAGGCTGTAGCACACTAGTGTGATCTGAAAAGGCATGGGGAATCTTTAATCCCCCCCAACTCCCAGCTACATTCCTCCTGGGCCTTAAACTATGGCAGTGGCATACAATGGCATAGCATGGGTTGCCAGTGCCTGAGGGAAACGGACAGAGTTCCCACACTGAGGGAAACGGACAGAGTATGCCTAATTGCATCCATGTCACCAAGGAGATCACAGCTGCAGAGATAAGAAAAGAAGAGTCATTCCATCGTCTGGAGAGGTCACTTCCTGGTTCAACAGAGCCCAGAGATGCAAGCACACAGCTGTATTAAGGCAGCACCGGATGCTGAAATTTTGCACCCCTAACTAAATTTGGTGCCCAGGGCAACCACCCCTTTGCCCCCCTACACTCACTGTTGGAGGAACAGGAGTGCAGAGGGAGCAGACCACCCGGCCCGGCACCACTATTCCAGTAGGGTGCCATCGCGGTGCCCCCCGGACACGCGCCGCACACACCAGGTGCCACGTCCCCACAGGCAGCACACCACACTCCCAGAACACACGCCACGCCCCTGTGCGCCACACCCTCATGAGTGGCGTACCACGCCCCCAGGATGTGCAGCACGCCCCCGGGGGGTGCCAGCCACACACCCACCTACTCTCCAGCCCTGGTAGCGGAGCATGCAGCTTCACCACTGCCTACACTATGCCACTGCTGGCATATTTGTAACCAGTTTTGTCTAATATACACATTTTTTGTAAAACAATTTTCCCTGTAACAATATGCATTTTTGCACGTTATTTTAACTATATGCAACTTTATGCATACTTGACCCCAGTGTGGGCACTTTTTTGCAGATTACTTCCTTGCCAAATTCAGTGAATTCCAAATCTTGAAGAATAGCTGCGTTTTGTATTGCGAGCTGTTTTGGAAAATGAGAATTAGGCAGGTTTGCCTTTAAATCTGAACTGATTTGAATTTCTCCCCCACGTCTATGGAAATAATAAATGCCTTAGCCTTTGTGTCTTCTTATGAGGAAAAACTATGCATTGAACAAATCACACAGCACTCTTTCTGAGTATGGAAGGAACTCTGCTCACAGTAATAAGTCCAGTGTCAGCCACAGGGCCTGGACAGGGAAGAAAATGGCCTGCACTGATAGTATGTGGGAAGTATCAAATAGCATTTGTCCACCACTGGCTGGTGAAGGAGGGTAATTGGTTGAGGGATGAAGGAAGAAAACTGTCAGTTTGCATTTCTTAGTGCAGAAGGTATGGCTCTGATGTGTAGAGATCTTTCCTATTCTAATTCATTCAAGAGTGTTCTGGAAGCTTCTCTGTGTGAAATAAACAAGCAGAAGGTTCGTGATGTTTGGGTTATTCCTTCAGAGAAGCTGAGTACAGCTGGCTTAAACTGGTTCTGTTATCTCTTCTGTCAAGGTCATGCTGACTATCAAAGTAGGGCCAGAAGGAGCCTGGGGTTTCCTTTTCTCTTTCTATCTCTTTTCCTTCTGGTGTGGCGCTCTGTATACAGCATTAAGTTTAAGACTTATTATAAATTTTGTTGTTGTTTAGTCGTTTAGTCGTGTCCGACTCTTCATGACCCCATGGACTAGAGCACACCAGGCACTCCTGTCTTCCACTGCCTCCTACAGTTTGGTCAAATAAATTATTGTAAGTTTAAGTTAAGTCTGCTGCAAATGGATTTCTTATGGAGAGTGCCAAACTTGAATGTATTGGATTTCTAATCATTATGCTCATTTGCCTTCAGTTGCAGGAAAGCTCTGCTGGATGAAGTATTAATTACCTCTGGTCTATTTTTTGGGAATCCTGCAACGTGTTTAAGTTTTTACTCTGCTAACTATACGGCGGAGTTCTGCTCTGGATCAATATTGAGTAGAATATCAATGACAAAAACATAATGGAGGTGGCCCCTTCTTTTCTTCCAAATGTTTGGTTCTAACCTGACTGGTGTATCTAACTGACAGCGAGTTAAGAAATTCCACCTTACCTGAATAAGTGTTTGTTAGGAACTCAGAAAATAATCAGCTATGTGTTTCTCTTTCTGGGGAAAGCCAGTGAGATCGCAAACAGCTCAGTACAGGATGTGATTTAGCCCTTCATTAACATAATTATTTCCTTCCTTGTTGCACAAAAGTAAATCTAGAATTGCACTGACATTCCTCGTCTCCAGGACCAGCGTGATTTATGTCTCCTCCGCTGCTTTTACTAGGTGATCAGACATTTACAACCGTCACAAGAGAGCCATGAAAAACAGGCAAGGTTTTAAAACCTTGGATTTTGTTGGTCAAAACAGGAAGGCCTTGGAGGGCAGGTTGGACTCTTGTAGTCGAGCCCCTCACATGAATGAGGTTACCCCGGGGATGAACTTGAACCTCCCCCTGTCTGTTTTTGTCTTTGCATGAATAGCAAAAACGTTTGATTTAAATAAAAGGATGCCAATTGAGTGACATGAGCTCGTGTGCCAGAATTGCAAGCGGCTGGCTCATTGCCAACAGCAGAGAACCCTGCTGAGCTAAACCTGCAAGGATCCTGCTTCCAAATAGTGCCTGTTGAGGATTCTTGCTGTGGACCATCCATCCATTGGATGAACATGTCTTGAATAAAAGCATGTGAGGCAGGATGGGAGATGCAAGTGCCCCCGTCCACCAACCAATATTGAAGTGGAATTCACAGCAACCATATTTTTACTGATTTAAGAGTTGCACATTGCTTAAGGTACCTTGTTATGTGTTCCCGGTGTCCAATCTTAATATTATAAGTTCATAGCAAATAGATGTATTTATATGTATTTCCTTCAAGAGGCACATAATCTCCCCTTTTACCCCTTTCACAACCACCCTATGTTGAGAAATAGTGACTGGCCCAACATTGCCCAAGGAATTTAAACCTGGGTCTTCCCAGTCCTAGATAGACCTATACTCCAGTTCAGCCTTCTTCAACATGGTGGCCTCCAGAAGTTTTGGACTACAACTCCCATCAGCCCCAATCAGTATGGCCAACCATCAGGGAGAATGGGAATTGTAGTCAGAACATCTCGAGTGTACCAGGCTGCTCTAATTAATATACCACACTGGCTCTCAAATGTTTTCATTTTCCCCCCACTAGAAGTGGCCTCCTCCTTGTTTTGCAGATGCAGCTTGCTAAAAGTGGAGTGGACTACTAAGAATTTAATGTGCCCATGAGCAGAAACACACATGACCTGCGCATAGAGATAAGCGTGTTGTGGTGTCGGGAGTAGGCATTCTTTAAGCAATTTGTTCTAATACATCTAATGCTCCAACAGAAAGGAACACTGTAGAAGGAGCAGTAATGAGGTCCACTTTATTTTATGACTGAGCTGTTAATCTGAAATAATTTTAAAATGCAGCAAATGAATCACGCGATGTCCACAATGCATGTTGTTTAGCACAAACAGGCTGGCATGGACTGGCAATCCCAGTGTTCCAAGGGTACATTCAGTCTCACACTATTTTGTAGGGGGATTCAAATGCATGCCATAAATTTAGGTTTGCACAGTTAAAGTGGATTGAAGCTCTCTGTCACCCTAGCACCACAAATCCACGACAAATAAAAAACAGACTTTTTGTGGTAAAGTGAAATGTACTTAAAAGTGTTGGGTGAATTAGTTATTAACAGGAAGATGTCCCAACACACAAACAGAACAAATAAAAAATAAAGACTGGATATAATCTAATTTCCGCGTAAGTTTTGTGCAAGCAAATCAGGATGAATGCTCAATAAGGAGGTTGTCAGGTAGCGTCCGAAATACTCCTTCTGAAGGAGTACCTGAAGGAGCATCTCCACCCCCATCGTTCTGCCCGGACGCTGAGGTCCAGCACCGAGGGCCTTCTGGCGGTTCCCTCATTGTGAGAAGCAAAGCTACAGGGAACCAGACAGAGGGCCTTCTCGGTAGTGGTGCCCACCCTGTGGAACGCCCTCCCATCAGATGTCAAAGAGATAAACAACTACCTGACATTCAGAAGATATCTTAAGGCTGTTCAGGGAAGTTTTTAATGTGTGACATCTTAGTGTATTTTTGGTCTTTGTGGAAGCCGCCCAGAGTGGCTGGGGAAACCCAGCCAGATGGGCGGGGTACAAATAATAAATTATTATTATTATTATTATTATTATTATTATTATTATTATTCAGATATTGAGCAACTAGGATGCTCTTTTTTCTTTACTTTTTGTTACCAGGGTGATGGATGTGACCTGAGAAAAGCAAGCAAATGGCTTTGCAAAATGTTCATTCTCCCCCCTCCTGCTGAAAGGAAAGGTGCAAGAGAGCAGAGCAACTCATGTTTAGTTGCCAGGGCTGAGCTAAAGAGACACAGTGCAATCTCATTATTTTTATTTTTTTGGTACACAGCTACCTTAATACCATTTGGACAACAAATTGACCTAACTCAATTACCCTTAATGTGCTCCTGGTGACTCAAAGTCAGAGTAACTAGGGAAAATATTAAGTGGTTCTCTATAAGATTTAATTATTTCCCCCTTCCAGCTGCTCCATCATCATCTCTTCCCTGCTCTCAACTTGCCATTCCTGTCCAAAACAGCTGTGCTGCAGGGAGGCAGGAGGAGGAAACAGAGGCTTGAGAGGTCATACATGGAACAGTCATGTGACCTTGCAGGGGGGAGTCATTTACGTCTCCCATCATTTTAGACTCTTTCAGTTCAACATCAAACCACTTCATTCTGCAGTTATTTTGACCACGTTGTGGATTTCAGACAGTTTCATGATTTCACAAATGGAGGGTGGTTACTTTTCCCCTGTCCTCCATTATGTGAACTTGGTTTTGGGAGAAAAACATAAACGTATATACAGGTATCACATTTTCTACAGGAATTGTATTGCAGAAAGGAGTCGATAGAATGCAATAGTACAATAGAATTGTAGAGCCGGAAGAGATCCTAAGAGCCATCTACTCCAACCAACGCAGAAATCTCAACTAAAGCATCCATGACAGAGGAATGTTTCTGCCTGGTGCCTAAATATATATATAATAAGGTGAGCCTCCCTAGGGAGAGTATTCCACAAGCCGGGAGCCACCACAGAAAAGGCCAGTTCTCGTGTTGCCAACCTTTGAACCTTTCATGGAGGAGGTGCACAACGAAGGGCCTCAGGTGATGATTGCAGGGTCCAGGTTGGGTCATAAGAGGAGAGGTGGCCCTTGAGGTATTGCAGTCCTGAACTATTTCAGGTTTCATAGGTCAAAACTAGCATTTTCAATTGGGCCCAGAAACTAACTGGCTAACGAAACCAGATAAAGTTTCTAAGGCAGCCTCACATATAAGGCACTGCAGTAATCTAACCTAGAGTTTACCAGAATGTAGATGAGAAAAGTTAGACTATCCCTGTCTAGATAGGGTTGCAGCTGGTCCAAAGCAGTGGCACTCCATGCCGCTGAAACCTCAAATGACAGCAAGTTGTACCCCCAAGCTGTACTTCAGAGGGAATGTAACCCCATCAACAACCCATCCATCCAGTCTAGGGAACAACACACTGACTTCTTCTCTTCTTCTTTGGCAATCACTCATAGCTTAGTAAGATTGTCTTCCATGAATATGGTCTTAACAGTGTGTCTGTTTCTGAGCACAATTCAAAGTGTTGGTGCTGACCTTTAAAGCCCTAAACGGCCTCAGTCCAGTATATCTGAAGGAGCGTCTCCACCCCCATTGTTCTACCCAGACACTGAGATCCAGCACCGAGGGCCTTCTGTCGGTTCCCTCACTGCGAGAAGCCAAGTTACAGGGAACCAGGCAGAGGGCCTTCTCGGTAGTGGCACCCTCCCTGTGGGATGCCCTCCCACCAGATGTCAAAGAGAATAACAACTACCAGACCTTTAGAAGACATCTGAAGGCAGCCCTGTTTAGGGAAGCTTTTAATGTTTGATGTATTACAGTATTTTTATTTTTATTTTTTGTGAAGCCGCCCAGAGTGGCTGGGGAAGCCCAGCCAGATGAGCGGGGTATAAATAATAAATTATTATTATTATTATTATTATTATTATTATTATTATTATTATTATTATCTGTAAGTGACTGTGGAGGCTGATTTTGGATCCACACATCCTTTCACAAGTGGGGACATACGTTTCTGGACACAGTGAGGATTTGCCAACCATGCCTAAACCACCCACTAACTGGTCCAGTTTATTGGCTCTCGTCCAAACCATTGCCAAGGCAAGACAACAATCTAGCACAGGGGTAGGCAATCTAATGCCCGGGGGCCAGATGCAGCCCAATCGCCTTCTCAATCCGGCCTACAGACGGTCCGGGGATCAGCATGTTCATTTCCCCCCAAAAAATATAGTCCTGCCCACCACATGGTCTGAGGGACGGTGGACCAGCCCCCTGCTGAAAAAGGTTGCTGAGCCCTGACCTAGCACATCTCTTCTCTTACCCTGTTGCCACCTTTATGGCTAAGTAAAACTAAAAGGGTATTTCTGTGTCACCTGCTTTGGGCAAAAAATGGACAATAAAAGTTTGGAAGCTTAATGTAGCATCCTGGACCAACTTATAATAATAATAAATAATAAAATAATAAATTTCTATTTATACTCCACCCTTCCTGGTTTAAAAACCGGGCTCAGGGCAGCTAACAGCAAATATAAAACATTGATTAAAAACAGCATAAAACAGCATAAAATACAACATAAAATGCAGCATCAATATCAATAAAATTCTAAAATTCAGGGGTCATTTTGGGCAGGAAGAAAAAACCCAGTCAGTAGACATCGAATGATCACCAGGGCTAACTGGCTAAGTTGGTCCTACTAGGGCCAGCAAGGAGACCAGGGAAGAATTAAAATGTGGGGTCCCAGAAAGGGTTTCTTCATAGAAGAGGGAAGGGGGAAAGGGAATAGTGGATCAGGCTAATTCAAATTGAAGGCCAGGTGGAATAGCTCTGTTTTACAGGCCCTGTGGAAGGAGATCAACTTGACCTTTCACCTTTCACCTATAATGTTGCAGCACACATCCATCTTTACCCTTTAAACAGCACTGGTTGTTAGAAGCTGAGATGACATCCTAATCTACACAGTCACAACTCAGGATGAGTTGGGAAAAGTGGCTAGTGAAGAGTTTCTTTCTCTCATGATACCCAGGGTCATTTGATGAAACTAAATGGCAGGACAGATTCAGGGCAGACAAATGGAGGGACTTTTCACACAAGTGTGGAATTCATTGCCACAAGAGGTGTGGTGGCCATTTTCTTAAAGGGCTTTATAAAAGATTAAGCAACTATCAATGGCTACTCATCATGATGGCTATATGCAGCCTCCAGATTTCAGAAGCACTGTGCCTCTTGGTACCAGCTGCTGGGATTAGACACTGAACCTTTGGCGTGCAGTGCATGTGCTGCACCACTGAACTACTGTCCTTCCCCAACTACTCTTGTGTCCAACTGATGAGCTTCCCAGAGGCATCTGTTTGCTCACTCTGCAGAAGATGCTACACTACATGGACTGCTGGTCTGATCCAGCAGCACTCTCATTGTGTTCTTATGTAACAGCAAAATTGTTTGTGTTCAGTGACTGTGTGTTTGACAAGAATATGTTTCTGGAAGAAAAATGCTGAGGGATAATACACCAGGCCATGGATGACTGACTCCATTTCTCTTCCTAGTGGCTTTAGTCTCAAGTTTCTAATCTGCGGGCTGGAAACTGATGCCCTCATCAGTGGCCAGCAGTTTTGGGCAGTGTCCTTTGGAACTGCTAAGGTGGAAGTTAGGGAGACCCAAGAGTAGGTGGAGCCAGAGCCAATGGCAAGCACAGACAGCTAACTCTCGTCTTGTCCTCATCCTCCTCCCTGCTGAGTTTTACAAGGGCAACATCGAGGCTAAAGAAGGGGAAGCTGGCCGGCAGCAACAGCCACCATCTTGTTGTAAGCAGAAAGGCTGGAAGGCTGGATGGCAACAGAGTGAGGTTGGTTAAGCAGTGAGGCCCCATTTGGTGGTCAGCTTCCATAATACAGCTGTTTTTATGAAAATGATTTTTATGAAAAGTTAATGGTGCACATGTGCTCAAGTGCAATATTGCAGGTGCCCATTTAATCATCCCACACAAGAAAGAGAGATGTAGCTTTTAAGTTAAGAACATCCCCCCCCCAGCTTGAAAATATGTGTCCTACACATCTGGGACTCCTGATATTATCATCACAGCCCAGGAAGAGCTGAAATGAAGATTTTCCCAGCATGAAAGGAGCCTATGAAAGGGGCCTTGAATTTAAACAGGTTTTCTCCCACTGAATCATTGCATGTAGACTGAAGACCTTTGGTTTTGTTTTTATAAAGACACTGAAGTATGCAATTTAGCTGATGCCCATTCACTTACAAAAGAGGTGTGTGTGTTTCTACATGTTTATGGCACTAAAGGTCTAATCAAACTCTGTGCAAATCCATTGCCTGGCCACCAGTAACATCAATAAGTTTTGGATTAGGCCCTTCCTGCTGTGACTGGCAAGGCTCTCAATAGCAGTGAGAACTCTCCATTGTAGGGCTATGTTTGTCTCCAAGGCTTTAAATAGCTTTGGTATCCAAGTCTAATTAGATCAGTAGCAACTAGGGAGCAGAAAAGTTCAAACTGAAGTTCAGCCAAACCACAAAGCCAGCCAAGTAGAAAACTCTATTTAGACAGTATGACTTAGATACCCTTCAAACCAACACCATTGATCTATGTGATCAATGAAGGCAAGGCAAGAACAGGAATCTGCTTGTGAGGTCTAACTAGGGCAAAACAGAGGCTGCTTTTACCATTGCATTGCTGTGCTTGCTTCTAATCAAGTGTGCTCTTTGGGTTTTGGTGGTGGCGGTCTTTTTAGAAACTTGGCACACCTTTAGCTCCCACTTACTAGCTTGGAAAAGCTTGGAAAAGGAAGCATAAAAGCATTTTTGTTCCTGTTCACACAACTATCATGTGTATGGTGGCTGCTGTTTAAAAATATCTACTTTGCATGCCATTGTGAAATTTGTATTCAGCATTAGCATTCCTGGGAAAAGTTTAGACAAGGTTTGGCGGATTCACACAATCACTTCCCACGTTCATTTCCTATCCATTGGCTAATTTGTTTTTCCCTGGCCCAGGGGGAACATACCAGATGTTGTGGTAGCATGCTTTATCTACATCTGGGTCTAATATTAAGCCCATTTTGTCACAAATGTGACTGGCACAAACACACACACCATGCCAGGAATTAAAAATTGAGTCCAAACTATGATTTTGTGTGCTGACCCTAAATGCAGCCCAGAATACTGTCTTCTTCACGTGTTACAAGTGAGTCATTTTCTTCCAGATCTTCTTAAGGCATCTTTCTGAAAAAGATGAAATGGACTGAAAGGCAAGCAATTTGGTGCAATTAATACCAGGGCTGTCAGAAGAGCATAGATCGTAATAATGTGAGCAGACAGCCATGTTTAAGGGCTAAATGTAAAGCATCAACTGTAAGCGATGAAATGACATTTACACCAAGTTTAATTTATGTCTGATTGACAATCTTCATTTATGAAAGAGGGATTTGTTTTGTTTTTGATTTTTTTTTCCCCAACCCAAGCAGGCGAACTGAAACTGTGGAAGAAGCTGACTTATAACTTCATAGTGCATAGCCGAGGTAACATCAGGGAAATCAGAAAGCTGATAGCAAACAAGGACCAGCTGTTTTTTTATGCTAGCATTGGTTTATTAATACATGCAGACATATTAACCTGCCTTATTAATTCTTCTGCTGGTAATATCACACCAAAAAAATGGGATTGCCCCAGGGATTCCTAATGGGATAAAAATGTCACCATTCATATTCAAGTGGCAGAGAAGTAGTCACCAGATGTTTGAAGCGTGTTAGCCATCTGATGGCAATATGATGTTCCCTGTAGAATGGATTTTGTGGGGCTGGGATGGCAAGTCCAATTTTTAAAAAAGAACATATCATAGTCTGGGGTGTCTAGCTCTCTCATGCTGTTGATTTGCACAGCGATGACACTGCAGAGTAGCCAGTTTTGACAGCAGAAAAAGAGAACAATTCAAGGGATTGTGGGCTAAGAAGGAGCCATGGGCTTTCAATTGAGGTCACCAGCTGACCACAGCAACCAACCACAGCTGCTCCTGTGCCTTTAGTAATGACCAAATCTGCAAACAACAACAACAACCACCATCAGTTGAACCTATTCACAGTGAGGAGATAAGTGCTTTGACCTGCAAGCATCTTCCCAAGAAAGCACTGTTTCATTGTTCAAACCTCCATGCATTTATCAGAAATGTTTATGGACTGCCTTTTCAACGAAACAAATACAGCAGTGTCATCACTGAGAGGGGTGACATTTGGCATGCTGCCCATCTGCAACTCTCAAGCCTACCCCGAGGCATCGGGGGAAGCGGCAGAGCTGTGCAGCCTTGCTGGTGGCCTTCCCCTTTTCCCCCTTCATTTTGACAGCTCGGGGGAGATTTGGGAGTCATGGCTGGGCAGTGTGCCATTGCCCCCCACTCTCAGGCTGCTTCCCCTGCCCTCCCGGAAGCCACCAGCCATGGACATCTCGCTCCACCCCCCCCCAATGGGCGTCTCACTCTGCCCCCCTGGGCATCTCGCCCCTGGGATGCTTTCCATGAGCAACGTCCCCTTGGGACGCTCGCCCAGCCCCCATGGCCCCACCCCCGGGTGCACAGCATGTGCGCCACTCCTGGTGCCAGAGCAGCTAGCTCCGCCTCTGCCTCTACTAGGGTTATCACTTACTGCAACATTCAGACACCAAGGCCCTTCCACATGTATGGTGCTTGACGTTGTTCTCACAAGAGGAAAAATGAGAATAGGTGAGGCTAAAAGACAGAGACAGCTTCACAGCCACACAACCATGTGCTTTAATGGACCAGCCTCCACTGGGAAAGAGTCAGGAAACATCATAACTGTTATTACAAATTATTCCAAACATTTCTGCTACTCTTGGAAGAGGACAAAGAAGGAGATAGTGGGGTGGGAGAACTGGGGGGAAGGGGGACACCACATCTGTCAACAAATGGACGCCTTTGGTTTCATGTAGTACATGGGTAGACAAGTCTAAAAAGCTGGGGCACAAATTTTCACAGCCGTCTAGCTGCTGTGGTGGCTGATTTAGCATTAACTCTTGAAGTGTGTACTCGATGCTAACCAAACTAAGCCCCCTGATATATATTTTGCTACAATATATTACTTCTGGTAAATGAGCCACCATAGCTGCTAGAGCAGTGGTTCTCAACCCATGGGTCCCCAGATGTTGTTGGACTACAACTCCCGTCATCCCTGAGCTCTGGCCTTGCTAGCTAGGGGTGATGGGAGTTGTAGTCCAACAACATCAGGTTGAGAAAGGCTATGCTAGAGGGTGGTGAAAATTTGTGCCCCTGGCTTTCAAGACTCGACTACCCGTGTACTATCTGAAACCAAAGGGGGCACATTGGTTGCCAAATGTGAAATATATTGCCATTATTTTCAGCTCTCCTACCCCACTAGGAATGATAGGTTGTATCTTCCTCATACTGGGAGCACTGGCGGAGGAAGAAGGGAGCGGGGGGAGCTCACCACCCCTGGCAGCACAATCCCGGTGGGGTGCCATCATGGCTGCCCGCAATGGGCACCATGCCCCCAGGACACATGCCACGCCCCCAGGACATGTGCCAGCCACACCCACACCCCGGTGCTGGAGCATGAAGCTCCGCCTCTGACTGGAAGATGTTTGAATGGGTTCCCTATTGGTTCTGTAGTTAATGTGCCTCTCTGACATGCCTTTTTGAGACCGAATGATAAAATATGCAGGTAACATGACTTAAGCTGGATCACAAATAGCTTCTGTAGCCTCCACACCTTCTGACTGGGGTGTAAATTAAAACAAATAGATAGTGGTGGCATCAGCATAATTTCCTATGAAGGTATCAAGGCCCTGGTGGGTGATCAACAACTACCAGGCTTTTAGAAGACATCTGAAGGCAGCCCTGTTTCGGGAAGCTTTTAATGTTTGATGTATTATAGTATTTTAATATTCTTTTGGAAGCCGCCCAGAGTGGCTGGGGAAGCACCAGCCAGATGGGCGGGGTATAAATAATAAATTATTATTATGATGATGAACTTTTTCAAGGGTCTGGCATGAGTACAGAGGTGAGGAAGATATGGCAAGGGCTCGAAAGCAGTGTTAACTATGCTGCAGATACAAGCATCCTTACAACTACCGTACAAAGACATTCTTCAAAACAGGATGTTTCTGCGTGACATTGAGCTGTATTGTGTGCCTTGGGGGCTGCTGGGGAAATCTGTTTCTGATGGTCTGGGGAGGCATCCATGACTCCTAGATATATTTTTCTCCAGTATCTCCTTCTCTGATAACGTTTGAAGGTTATTTGTACCCTATAGCTCTGTTTGCAATGAATCACTCTATGATAGGTATTTATTGCATAGCTTTAGTCACTTTTCCACCACCCCCAGGAGAGCAAGGATGATTTTTGCTTTATTGTAGTGTCCAATTTTATCATTGGCTCCGACTGAAAATAGTCATAGCTAACCATAACTAGAGATTGGTAATGCTGACTCTCAAGTTATTATGTTTCCAGCATTTAGCTTCAGATAGAAACAGGGGTGCCAACTTGAATAAAATATTATGGGGGCCTAGGTAAGCCCTGCCCTGCATAATCAATGATGTCGTGCACATGCACCATTTGCATGGCAGTGCTCATAAACTTTGGGGGCCCTGGCCCCCCCAAACATTTTTTTGGGGGAGTGAATCTCCCATGCCCCATAGGAGTTGGCTCCAACGGAAATAAATGCATATAAACACCAGAATAACCCTACTGGATTGAACAACAACAACAAAGCATCTAGTTGACTTTAGTATTCTTTTTGAACAGTTATGCAATAATCCAAAACACAAAGTGAATACCCCCCCCCACTATTTTTTATCTGCTTCCGCTGATATATTGAGGTATGCTCATCTGAATATGAATGTTTCATTCATCCAGCTGGCTTACAACTGTTGATGGATCAATCCTCTATGACGGAGTGGGGAACCTTCAACTTGCACCATCCCTTGGTCATGCTAGCTGAAGCCACTGGCGGAGGAAGAGGAGTGTGTGGGGAGTGCACAGCCCCCAGGAGCACGATCCCAGTGGGGTGCCATCACGGCTGCCCCCCTGCCTGCACTGGGCACCATGCCCCCGCAGGTGGCATGCTATGCAGGCCACAATCCTGCGAGTGGCACGCCATGCCCTCGGGACACGCACCAGCCCCACTCCTGCCTGCTCTCTACCCCCCGGTGCTGGAGCATGAAGCTCCGCCACTGGCTGGGGCTGATGGAAGTTGGAGTCCACAGGTTCACCATCCCTGTTCACCCTCCCCTTATGACTTTTGCTCAGCCTTTGACACCTCCAGCTCACCCATCCCCCACGGGTGATAATGCCTTATTCAGCCCCCAGTGAGACTCGCTATTCCACAGGAGCAGTGAAGGGAGGAAAGCCTACATCCTGCACCCCCAGTTCTCACAATTCCCTATTCTTCTTCCTCCACATCCTTCTCAGCCAATCCATGCCCTGTCTTGACCGAGCTGGCAAATCCATGCCCAGTCCTGACAGAGACATATGGCTCATGACACGCCTAGATGAATCCATGAAGTATAAGACTATCAATGAATAAGACTTACAATGTCTATACAGGGGTACCTCAGGTTACAAACACCTCAGGTTACAAAACTTTGGGTTACAGACTCCACTAACCCAGAAGTAGTACCTTGGGTTAATAACTTTACCTCAGGATGAGAACAGAAATTGGGCGGTGGCGGCGGGAGGCCTCATTAGCTAAAGTGGTACTTCAGGTTAAGAATGGTTTCAGGTCAAGAACGGACCTCCAGAACGAATTAAGTACATAACCAGAGGTACCACTGTACACACCTGTCATAAATGGAGGCAGAATGCCTTTGAAAACCATTTGCTGTTGGTGAGGGGCAGCAGGAGAGCACTCCTTCCTTTAAGCCCTGTTTGTGGGCTTCCTGTAAGCAGCTGGTTGGTCATGCTTGGAAACAAGATGCTGGACTCTTACGTTCAAAGAAATTGCAGCCACTGTAAACTCAAGGTTGTCAGCAGGGCTGCCTAAACAAGCACAGAACTCTAGTGTGCTTTAGCCACACCTCTTTGCAAAGTCACTCTCGGGCCATTGTTTTCATCTATGGAACTGTGAACTCCACACACGGTAGGCAACCCACTCATTATAGTAGTATGAAAACAAGCCTGAAGTTGGAGTGAATTACTGGGTTGCTTTCATCGGATAACTGACTATGTTAACAGGCCCTCATTATCTCAGTACCACACTATTTCTGTGAATGCTCGCATCATGCAGCGATGGAGCACTCCCATGTATCTAAACATTTGATTAGGTGCATTTTTAATATTCTATGTGATTAATAAATAACAGAAACTGGAAAATAAGCTGTTGCCATTGCAAATAAATAGGGCCTTTATAGAAATGGGAGAAAGGCTCTGTGTTCCAAAATAGCACAAAGAGGAGTACTGTGGACAAACTGAGTAAATCAACAACAAAAATAGCATTTCTGCAGGTGTGTGGTGCTTTTGGAGCAACACTGGGAAGCTACTCTGGGTGGAAGAGCATCTGCTTGGCATGCAAAAAGTCTCGGGTCCAATCCCCAGTATCTCCAAGCAGAACAAAAAATATATCCTTGATATTTCTAGGATGCTATTTCATCTTTGCTACATTTACCTAAATAATCCTTCTGTCGCCTCTCAGTATTTTCTCGACTATAGCTTCAAATCTTTCAATCACTTAAAGTGAGCAGAGAATGTTGCTCCAATCAATCACTTTTATATACCATTACCTTGCTGTTTCCTCAACTCCTAGCTTTGCTTGATCTGGATCTTAACTTCCCACCATCTGTTCTAAAAATCATTCTCCAGCATCAATTTCATTTCCAGTTGATGTGAACATAGGAAGTCGCCTTATATAGCACCATTAGTTCATTTAGTTCAGTATTTTCTACACTGATGACAGCAGCTCTTCGGGATCTCAGACAGAAGTCGTTCCCCTGGATATACGAGAGATTGAACCTGAGACCTTCTGCATGCAAAGACATCCCTCTCACTATTTCCCCCCATTCTCTTTGCACAAATGTTTCTGCTGCACTCTTCTGCTTAAGCAGTTCTAACTCTGATGGGGAACAAAATGCAGCTACACTGCCCACTGCCATGTGTCTTTTTAAAAGGCCACAGTTACTTTAGAAGCCAATGAAACGTTTTGGTGATGCAGAATCTCCTAGCTGCAGATTCCCACCCAGGCATGAAATTTCACTCTGATAACCTATCCATTCTTAAGGAAATCAGCCCTGAGTGCTCACTGGAAGGACAGATCCTGAAGCTGAGACTCCAATACTTTGGCCACCTCATGAGAAGAGAAGACTCCCTGGAAAAGACCCTGATGTTGGGAAAGATGGAGGGCACAAGGAGAAGGGGACAGCAGAGGACGAGATGGTTGGACAGTGTTCTCAAAGCTACCAGCATGAGTTTGACTAAATTGCGGGAGGCAGTGGAAGACAGGAGTGCCTGGCGTGCTCTGGTCCATGGGGTCACGAAGAGTCAGACACGACTAAACGAATAAATAAATAAAAGCATCCTTTTATTTCATCGACATAAATGAGAGTGCCTTGTGTTATTGTTGGGACAGTAAAACAATGTCAGATACATTCGATAGAGATGAAAAATATATGTAATACAAAAAGTGTGTGAGGAACACTTCACAGTCTATCAACATGAAGAAGAGAGGAAAAGAGTGTGTGTTTTGCTTCCTGGATGCTAGAAAACACAGGGGTGGGTTTTTCTGTTTGTTTTTTCTTGACTTTCCACTAAAAGTACCTATTGACTGTGATGTAATCAAAGATTGATACTAAAGGTTAAAAATTAGACATGCTGAGAATATTCACGGTTTTCAACACCCAAAAGCAGAAGGTCATATTTGATACTTCATGTACATGTCCCAAAAAAACAACAGGCTTTCTAACACTTTCCAACACTAGTAGAAAATGTTGTGCATTGCTCAGGAATTCTAAGAAACCAGAATGATTGGCACAGTTTTGAAATCAGTGGTTAAAATCAGTGCAGATTTGAAAGGTTCAGACTGCCACTTGATTCACAACGGCATCCAACTGTATCCAAACACAGGGGGGGGGGAATCACTCCTTGATCTCAGGAATCATCATGCAAAATTTTGGTACAATATCAGAAGGGGCTGAAACGCACAGAAAATAGACAAAGAGAAAAATAACTTTTCAGAATATGTTATTGTTGATGATTATGATTTACAATGCCAATATCCTGCTTTATAACCCTAAGAGGCTCTCATAGCAGCATACAATCAAATTCTGCTATGGTTAACAGAAATAACATGGTGTTCTTATGGTGGCAGGGTTATCTAGGTGGCATTTCCTGCCTTCATCCTTGATTCTCTTCGCTGGTGGTTCCCTTTAGTCTTCAGCTATTAGGCAGCTCTTACTGCTATCCTGCGCAGGAAAGGAGTGGAGTCAAGCAGCTGGAACTCACAGCCCATAATGGAGAAGACATGTCTTTCTTGCCTGGTAGTTGCCAGGCAACAGCTCCCACCGATGTCCTCTGAGGAAATGGGGCTGAACAGCACATTTTAATTACAATACAACATTGCAACACTGCAAAATTATTGTTATGAGTTTATTGGGGGGGTGCCAGACCCCTCTAATCCCCGGATCCAGCAAGTGTAAGAAATCTAATCAAGCCTTCTAATTCCAGGAAATAGCCCAACTAGTTTGCTGGTGAGGTGACTGGGGATTAAAGGACTTGGTGAATTGGGGGGGGGGGGGATTCCCTAAACAGAAAAGGCCAGAATTGGGCGCAGAGGTGACAGTGATGTGGCCTAGAAGGAAAAGCAGCAAGTTGGAGATTTGAAACTCGCAAGATGTTATGACCACTTCAAGGGGTTTATTATTTCTTCCATTTTAGGATGTGCTTTTTGGATCAGTACTCCAAGGACAGTGTACATCAACATATTTCTTCATATTGTCAGGAAACAACAGATGGGAGAACTGCCCAGGATGCTTAGCCTACCATGGGTACCATATCACCACCTATTTATAGTCCAAACTATTGCCCCCTGGTGATGTTGCCATGGTGATAGAGGTCCAGATGGAAATGCATTTTACTGGGTCCCCTAAAAGAAACCGGTTTCAGTTGCCTGGCAACCAGAGGACATACTCTCCATCCAAAAGGTATTAGATTGGATGAAGGGTACAGGAACTGTGTGCTGATATTCTCAGGAATTAAATTTCTCAGAAAACAATGTTTCCTTGCTAGAAATCAGCTGGAGCTAACTACAGCATTTAGTCAGTTGGTTCTGGAAAATTCCTCTCTCCGTTTATGGTGATCTCCTTATGCTTATTCCTTTACAGTGCATTCCCTTGCCCTCACTATCACATCCTATCAGTAAGTCTGGTCAAATCAGCGTCACACGTTATGTTGAGGAGCTCTTTGCACATTTATCCATACTTTTATAGAGACCCTGCCCAAGCTGACTGACTCCATGGATGGCTGCTGCAGAGGATGGCATTGGGGCAGGAGGTTGGCAGCAAGAGATAGGACTAACCAGCAAAACCCTCAACTCTTGTTTCATCAAAAGCTATTGACTATGTGTCATTGGGATGTTGGGAGATATCATCCCTATGGCTAATCCAGAAGGAAGGAAGGAAGGAAAAGCAGCCACAGGGAAATGACACTAAAGCAGGCTAGAGAAACTATGTACAGGACATTAAAAGTCTGCACAACTGGCACTTTTACAAGTGCCACATAACGTACATTCTGCATTTGCAAGGAATCAATCCTCTAGGGTGGCAACACCTATTCTTCTGGCTCTACCTGCCTAATTCTATTAGGTCTTCACTGTAAGGTTTTCAACACCTACTAAAAACTTATTTCTTTAGGCAAGCCTACCAGGACATGTAATTTTATTATGTGCGTTGCAGTTGATTTTATCAATATCCAACAGATTTTATTATGCCTACTTGTCTGTAAAGTTTGGTTGCATCATTTTTTTATGAATGGTTTATATTGTTTTATGTAAGCTCCTTAGATGTTTCTCTGATTAGAAACCTTGCTAAATAAAGCGAAATGAAGAGGAGAATATCTGCACATTCTGCGTGTTTGGGGAAAACATTTCTCCCTCCCCCTCCCCTGAAAAGCCTGTAACTTTTCAGCAATTAACTGATCAGTTTCTTTCCAGAACTCTTGGCATGCAGTTTCTATACTTGCACCAACTTATAGCAAAAATAAAAATAAATCCCTTTATAGGAAAAATAAGATGTACGAATGGCTCCTTTAGTTTCCTGTGCTGAGAGGCTATATTTTCCCAGTGCTCCTCTAACAGTTGGACAGATCCCCAGAGCAAGTCACACTTTCTTATTAAACAAAAAGCATTTCAGTCTGACTGGCGAGTTTAATGCCTTATCCTGCTTGGGTTTTATTATTATTATTATTCCTGCTTTGTCCTTCTGACCCCAGCTTTGTTTGACATGCCCTTCAATTACATCTCATCAACATAAAGCATCCTTGCATTGCTGCGAGACACTGCAATAAGCCCTCCTAACTACAGATTGACCAAATGTGTCACACCACAGCCTGTACCTACTCCTGCGTACAATGCAAGGCATGATTGCTCCCTGCTGGAATCGCCCCTCCTGCAATCATTTTGCTTTAGGTAAGAAGACAAAGTAGAAGAACGAGGTGGGGAGAAAGACAAAATCACACTCTAGTTATTTTGGGAACTCTGGAGATGGTAGCGAAGTTGAACTTTGATTTATTAAAACAATTCTTTTATTCTTCTCCACAGAGACACATCTGGTGAGAGGGAAAAGGTTTTCCATGAACCATCGAAATGTGTCCAAAAGACATTACTGGGATGAATTGGGGACATTGAAAAGATTTTCTGTACCTTTTGCTATTGACCACTTCCCTGAAAAAGGGTTTATTAGTGTTCCTAGGCTGTAAGAATGGTAAGAACAACAAAATCTTTGGTAGCGGAAAAAGCTGAAATACTCCAAGCAAGCACACTGCAGAAGAAATAAAATGATTTGAGCCGTTCTGAAAGAAACAGATGAAAAATGACCCTCATGCAAGCGGCAAATTAGTCAGCAAAACGTCATCCCATTCAATGTCTCCTTGTGGTCAATAATCATTTCTTTTATTGCTTTATTTTATTGCAAGCTGTTTCCAAGATGCTCAGCCACCCACCAGGAGTGGGTTGTTGGATCCTGAAATGCAGAGAAAACGTTGTTTCCAATGTACAGTAATTGAAACACACTAACCCTAAATCAATGGAGTTTGATCCTAAAGTGTCCAGATCAGCCTGGACTCAGACTCGGAACCGAGGAACATAAGAGGGTTGACTTATACCAGATCAGACCATTGGTCCATCTACCTCAGCAATGTCTTCTCTGATTGGCAGTGGCTGTCTAGGGCATCAGACAGCCCTATCTAAAGATGATGGCGATTGAGTTTGAGACCTTTTTCATGCATGACATGCACTCCACCACTCTAGTCAGTACAATAATGTATTTTGTGATGAGGCACTCATGAGGAGGCCTAGCTATCAACAAATCCAGGCCTTTCTCTGAACAACAGTCAATTCCTGATCCTCATTGCATGGCTCTTAGTCACTCTCGGCAAGGGATGGGAGAATCTGTCAATTTGAATTTCTCTTCATTTCTCTTTTTTCCAGTCTAAAGTTTGGTTCTCCATATTGACGCATCAGTTTGCGTTCTTCATGTGCTTCCTCCATATGAGGTCTGGAGGCTGGCAACATGAGAACGGGTCTTCTTTGTAGTGGTTTCCCATCTGTGAAATGTTCTTCCCAGGGAGGTTCATCTGGCACCTTCACTATATATTTTTAAGTGCCAGGCAAAAACTTTCCTCTTCAACCAGCCCTTCGGCTGAAAAATATACTACAGCCTTTTAAATGTGTCTGTGGAAAGGGAGGACTATTGTTTTTCTCTTTTAATTATTTACTTGTGTTTTTCTATTGTATTTTATTCTGTTAACCACCCTAAGATCTTATGATGAAGGGTGGTATAACAATTTAATAAATAATAAATAAATTCTTTTTAATCTTTAATTCGAATTTTACCTAACATAAGATAAAGGTAAAGGTACCCCTGCCCGTACGGGCCAGTCGTGACCGACTCTGGGGTTGCATGCTCATCTCGCTTAAGAGGCCGGGAGCCAGCGCTGTCCGAAGACTTCCGGGTCACGTGGCCAGCGTGACGAAGCTGCTCTGGCGAGCCAGCACCAGTGCAGCGCACGAAAACGCCGTTACCTTCCCACTATAAAGCGGTACCTATTTATCTACTTGCACTTAGGGGTGCTTTCGAACTGCTAGGTGGGCAGGAGCTGGGACCGAATGACGGGAGCTCACCCCGCCACGGGGATTTGAACCGCCGACCATACGACCGGCAAGTCCTAGGCACTGGGGTTTTACCCACAGCGCCACCCGTGTCCCTTTTACCTAACATAGATACTTTGCATGCAATTCTCCCTGATTTACACATTTTTCAAAGCAATTTCCCCAACAAATTTCAACCTTCCATACACTTGGCATTCTATGGGCTGGACTTGATATGATGCTGCTGTAATGTAAGCCACAAATTGTAACCATTGATAGAAACACAGTGTACTGATGGTGACCAACAAATGGCTCAGTCAATATATGGATGAACAATGGCCAGATTAAAAGTCTTTCTGGATCTTCCTCTATAATCATAACAGAGTACCATCCATGCTCTATTGCCAGCAGAACACCTTCCACATTTAATGGTAACAAGGATTCTTTCTAGACGAAGAAATTTGGACCCACCCAAACATTTTCAGAGTGGAATTCAGAAATTCTCTCCATCTCCTGTTCCTTTGAAGAGAGCTTGTTGGTTTCAGGTTCAGATTTAGCCAAGCTCCTAATAGATGTAATCCCTTAGCTCTGCACTAAATGGGCACAGTAAAGGCAAGACTGTGTTGTGTATATTTTCTGTGTAAGACCTTTAGCCCTCCAGATGTTGCTGGACTCCAACTCCCTGCAGCTCTAACCATCACGGCCAATGGACTGGGATGATGCAAGTTGCAGTTCAACAACTTCTTGAGGACAGCAGGTTATCCACCCCTAATCTAAGGGGTCTGTCTGCAGCTGATAAACTCACACTCTAAAAAGCACAAGGTTGTTCTTATTGGACTAAAGACTAAAGAAGAAATAGCAAAATAGCCTGGCATCACACATGGCTGAACAATTCTAATATGGCTAATGACACTGATTAAATATTCATTTTTATGAAAGGCATTCATTATGCCCTTCGTCTAATAAGCTGTTCACACTTAGCACTCATTGCAGAGTTCCATCACTTACAGTGCATTGGAAGACTCATAAAATATTTAAGTGCTGTCATCATATTTTGGGCACCCTCTGCTGACAATGTATGACAAGCATCATTTCTGAGCAAAATAATCCGGTTTGAGCCACCAGGCAAGGGCTGCGGGCAGTAATGCTACAGAAGATGCTGAAAGGCAAGAAATGGCATTGTCTTCAGTGGAAATAGCTTGGCTTCTCCCCCACTCCAGCCCTCGACTCACGCCAGCCATTTATTTAAAACTTTGGCAAGCAAGAATTGGGTGAAACTACAGAGAACACTGCCATAATGTAACTGGATCCTAGTACGTTGGCTTATTTGTTTCCTCTAGATCCCCTTTTTGGTTTTTTTCAACTTTTTATTTGTTGGTTGTCAATGACTTCTGTTTCAGAAGCCTTCTAAACAACTAGCCCCTTTCATGCCTTTAATGTCTAGGTATCTGAGACTTTGAAGATGGTGCAGTCCTTTTTAATGCAGCAACCTTCCCCATCCTCATATATTTTGGACAACTTTAGTCATCCCTGACCATTGGCCATTCTGTCTGGGGTGATGGAATTTATAGTCTAAAACTTCGGGAGGACAAGGCTTCCCCACCTTGCTGTCCTTCAGATATTCTGGACTCCCATCAGCCCCAACCAGCACGGCCAATTGTTGGGGATAATTGTAGTCCAAAACATCTGGAAGTAACCAGAGTGAGGAAAGCTGGTCTAGCTGTGCCTTCACCTCAGTTCAGCTGTATATTTGTAAATAAATGTGGATACCACAAAATGCCAATAAGCCTCCAGGTACCTCCTGTCAAAGTCAAACTAAGAATGTTTTAATAGTTATATTTTATGGATGTAAGTTACGTCAATGGGGCTTACTCTCTATTAAGCATGTCTAAGATTGCAGACTGGGGATGGGATAGGACTTCTGGTGACTTTATGTGATGTCAAAAGCAAATATGACAACCCAGCCTAACAAATCAGGCACAGAAGCCCAGTTTGAGATACCATGAAAGTCTGGGCAGCTGTGAAAACTGTGTGAGCAACTTGCTTTAAATCTTATATGTCTACTTTCTGGAACGCTTCCTCCCTTCCAGTGCCAAATGGCATTTTGGATTTCCTCAAGTGTTTCCATGATGTCTCACTCATTGGAACTTCAGTCTATAATAAGGGTCTGCAGATCTGACTACCAAATACAAACATTAAATTATATATTATTGTCTGGTCTCTGGCTAAGTTCTTGTTAGCCCCAGCAACCAGGAAGTGTTGCTTAAATCACAGGCCAACAGGCTGAGGAAAGGAAAACTCCTTCGTTTTTGTGCACTATGACAAACACTTTCTATTTTCTGAGCAAGAATACATTCAGTTGTGCAGTAGGCAACAATCTCTTGTGGTTGAATGATTTGTTGAAGTGGAAAATTTTATTTAGCTGCATTTGGGTATGAGTCTCCTGAGTTTCCACAAAGCAATTAAAGCAATACCAAAAAAAGAAAGAAAAAAGAATCATCTTTATCCGTGGGGCAAATTTCCAACACCTTTTTTGCACCTTGGGGGCACTTGAGGACTAAACTACAGCAGCCAAATGGATATTTTCAGACTTGTTTTACCTTCATAGAGTTGAACAGATGCAGGCATAATGGTGCAAATGTGTGCTCAAGAAAGGATGATCAGCAATGGTTTTCCCGAGCTTCAGAACTGACTACCAATCTCACAAAATTGCATCTTGGGTTGGCAATAGGGTTGGGGGAGAAAGTTGATTCAGCTCACAGTTAAAAGAAGACCTAATCTGCATTTTCTGAAACAATATGCAGACTAAAACACAGTCTTTCTTTGAAATTCACATTTAAATGAAATTTGCAACCAGTCCTCCTGCCAAGTAATATGCATGAAAATGCATATAGTAGGGTAAAATGTGCCTAAAAATGCATATATCTGTGAAAATACAAAATGCAATATATTAGAAGGAACTGCTTTGCAAAATTGTGTCTGTCAGGCAAAATTGTATACAAATATATTGGGATAAATTTTCAGCTAAAATGCTGATGAGGTTTGGGACTGGAAAGCTGCACATCAGAGACTTTGTAAGAGTTTCCACCAACCATTGTAGACAATACTTAGCTAGTTGAGTGGACAGTAGCAGATGTTGGACTTGGGAGAAGGTGTTTACCTAACCTCCAGACAGGTGAGTCACTGTTTGTTCTGGACAGGAGGAGAGGAAGGTGAGGCTGTGTGTAGGGCAGTGCAGTGCAGTGCAAAGACACTGGCAGGAGCACCAGATTGGTTTCACTGGTGCATTTGCACCATACTGACCTTTCTGCCACCTCCTCTATCCCACCCGGAAAGCAGCAGCATCTCATCTGCCAGGAGATCTGGTAAGAGTTTGAAAGGGAGCCTGAATTCTGGTGGGAGACAGCTTAGAGAGTCAGTTGGAGTGTGAGTTGGGAGTCGAGTGGTAGTTGGAAATTCACGTGATCTAGGTTAGATTAGTGCAACACATTAGATGTGGAGCTGCCACTGAAGGTGTTTTTTTTTTTAAGTTCAGCTGGTTCAGAATTCACTGGCCAGGTTGCTCACTGGGGCAAGATGGTTTGAGCATATAACACTAATCCTGGCCCGACTGCACTGGCTGCCAGCTAGTTTCCAGGTCCAGTTCAAAGTGTTGGTTTTGACCTAGAAACAGTTCAGGACTGCAATACCTGAAGGACAACCTCTCCCTATATGAAACAACCCAGAGCCGGCAACAGTCACCTGAAGCCCTTCTTCAAGAAGTCTGGAGGGCACCAACATGAGAATGGGCCTTTTCTGCAGTGGTTCCCCACTTGTGGAATGCTCTCCTCTGGGAACCTTATCTATCTGGTGCCTTCGTTACATATCTTTAGACCCCACATTTATGTTCTCCCAGGCCTTTGGCTAATCAAACAATGTAAGGCTTTTAAAACTGTTGGAGGGGGATTATTGCTTTTGTTTATGTTATGTTATGTTATGTTATGTTATGTTATGGTGCTGGAGGAGACTCTTGAGAGTCCCATGGACTGCAAGAAGATCAAACCTATCCATTCTGAAGGAAATCAGCCCTGAGTGCTCACTAGACGGACGGGTCGTGAAGCTGAGGCTCCAATACTTTGGCCACCTCATGAGAAGAGAAGACTTCCTGGAAAAGAGCCTGATGTTGGGAAAGATTGAGGGCACAAGGAGAAGGGGACGACAGATAATGAGATGGTTGGACAGTGTTCTTGAAGCTACTAACATGAATTTGACCAAACTGTGGGAGGCAGTGGAACACAAGAGTCCCTGGCGTGCTCTGGTCCATGGGGTCATGAAGAGTCGGACACGACTAAACAACTAAACAACAACAACAATGTTATACATTTTTGTGTTTTTATATTGTGTAATTCACCCCATGATCCTCAGATGAAATGCAATATCGAAATTCAACAAACAAACAAATGTGGACAGGGAGTATTTTGATGACAGCAGCGTTGACCTAACACATTAGAGTCAGCATTGTTGTAAGTGATTATTCAATTATCCAGTACGAACCAGTATCCAATACGAAAGTATAAAACTGAAGCCATATGCTTCTTTATAGTAAGTTATCATAAAACCTTTCATTATTTCTGTTTTAATAAATTATTGCATCATACACATATGCCTATTGACTGACTAAGCTAGAAGTGGCTGATAGTCAGGTACTTGTATCTGTGGTGGGAGCAGAAACAATGGGAATTTTAAAATACCCACCAGAAATTCAGCTCATGGTTGTACAGCTCACAGGGAGTGCGGTATTGGGGAGCTGAGGTGAATCTCTGGATAGTACCAGAAATTACATAGCTGAGCGAGTTACGGCACAGCAGTTGCATTTGGCCAGTGTTGAGATACCACCCCCTGCTTTCAAGTCTTGCTGTGAAGTCCTGCCCAAAGCCCACCCAAATCTCTCTCCCCTGTCCCTTAATGAAATCTGATAAACCCCCACACCACCCCCAGAATCTTATGAAAGCACCTTCAGCCTTCCTTTGGACCTCTGCAAGAAAACCAGCAGGGTTCATGTTTCTGGCAGTTTTATCAAATTTCATTCATTTCAGCTTTCTAATCTCTCCCCCCCCCCCCATCCTAAACTACCACATCATCTAGGAGCATTATTTCTTGGGAATAGGTTCCCCCCGCTCCACAGTTTTGGTCTCTTGCTGGCAAATCTGCCACAGAAGCAGCAGCGAGCATTATATCAGGCTCTGTGAACCTAAGATTTTCAAGATATGGCAATGCAGAAGACCTACAATTGCTTGTTATTATAGAAAGATCAAAGCCCCCTCTGTTATACATAAACGCAGCAGGGTTACGTGTGCAAGATGGAGGCAAATTACAATTTCTTTGAGTTCCTTCTGGATCTGACTGTGCATAAGTCACTTTGTGAGTCAAAGGAGTCACATAAATATAACTGGGAGAGGAATAGAAGACAGAGGAGACTCGGCTTCATTAATTAAAAACGTAAAGGTCTCTTTACAGCGTATTATTAACATCTCCTCTGGAGCAGCTAGTGCAAAAGCAGAGATGTGATTTGCAAGATGACTCCAGTGCTAACATTTATTATATCCAAATAGAAATCCCATGTCTGGCTCAGATATTTATGGGGCTCCAACAGCCATGGTCAGCGATTGTCTCACACTTGCAAATGAGTTATTCTCACAACAACCCTGTGGAGCAGAGAAACAGTATCCTTGTTTGGACAGGTGAGAAACTCCCTGTCCAGTCAAAGGTCATACAAGTTGCCAGTGACACAGAAGGCAAATGACTACAAATCTTCCTACAGCAAGCCTACATTGTGCAATGCCCCATCTGTCCTTACCCATATCACTCAGAAAATTGCAACTCCTGCCCTGATGGATGTAGGTGGGTGTTCTTCTGCAGCCTTTTATAAACTGGAGGTCAGTTTCTTCCCCTGCTGATTCCAGGTCAGCCCTGCCAGTTGGTGTGCTCAAAGAGAAAAAAGATTTTGTATTCTGTTCAGCTCTCCTCCTCCCCACCAGTTATCTCCTGGTGAGAAGAAGCTACCCTGTCTTGCTACCAAACATATGCTCATGCCCTGGAGAAGAACATAATAGTAATAACTGTGGTGACTTCTGCTGAAGTTCAGGCTAGAATTCCCATGATTGACAACCTTTCAAGGTTTAAACTGCTACACTGTCCTCCCATTCACCCCTGAAAGAGGCATGACAGTTGTCAAAAACACTATAAAAAAGCACAGCTGCCATTCCAAATATCCTGCCTCCAGGCTTGCAAACTTACCTCGGACAGGCAGCAGGAACATTTGCAGCAGGGATTAGATCTACAGCTGCAGTGGTTGCCAGCTCATTTCTGGGCCCAATCATTAGCGTTTAAAACTCTAACCAACTGTCTCAAGCTCTACCAACCTCCTCAGGTGTTGAGATCTACAGAGGGCTGTTTTCTAGTAGTTCTGTCACCCTCAGAAGTGTGAGGAATAGGATCCTAGGAGAAAGTTTTCTCTGTGGTGGCTCCTAGATAGTGGAACTCCTACCAGACAGAGGTGTGCCTAACATCTTCATGGAACAGCCGGTGTGATATGCTGAAGACACACCTCTTTACATTGGCCTTTGAGAGGCAAGGTCAATTATGTGTTTTATAACTGCGATGATCTTGTTTTTGTAATGGTACATTCTATGTTCAGTTGGTTAGAGCATGGTGCTTATAACACCAAGGTTGCAGGTTGAATCCCTGTAAGGGACAGCTGCATATTTCCTGAACGGAAAATAATATAGTGCAACTGACTTTCTGGGTTGGTGTGTTGTACGACAAGCACACAGAGTACAACAAGATTGATTGTTTGTAGGGGGGAAGGGAGGCTCGGTTAATTTCATTGTACACAGGTTGTGCATTGACAATAAAGGTATTATTATTATTATTATTATTATTATATTACTAGACAATCCTCAGGGTCCCTTCCAACTCTATGATTGTACGATCCTATTGTTGCAACCTTATGGTAATGGCTGGGTAAGAACTCTTATAAATAAGTAAGTCCCAGAATGCCCATCAAGGGACCAAAACTCAAGGTCCAATTCCACCAGGTATTCTGGGACTTGTAATTACAGTTTCAGTGGGAAGAAATGTTACAACAATTGCCCACTGCTGCCACCTGCCACCAGGCATGGTGTTTCTGGCAAGGAAGATGGCAGAGGAGAAGCAGCAAAGCTATGCCAATCTCAGTGCTACTTGCTAAAATCCAAATGCTGTCATATGCAAGCAAGCCCTGTTTGAATTAGGAACACCTAATGCAGTTCGATCTTCCAGTCATTGATTCTCCTGACAGAGGCAGGGGGAATGAGTGCTTGACCCACAACAGCTTGTGATTCAAGCCATGCTGCACCCAACTCAAAGTTATGTATTAGAGGCAAATCAAAATGTCCTTGTAGATCAATCCTGAAGAATGGCCAACCATGCAGCAGATTTGACAAAAGTGCCATTGGCTTCATTTTCCGAAGCGAAGGGGGCGCTGCCAAGTCATATGCAGCATCCTTGCCAGGAAGCTTGCAAGTTTTCATGCTGAAAAATTACAACACTCCCAAACATTTTTCCTCCTGCTCTTTTGGCAGGTGATTGGTGGCCCTTTCCCAGTCATTCCAAGTGACTTCCTCGGTCTTAGAAAAGATTATTGTTTGAAAACTACCTCAGTGTCTTTGCAAGTCTTTCACCAAATCACTTTCATTATGTGAATAAGATGCTAATATGGAAATGTGCAAGGAAAACATATTTTGACACATTAGCACATTTGGAAGCCAACACAGTCCACATTTATCATCATGTTGCTGTACAACCCCTGAGGAAAGTATGAGTGAAATCATGAGTGAGGGAGAAGTGAGAGAAGAAAACAAACTATTAAGCTACAACCTCTTTCATATGCTACGGGTGTCTGTTAAGTGTCAGTAGCAGTGTAGTGCTTTCTGAGGTCACCAGGCCAATTCTGGAGAGATGCGTTGTATTTCTTATTTAGATTATAGCAATTATGTCTAAATTTGCATCTAAGCATATAAATGATGTTAATTTTATGCAAATCTGTGTCCATTTTAGTCCTCTCTCTTTTTTGGTGACGTTGCATTTCCTTTTCTAATTTTGGAGATGCATAAGTGGCCACCCTAACAAGCAGAATGGAAGAAAACAGCAAATGTTTATACAC
This sequence comes from Podarcis vaucheri, assembly GCF_965113315.1. Classification (NCBI taxonomy): domain Eukaryota; kingdom Metazoa; phylum Chordata; class Lepidosauria; order Squamata; family Lacertidae; genus Podarcis; species Podarcis vaucheri. Next base: position 20,820,108 of record NC_138767.1, read on the forward strand.
GGCAGCAGATATGCTGTCTGCATCAAATCCTCAGAGAAAGATCTGCACCTTCAACAAACCTTCAAATTGCTATCTCTCTCAACCTCTTCCTCCCTCAAACAGCAAAACTGCAATTTCTCTAGATTTGGATGTGCATGCACACAATACACTTGCCCCCTCAATAGCTGGGATGGAGTCCTCTATGTTTCCCAAGCTCTTGTCCCAGTTTCTGATTTTATCCCAGAATGTCCCGCTTTTACTTAGGTTGTCCCTATTTTCACCAGAGAAATGTTGGAAAGTATAGTAGGACGTCACTACAGTGGTACCTCGTGTTATGTACTTAATCCATTCCGGAGGTCCGTTTGTAACACGAAACCACTCATAATATGAGGCATGCTTTCCCTAATGGCACCTCCCGCTGCTGCCGCGCCACTGGAGCACAACTTCCGCTTGCATCCCGGGGTAAAGGTTACATCAAGGGGCATCTACTTCCGGGTTAGCGGACCCTGTAACCCGCAGCATTCGTAAGGGGGATGGTACGTAACACGAGGTACCACTGTATTTTCATTGGAAATAGTGTTGGAGGGGTTATGTGACCCCCGAGCCAAGGAGATAAGTAACTATACAACCTTTAGAAGACATCTGGAGACATCTCTGTATAGGGAAAGTTTTTTAATGTTTAATTTTTTATTATGTTTTTTATATATGTTGGAAGCTGCCTAGAGTGGCTGGGGCAACCCAGTGAGATGAGCAGGGTATAACGTGTAAAATTACTACTACTTCTACTACGGAATAAGATGTCCCTGTCTTCAATGGAGAAAAGTTGGAGGATTTGTGATAGCTATCTTCCTCAAAACATTTAAAACAGTTCTCAGGGTATTAGCAAGTTATCTCGTAACAATCAGCTTCCATAAGACTACCATTCTGGACCACAAATAAAGCAACTTATCCTAAAAAGGAATGGTTGTCCAGCACCATGTTACCACAGTGACATTGGAGTCACTTCCCTATGACCATTCCATGATGCCTTGCAATATTTGGAAGCTTGAACCTCGGGACTATAGCCACTTACCCAAGTCCTTCCCACCTATTATTGCCCTTCCTCCTGTCAATGGAATGACTTAGTAGGAAGGAAACATGAGACAAGTCCTGCCCATGTTGGTCCATCATTTGTAAGGTATTTTAAAGTCAGTCTTTTAGACACCCAAATAATTTTGAAAATTATCTAATTTTCCCATTGGTGAAAGAATAGGACTCTTCTCCCCTGGACTGTTTATGAACTGCATGCAAGTGAATACCTGCCTTGCCCATTGCTGAACTTTCTTGTGTGTTTGTTTGGGGAATAATAAGATTAATTCGTGTACCCTGAAAGGAAGAGCCTGTGATGTAAAAGGGGCAGGTAAACAAAGGCTATATCAACAGGTAGTGGGGCTGGAAGTGTTAGATCTCATCATAATAATGAAAGGCTTTCAGGAGAGAAAGGAGCTTGCATAAGATTCTCTCTTTAGGGAATGTGCTTCAATATAGGGTCAAAGGATTGCATTTAATCCTTGTTTTGCGGCATGGGGCGGGGATATACAAGTTTTCTGTGACTTTTACATACAATTTATTTTTCTTAAAATTCCACTCACCCACCTCATTTCAGCAAATTTTCCAATCGTTTCATAAACCTTTGTGGTCTCAGCTTTTTTTGAACACCCTCCCACCTGGAACCTCCCTACCTTGAGATGCTGCAAGGAAGCCCCAGGGAAACACTTAGACTGATTGATAGAGGGCAGCCTAGAAGGCATAAATCCCCCCTTTATCTGGTGGCAGGAACTCCTTTGAAGGGGAAGAGAGATCTGTGTCTGTGGCAAACTTTGGGCTCTCAAATTTTAGTGGCATCCTGTACAACGCTAAAACTCCCTCCTGCCTCTTGTGCTCCATTCTAAAGCATTGTCTTGTGCAGAGCAGCACCCAGTGTAATTTCACTAGTCATGCCACCCTAAAACCACCTCTGGCTGAGGAGAGGGGTGCACCCTGCGTTAGCCACCAGTTCCCTTCCCTCAGATGACACGGGGACTCAGAGGGTGGCTGGGGAGATATTTGTTATCGAAATAGATGTTCAGAAGATGTCAGCCTTATTCATTCATCCTCTCCATTGCCATTATGCAAATGAGACAGCAGGCGTGAGGCAGTTGTTGTCTCCCAAGTATTTGAAATATGGTTCCTGAAGAATTAATTTGTCTTCTGGAATATAGTTCTACTTTCCCCATTTCTCCCCTCTGCTTCCTTTGATTCCTCCTTTGACTTTTTTTGTCCCCGCCCAACTTAGAACCCTGAGCTCACAGGCTCCCTAATCATGCTGAGATCCTACTTGAGTCAAGCAAGCTCCCTGTTCCAGGCATTCAGTACATAAGATCCTAGCTGGATCCAGTGGCGGAGGAAGGGGGGTGAGGGGGGCGGGTCACCCCAGGTGCCATCTCTGAGGAGGGGTGACAAGAAGGCACCCCACGGAGGGTTCGCCCCACAGCCCCCAGGCATGGCGGCGCAAGCTGCCGCCATTGCGCCGCTGCAGCCGCGTGTGGAGGATCCTCTGCTAGTGGCTGCACCCTCCTCTGTCATCCATACAGCACTCAAGCAGCGCCATCAGCAAACCACCCAATGGCACATGCGCACCACCTCTCAAGCACCGTATGGCATACCCTAACCCTCCACCACCACTGCAGCCATGAGCAGAGGATCCCTTTGATGCCACTGCAGCCACGAGTGAAGGATCCCTCCGATGCTGCTGCAGCCACGAGTATGCATGCGTGGTACGTAGCCGTGCACTCGCATGGGTGATACATAGCGGTGAACGGGCATGCGCAGTATGTAGTGTGCACACGTCAGCAGGCGGTTTGCCCCGCTCCCCGACACCCCGCTCCAAGTGCCAGTTTTCCTTCCTTCGCCACTGGCTGGATCAGGCCAAAGGCCCATCTAGTCCAGCATTATGTTCTCACCTAAGTCAGACACATTCAGCACTCAGCATATATGGGGCTGCCAAATTAGTTAGAGGGTTGGGGAGGGGGCAATTCATAGGCCCCACTAACCCAACCCCCATGTGGTAGCGATCTTGGGTGGGGTGAATATACAGAGCTGGTTCTCCCAAATTTAAAATTTAGGATAATAAATTTTATAGAAGATAAACCAGAAATTTTCTCTTGGAAAACTTTGGGGTGGGGGGGGGGTTCATTTAAAAGGTATGAATCTGATAGTTCAATCAAAATAAAATAGGCCAATAAAAAACTGAACTCACTTCCAGTAATGAAAATCAAAGGTCGTCTTAGATTTTCCCTTTGTTGAAAATCAGTCAACACCAGCATATAAAGAAAATAAAATTAAAAATTATTTCTTAGGCAACACTTCCCCCTCTTATTCTTCCTCTGTAATTGTCTGCCAAGTATTCGTGAAGATGAAAAATGCCATATATTGTTATGTATTTTCATGGCAATGCATTAATATAATTCCCAGGGAAATAAGCACTATTGAAGCAAAATTGAATGAAATTTGCATTAACTATTATGTGCTTCAGTTGTGGGGAAGGAGCTCGAAGTGTTCCCTTTTATATCTGTTCAGGAAAAAAAGACTTATTGGTTCCAAAACATCACCACAGTTGATGCTGCAGGTAACCTACTACCTAAAACGAGGAACTAAAATGCATTTTAGATACCAGAGTGGAACTAGGAAAGAAGGTGAAAATGGGAAACTATTAAATAGTTGTGCTCTCAATGATTTTGTGTGAGAGAGTGTGATCCTTGCTCTAACTTCTGGAATTATGAAGCAACTTTAATACGTCTTTTTCGCTGTCCACCACAACCTGCCCTTGTGGAAATCCTTATCGTCTACTTGAAGGGCTGTGTGTCAATTCTCTCATATTAAATATAATTAATCATTTTCTACTGTCACCGAAAAGGCCTTGTGGGACAGAAGCCATTGGGGCTTCAGCCTATTCTATTTCAGATGGAATGCTACATTTCCTTATTTCCATGTTACGACATTCCTTGGGTTTTAATGTATTGCCATGTAATTGCCTAAGATATAAAAACAGAATGGAATTTGGTCTCCAAACAGATCGCAGAGGAGCCTTAACCAGCATGAGACATCTTGTTTAATCACTTCTCTGAATTCTTATGGCTCCTGGAGGAAAACTAGAGGAAGAATTTCCTGAAAGTTAAACCACAGAGACTGCCACAATCACCCTGGCCTGCCAAGCTAAGGGGGGTAAATTGCAATATTTGTCTCTGTGTTTACTACAGTGATAGTTCCCTACAATTGCTGGAAGGTGGGCTGTAATAGGGTTGGTGTATTTGTGAGTGTATTTAATCACAAACACCTGCCACCTACATTTTTCAACCAGCAGCTTTCACTGGTGGTTCTGCTCAGATCAGATGTGCATCAGCTTTGTGGCAATGCACAGCTGCAATAGGGGCGGACTAGGCCATGGGTGACTGTATCTGAATTTAAGCTTAACAGGCTTTGCACTGGATGCATGGAGCTTGAAATGCAAGAAACTTTCATACTTCATGGAACTCACATGGGTACACCTCTATTACCTTTGGTGCCTCAAGCAAGGGAGACTTGAACATGGCAATAGGGGTGGGGTCAGTCTGGACCAGTCATAGACAAACATGGCCCTCCAGATGTTTCGGGACTACAACTCCCATCGTCCCTAGCTAACAGGACCAGAGATCAGGGATGATGGGAGTTGTGGTCCCCAAACATCTGGAGGGCCGAGTTTGCCTATGCCTGGTCTGGATGATACATGTGAGTCTCTTCCAAAGCTGTGTATCTGTATCTGAGAGGTTAGAATCCATAAGTGGAAACCTGCTGAATCAGTCAAATTAGTTTCTTTATAAGATAATGGCCTTAGCTGGCCAGTTAGGTACTGCCATTTATAAGTCCAAAGAGTGAGCTCTGTTGCCATGGAGATAAATAGGTGGGCCTTTTCCCACCTCACCAGCCTGGAAGCCACATCATCCTAGAATGGAGAACTACAGGGTGGCTGTGTTGTGGTGAGTTTTGGCTGGTGCTGGAAGCTGAAGACACAGAGGCTGGCCTTGGTCTGTGCTGGACTCAAAGCTGTGGCTTGGGTATTTCCCATGGAACCTAATGGAGAGGCAATACCTGAGGAGTGTTAGTACTGTGGGCCCCTCACCATCACCATTCATCCTATGCTCAGGTTATTTATGTGTGTAGAAATAAAACTATATATCCCCAATACACTGCAGTTTCCATTGACCTTAATTCCAAGGAAATTGGAGTTAAGTCTGGGATGTGTGCAACCATGTACAGTGGTGCCCCGCAAGACGAAAAGAATCTGTTCTGTGATTCTCTTCGTCTAGCGGTTTTTTCGTCTTGCGAAGCAAGCCCATTGACAGATTAGCGGATTAGCGCTATTAGCGCTATTAGCGGCTTTTAGCAGCTTATCGGCTTATCGGATCAGCTGATAAGCGGATTAGCGGCTTAGAAAAAGGGGGGGAGGAAAAAAAACCAGCAGGAACTCACAAGACATTTTCGTCTTGCGAAGCAAGCCCATAGGAGATTCGTTTTGTGAAGCACCTCCAAAACGGAAAACTCTTTCGTCTAGCGAGTTTTCCGTCTTGCGAGGCATTCGTCTTGTGGGGCACCACTGTACAGTCCATGGTAGCTCACTGGGGGTGTGGATGACATTACCACATGTGTACACAATTTTAAATGGGTCTTTAGGACAGGAAAGGTCACTGTGTACTAAACAATTGCACACAATCACTGTTGTGTACAAAATAAATACAAAAAGCACCCAAAAAAGAGTGCAAAAGAGTTCACAGGGAAAATATAAATTTAATTTACTGAATTATTATATTCAATACTTGAAGTTAGCTTTACACATTATTTATGCTCCCGCAAGCGCTTGAGTTTTGCAGTACTCTCATCATTCTGTTTCAGCAGTTTTCTATCTCTTACAAAAGCATGGATTTTATTCCTTGTCCTGTAAAAAGGATATCTGAAAGTATAAAAAATAAACCTACCAGAAGAATGTAGACTGATTGCTGCTATAGCCCTGGAAAACACTACCTGAATTAATGAGCATGCTGTGGAGGTGTGGATTTTGGCAAGGTTGGAAGTTCATTTCTAGCCTGCTTTTGCTTTAATAGAACGTGCCAATTTGTGGCTGAACTTCCCCGATGTTGTTGGACTGTTTTTCCTGTTCCGAATCTCAGTAAACTGTTTCTAAAACACATTGGCGGGGGGGGGGGCTATTGTAAAGCATATTGTGCATGATAACGCAGCACAAATAGTATTAAATTGCATCTCTGTGTTAACTAAGTCCAATGATTGATGCATTATTGGAACCTACTGATTGGCATTTAATGAACTTTCATTATATATCTGGGAAACATTTGTGTTCTAAGTAATAGTGGATGCCTCTTCCTACACCAGGGCAACTGGCTGTGGCCAGAGGGCCAGACTGCTATCTTCCCCACTCTCCATGGGCCAAGTTTGACATCAGGTGACCCGTTTTTGCAAACCATGCAGACTAAAGCATAGTCCTTATGCATGGTGCTGTGGAAGGGGCTTCACAAGGCATAAGCCTTTTGCAAGCATGACAATCAGCTAACTGTCACAAGCTTGTCCAGAAAATAATATCCTCATCCAAGGACCATTGGAGGTTCCCTGCCATCTGATTTGAGGCAGGAAGTCATCCATGACAGGACCTTTTCTGCCGTGGCACCACTTTTGGAATTCTCTCTGCCGGGCAGATTACCTTGGTGCCAACTCTGCCAGGTTGTTGGAAACTTTCCTGCTCTGCCAAGCTTTTGCCTTCCTGGGGAGATAATAGGTTTGATCCAAACAACATGAACTAAATTCAGTTCCTACTGAAATGAATGTCAAGGCAAAGTTAATCATCATTTACACCCTTTCTAAACTGTGTGTCGCAACACGTTAGTGCAGTGTTTCCCAAACGTTTTTGGGCAACGGCACACCTGTTTACCGGAAAAAAATCTCGCGGCACACCACCATTAAAGCCCCGCCCCGTGACGTCAGCGCACAGCGTCACGCCGGGAGGGACGCACAAAAGTGAAAGTTTTTTCCCTCCCCCTTGCCGGGGTGGGAGGAGGCAGCAGAGCGAGGGACTCAGGGACGGCGGCAGCTGAGGCGGCCACCCCTCGACGCCGTCCCAAAAGCCGCCAAAAAGCCCTAAAAAAAGAGGAGCAGCACAAAAAACACACCACACACGGGGGGCGTGTTCTAATTTGCTTCTAACTCCGGGTTAGAGCGCAGCACGTGGAGGATGGGTGGGGAAAGAGAGAGGAGGCGCACTGATAGAACGCCAGGCACGGGGGCCGCCAGGGAGAGCCAGCGCGCGCCCCACCCCGGACGCTCGCGGCCACCGCCATCCCTCCCTCCCAGGGAAGGCGGGATTAGAGCAAGCGCCCGGGCAGCAAGAAGCGCGCGCGCGCCGGCCCTGCCCTGGATCCCTCAGAACCGCCAGTCTCTGGGAAAGTGGGCGTGGCTTCAGAACTCTCAGGCAGCAGCACCCGCCGCCCGGCAAGGCTTCCCATTGGGAGGCGCGAATGCTTTAGTGGGCGGGGATTGGTGCAAATATAGGCAGGGCGGGCTGAGAGGAGGAGCCGCCGCCGAGGAGCAGCGACACCAGCAGCGTTTCCTCTCCCCCCTCCCCTCCCGTGTCAACAAGCGGGGCGCCTGCGCCGGGGGTTTGCGCGTCAGGCAGGCAGCCAGGCAGGCAGACGGCGAGAGCCCCGCGCTGGGCGGCCGCTGCTCGCCGCCGCCGCCCCGAGTCTCGCCGCCCGACTCGCCCGCCTCCCTCCCACGGCACACCAGGCAACGTCTGGCGGCACACTAGTGTGCCGCAGAACACCGGTTGGGAAACACTGCGTTAGTGTGTCAGTTGCAGTGTGTGGGTGCTCCCCATGATCCTCCTGGGGCTGGAAAGGGGTTAGTTTAATGTCCAGTTTGCTAGTAAAACTGAATTACCGTGTCGCAAAATGATGCATGTCTTAAAAAGTGTGTCACCAACATGAAAAGTTTGGAAAGCTCTGATTTACACGGAGTCCTATTGATTTCAATGGAAACCAAGTTCAGCTAACAGTCTGGATCCAATCCAATGTTTTGTATATGAACCCTGTTAGGGCTTTCCCCTGCTTAATATGTTTCCAGCTTGCATGGCTTTGTGTTTATGCTGTTGTTTTATCATGTGATTGCAATATTTTAACTGTTGAAAGCTGAGTAATGGGATACTAAACCGTTATCTGAGTAAATCAATCAATCCATAAGCCAGGGCATTTAGTTTTGTATGATAGAAGTAGTGCAGGATATAATGGCACCTCTTGGAGACACAAGGAAACCCAGACAGATTTTCCTACAGGTCAAGGCCCAATTTCAAGGAATTTGAGAATGAATAAATATTGTTTTTCTCACAGGCAATATAATAATTACAAGGTTTCCCGTAGCAGATGGATGGTCGCCATAACAGCCCCTTTAGGAATTCCCCAAATTCTGCTGACATCCAAATAAAATAAGCATTTCTATTCTTTGAGACTTAGGGTAACTGATCTCAGAGATGAGGTGAAAAGCTTGGGAGCACTGTACATGGTAAATTACATTCTGCTGTTACATAGTGTTATGCCTTTACAACAAATCCCCTGCAGTTTGCACAACTCCTTGGGAATCTCTGGTTGCTTGAATGCCTAGATACACTAAGGGAGGCTTTGCTCAGATCTAGCCTGGCTTTGAAAACCCTTTTGTTAACCAGGACTTTTAAGTCTTTCAACCAGTCCCTGCAAAACAGCTGGGGAGCCACAAAGAGGTTTAAGGGCTTTGGACTTAAAACTGGACACTCTGCCCCAGTGGACTTTGGGAACTGCAAATATGGAGCTTATCCAGCCCTTCAGAGTTTTAATTTGGCACCACCTCTAAAGGCTTGAAGCTCCAGGCATTCTCTTATCTCTCTTCCAAGCCTAACAAAGCGCCAGGTTTATTGGTGAAAGTGGATCTCTTGCATTGGTGTGGACTTGAAATGTAATTTCCAGCCCCTTGGACACCCTTTGTAGAACTGATAAGCCTCCCCAAAATTTCAGTCCAAAGCTATGCGATCCTGCTGTTGCCGGTAACTGAATTGGCTGCAGGAGGGAAGGGCTGTTGTTTTGCAAAGGTACAAAACACAAAACCTTTCTTTAAAGGGCTGTGAAGTTTGAGTCTTCTGAACACTGAAAAGGTATTAGATTTCTATTGTTGAAGATTATTTCTTTTACACCAGATAAGTTTCTCATGATTGAAATAGACTGTCATTTTTTTAAAAAAAGACGTAACTATGGGGATACTGGAAAAGCAGAATTTCTATAGAATGTTTTGTTCAACAGACCACCAGCTCTCACAATGAATAGGGATATTCATTTTGCGCTTAGTACAATATAGCATCTTATGTTGCTATGCCACTAACCACCAAAAGCTACCTACAGCATGTGTGTTATCGGTTCTCTTTAAGGTAATTTAATTGGAATCCATTAGGCAACTGCCTCAACTTGATGTCCTCCAGATACTTTGGACTACGTTGCAGATAAGCCATGTCCATTGAGCATGCTGAATGGAGTTGCAGTCTTAAACATCTGGAGGGCACCAAATGGGGAAGGCTCAATGGGGTGATGAACAAGAGGAAGCATTGCAAGAAAGGTCTCCTGGTCAGTGCTCTATGCCTCTGAAGTTTCACTGCATCTCTGTTGTCAGTGAAAATTGCCCTGTTCATTTCTCATATGGAGAAGGGCCATACGTCGGTGGTAGAGCATCTCCTTTGCATGCAGAAGGTCCTAGGTTCACTCCCCAACATCACCAGGTAGGGCTCATGAAGACCCCTGCCTGCAACCCTGCAGAGCCACTACCAATCCATGTAGAAAATACTGAATCAATGGTCTGACCTAGTATAAGGTGGCTTCATATGTTTCTATGCTCTAGACATTACTGGTATAAAAGGCAATACCACGTTCACCAGGGAGCAATGCTGTGCTTTTAGCTCCACGCCATGTAAGGATTAATGTGAGAATACATGCACACCTCCCATATCTAGTTTAGGAGGTTAGGCTCAAGCTGGAAACAGGGATAGAAGGGAAGGGAATGTGAATGTGAATGTATGACTGGGTTAGAGGTTCCTATTTTTGCTATGGTGACAGTTGCCCTGTCTTGGGCCTCTTCTCCTCCAACTCCTTCAACCTTTGCAGAACCTGAAATGAGGTTGCCTTAAGACAAGCTGGCTTTTGCATACTAGTGCAAATTCTGTGAAACGGCCAAATTCTTACCAAACTCCAGCACTTCAGAAATCCCGCCTGAAACCACTGAATTCCACTTAGGCTGGATTCCTCCATTTGCATCAGTGCAAACAAGGCAGCAGGTATGTGTGACTGTGTGAGAGAGGCAGAGATTGAGTGGTGCTCATTGTTAGTAACAGATCGCGTAACGCCCTTAAAATCTGGGAGGAAAAGAAATGCTACTTGCCCTCAAAAAAGTAAACAGTTCCCAGCTAATGAAAAGTGTGACAGAGTCATTACCACCGCAGGGGTTCTGATTACGTCTGTTGACACAAGAATGGTTTTTGTTGGCCTACAGTCAACAGCCATCTCTACCGAACAGCCCACAGACCATTCAGCCCATCAGGGGGCTGTTTTAGAGCCACTGACCTTGGCGGAAATGTTTGGTTTACTGTTTTCTTCCGAACGCTCCCAGACATTTTGGTGCCTGCCTAAGTACCAAGCTAGCCAATGGCAGTCAACGTGAGTCATAAAATACTGTAACTAGAGGACTTGATTTCAACAGTGACGCTCTCCCAGCTTCAGGGTGGCTGAGTCTGAAGAACTGTACTTAATCGTGTTTATGATTCAGAAGATATTTTGAGCCCGTACAGTAGCTGCAGCTTTTATCTCTTCAGCTTTGATCTCCCTGATATTCTCTTAAATGTAATTAAACCTGTCACAATTTCTCCAGTCAATTCTCCCCCGCCCTTCTCTCCCATTCTCTTGGAAACTAAATATTCATGCACATATTAGGAAGATTAAACAAAGAAAGTTCCAAGGGATGATAAGAAATCTATTTGCAGCCACTTGAGCTCCAGTTCAGTCATCGTTCTCTTGCAAACACACCATTCTCCAAGCAACCCATCTTCCCTTCTTCAATTGTATCATTTGGTCTCCTTAGCACAGTGGATGTCATTTGGATTTCTTTTAATTTCCACTATAACATAAGCCTGAGCTGACTGGGTGAATGTTAATATTTTTCTCAGGCTTGTTACAATCATGAATTATTCCAAAACTCGTTGGGCTCTTAATAACAGGAAAGTGCATTTGGGTGGCAATTCAAGTTCAAATACATGCACACTACATCAGCTTGAGAAAGGCACATGTGCATGTAACTTGCACACCACCCTGGGACCTCAGGGTGAAGGACGGGTAATAAATTGTAATAGTATTAACAATAATAATAGTAATGTAAGTGGTTGCACTCCCCTTTGCAAGAGGAAAGCATCCTGGTGTCGGATATTAAATGCAGTCAAACCAACAATTCATGTTTTGATAGACAGGCACATAATAGGAGCTGAAGCTCACAGAGTTTTCCTTTAAGTTTGCTAGAGAGGACTCTGTGAGAGACACTCCCACTGTGCCCTGTCAGAGAAAGGGTGTAGCTATATATTCTGCCTGTCTGGGCACATTCTCTTACTCTTACTCTTACTCTGCCTCTTTCTGCTCTGCCAGAAATGTGAGAACGTATGTATGTCTGAGCTCCAAGCTCAGACACCAGTTTAAGCTAGACTTAAGTATGTCTTTGTAATTGAAATACCATTTTAAGCCTGCCTGAACAAAGCTGCTGTATCTGTTACTCTTCAACAAGTATTACGAGTGAGTGAATGCTATTTTTTATCTTTTACAAGACTGTTTGCATGGTTATTGTTTTAGGGAGAAATAGCAGGAAAATCCATTCTGCCTTAAAGCATCCTGGATTACTTAGCCTATGTAAGCTTCCCTTTTAAGCTGCAAAGGGATGACACTCTCCTGGACTCACCTACGTGAGGAAGGAAGGATAATATCTAATAAATATATCCTCTCCTAGCATCTATTCACATCCCAACACTTGGAAGCAGAGATTTTGCTGGAATGGCTCTTCCCACCTCCAAAGGTTACCACCACAAATTGGGGAGGAGAGTTTCATTTCAGCAATTTTCAAACATAGAATCATAGAATCATAGAATCATAGAGTTGGAAGAGACCACAAGGGCCATCGAGTCCAACCCCCTGCCAAGCAGGAAACACCATCAGAGCACTCCTGACATATGGTTGTCAAGCCTCTGCTTAAAGACCTCCAAAGTAGGAGACTCCACCACACTCCTTGGCAGCAAATTCCACTGTCGAACAGCTCTTACTGTCAGGAAGTTCTTCCTAATGTTTAGGTGGAATCTTCTTTCTTGTAGTTTGGATCCATTGCTCCGTGTCCGCTTCTCCGGAGCAGCAGAAAACAACCTTTCTCCCTCCTCTATGTGACATCCTTTTATATATTTGAACATGGCTATCATATCACCCCTTAACCTCCTCTTCTCCAGGCTAAACATGCCCAGCTCCCTTAGCCGTTCCTCATAAGGCATCGTTTCCAGGCCTTTGACCATTTTGGTTGCCCTCCTCTGGACACGTTCCAGTTTGTCAGTGTCCTTCTTGAATTGTGGTGCCCAGAACTGGACACAGTACTCCAGGTGTGGTCTGACCAGAGCAGAATACAGTGGCACTATTACTTCCCTTGATCTAGATGCTATACTCCTATTGATGCAGCCCAGAATTGCATTGGCTTTTTTAGCTGCCGCGTCACACTGTTGGCTCATGTCAAGTTTGTGGTCAACCAAGACTCCTAGATCCTTTTCACATGTACTGCTCTCAAGCCAGGTGTCACCCATCTTGTATTTGTGCCTCTCATTTTTTTTGCCCAAGTGCAATACTTTACATTTCTCCCTGTTAAAATTCATCTTGTTTATTTTTGCCCAGTTCTCTAATCTGTCAAGGTCGTTTTGAAGTGTGATCCTGTCCTCTGGGGTGTTAGCCACCCCTCCCAGTTTGGTGTCATCTGCAAATTTGATCAGGATGCCCTTGAGTCCATCATCCAAGTCGTTGATAAAGATGTTGAATAAGACCGGGCCCAAGACAGAACCCTGTGGCACCCCACTAGTCACTCTTCTCCAGGATGAAGAGGAACCATTGATGAGCACCCTTTGGGTTCGGTCAGTCAGCCAGTTACAAATCCACTGAGTGGTAGCATAGTCAAGACCGCATTTTACCAGCTTCTTTACAAGAATATCATGGGGCACCTTGTCAAATGCCTTGCTGAAATCAAGGTAGGCTACATCCACTGCGTTCCCTTCATCTACCAGGCTTGTAATTCTGTCAAAAAACGAGATCAGGTTAGTCTGACATGACTTATTTTTCAGAAATCCATGCTGACTATTGGTGATCACAGCATTCCTTTCTAGGTGCTCACAGACTGTTTGCTTAATGATCTGCTCCAGAATCTTCCCTGCTATTGATGTCAGACTGACTGGGCGGTAATTATTTGGGTCCTCTCTTTTCCCCTTTTTGAAAATAGGGACAACATTTGCCCTCCTCCAGTCTGCCGGGACTTCGCCTGTTTTCCAGGAATTCTCAAAGATGACTGCCAGTGGTTCTGAGATCACATCTGCCAGTTCTTTTAATACTCTTGGATGCAGTTCATCTGGCCCTTGAGACTTGAATACATCTAAACTAGCCAAATATTCTTGTACTATCTCCTTAGTTATTCTGGGCTGTGTTTCCTTTGCTGAATCATTTGCTCCAAATTCTTCAGGAATGTTGCCTACATGGAGGCAACAACATTCTCAACTATGGCACTACATAGCATTCCAATAGTCAGTAGCTCCCCCACCCAAGCAGGTAGAACAGGCTCTCCAAATGTTGCTAGACTACTGCTGTCATTATCTCTGACCAGTGGCAGTGCTGGCTGGGGATGATGGGAGGAGTTGGGGTCCAATGATATTTGCATTGTCTCGCCTCTGCCTATCTCAGGATGACATCAAAGCATCATGTAGTGTTATCCATGTCCTGTGGCTTCATTGAAGTGACTTCATTGCCTCTGTATAAACAAACTGAATGTTCTACACTACATAACAACAGAGTTCAGTGTGACCCATTTTGTGAGTGGGAAAGCTTAATATCAGAGCCTGCTCAGCTTGGGTATGTAACTCACATTGTCATGTACTTTTCAGTGACTGGGCAGAGGAGGAATGGTGGAGACCTCCTCCCCATCCTGACCCTTTCAGGGAGGAGAAAGAGGAAGACAGTATAGCTTTACAACAGGGGTTCAAGGGAGGTTGCAGCTCAGAGGCAGATGAGGGGGAAAGCTAGGAAATCATGGAAGAGCTAGAAAAACACCCAGCTGACACGTTGTCATTAGAAAGCATTCCAGACCCTCCATTTCCCAGAACCCGGTGAGCCTTAAAAGTAGGAGAGCAAAGAGCTCAAAGACAGAGGACATGTAGCAACACCCGTAGAGAACATGATGAGAATGATGTATGAGGAAGTGGGAGAGACGGGGGGTGGAGAATCACTCAGGAGAACGCCATTATCCAAGAGGCTGGGTTCTATAGCCTCTCTCTGTAAAGATTGAAATAAAAAGGGACTGTAAGAAACCTTTCCTTGTCTTTATGCTTTCCTGGGCAACCAGCCTGAAGCTGCTGACAGCATCATGACAGTACCACAGTTGGAAGGTGATTGGGAGGTGAGGAGAAAAAACAAAAGAGTAAAGGAGCATCACATCTTTTCTCATACCAGTAATACCAACTGAGGCTCTGGGAACGGGGCACATCAGAAGTTATCTATCACATGTTAATCTATGTCTTGAACCCCGCAAAGTTCTTTCCTCCTCCAAAACGCTCCAGGGAGCCTGTCCCAAAGTTTTACACATATAATAGCCTAAACAAGAGTTTTACATTTCCAGAATAAACTCAAGTTTATATTCAGGCATTCTTTTCTCCCCAGGCTTCTTGAATTTAAATAAGTTCACCTGCTTTGCTGTCAGCCCCTCAGATGTACTTGCAGAATGCAATCATATCATTTCTCGCATTCACTGTTTAACACTAAACATGTCAATCACAGCTTTGGTCAACACATTAACTACCTGAGCTATTTTTGAGACATAAGCGGAAGACAAATGGGTGGGCTTGTAAGATACATTTGGGGAGAGAGAGGGAAGTGTGCCTGCTTTCATAAAAGTATGTTTTGACATATAATGGCATGCATTGGAATAGGATGACTTTTGTCATGTTGTGGTGCAATAATGGTTTAAAATAATGCACTGGTAGCTCCTCTCCCAAAACTATACAGGAGGTATGGATGTAAGAAGGCTTTCCATTATGCCCCTGTATTCATCACATGTAGTATTGTTTCAGTTCCACTACAGCTTCTCTTCTGCTCAAAGAAGACAGAATTGGGATTCAAGATGACCTTAACAAATTGGAGGACTGGGCCAAAACTAATGAAATGAATTTCAATAGGTTGACTATTAAAATGTACACAAATATCACTCTGAGGTCCTGCAATTCTAAGCCTGTTCACTTAAAAGTAAGTTTCTCTGAAATCAGCAGAATTTTCAAGTAGACACACCTAGGATTGGACTGTAAAGCTTATCATGAAGTAAGGGTCGAGAAGTTGAATCTCAGAAATCCAGACCTTGTAGATGTGCTTGTTCATATTGGCTGTTCACTGCTATACTATAAACTCTGGCTCAATTACTGTAAAACAGGCAATGCTTTTTCCTTTTGTGAGATATTAGAGAGAGGTTCTGCTCCATGGGTAATAATCACAGCAGCTAATGCACAGTACATTAACATTCAGAGGAAGTCCTAGAAAGGATTAGACCCATTGTCCTTTTTTCTGAGAGGAGCATCCTACCCAAGGAGGAATTAAGAATAGCTCTGCCAGCTCCTTAATTACATCCAGTTGCCTTTCCTCATGGGACTTGAGAAACAAGAACACATCTTGTTCTTCTTCAAAAGCCCAACATTGCTGGAAAGTCAGGTCTGTGATTTTGACAAGATATTTCTTCTCCAGTGATAACTGAGATGATCACTTTTACTGAGTAAGGTCACAGGTTTGGCACAATGAAGAGGACATCGGACCTCCTGCACAATGAAGAGAAGCAGGAGAGAGACAATATGGCAGGACTTATCCAGATTTCCTTTTGGGAGCTCTCTGTTTCACTGACAGGCCTTCCCAAGGACAGACCTTTCATTTCCTGACAGCTCTGAAGCCACTGCTCACATTCCCCCTAAATCAACATAAAGAGATTATTTGGAAGTGCAAAACACTGGCATTCTTTGCCATTCATTTGCTGAGTATCACCCACAAATGTTGTAAGGTCTGACTGAAGAGGCTAGCGTTGCCAAATGATATCCAAGCATCCTTCATGTGATTTTAATAGCAGCTTGATCTGCAGAAACCAGCCAGTGAAGCTTTTCACAGTGTGGGGATAAATGGAATCTAATGCTATCATATTCAGACAAGCAGCTGCAAAAGCATGATGAATAACTGCACTCTGTTCCTTTACAAATAGTCCATTCTCTATATTGTTCTCTCCCTCTTTTCCCTTAGACTAGAAGAAACTTTGCTGTAGAGTAGTTATTCATGGTTCCTGAGTGCAGCATAGAATCTATGGATCACTTTAGTGGGACATCTTGATTCTGTGGAGCCTAACACAGATTTTATGGATCACACTAGCCGACATTCCAGTCATGTGGAGCCCCTGCACGCTAGCAAGTACTTGTGGCTTGTAATTTCTCTGCAGTCAACCATGCACAACTATGCATCAGAAAATATAATTTTTGCATATTTATAGGCACTGAGTGTTGAGTGTCTTCAATAAACAGTGTTTCTTGTATGACTACGACTGTAACTCAGAAAAAATGACATGTCCCTACAGAATATAGAGCAGATCAGACACTATATATCTAAGTAGGCCATAAGTCAAGTCAGTGGATCAGTCCAATAGGGAATGTCTAACCAAGGAGCAAATTAAAACCCAATAGCAGAGTTAGAAAGAAGGCAAAATCCTGGAGCAACAATTTTGGATGAACAAGTCGAGGAAGCCAGGAATGCAGCATAATTGACCAGCCTGCATACAGTTGCCTCCTACAGTCGTTTGGCTTCTTGGGTATGATTTCCACAACAACTGCCAAAATACAAGTGGAACAAGCAGGGTTTGGACTGATTGGCTCTTGCAGATAGGATCAGAGCCTGAATTCTTAAACTATGAGCTGCACCTTCCTAGAAGGTACACAGACTCCTCTAAACCTTCCCAGTGAGTGGTTTAACAGGTCAGGATACAAAGTTGTACAAAGGTTCAATACAAGATGGGGGATAATGTCCCAATCCTGTAGCACAACACTCATTCAGGATGTCAATACATCAACTATCTTCCCTTTATTGGTAAGGCAATTTCCCTATCAAGGAAGATGAACCAACATGAAGCATGGTGATTTTCTAAGATGACAGACAAATAGACAGATGGATTTTTTTGTCATATAATTTGTAGCCCATCATACTAGCAATGTCCTAATCAATAAATGGCAGCAGTGGCTTCTAAAGTTTGCTTTACATAATTACATTTAAACTACCCATTTATCCTATTGTGGTGGGCGGAGGGACACATCAATCTTTTCATGGAGCAAAGTGGTGCATACAAAGCATCAAAGACCCAAAGGAGCAAAGTCACTCACTAAAATTACATAGAATCATAGAATCATAGAATCATAGAGTTGGAAGAGACCACAAGGGCCATCGAGTCCAACCCCCTGCCAAGCAGGAAACACCATCAGAGCACTCCTGACATATGGTTGTCAAGCCTCTGCTTAAAGACCTCCAAAGTAGGAGACTCCACCACACTCCTTGGCAGCAAATTCCACCGTCGAACAGCTCTTACTGTCAGGAAGTTCTTCCTAATGTTTAGGTGGAATCTTCTTTCTTGTAGTTTGGCTCCATTGCTCCGTGTCCGCTTCTCTGGAGCAGCAGAAAACAACCTTCCTCCCTCCTCTATGTGACATCCTTTTATATATTTGAACATGGCTATCATATCACCCCTTAACCTCCTCTTCTCCAGGCTAAACATGCCCAGCTCCCTTAGCCGTTCCTCATAAGGCATCGTTTCCAGGCCTTTGACCATTTTGGTTGCCCTCCTCTGGACACGTTCCAGTTTGTCAGTGTCCTTCTTGAATTGTGGTGCCCAGAACTGGACACAGTACTCCAGGTGTGGTCTGACCAGAGCAGAATACAGTGGCACTATTACTTCCCTTGATCTAGATGCTATACTCCTATTGATGCAGCCCAGAATTGCATTGGCTTTTTTAGCTGCCGCGTCACACTGTTGGCTCATGTCAAGTTTGTGGTCAACCAAGACTCCTAGATCCTTTTCACATGTACTGCTCTCAAGCCAGGTGTCACCCATCTTGTATTTGTGCCTTTCATTTTTTTTGCCCAAGTGCAATACTTTACATTTCTCCCTGTTAAAATTCATCTTGTTTATTTTTGCCCAGTTCTCTAATCTGTCAAGGTCATTTTGAAGTGTGATCCTGTCCTCTGGGGTGTTAGCCACCCCTCCCAGTTTGGTGTCATCTGCAAATTTGATCAGGATGCCCTTGAGTCCATCATCCAAGTCGTTGATAAAGATGTTGAATAAGACCGGGCCCAAGACAGAACCCTGTGGCACCCCACTAGTCACTCTTCTCCAGGATGAAGAGGAACCATTGATGAGCACCCTTTGGGTTCGGTCAGTCAGCCAGTTACAAATCCACTGAGTGGTAGCATAGTCAAGACCGCATTTTACCAGCTTCTTTACAAGAATATCATGGGGCACCTTGTCAAATGCCTTGCTGAAATCAAGGTAGGCTACATCCACTGCGTTCCCTTCATCTACCAGGCTTGTAATTCTGTAAAAAAACGAGATCAGGTTAGTCTGACATGACTTATTTTTCAGAAATCCATGCTGACTATTGGTGATCACAGCATTCCTTTGTAGGTGCTCACAGACTGTTTGCTTAATGATCTGCTCCAGAATCTTCCCTGCTATTGATGTCAGACTGACTGGGCGGTAATTATTTGGGTCCTCTCTTTTCCCCTTTTTGAAAATAGGGACAACATTTGCCCTCCTCCAGTCTGCCGGGACTTCGCCTGTTCTCCAGGAATTCTCAAAGATGACTGCCAGTGGTTCTGAGATCACATCTGCCAGTTCTTTTAATACTCTTGGATGCAGTTCATCTGGCCCTGGAGACTTGAATACATCTAAACTTGCCAAATATTCTTGTACTATCTCCTTAGTTATTCTGGGCTGTGTTTCCTTTGCTGAATCATTTGCTCCAAATTCTTCAGGTCGGGCATTGTTTTCTTTATCGGAGAAGACTGAGGCAAAGAAGGCATTGAGTAGTTCAGCCCTTTCTGTGTCCCCTGTTTGCATTTCACCATCTTCTCCTCTGAGTGACCCCATTGTTTCTTTGTTCTTCCTTTTGCTACGAACATACCCATAAAAGCCTTTTTTGTTGCTTTTAACCTCTCTAGCAAGCCTGAGTTCATTCTGTGCTTTAGCTTTTCTGACTTTGTGTCTACACGTGCTGGCTATTTGTTTGAATTCCTCTTTGGTGGTTTCCCCCCTTTTCCATTTTTTGTACACATCCTTTTTTAATCTTAATTCAGTTAAAAGTTCTTTAGATAGCCACCCTGGCTTCTTTAGGCACCTTCCATGTTTCCGTCTCATTGGTATTGCCTGACGTTGTGCTTTTAGTATCTCCCTCTTAACAAACTCCCAGCCATCATGAACTCCCTTTCCTTTTAGTATTGTTGTCCATGGGATCTCACCCAGCACTTCCCTAAGTTTTATGAAGTCGGCTTTCTTAAAGTCAAGAAATTGAGTCCTAGTATGCTTGGCTGCTCCTTTCCGCTGTATAGTAAACTTCAGAAGAGCATGATCACTTGCGCCTAATGATCCTTCCACTTCTACCCCACTAACCAGGTCATCAACATTGGTTAGGACCAGATCTAAAATGGCTGTTCCTCTTGTTGCTTCTCCCACTTTCTGGACAATGAAGTTGTCTGCAAGGCCAGTGAGGAATCTGTTTGACCTTATGCTCTTGGCTGAGTTTGACGTCCAACAAATATCCGGGTAATTGAAGTCCCCCATTACTACTATCTCCCTTCCTTTTGCATGCTTGGCCATCTGTTCCAGGAAGGCATCATCTATGTCCTCCGTTTGGCTTGGGGATCTATAGTAAACTCCCACAATGAGGTCTCTGTTATTCTTCTCTCCCTTAATTTTGACCCAAATACTCTCACTTTGGCTTTGAGGATCTAAATCTTGGATCTCTTCACAGGTATACACATCCCTGACATATAACGCCACTCCTCCTCCTTTCTTGTCTGGTCTGTTTCTCTGAAATAGATTGTATCCCCCCATTATTACATTCCAATCGTGGGACTTATCCCACCAGGTTTCAGTGATGCCTATTATGTCATATTTAGTTTGCTGTACCAAGAGCTCAAGCTCATCTTGTTTATTTCCCATGCTTTGCGCATTAGTGTACAGACATTGAAGTCCATTAATCATTCCCCCGTGTCTCTTATTTAAGGATTTTTTCCTCCCACCACTAGGTCCGTGTGCTGTTTTCTCCATTTGGTCTATGACATTTGGATGATCATCTTCATTAATTGATAGACTCCTACCTTCAGGAGCACTGTCTCCCTCCCCCTTTAAAAAAAAAAAAGCATACTGGGATGCAGAGACAAGTATGATTGATGGGCCTGATCAGAATTAAATATCTACGCTAGTTGGGTATTACTACAGCATCGTTCCATAACTTGGTGCCTTCCAGGTATTTTGAACTCCCATCAGCCTCAGCTAGAATGGTGAATGGGATGATGGGCGCTGTAGTTCAAAACATATTGAGGGCACCAGGTTGGGAAAGGGTGCACTAGAGGATGGAAGCACTAGAAAGATAGCACAGGGTCCATTGAACACAATAATTCCTAAAGTGCATGCTGGGATTTACTCACCCCCCCATGCTTTCTAATAATCAGGAGAGAATTAGGTATTCATTTAGTCGGCTTTTCACTGAAGAGCAACCCAAACTTGTGTTCTCAAAGTTGCTTGTGGTTGAGAAGACAACGCCAAGTCAGAATATTCACTTTTGCGTATTTTGCAATGCAATTTTGGTGTGGGGAAAAAATTGCTCACAAAATATAAGCGTACAAACTGCATATTTTTAAGGGGAAAGGCAATGAAAAACATTGAAATGTACGGGGGGGGAATCACGTTTAATGTAAAAAGTTCATACCAAATGGATTGCATATACGGTGGTACCTCAGGTTACATATGCTTCAGGTTACATACGCTTCAGGTTACAGACTCCGCTAACCCAGAAATAGTGCTTCAGGTTAAGAACTTTGCTTCAGGATGGGAACAGAAATCGTGCTCTGGTGGCACGGTGGCAGCGGGAGGCCCCATTAGCTAAAGTGGTGCTTCAGGTTAAGAACAGTTTCAGGTTAAGAACAGACCTCCAGAACAAATTAAGTACTTAACCCGAGGTACCACAAATGTGGACTTTTCATGCACTGTTTTTTTTTAAAAAAGAAAACTGACCAAAATGGGATGGAAAGGATCTACAATTCGGTACCAGCAGAACTGCAATGGAATGGGATTAGGCTACACTATCTGCCCTACTAAACATGTGGGAGGTTTTATTGTCTGAAAAATGACTTATACTTCCAGTTGTAAACCAGAAAAAGTGGGGGAAACACTGATGACCTACGAACATGCAAGAGAGCAGCCTAACACAGCAAAGTCCATTGAGATACATTGATCCCCACCAGTGGGGACAAAATGAAAACCAGAGAGACATGTGACCTTTGCCAGCTCCAGCCAGCAGGGCTTTTGCACAGCAACCTTTGAGCAATGGAAGTTGCATGATGCACATTTCCTACAAAAGGAGGATCTGAGCAGTGAAAGGACTTGGGGTTTCAACAATTTAAGGGTGCGCAAAAATCAATAGCTTGCCCCCACAGCTGGTTCACCTAGCCACAGGGCGAAGTAAAAACCTACTCAGGGGCATTGTAATGATGAGTTACTGCCATGCATCAAACTTTATCACCCGTCTGCAGCTCCCAATCATCCGAATGCACCCACAGAGAGGCACTTTCAGCAGATTGTGTAATTCCCTCTCCCTTGAGACTTATCAAAGCCCTAGCCAGAACCTCCATTTGATGCCGTATAAGGCATTATTACTTAGACTTAAGCTGTGGGGGTCTGGTGTTTCAAGGCACCACAATTGGTTTAATTGTCAAACTTGCCTTAATTGATTCTAATTTTGTGGGTATGTGTCTGTCTCTCTGTGTGTGATATTTATAATGGGTGCGGGGGATAAGGTGGGATCTGTAGGAAATTTGAATTTAAAAAACCTTGGATCACGCTCAAAAGATTTCACCCTTGTCTCTGAAATGGAGTATTAAAAGCTTTTCTTGCTCCTTTGGAGGGCTCTGGGTTCTCGCCCACTCACTAAAAGTTCATGACACAGGGTGTGCACAGTTTATGGTGTGGCCAAGGGTGCTCCCAGAGCTCCATTTAATTCCCAGTGTTCCCCAGCCCTTTGATGCCCCCCATTAGAGTCCAGTGCAAAGCAAGGTTGCAAGGTGCAAATTTTCCAATATTTTTTCAGAAAGCAGTATAAGTACATTTTCAGATTTAAGCCACAGAGTGAGAGCTTCTTAGAGCCCTTGGAAATAATATTTTTAAAAAACCATTTGTTCCTTTTATACCTACTTAGTAAGAAGTGCTATTTTTAGATCAAAGAAAGAAGGAAGGAGGCAAGATGGGAGGTTGGATTGCTGAGGGGGCAGAGTTAAGGCAATCTAACAACCCTAAGAGTGAATTTCAAATGTCTAGGTTTATTGTATGCTTAAACTTCACTCTGAATTTCCATGGTGGTTCACAGTCGATGTGCTTTTTCAAAGGATTTCCTTTCTTACCTTTAGGTTCAGGCACAGTATATGTTCTCTGGCTTCATTCCAGCATTGGAAGCCACTTGACAGAACCCTGTGATCAAGCTACACTGCTTTCTGCTCTGTGAACCCCACCCAGAATGCATTGCACAATTTGAGACTCTCACACAGAGGAATCTGAAAGTGGCAGAGACTAAACCAGAAAGTTCTGGGACTGGTAACTTTGCCAGGCTATTTCCCTGTGCTGGAAAAGAAGGTCTTTGCAAGACCTTTTCATACAAGCAGAGCATACAAAGGCAGCAGGTAGACTTCTAAAGCAAGCAGTGTAACCTCTTAGTCCCTGCACCTGATTCCAGAAGATCCACAGCTGCAACAGCCTACATAGCTAATTCCAGCTAAACTCCCAGCTCTCAAGTTAAGTATTCCTTTCTCTCTGACCCAGTTCAAACTGCTGCTTCTTTCTCTTCTGCCATGCCCAAACACAGGAATACCACCGCTGGCAGATGCCCATTCAGGAAAGCACTATTTAATTTTCGAGGGATTAATCAGATGATCTTCCTTTACCATTCCTGAGCAATGCCACCCTTTGCATCTTTGGCCAAGACATACCGTTAAAGAAAGATATATGAAGCAGTGTTATCAGGGCTGTCACCCAATTAAAGGGATCTGGCTAGATTAAGGTAAAGGTAAAGGGACCACTGACCATTAGGTCCAGTCATGGATGACTCTGGGGTTGCAGCACTCATCTCGCTTTACTGGCCGAGGGAGCCAGCATACAGCTTCCGGGTCCTGTGGCCAGCATGAATAAGCTGCTTCTGGCGAACCAGAGCAGTGCACAGAAACACTGTTTACCTTCCCGCCAGAGCGGTACCTATTTATCTACTTGCACTTTTGGGGTGCTTTCAAACTGCTAGGTTGGCAGGAGCTGGGACCGAGCAATGGGAGCTCACCCCGTTGTGGGGATTCGAACTGCCGACCTTCTGATTGGCAAGCCCTAGGCTCTGTGGTTTAGACCACAGCACCACCTGTGTTCCCCACTAGATTACCTGCCTTAAATTGTTTAAGACTCAGTCTGTTATTATCTGTTGCTGAAGCAACATTTGAGCCTGGAGTCTATGATTCTTTAGAACATCCGGAACTGTCCATGGTACTATCTGAATTCTTAACTCCTACCCTGTCTTTCTTTGCAGATCTTCCTATACATTACTGGAACCCAGAGCTAGTTTTATCATGCCTTTCTTGATCCTATGCCTTGCTAAAATAAAGTAAATCCAGAATAGGGATGGGCAAATCTGTCCATTTTGGTTTCTTATTTTCTCCTTTTTCCTGCCTTATTTCCAGTTCTCCACATTTCCATATCACTTTGCAACTTTCACCATTTTAGGGTGAAGCTTTTCTGATATACATATTTTTGCAAACAACTTTCCCTAAAATAATGCATTCATGCATGTAATGTTCACTAATATATGCTCCTTAATGCACATCTTCCCCCAACAGATGCATTTGTTTACAGGTAGGTAGCCGTGTTGTTCTGCCATAGTCGAAACGAAGTAAAAAAAAAAAAATCCTTCCAGTGGCACCTTAGAGACCAGCTAAGTTTGTTATTGGTATGGAGAACTTCATTGCAAAATTCAAAGAAGTTTGAATTTCAAACGATAGCTTCATTTGGGTTTCTATATTGTTTCAGGACTTGCAAATAGGAGAGTTTTGCATTAAAATGCTAATCAAAGCAAATTGCTCCTCCATCCCTAACCCAGAATGACGACAATGCTCTCTGGTTATGTCAAACTTCCTAACAAAATGTGTGCTAGACTTTCAGCACCACCCAAACCTTGATGAAGAGAGATCAGCAACATTTGTAACATCCTGAGTCACTCTTCCCCTCTCACCTTAAAGCCCCACTGAGCCAGAAGAAAACCTCTTTTGTTGCTGCCAACTCTTTGCCATTGGAAATTTGTAAGGTGCCACCTTGTCCCGGTGAAATCAGAAAACTACTCTGAAAAGAATTTAATCAAACTGATGGAAGCCTGCTAGAATCTACCCCACCAACCTAGAAATACATTCATCCTGTCAAAGGCCCATCTCAAACATTTTGTTTATGCTGACTTTGAAAATGCTGGAAGCCTATCTCTTTACAGATGCAGCACAATTAAATTTAGAATCATGGGGAAAGGAAGACAAAACAAAAAACAAGCAGATACTAATGCTACCATACAATGGTGAATTTGCAAATCCAGATAAGATTTACTAGCAGCAAAGGGAGCCTGGTTCTGTCAGGAGGCATAAAGGAATTATATAGTCAATTCCTATTGAAATTAAATAACATTTTTGGGTGTCTTGAGTTGCTCTCAATAGCTTTGTTGTTATTTAGTGACAGTTTTTGTATACACAACATTTATCATGTGGAGAAGTTGGTATGAAATTAGGCAGTGAATTATTATACCAACAAGCAATTGTCTTTAACATGAAAAATGACATCATAACTATTGATGTGAAATAAACACTAGCAGAGGCTTGAAAATATTTCAGATACATTTTTAAAGGGGGGAGTTTGCTGGGGGGGGGGGAGGATCCACATTACAATTAGGCAAAGGTAAGTTAGAGGTTATTTTGGTTCTGTTATCCACTCAAAAAGGGAGCCAGGAATTGATTGTATAAAATCAATTGATTGATCATTATGTATTTATTTTTAAGGGTTCTGTTTACCCCAACTGATAATACTAGGTTATGCTGTCATTAACAGCACTACTTGATAGCCACATTCTGAAATCCCTTTCAGAATCACTCGGGGTGTCCCACATTTTAATGTTACATGGCATAACATGGAGTAAATGTGGTATCATTATTGGACTATGATGGGGGAGATCTCAATTGCCATCCAGATGCAACTACAAAGCTCATTGGACTACCTTGGGCAAAGCCAGGACCATGAGGCTGGGTGAGGTCATTGTTTCAGGGCAGCAGCTGGGAGGAGCGGTAGGTTCAGCCTCCACAGATTGTGCCGCTTGACTTCTCCTCTTTGTCTGCAACCCATGTCCCACCACCCTCTTCATCTATCTGGTCTCCTTTCCCTCATTTGCTGCCTTCAGCATGCCACAGCTTCCCCAGGCCACCTCCAGTCTTCTCAGGTTGTGCTGGTAGTTGCAGTGGCTGCAGAGGGGATGTGGAGGAGGAGGAGGCAAGAAGGAGGAAGAGGAGGGAGGTGCCACATTTTCAGTTCTTCCTCAAGCGGCAAAACACTCTGGGCCAGGCGCTAACCTCCTTAACAGGGTTGTTATGAGGATAAAATAAAGTAGGGAAGGAGAACCATGCTTGTGGCTTTCAGGTGGTTGAAATAAATGTACGGTATAATGTTGACGCGGTCGTTGAAATAAATGTACAGCATAATATAGGGATGCAGGTGGTGCTGTGGGTTAAACCACAGAGCCTAGAACTTGCCAATCAGAAGGTCGGCAGTTCAAATCCCCGCGACGGGGTGAGCTCCCGTTGCTCAGTCCCTGCTCCTGCCAACCTAGCAGTTCAAAAGCACATCAAAGTGCAAGTAGATAAATAGGTACCGGTTCCGGCAGGAAGGTAAACGGCGTTTCCGTGCGCTGCTCTGGTTCACCAGAAGCAGCTTAGTCATGCTGGCCACATGACCCGGAAGCCGTACGCCGGCTCCCTCGGCCAATAAAGCGAGGTGAGTGCCGCAACCCCAGAGTCGTCCGCGACTGGACCTAATGGTCAGTGGTCCCTTCACCTTTACCTTATAATGTTGACAATAACAACAACCCTAGCAACCCTTTGGGGTGCCGTGAAAAGACAGCAAATTATTTAATTTATTATTGCTTTACTGCCACAGAGGGCGGGGGTGGGATTTTCTGCTTCAGCTGCCTGGATAGCTTAAGAACATAACAGCATCAAAAGAGCCCTGCTGGATCTGATGAAAGACCCTTCTATTGCAGCATCCTGCTCTCACAGGAGCCAATGAGATGCCTGTGGCAAGCCCACGAGCAGAATTTGAACACAAGAGCACTCTCCTGTAACAGGTATTCAAAGGCATACTGCTTCTGACACAGGAGGTACATAGCCAATATGACTAGAAGTTGATAGTTGTCTCCACCACAAATTTGTCTGAACACATTTTAAAGCCTTCCAAGTTGGTTGTCAGGGTGATACGTTTCTCTCTTCACTGTGATCAACACTTCACACCCTGTTGACGTTTTTATGGTCTTTATTTACAAGTACTTACAAAAGGCATCACAGGCTAATCACCATTAGTCCGAGTCTGTTGATTCAGATACCGCCAATGACTTCTGCCCCCTCCTCCAGCACCTAAAGTGGGGGAACTTTATGACTCTTCTTTGGCCCTGCCTTTTTCCCTCTCGTCCACGAGCTGACGTAAATCTCCCTCCTCCCTCGATTCAGAGTGGTGCCTGGGAGGCTGCAGGCTCACATGCCACTTCTTCCTGGTTCCCTGCATTTACAGACTCTAACACTTCACTGCTGGGCCCTGCTCCCTCCTCCTGTGTGTGGTGTAGTGGTTAAGAGCAATAGACTCGTAATCTGGTGAACCGGGTTCACGTCTCCGCTCCTCAACATGCAGCTGCTGGGTGACCTTGGGCTCATCACACTTCTCTGAAGTCTCTCAGCCTCACTCACCTCACAGAGTGTTTGTTGTGGGGGAGGAAGGGAAAGGAGAATGTTAGCCGCTTTGAGACTCCTTAGGGTAGTGATAAAGCTGGATATCAAATCCAAACTCCTCCTCCTCCTCCTCCTCTTCTTCTTCTTCTTCTCCTTCTCCAGACACACATTCATCTGCTGTTTCTGGCCCTTGCCCAGTGCTCTCTTCCATGTCAGGGAACTCTGAGCATTCTTACTCTGCCCTGACATTGGTGGCCATTGCTACATCTTGTATTATGCACCCTGACTTGGGGAAAACCATTTGCTGCTGTACCTCAAGCAGGAAAGTGTTTTGTGCTGGCCCAGCTAATGAGCAGGCAGGGCAAAGAGTTTCTCAACTGCATCATGTCCAACCATGAAATTGTATTACATAGAAGGCGCAATGCTAAAGCACATTTTATCAGTGGCTGAAAGAGACACTACCTGGGCAGTTTCTTTTCAGGTGTCGCCCCCCCCCATGCACACAGCTTTTCCCACTCTTTACATGCTCTTGTGGATCTGAGCACATACATATACATTACTAATATGCCCATTGAACCAATTAAGCCCTTGTTGCACCATTGTTATTTGTATGGAACGCACATCTGTTGAAAAACGGAATGGGTGATGCCAGAAGAATGCATAAGGCATCCACCCCACACTGGTAGGCACCTTCTTCTTCTCCCCTTTCCGCCTGCCCCTGTTTTCTTCACTCCTGGCATTTAGATCGAAAAGATCACTCCCCTTGAAATTTTGCACATTAAGAGCAGTGGCTGGAGCTCAGGATGACAAATGACACCAGCCTTTGCTACCCTCTGTGCATGTATGTGTGTGGGCGCATGTACTCAGCCGCATTATGTCATTGTACAAAATGACACGTGAAATCAATAAGCCGAGGGAAATGGCTATAAAGCTACATTTTTTAAAATCAAGGGAAAGTAAATTGCCCATGCTGCTCAGGTAGCTTTGGATTTGTTGCCTGTTTTCCTTAACAGAGATTTTCTTTCCAATAACTTAAGTCTCAAGAATTGCAGTTAGTCACTGTACACCTAAAAGTCGGAGGCATTAATCTTTATATATGTTCCCTTCCATTGCATCTTGCTTTATTTATGGAAATCATTTTGCCAAAGCAATGCCATAAGCTCTACAACTTGTTTTCATGAGGAATTGAAGTTTTCAAAGAATAGCTTCCAATAAAACAAGTCATGAAAGATCTTTTTTGAAAAACACCACATAAAAATTACACATATTTATCACCAGCTATAAATATAGACTTTTCCTCTGAGTGACATTTAAAAAAAAACCAAAAAACACCCGACCTCTAGTTGCTATCCAAACATTTCCTAGAACCATCTCTTAAAGAAATTAAAGAATCCACGGACCGTCCAAGCAGCTAGACAATTTACCAGTTTCAAATCAAGACTCTGTCACCTTCGGAATGAATAGTGCATTACCTTGAGCAAATGGAGCATAACTGGTTGGTCGAGGACAATTTCAAGTGCAGGAAGAGCTAGGTTCAGACTTCATGTGATTGCAGGAACTTAGAATCATAGAATCATAGAAACATAGAGTTGGAATAGACCACAAGGGCCATCGAGTCCAACCCCCTGCCAAGCAAGAAACACCATCAGAGCACTCCTGACATATGGTTGTCAAGCCTCTGCTTAAAGACCTCCAAAGTAGGAGACTCCACCACACTCCTTGGCAGCAAATTCCACTGTCGAACAGCTCTTACTGTCAGGAAGTTCTTCCTAATGTTTAGGTGGAATCTTCTTTCCTGTAGTTTGAATCCATTGCTCCGTGTCCACTTCTCTGGAGCAGCAGAAAACAACCTTTCTCCCTCCTCTATATGACATCCTTTTATATATTTGAACATGGCTATCATATCACCCCTTAACCTCCTCTTCTCCAGGCTAAACATGCCCAGCTCCATTAGCCGTTCTTCATAAGGCATCGTTTCCAGGCCTTTGACCATTTTGGTTGCCCTCCTCTGGACACGTTCCAGTTTGTCAGTGTCCTTCTTGAACTGTGGTGCCCAGAACTGGACACAGTACTCCAGGTGAGGTCTGACCAGAGCAGAATACAGTGGCACTATTACTTCCCTTGATCTAGATGCTATACTCCTATTGATGCAGCCCAGAATTGCATTGGCTTTTTTAGCTGCCGCGTCACACTGTTGGCTCATGTCAAGTTTGTGGTCAACCAAGACTCCTAGATCCTTTTCACATGTACTGCTCTCAAGCCAGGTGTCACCCATCTTGTATTTGTGCCTCTAATCTGGCCCTGGAGACTTGAATACATCTAAACTAGCCAAGTATTCTTGTACTATCTCCTTAGGTATTCTGGGCTGTGTTTCCTTTGCTGAATCATTTGCTCCAAATTCTTCAGGTCGGGCATTGTTTTCTTTATCGGAGAAGACTGAGGCAAAGAAGGCATTGAGGAGTTTTGCCCTTTCTGTGTCCCCTCTTTGCATTTCACCATCTTCTCCTCTGAGTGACCCCACTGTTTCTTTGTTCTTCCTTTTGCTATGAACATACCCATAAAAACCATTTTTGTTGCTTTTAACATCTCTAGCAAGCCTGAGTTCATTCTGTGCTTTAGCTTTTCTGACTTTGTGTCTACATGTGCTGGCTATTTGTTTGAATTCCTCTTTGGTGGTTTCCCCCCTTTTCCATTTTTTGTACACATCCTTTTTTAATCTTAACTCAGTTAAAAGTTCTTTAGATAGCCACCCTGGCTTCTTTAGGCACCTTCCATGTTTCCATCTCATTGGTATTGCCTGACGTTGTGCTTTTACTATCTCCCTCTTAACAAACTCCCAGCCATCATGAACTCCCTTTCCTTTTAGTATTACTGTCCATGGGATCTCACCCAGCACTAAGTTTTATGAAGTCGGCTTTCTTAAAGTCAAGAAATTGAGTCCTAGTATGCTTGGCTGCTCCTTTCCGCTGTATAGTAAACTTCAGAAGAGCATGATCACTCGCACCTAATGATCTTTCCACTTCTACCCCACTAACCAGGTCATCAACCAGGTTCTAAATCTTGGATCTCTTCACAGGTATACACATCCCTGACATATAACGCCACTCCTCCTCCTTTCTTGTCTGGTCTGTTTCTCTGAAATAGGTTGTATCCCTCCATTATTACATTCCAATTGTGGGACTTATCCCACCAGGTTTCAGTGATGCCTATTATGTCATTATTAGGTTGCTGTACCAAGAGCTCAAGCTCATCTTGTTTATTTTCCATGCTTTGCGCATTAGTGTACAGACATTGAAGTCCATTAACTTGTAAAGGAACAAGCTGGGTTTTTCTAAAATGATCTCATGGGATAGGGCAGGCACAGGCAAACTCAGCCTTCCAGATGTCTTGGGACTACAACTCCCATCATCCCTAGCTAACAGGACCAGTGGTTGGGGATGATGGGGACTGTAGTCTCAAACCATCTGGAGGGCCGAGTTTGCCTATGCCTGGGATAGGGGAATGGTCTGGGGTAGCTTTGCACATAATATAATTTTTCTCTCCTAACAGGCCTATGCAGCTATCTAAAATGTTCTTGGAGTAGCCAAGAGTCTACTGCCAGGGCTCATCTTAATCTATTAACAGTGATCCATGTTTGTTCTATATTCAGCTTTGTGTGTTTGCCAATATTTACTTGCAACTGGACCCTCAACTGGACCAATTCTTCAAGAGACACCTGAAAGTCAAAAGTGGGAATGCTTTATAACAGATCAGGCCAGTAGTCCATCTAGACTGGTGTTGTTTACTCTTCTCTCCAGGGTGTCAGGCAGAGGTCATGTATCCATAGCAGTGACCAGAAGAGAAGTGGCTGCTGGGAGGAGTGCAGAGAGAAGAGACGCCATGGTGCATCTGCAGCAGCACATCTGGATGCCTTCATCTGCCCCAGCTGCAACAAAACATGTATCTCCCACATCAGTCTGTACAGCCACAGCAGGTGCTGCAACCTTCTAATAGCTTGACTTCGCCCCCAAAGGTGCACTCCACCATTGTCTCCCAAGACAGATGGATGCCAGCTAGCAGGTGATGACCTGCATATCACTGAGCTATGGTTGTTCCCTGTCCCCCAAGTACTAGCAATGGATAAAACTTTTGGTACAATAGGTTCAGATTCTTCATAAAGATTTGCCTAAGGGTTGGTTCTGCACATAAGCATATGGTATAGCTACCTTGGGGCAATCCTGCTTCAGAATGCAAGTGATGGATTGCATGTTTGAATGCTCTCCCATCTTAAAATCTAGTGTTTAAACACAAAATTTTGATGTATTGGACTGGTACCTGTGATCGCAAGGGCAGTTAATTGTTAGTGATACCTTCATCATTAGAGAGTTCCTTGTAATCTAATGAAAATAACAACCTCAGACACTAAAGTGACCGAATTGTGATTGCCAAGATGCAATACTTTAAGAAGTATCCATGGGTTCCAGCTCTAGAATTCTTTGAGCGTAAAAGAATGGAGTAGAATTAAAAGAGCAGAGACACAAATCCGTGTGTAATCAATGCAGCTCAGTTATTTATATAATTGTCGCCATTCACAAATTTGCATAAAGAATTATTGGTATTTAGTTTGCGCCTTCAGTTAATTGATGGATTCAAATTTAACTCTAACCTACTCAGTTCAGCACAAGGGAGTTATACCTAAATTTAAACTAATTAGTTTACAAAATAGTTAGTTTTAGAAGATGGTACAATATCATATTTAATTCCAGCATTCCAAAATACATCTTTAAAGCCTTAAGTAAAAATTGTATAAATACTTCACCCTTAGTGGCTGACAACCAAATCTTGCAATTCCTTATCCACTCCATTCTTAGGACCTGGATAGATTCCAGTTTTAGAAACAAACCCACAAAATCTAGTAAAACCAAACAAAATGAGACCTACATCATATTCCTCTCCCATATGGCAATAGTCTTGTGCATGTTATAAACCTAACTTGACACCCTCACTTGGGACAAAAGTGATGCTCCAAGACAGCCTTCACTAACCCAGTATCCTCTGGAGACATACTGAAGGTTTTTGATTGCAACTCTCTCATCATTCCTCAACATTGGCTATGTTAAGGTTACTAGATTAGAGTTGTAGTCCAAAACATCTGGAGGGTACCAGGTTAGTGAAGAATGCTCAAATACATTTCTGGCTGGACTCTTACTTCTTTTCCGTTGATGTGTTTAACTGCTGAGGAAGTTCCCAGCTGAAAAATTGCCTTGGTTCCATAGTTCATCACCCCACCTTTCTGCAGTCCTTTGCCAAAGGGGCTTATTTTCTGACACAGTTTTGTATGAAAGCAGATGTGCAGGTTGTATTCAGTTGCTCTAAATACCCATGGTGTGATGTCTTTATAAGGACAAAAATAGGAAGCGATTTCTAATTGCAGGGGATCAAAATAAATAACAGGTAGGAAGCAATTAGATCTCCATTTTTTTAAATCAAAGACACAAAGAGAGCTTGAAATCAAGAGTACAGTATGCAGCAATGGAAGGTTTATCCCTTTCCTACTCAGCCACAAAGATTAGGGAAAACCAATGGGACTTTTTCTAAATCTCATAGCTATGCAGGGGATGGATTTTCATCCTGATCAGATCTGGAGAGGTGAAGGCTAAACCTCCTTCCACACTGCAGTCCCAATAACACTCACCCTTTGCACCTGTAATTAACCAAATTAAAAAAACACAGAGATGTAGCTAACCAAGTCTGATTATGGGTCATGGATTCTCTTGCAACTGCTTTCAATGCTAGCACATGCAGCCCAATCCAATGTAAGTTGACCGACTAGAAGTAATTCCCCTGAGTTCAGTGGTGCTTGTTCCAACGCAAGTATGCATATGATTGCAGCCTGAGGCTGATACTACTAACTTGAAATTGTTTGCCTACCTATTTCAAAAGTCTGAAGAGGTCCCATTCCTGCTGTCCACCATCTGGTCCTAACACAGCCTTTCTAGGCTGGTAGATTTGCCAGATGTCACAAGAAACTAATTTTGCTCATGGTGTCCAGGCAGTTGTGGTAGAGAGAACGGCAGAATTCCAATCTGTCTTGCTCAAACTCGAATGGCTAAGATGAGATAAGGGTCCATTCTAATTCCCTGCTCATGCCCAGTGACATGTGTGATGTGATTGGAACACAGCTAATGGTTTGCCCCCATGTCTGGTATCAGTCAGCTGCACTGACAGTGGGTAGGGCTGTGGTGGAGGCACTTCAGATAAAGAAGGCCTTCTATTTCCCTGCTGCTTGCTCAGCCAATTTCAGCAGGACTTGCCAGCGTGCCGCCGATTTTCAATCTGTAGGTCCACATTTCACAGCAGGTTTTGATTGCTGCAAAACTCGAACATTCTCAATTTCCACAGCATCCCTAGAACATATTCTCTGTGCTCCTGCTGCAGCCATGTGTGCTCAGCACTTCTTGCTGATGTACTCCCCATTGTAAATTCTAAACACAGCAAGTTACGTTGTCGCCTATGGAAGAATGTGGTGGAAATTTAACACGCAGAAACACGCACACAAAATATATATAGCTCTGTTTATTTTCATTGAATAATTCAGCATGCACACAAGTTTTAATTTCTGAACTGCTGGCAAATGTGTTTTTTGAAAATCACCACTTAAAAAATAACATGCAATCAGTCACCAATACTTTGCTCATTGCCATTTCTATTTATGTATGTGTGTTTTACATCTTGTGCTTTCAACCAAAAATGCATTTCAGGGCAGTGTAAGACTTTACGATCTACAATACAATATTAAAACAACATAAAACATTAAACCACAATATAATAAAACTCTGATCAGTAAAACAATTCATCCCACTGAAAATATGAGCCACTGAACAGAAGCAGCAACTTGCATGATCTTTTAGTAGACTCCCAGCAATGAGTGATGATGCTACTTTGGTCTGGAAGCCATAGCTAGTGCAGAGTGCAGCTGTCTGGCTGCTCACAGCAGCAGGTTATAGGCAGCAGGTTTTTCCTTTGCTGAGAAATCTGCACTAGTTGCTGATTTGCTATCGGGCTGGGTTCAAGTTCCCTGAGTTAGTTCACAAAGCCCAGTGCCTCCCAAAACCTTTTCACAGAGACCATTTGAAAACTGCTCAGGGTCTTGGGAGACCACTTAATGATTGTTCTAGCAATTGTAATGCACTTTGCAAGAAGCAGTATGATTTTTAATTGACTCAGGATCAAGATTCTTAATTCAAGCCTCCCATTAGCTCTTCTGCTAATCCTCACCCATCACTTCTGATCTATCCTGCTCACCTGGAAGGTGGACTGCCAGGTTCTAAGGATGATGGAGCAGCCTCTGCACTTGCCATTCACAGCTGCTGCTCCTATCATTCTTCACAGACATGCTTTTCCCAGTATTCCTTTACATTTTCACAGCTCCGCTGCATATGAAATCATAAAGCAAATTTGAGAGAGGCTACTGTGGCTTTCCCCACCTCTCAGCATTCTTCAGCTGAGCATTTATACAAATATTCTGATTGCAACATCCTTCCAGACTTCTCAAGGACAGAGCCTCTATTTGCCTCTTCCCGGTGCCCACCTCCAACCTAATTAATTTGAACCAGGCAATCAAGATTAACTAGGTACATTCTAGTGACAAGAGAAGTGTGACTTGCCACGATCTACATTTCTGCATACCAAAGCTGAAGACATCTGAAGGTGAGATGACCTTATTCTCTACAGGCTGAGTTATGATTTCTCGTGGAGTGATTATGTGCAACTATAACTCTCCACTGGTGTAATAAAGAGACTGTTGGACGTCGACCAAGGAGTCCTGGGGTCAAATCTTTGCTTAGCCATGGACCTCACCTTCATTCATCCGGACTCTCTCAGCCTAATGTATCTCATAAAGATTTTCTGAAAATCTTGAGCTTATCAACCCATACTTTTTATAATTCCCATCTAGCCCCTTGATCTCAAAGTGAAGTTTTTTAAAAAACAACAACAAACCAGTTACATTAAAAATACAGTTATTGTATATTATGTGTATTATGACATGTAAGCTATATGCATGTCATACAGACATTCCAGATTTCCTAAAGTAACCAGCACACAAATAAATACATACAACCATGCATGAAACCGTATGAAAATATTTATGTTAATACTTATCAAATCATGCTGCTGTGATTTAGTACAGTTATCTCACCACTTGGGCACCATCAGCATACATGCTCCTACTAACACAGACACCATTTTAGGTGCCGAAAGGGGGCAGGACGAGAGCAGGGGTGGGGCAGTGTGTAACGAGGGAATTCCTACTCACACATGTCAGTGGGACACACACCATGCAGCTGGGAACAGAACCCTTGCACTCTTTGTGTATATGAGTGTGTGCTTTTTGTATATAATTGGGGGGCACTGAGCAGTGGGGCTTTCCAGAGCGGCAGTGCCATTCACTGCCCTGGCAGCCCAATTCCCCTGGTAATGGCAGGGGAACAAGTTCAGGATCCAATGGGTCCTAGGCTCACTCAGACCTTCCCCACCTCAGGAAAACCCCACCTCAGAGTCAGCTGCGGAGGAAACTGCTTGGGCGCCTGGGGTGGTGCGCCCAGGGGCGGGGCGAGCCGCCCATAGGGCCGGGGCACACTACAGGGCATCTAGAGTCTGCCTGCCTCTTCCCACTCAGCTGCCCTACAGCTGGTAGGGAGGCAGCAGGTGGACCGTTTAGACAGCACAGAGCCTGCATGCACCCAAGCCACTGCGTCTCTCCCAGGTGAGACGTGTGGTTCGGGCAGGCTGCAGGGCCCGCGGTGAATGCCACATGGCATTTTGTCACCCCCCTCCGTGGTGACACCCGGAGCAGCCCACACCCACCACACCCCCTTCCTCCTCCCCTGCTCAGAGTTTTCTGCCAGCAGCACTCCACCCACCTCACATGTGGCAGGCAGAAGGGGAAGCTGCAGACTGGTGGTATATGTAGCAGTATATAAAACTGCATAAATAAATACATTCTGTTTTGCTAGATTCCATTGGTTAAAGTCATCTCCTTACCCATTTCAGACCTGTATGACTAGAATTCTACAGTCCTCTTGCATGTTGTGTCCGTCACAGGGCTGCCTTTGTTGATCTGCCTGCTGACAAAGTACAGTCCAGT
The DNA here is from genome assembly GCF_965113315.1 of Podarcis vaucheri. Taxonomy (NCBI): domain Eukaryota; kingdom Metazoa; phylum Chordata; class Lepidosauria; order Squamata; family Lacertidae; genus Podarcis; species Podarcis vaucheri. The sequence continues at coordinate 20,856,888 of NC_138767.1, forward strand.
AACAGATACCTCCCATAGAGCTGCAGATTCTTTTTTTCAAGCTCCAGAAGGATAGATAAAGTGACTTAAGGGGGTCAGAAACCTGCTTGAGTACAATCCAACCAATGTCCTTGCTTCTGATCACCTCTTTCTCCATTAAGAGACTCTGTGTCTGGCTTCGCCATTGATCTACTGCTTCATTGCCGCAGTTAATCAGGGCAGTTGGCCACTTCACGCAAGTAATAAAATGTCTTATTATTTTAAGTGGTTATAGTATATGCCTACTCCAGAAGCAAAGTGCTATATAAGAACATATCAAAACCCCACTGGAGACAAGGGGACCATTATCATTTGCAAGTCTATGATCAGGATACAAGAGTGAATTACTTTATCACAATGTGATGAGGAAACTTTGTACATCTGCTGCTGAGATGCCAATGGTGGCTAGATGGCTAAGATCCCCTGGGAAGTAATATGGGCAGAGAAGGCAAAGGTTGGTTTCAGGGTAACCCTGAGCACCTTTGGGAGAATATCAAAGTCTAATGTTATATTTTGTCTTTATTTGTGTTTTTTAAAGATCCTGTGTGATATCTCTTGTCATGCAAGTGGAATTATGTTCACCCAGCTAGACTCTGGCTTTCCCCCTCTCTTCTGCAATTCCCTCTGCCTCTCCCCAAATCTGCTCAAAGTTCCCCCAATATTCTGTAGCATATTTGGGGGGCTGCAGGAGGAGGAGAGGATGGGGAGTCCCACTGCATAAGTGGAACCCTATTCTACTGCAAGACAGACACCACTGGATCTCTCTCTCTCTCTCTCTCTCTCTCTCTCTCACACACACACACACACACACACACACACACACACACTCACTCACACACACCATGGTATTTTTCCATTTGTCTTTGACTACCTTGCTGTTAAGTGCTTTGGATTTCTGAATGACAAGCAAGAGATAAATTGTTTAAATATAATAATGATGATGATGATGATGATGATGATAATAATAATAATAATAATAATAATAATAATAATAACGGCAGCACAAAAGCAACAGCTCTGCTGCAACTAGATGAAATAGACTCACACCAGGCTGCTGTAAAACCATTTGCTCACAAATTTCTGACACAAATTTCCTGCACAACTCTGCAAGAGAACTTCACCAAACTCCAACTTGTGCCCAAAAGCGCTGCAAAAATAAAAGTGACATTGGTGTGCGAATATGCCTGTCTATTTCAAGAAATTCTCTGTATCATGTTTTACCAATGTGTAGGTGGAGCACTGTACAAAAAGCATCTAGATTCAGTCATACAGTAGCCTTTTTTGCAGGGTGTTTGGATCCTGTCCCACATCTGCTTTTCTCTGCCAACAGCCCAACTGGAAGTAAACACAGCCAAGTTGTGGGCAGGTCAGTATGGCAATGGGCTGGAAGCAAAGGTCATGCCTTCCCTCCTGATATCCATAGGTAAAGCAGAGGCACCAGGAGACAGGCAGAGGTTTAACCAGGAGACAGACAAAGGAGCATGGGAGAAAGGAGGGAAGGGAGAACTTTTTGAATTCTGTTAATTTTCTTAGAAGAGAGAGGCAGGGAGATCCTTCTTTTGCAGTAGTCAAAAGCAGTGAGAGGACAGATGGTAATATGTGTGGGGGGCCCTCGTTCCTAGGAGTGCAGCAAGAAATTGGCCATAAGAAGACCAAGAGGTTGGTGGCTTCAGGATTACAGAAAACAACTAGGGTTCAGAAACTGGGGGTTAATGAATCTGGGACTGTAAAACCCATAGAACTCAGCTAGATTGGTAAAGAAAAAGTGTTTTACATACGTTGTATATGTGATATAACACTGTGACACCAGATGGCGATGTGGAATCCCATCTTTCCCTACCGGATTTCCCTGTATGAGTTTACAACGTATTTAACTGAATCGCTTCTTTGACGTCTCTAGATCCAGCCACAGTGTGTCTAAAACAAGAGAGTGGTGTTAAGATAAGGGCAAGCCTGGCTGAGGAATCTGATGGCGAAAATGGCTCCTGGCCTCTTGTAGCAAGTGATCCGCCATATATGCTCGGATGTAAGAATATCCTGACAATCTCAGGTGAGTGGGTTTGAATAAAATCACATGAGAATTTAACACAGAATTTTATGGGTGAGTGTATTGCACTGATACACAGGGAAAGGGATGTAAACAAGCTGGGGGGGAAAGGTATGGCAAATTGTGTACAACTGAATTCTGTAATTAATCTGAGACATTTTCTTAAGGAACCTATGAGCCGGGAAGAGTCGAACGCATGGCAGAGTAAACCCATGCAACAATAAAGTAGAAATGCACTAATACACTAATTCAGGAAAAGTCACTAGGTGGATGCCAGGAACAGCATTGAACAGCATTCTGTACAGCCAAATTATGACTGCTGTACAGTTAGTCCCCATGCCATCCACCCTCGCAACCCACCCCCACAGTTTTCAATCAGTGTCGTGTTTACTTTTGCTACATTTCACCTACAAGAGGCTTTTAAACCGACGGCTTTCCATGCCTCCTGCTAGGCCATCATCTCATAGTGACCCTCTGAAATCAATGGCATAAGTAGGGGGTGACGGAAAACATGCAGTAAACAGGCAAGCCATTTTCTGTTGGGAAATATAAGAAAGATATTTAGTCTAAATATGCACTCATGGCCCTTAATCACTCATGCAAATGTTGCATCAAATCCAGCGGAAGTTTTGTCCAATAAACACTGGGGTCTTGGTTTCTGCGCAATTGAGTGTGTGCTGCCTGGCTGGGCTGCCTCGCACTCAAGTGATTGCGTGCTTGTTTGGTACTTTACCAACTTCAAGAAATCATTTCTTATTGTGTGCTTCATTCTTCGTTGTGACTTCAGTGGATAATAGCACATCCTCAAGTGAATAGCCACAAATTGCTACAAAGTTTAAACACAAGCCTGCCACACACACACACCCCACCTTCAAGTGCTTATCGTGATTAGACTAGTGCAAGTTGCTGCTGCCTAGCCCAAATCTAGCCTCCAGAGTCTTGGGCAGAGGTCTTTCCAAACCTTATTGCCTAAGATCGTGAGCTGGAGATACCAACAACTGAGCTTGGGAAAGATGCAGAGCATGTAGCCACTGAACTGAGCTCCTTCCCCAGAAGGAGCAACTGATTCATTTTCTATCTGTGCCGGCACGAGTAGGACCACTAGGCTGGTGGCACTTTGACATCTACATGAGTAAAAACACATATCTTAGTGGCATCACTGATGCAGCGGAGAGGAAATGCAGGGGAGAACAGATTGTGGATTCTTTCCAGAGCAGGAGTGAAGACATTGTCTACCAGTGCAACCACAACAGATATTCCTTGTTTTGGGAGTCGAATGAGGTCAGATGCGGATTTAGGGAAGCATGACCAGTTCGGTCACGCTGGGCACAGAGCCTCAGGAGTGCCGTTAGGGACACCACAACTATTATTTAGAATGGAGAATGAGAGTGTTGGTATTTTCATTCTCCATTTCTGGATCATATGATCCTGTGTTTACTTTTCTGTACTGTTGTGTATGGAAACGTAAGTCAGTCTGAGATACTTCCGTTCTTTGTTCTCTGTCTCTCAGTTCTGAGGGAACTGTCTGTGTGAGAAGACGCAGCTCACCGGTCGTCATGATGCTTTTGTTTTCTTTGCTGTAAATAAAGACTCTGGTGCTACATATCTGACACAATCTTGCTTTCGCTGAATTCTGCTAATGTGTGCTCACATCTAAGGATGTGGGTCAGAGTGTTATACGGGACTGGCCCAAAGATAGAGAGGTGGGGGCACTGAATTCTGGTGTTCCACAGCGCACCTCTGAAATTTTAGACCCCAAGGTCTGCCAATGATATGTTGATTATGAGGCTTTCAAGTTGTTTGTGATAAATTAGCAGAGAACAGGGGTAGCCAGCACTACAGATGTTGCTGCATTACAACTCGCAACATCCCTGGCCATTGCCAACATGGGAGTTGGCAGGGAGGAAGTCAGAGAATGAGGAAAATAATCAAGCAAGAATGCTGACACTCCTTTGCAAGGAGTGTTTGCGTTTCTAATTGAAAGCTAAAGTTTGCATTTCAGCTAGCTGAAGATCTTTTGCTAAAGCATAATGCACTTTCCAAATAGAGTCTATGCAGTCAGGTAGGAACTTCCTTATGGGCGTGAATGCAATTTCAGTTACATTGATCCTAATCAGTTGGGTATTATGCTCTGTACTGCTGTGTGTGCATGTGTGTGCATGCATGCATGCATGCATGCATGCAAGTAATAATGATCTACCCAGCTGCCTGCATTTTGGGGTTTTCCTTGGGGGCTGTCATGAGACGCTCTTGCACTCAAACCTTACCACTACATCACTGGGTGCAGTGCTTTGCATGAAAAAGGTCCCAGGTTGCACCTTCAGCACACTTCCTTAAAGGATCTCAGGGAACAGAGACAGAAAATACCCCCTCCAGAAATCTCTCTGAGTAACTGCAGAGCAAGACAATATGGGGGATAGGTAGACCAATGGCCAACATGAACAAAACATTGCTTAGGGAAACTGCACATCTTCAAGTCCAAAATACAAAACTCTTAACAAGAATTCAGGTGGAATGGAATGGGCAAAGCAGAGGAAGAAGAAAGGAATAAAAAATGGTACCTCTCTGTAAAAAAGTAAAGAACTTCTGGGAAATGATATATAATGAGATGAAAAAGATGTTGAAATATACATTTAAAAAAAACCACAGAAACATTTTTTCTTGGTATTATAGGTCAGGGCATTAATAGGCAAGATGTTAAATTGTTTTTATATGCAACAACTGCAGCAAGAGTATTGTTAGCCCAGAAATGGAAACAAGAAGAAATTCCGACAAAATAAGAATGGCAGACGAAATTAATGGACTATGCAGAATTGGACAACATGAAAGGAAGGATTTGAAACCTGCGGGACCAGAGATTTCAGAAGATTGGAAGAAGTATATGAATTATCTGAAGAGCAACTGTAATCAACAGATTACACTAGTAGGACTACAAGAAGTTTTGTAAGGAGAAATATACGAAGTCTTACAAAGTAGAAAAAGATAGAGATATTGGTTATGAGTTTGAAATGTAATAGGGAAGATAAGAAATGCATACTGAGAGATTAGATTGGAAAATTTTCAGACAGGATTGATGGAAGTCAAAAATTTGAATAAGATGCAAAAGTATGTTTAATTACTAATTGAAAATGATATGTTAAAAAACTAATAAAGAATTATATTTAGAGAAAAAATGGTACCTCTCAGTCTTAAACTTAATTCAGTAGCTCTGGCACTTACCCAGGATGGTGATGTTCCCATGGAGTTCTGTGCAAGAAGGAGCTGGCCCCATTCACTTTTTTTCAGTGTTGAGGAATAAATACTATGTCCACAGTGAAGCTTTATCTTTGCTTTGGGAAGCAAATGGGAGCTGATCCTGCTTAGGAGGGGCTCTCAAGTTACCCAAAGGAAAGCAGCACTATCCTTTGATTCCTCCCTTAAACCATTTTGGCAGGCAACCTTTCAGTGAAGGTTCCAGGTTCTGACAGGATGCAAAGCTCTGTGATGTATTTGTAAATCAGAGGGAACTTGTAGGATTAAATATTTAAAGAAAAGGCTTGTGAAGTGCAGCGAAAATCCAGAGTGTTTTTGATATAGTAACAGAGGTGTAACGTTTTTGCAGGAATTCTTCCTGGTGTCACAAGTTAACTCTCGCTCAAACCTAACAAGTTTTATAACCCTCGTCTTCAACGTCACCTTTCTATAGTACTGTTTTTCTGCAGAGTGAATGTCTTATATAACGCATGTTGCTGAGTTCCAACAACCACATGTAGCAAACAGGCCGCAGTAAAATATGGAGCACAGCAGAACTTGGGGATCATGGGTGTGCAGAGAACCTGTGCAAGCTGCACTGCAATGAATTTTGCAACAACCTCGTCAGAAACACTAATTACAAAAAGCAATGGAAAGCTTATCTGCTTCCATATCACTTTTGCATGTTTTCACCTGGAAGACAACCTCCACCTGTAAAGATATGTAAGATTCCCCTAGAAGTCTACTCATAGTACCACAACTCACAGAATAGAGAGGTGACCTGAAAACAGATACTTTCTGTTTCTGCCATGTACTATGGAACAACCTTTCCCCTGCCATATAGCTATGGAATAGCTCAATCAGTTGTTTCAGTCAACTTGTAAGACTTAACTTTTGCCCAGGCTTTCCCCGAATGGGTCTAGATCAGTGGTTCTCAACTGTGGGCCCCCAGATGTTGTTGGACTACAGCTCCCATCATCCCTGAGCTCTGGTCTTGCTAGCTAGGGGTGATGGGAGTTGTAGTTCAACAACATCTGGGGATCCACAGGTTGAGAAAGGCTGGTCTTAGTTATACAGGCATTCATCAAAGGCAGATGGTGACATATTGGGGCCTGATGCCAAAAATCAAAATGGAGTCCCCTATGAGGATAAAAATACCATGAACTAAATTAGTGACTATTTGTAGTCACTAAATGGTGCCCCTAAATTTGTTACTTGTGGTAGGCTACCTCATCCTGTCCAGCAGTGTAGCTGGCATGGTAGCACATGTATATATAACCATGGAAATCTACTTGCCCTAAGTCTTCTACCTGAAAGGGCAGCTCTCCTGACAACTAATGGAGAAAAAGAGGCTCTATTCTTTGATTCCTCCCTTAAATAATCCAGGGAAAGCACAGACACTGTTCTTTGATTCCTCCCTTACACCATTCTGGCAGGCAACCCTTTAGTGAAGTCCTTCCATCAAGTTCTGACAAACTTTTCATTTGTAAATCTGATGGAACTTGGTAAGTAGGAACGTTTTAAAGAAAAAGACTTGTGAAGTTCAATAAAAGCTAGAGTGTTTTGATAGACACAATGTTCTCAAGTTTCTAAAGAAATTCATAATGGGTCTCTTTTGTTTCCCTCAAGCCTAGCAGGTCTTCTCTTCTTGTATGCCATTCACATTTGCCCAATACAGATTTCACTTCTGGTTTTCCATAGAGTGAATATTTTACATAACTTGTGACCTTGAACTTGAAGAATCAAATGTAGCATGCAGGCTGCAGTGAAATGTACAGAAAAGATGACTGAAATTCTAACACACCATAAATCTACACTATTGAAGTTTACTCTGGGAGTTAAAGGTTTTGCATTATGCAAAACATATAATTGTATACTCCATCCTGGAACAGCAAATGATAAATTACATTATAAAAGCTCTGGTACATTTAAATATGGAATGTTCTTTGAACAGAAGCAACAGTTAAATTACATCACATTACATGACAGCCACAGCCATAAAATGATATCCACATATTTCAAATGATTATTTTATCATAAAATTTCAAATAGTTAAGCTCCATTACTCCATTAAAGCAAGAATCTAAATTACCTTTGGCTTCAATGGGTCCCAAACTGGGCCCAGTACTGAATGAAACAAGTTCTGTTCGGTGCCTGCCACTTTGAATTCATACCATAGTATCAGTAGACTATCGTACAATGAGAGTCCATATTAGAAAGAAGGGGGAAAACATAAAGGAAGAGGCAGAGTTTCAGTTCAAAACAGTTTCAGCCTGGAGCAGAGGCCAAGTGGTGATGAAAGAAGGGGATTTTTAAGGGCAGTGAAGAGCATGTAAGAGTTTGTGGGAGGGATGGAGGGCAAAATTTCTAAACAGCCAAAATACATGTTCATCTTTTATGTATGGTTTCATAGGCCTAATTTATACAGCACTGAGCAGTGGGTGTCCTCTGTGGTCTCACTGAGTGACCTAGGTCCCCTAGATGACCTCCAACGTCCGTTCTTATAATTGTATGATTCTACACAGTGCAATTTTTCTAGAAAATGAGGTACAGTACTGGAACTCACTATGGATGCTTCTCTTACAATGGGAATGGCACCCACGTGAGAGGTGCCGGAACTGATTTCTGGCAAGCTCCAGCTGCAGGGGGGGGGGGACACCCTGATTCTACACAATCACCTCCAAGAACATGAGGAACTGCCACCCAGATACACAAACCAGTCAAGATCACATGGGAAGCTTATTGTATGAACCGGTGCATCCATAGCTATGATTTCCTCACAGTATCCACCTATATCGCCCTCATCTGGAAGCATCATACATGGCTTCCACATGAGTCTAAGCAGGCCAGGAGCCCTGCTGAGTGTTCATATTTGAACTGGGGGGAGGATCTGTGGAATGATCCCATAACTAATGCTGCATCCTGCACTATGCCACCACTATATACCTTAATAGGGCACAACTGCAAAGCTTTGGAACAAGGTGTGCGATACAAATGGTCCCCTGTACCTGGAAAATCAGAAAACACTACAGCAGTACTGCGCTAGTTCCATCCACATATTCAGCACTGTTGAATTTGTGCAAGTTGTTGAGTTTCCAGATAAGCTGCCAATAGCGGCTTATGAATCTGTTCCTGCATAAGCTCCCCCAGGATAAGACATGGCTACATTGGCCACGACACCTGGCTACATCTTCACCATTCATCTGACAGCCTCTGGGCTTCTTCTTTTTTAAAAAAACAAAAACACCATAGCATCACCCACCACTTATCTGCTTTTTCACACCATGTTACACCACATTAGTAGACGAGGGTTTATCATTCAGCTCAGTTAATCAGTTCAGCGGAGACAGGTATTTGTTTATCACAAGCCTGCTTATTTACGGAGGTATTTGCATTTTTAATATCTGATTTTTTTGTAGTGTAGAACATTAAGCTGCAGTCACCGTGAAAGCACTTACCTCTCTGGAAATAGGAATTCACACTGTGTAATAATCCTTTTAGGGAAACAACAGTATTTAAGACACTTGCTGGAGCGTGGCTTATTTGCTTCTGTCATATACGATTTAAGGAGGTAAAGGAAGAATGAGAAGCGCTATGTTATCCTTTCCCTCAGAGTTTACATAGAGTATTTCTTTCCCCTCTCCGTCTGCTTGAATTATTTCTCAGACAACAGGGAGACATCATGAGCCCATGTAAACTGAAGTAACTCCATTGTTGTCTAAAGAACAGCACCAATCTGCACCAGCAGAAGTTCCATGCCTATATCCCACCGTGGTTGGGGGGACGTTATTTTGCCATTCAGTGATTTCAATTCTATATAACGCCCCCCCCCCCTCTGTGGAAAAAAAAGGATCCAGCATTATTGTAAAGGGCCAGCAGACCTTGATATCAGAGCTGGGTAAAACAGTCTACAGCTTTGCTTTTTGCATAAATTAAGCATTTCGGTGAAGTGGAAATCCCACATGAACAAAAGCACTATTTTTGTTTTCATTTGTTCTTAAAAAGAATTGCAAATCCTTCGCTTTTACAATTTAATAATCAATAATTAATACAAGCAAATAGAAGAAGAAAAGCTACACACACACATACTAAAACAATGCTTATAAAAAAGAGTGGGGCTGATAACAAGGGGGAAATCTATAAAACAAAATATTAAATTGATGTGCAAAGATACAAATTGAAACACCATCATTTACAATAGCATTCCAGGATTGGCTAAATCTCTGTATAAATTTATTTTCATGTTTATTGCATATCGTGTTCCTCTTGTGTGCTAATTTTATCTCTGACATAACTTGCCAGGTTTTCCTCAGCCGCTCCATTATAGATGCAGGTTCCTTATTCCTCCATTTGGGGGCAATCCACAATTTAACTATTATCAACAATGTTGTGATAAGTTGTAAGTTGTTTAACACAAAGTTTTTGTTTTTGCTTGTTCTTCACTGCTATCTCTCCCTCCTGATTTGCGACTTCCTGGATTAGTCACATGGGCAATCCCACCCAATCAAGGATGGCATCCTAATGTCCTATGGCCAATCAGATTTAGCTAGAAGTCGAGGTCACAAAATGAAAGTAATGGCAAAATAAATTAAGGGGATGTTTTCTTGTTAAAAAGGACTGATTAGGGTTGCCATATTTTGAAGAGCAAGAAAGAGGACAGCTCACGCACACACACACAGAGAGAGAGAGAGAGAGAGAGAGAGAGAGAGAGAGAGAGAGAGAACCCGTGAAATAACACCTGTGGGCTTTCCCCTGCCTTACATAGCCGCTCACCTGCTCCATCCCATCATGCCGTTCAATGATGTGCCCCATATCAGCATGCACCATGTGGGCACACCATAGAGATAGGGGGAAAGGGTTAAGAGTGATCCTCACATGCACACTTCCTGGCTCTGCTTGCAAAGCAAGTCTTTGTACAGAGTGCAGGTGTGTCCATATAGATAGGAAAAACTAAAAAGTGATACTCATGCGCACACTTCCTGGTTCTGTCTGCAAAAACCAGGACATTGTGCCAATTTTAACCCCCACCCCACTCGCCCACCCCCGGTGGGGATTTTGCCTTTGGAATCCTGGCCATGTCCAGGGAAACAGGACATATAGCCACCCTAGGACTGATCAGGTGAGCTGCTCAATGTATTCTTAAGAATGCTCACAAAATCCAAGAGTAATATACCTTTACTAACCTGCCCCCTGAATTGATGGGATGAATCTGCCCAAACCAGAGGTCCTGGAGTGGGACCCCAGAGCTGATAAAAGGTCAGTGAATAACCTAACATTATCCAACATTTCATTAACCACTCATTTCAGACGTAACTACCCATTTTCACTTACATATTCTCTTTCAGAGTTGCCAGACATTGAATTTATTGGAAGTATAATTTACAATGGATTGGATCTAGAGTGTCTCTTCTGCCATATATTAAAAGGCTCTTTCGATCTGCAGAAGGGATGAGGTCCCACCTGGGGAAAGGGGAGGCAATTTTAAACAGCTCCCTCCCTATTTCACCTTCTGCAGTCTGCTCCAAAGGGTCTTCTAGAAGAACTTTTCGGGGAACGCAGGAGCTACAGAGAGAAGTATAAACCTAAGAAAAAATTCCTCCAGCAGAAACACACTATGAGCAGAGTTCTGCTCACAGGAACTCTTGATCTAGCTGATATATAGTTTGTCAGTGTCAAAATCAAAATGGCTCATTTCAACATACCGGTAATTCCAAACCACATTGCGAATGTGAGTAAGCAAGATGAAGAGACAGTGGCTGCTGTTTCATTCCTCCCCAGATCCTGCTGATCCCATGCCACTCAGGGCTGAGCCATGGTTTGGCAGAGCATGTCAAGAATAAACCATAGTTTGCCTGGAATGAGACCAACCACAAGGCCAGTTTCAGACAATACAAAGCCAAACAATGGCTTAGCTTATTTAGCAGCAGCAGGACTGGAGAAAAGGCAAAGTGTCCGTGATCTCCTCTCCAGAGACCAGCACACTTCTACATTCCTGCTAATTTGCATGGATATATTTCGTTCATTAGAAGCAATAATTGAATATGACAATATGACAAGGGCATCAGGAGAATGAGGCAATTGGAACAGCATGGTCCTGTATGACGGCAACGGACAAGGGTGAAGTAAACAGCGTGAGGATGTTCTTCGAACTGCATACCAAGCTTTCCCAGCAATAAAAATCAAAGCATTTTCACAGGCAGCCCTCACAAATCAAATGCTATTAGGTAGAAAGCACCCACTATTCATGGTCTTGTTTTGTTTAGCCTTTTCAAAAAAGAAGAAGGGGGAAGGATATAGAGAAATGAGACACCGGCATTTAGTTCTGTCGAGGCAATTGGAAATGCCAAGACAGTCATTTCTCAACTTACTAGCCTATTAGTTACAATAGTTCAACAAGGGGAGGCCAGTGCCCAGGGCAATGTTCAAAGGTGCTGATTCAGTGATGTAAAGTGGGAATGGAACATTAAAGCAGCGTGAGGTATATAGTCTCGTCTCCTTTTGTTAGGCAACCAAGAGAGATGTGTGACAGCCACTTGATGCACTTCCAGGCCTTTTGGGGAGGGGGAAGAGGGATAGATTGGAAGGCCACCCACTCTAATCATTTCCTGCTGTAATTGCACAAAAGGGAGCTTCCTCGGTGTTCATTTGCATCTATTTTTTGTTCCGCTCCCCTCCCCTTTTTTTGGAGCAATATGATTTAGCACCAGTGTCTGCTGAGCAAAAAGAGGAGGGGAAGAAAACCTGATTAATGTGCGGCAGCTGATGTTATAGCACATACACTCATGAAAGTGATGGAGTACCCTCACGTAATTGGATCAGAAATGGAATAAAATAATGAAAAATTTAACACGGTCTTTGTCTTTCTGTGTCGCAAAGGGGGGCAGCAGAGAGGTCGGAGGGAAGAGAGGGACAAGTGAGGGCGTTTTATATTCTTGGCTGGTAAAAAAAATTTGTTTAACACAGGCCAGTGATTAAAAGGAATGTAGTACCCTGCTGTGGGGAAAAAGGAGGGTACAAGAGAGGGAATAATAAATTGGGGACACTGACAAGATGTCATCTGTTATCTGCTTCCACATATCAGGTCGTGTCATTATGGTGAAATATTTTTGCTCTTGATGTATCTGGAACAAAGGAGGTTCCGTGTTTGGTCCTTTTTTATTTCAATAAAAGAATACAGCTTTTAATCTGGAGAGTGAATACAATCACCAGCAGGAAAATAAGGTCATTTGGGTGTTCCTGTTTGAAAAGCTCTCCATAACCCTTCAGATGCAACCTGTTTCGAAACGGATTGTGGCTCTCTCCTCCTCCTTCTTCTTCCCCAAAAGTTATTTCTCCCCCCTCCTATTCCCATGACAAAATCAGAAATGAGAACAGAAGAATTTATGGGCATTGGGAGATGGAGCAATTTTTTTTGTTCATTTTAGTTATGAAGAGCAGAGAGATATTTCCCACAGTGTCATCTGTTTGTTAAAACCACACATTGGAGAACTGAAATGAATTATGAAAAAGTATTGATGACACAACCTATTAAATGAAACAGAGCTCTCTGTGGGTGGAAAGAAGTGTTCGCCAAGCTGGTGTGCAGTTCTTGAGAAATACTTAATTAGCTCAGTGAAATATCTAGGAAGCATATCCCTCCTAATATAGGTTTCCAAATATATACGGCTCTTAAAAACAACAATAACATGGAGTGCCTGAGAATAACACTTACCAGTACTCTTCATTGCTGAACTCCTGCTTGTCGACTTCTGCAATGGGACACACCTCCTGGAAACAGATCATGAGCAAGAGATTGTGACACTGCTATGACTTCTTCACAGGCAAGTGAATGGAGGATCAGTCCATAGGCAGCTGCGTTAGGCCAAGTCACATTACTAGTCTTTCAAGCATCTCCCCACAGTTTCAGGTTCCAGCCCTACCTGGAGACACCAAGGATTGAACCTTGGACTTTTTGCATGCAAAGTGGATGCTCTACCACTGAGCTGCAGTCTTGCTCATCAAAGACTGCAAGCCGCAAGAGTTAAATGCTACCTCCCGTCAAAATGAAGTAACTAATAGCAATTGGGGATAGCTCCATCCACTTTGCTGATAGTCTCCCAGGAGTAAGAGGCTGCCCACTCCTGGAGAGTGGTCACTGAACTAGACAGACGTTTGATATAATACAGGATTGGAGAACCCAGAGCCCATAACCTCAACCAACATTGCCAATGGTGAGATGATGGGACTGCTAGTCCAGAAGCAACTGGCGGTTCATCATTCCTTGAATAATCTGAGACAAACAGTTCTTCTGTTCTTAAATTTTTGAAAGCATTCTAAGACATTTCTGATTAAGTAAGCAAGTAACGGGCAGGGGGTTGTATTGTGTTGTTGTTGTCTTAGTGGTGATAACCAAACCTTTGTGGAATAATTGATATTTGCTTTCAAATACACCTTCAAAATAAGGCGGGCAATGCTTAGGAGAAAAAGCTCCGGCAGGTCTTTGATGAAATCTGAGAACAATTTGAAATCCCCACACCACCTATGCCTATGGGCATGTTACTAAGCAATGATATCCATCACTAATAGATATATTAAAGAGTTATGTCAAGTCTTCAGATTGCAGCTTAATTGTTTTATTTATTTATTTATTTATTTATTTATTCATTCATACATACATACATACATACATACATACATACAGTACATACATACCCCGGCCATCTGGCTGGGTTTCTCCAGCTACTCTGGGCAGCTCCAAACAGAATATTAAAATCACGATAAAACATCAAACATTAAAAACTTCCCTAAGCAGGGCTGCCTTCAGATGCCTTCTAAAAGTCAGGTAGTTTCCTTGACATCTGGGGGGGGCATTCCACAGGGTGGGTGCCACTACTGGGAAGGCTCTCTGCCTGGTTCCCTTTAACCTCACTTTTTGCAGTGAGGGAACCACCAGAAGGCCCTTGGAGCTGGACCTAGTCATGAAGGTTATGTTCTACCCAACTGTTGGGGGCAGTATGCCTCTTGATACAAGTTCCTGGAATTCACAAGTGCTTTTGCACTTGGGTCCTGCTTGTGGACTTCCCATGGGCATCTGGTTGCCCTCTGTGCAAATAGGAACATGGGTTTTTAGGTTTTTACTGTACCAATCCAAAGGTATATTGTTGTACATACAGGGCAGAGTTCTTATTATGCAAATAGTCATGTGTTAAGTCAGATACTAGAAGAAGAAGAAGAAGAGTTTGGATTTGATATCCCGCCTTTCACTCCCCTTCAGGAGTCTCAAAGCGGCTAACATTCTCCTTTCCCTTCCTCCCCCACAACAAACACTCTGTGAGGTGAGTGGGGCTGAGAGACTTCACAGAAGTGTGACTGGCCCAAGGTCACCCAGCAGCTGCATGTGGAGGAGTGGAGACACGAACCCGGTTTCCCAGATTACGTGACTACCGCTCTTAACCACTACACCACACTGGCTCTACTAAAATCCAAGGAGGTTTGGTTTCCATTGAAATCAACTGGCCTTAAAGCCTGACTTAAACAAGGCATTTGATGTACTTAGAATTGTGCTTAGAATTGCTTGTTAGGCTCAAAATTAAATGAGCACAGCCTGAGCTTGTACATGTTTACTCAGAAGCAAGCATCAGTGAGATTAATGGAATTTAACATCAGTAACTGCACATAGGAATTCTTGGTGCCTTAATTCCCACTGAGGGGGAGAGACAGGTCTATGCATGCCTAGTTTTCCCTGGCTTTCTCCAAGTGACTGAAGAGGATGGGAGAGCAGGCGATTGGCTGAGGAAGCTAGATGACGTCATGATAATGGTTTTTGATGGTACTTGCTTGCTGTGTGGCATTAAAGAAGTGATTGGATGCTCACACTCCTTATAAATCTTGAATGATTCCAGTGTAGTCATTATCAGAGTTACTCTGGGTTCATGTCAGTGTGATGAAGCTCAACATTAGAGCACAGCTAACTTCACTTTCCTTAATTATCACATTTATCAAAGCAATGAATTGTCAGCCATGCCCTCTCCACCCATAAGCCTCCTTCCCAGCCTGAACATTTCATAAGACATCAACTTTTGGGAAGCAGATGAAATCAGAGGCTCACAAGATGATGGAAATTTGCACACGAAAAGGTCACAAAACTCACTATTTATGCTAGCTCCCTGGGTAATAAGGTTCTGTGCAAGGTTCTGTGACTTTGGCTGATAGACATTTTTTGCTTTAGATGTTAATGAGATTCTTGTATTGCTTAGGCTTCTTAAAAGTCAAATTCATGGTTAATGGTTCACAGTTTTCAGCAAGGCTTTCTCATTCTTGTGCATATGTATGTGTGTTGTATGTGTGTTTCATTGTTCCAGATGGAATCACCTTGAACTACATGAGCATGCCTGGAAGACAAGAGGCAAAGCAAACATTTTGAATTATGTGACAATATTTGGTTTCAGGCTGTGAGAGCCGAATTGTTTCAGCTTTCTGGGGGAAAATAAATAAATGACCTAATTGTTAACCAAAGACAAGCTGCAGAGCTAAAACAAAGAAAGGATGTTGTCTGGTCATAGAATTGTAGTCAGTAGGGATCCCAAGGTTCATTTAGTCCAACCCCCTGCAAGGCAAAGCACTTTTAAATCAGTGATAAGCACTTTTAATCACACTGATTTCATGCTTGCTTACATGGAATTAAGTTCCATTGACCTCAGTAGGACTTTCTTCTGAGCAGACACACATTGTACTGTAGGGCTGCTGTTCTATACATGCTAAACCCAAAGTAACTCTGAGTGAACTCAGTGCGGGTTACTTCTGAGCAAGCATATGCTTAAATCCTTCAGTAAAATACTTTTGACAGGATCCTGTCCAACAAGGCTTTATGAGTCCCAACTAAGGGTAAACCACCAACAAGGCAAGCCCTAAGACTTACATCAAATAGGGGCACTCTGACGGGTCCCCATTGGGGTAGTGGTATGGCCCTAGCCCATGTCCAGGCATCGGGCAGAATCCATACCCCCTGATCCCTTTAACAAGATACCCTTAATGAGGAGGGGCAGGCAAAGGCTACAACTCCATCCAAACAAAGGCTTACCCAACACCTAACCTTACAAAGTTGTGATGATTGCTAAGAGGTAGGTGAAAACCAAATGGCAGAGCCAATTTGCCAAGTGGGGAAAAATTCCTGCCCAGTTCCAACAATATTGCTAGAGAAATGCAACCTGTGCTGCTGATAGTACGACTCACACAACACATTGGTGACTAATATATTTTTTTAATAAAATATTTATTGAGATTTTTAAAATGTTACAAAATAAAATAAAAGCAGAAGAAAATACAAAATAAAAATAGTTAACGAAGTAGAAAAAGAAAAAAATCAAACCCCTTCCAACCATACGAATACAAATTCAAAAATAAGAAAAAGATACAGAAAAAAAATACAAAAATACACCACAAACAATTAAGAACATTTAAAAACAAATTCATTATTCTCCAATCCTCAACTGTCACAACTGGTGACTAATATACACACAATAAGTTGTTTGTAAGTCTCTGTGGCTTTGTACAAGGTTTTGTATTTTTCTCAGAAGATTGATAAAGAATGTATAATTATTTTGGTAATTAATAATAAATAATAATAATAAATTTTATTTATATCCCGCCCTCCCCAGCCGAAGCTGGGCTCAGGGCGGCTAACAACAATCAAAATAGTCCAACATTGTAAAACATTCATTATAAAATTAATTAAATCAAATTAAAATCAAATTAATGGCAACCATCAAGCAAAATTTTGTGCAGATTGCCAGAGGAGGGGGTCAGGCTGCGCCCTGACAAAAGGCCTGGTGGAACAGCTCTGTCTTGCAAGCCCTGCGGAAGGATGTCAGGTCCTGCAGGGCCCTAGTCTCTTGTGACAGAGTGTTCCACCAGATTGGAGCCGCGATTGGAGCTCCAAATTATTGTGTGTATATTAGTCGCCAACGTGTTGCATGAGTCATACTACCAGTCCCAACAATACAGCAACTGACGATTAGACCATATCAAGGTTGTAATGCATCAAAGCAGAAAAACAGGGCCAGGTAGATGGGATATCTGTCGAAGGGCATGAGAGGATGGCCTCCCCACTGCACTGGAGTTTAAATTCCCCACGGACACATCCCCGCCGGCACTGATTGGTTGGCAAGGCACGGAGAGGCAGTGGCGGGGAGGGCGCCAGTCTTCAACCCTCGGCCAGGTTACGCAGGGCCCGGGGCCCGGCCACAATATCACCCACAAAATAAAGTAAGCGGACTTTCCATGCATTTCTGTGTTTCCTCTTAATCCGTTAGCACTTTCAAGAATTTCTTTCCAATAAGCTATTTCCCCTGGATTTTACTGTAATTTTCTTCTTTAAAAAATAAATCTGATAATGAATATTGTTGGTGGGGGTGTTTTTTTTAAAGTGCTTAGCTCTCAAGACTTGGTAATCTTCATTTTCTGGGGGTGGGTGGGGATAGCAGAAATTTGGATTTAAAGCTTTGGACACAATCCTGTCAAAATATTCCAATGCTGTGTTTTTCATATAATTGATTCAGTACCTAAAGTTAAACAGAAATAGATGAAAGAATGAAAGGATCGAATAATATAATGAAAGATGTGGATGGAGAGTTTACTTTGCAAAATGGGTGGCATTAGTGCCCAGGGCTCCGACAAAATCAGTCATCTGCCTCCTAATCCTAGACATGTGGTGCTCTTTGTAATCATCTGCTAGTGAAGGAAAGTTTGCAGATGTTTTGTGTCTTCCAGGGATGAGTGGGGAAGATGAGCTTTCAAACAGGTGCTGAGGCTAAGCCATGAGTAGCCCTGATCAAGAAAAATACACAGGCATGTTGGCCTTTTTTTAAGGATACAGGAATGGGCTAAAACATTGCCAGGACCAATTCTAGGTGTTAATATTAATGTACAAAGATTCCAGAAGAAGTGTCTCCTCCCATATCAGCCTGATTATGTATAGGTTTGTAGAAGGCAAGCTTCTGATACCACCACTACCTAGTCCTTGCTGGGCAGGGAGCAGGGAAAGGGCCATTTCATTAGTGGCCCCTCAGTTGTGCAAATCTGATCTTCCCGAGTTGTGGCTGGCACTGCTTTGCCTATTGCTTATCAGAAGCTGAAAACACATCTATACATGCAGACTTTTGCCTATTGATATGACTTTGGCCCCATCTGCTTTATTCATTTAAAGCAGCATCGTACCACTTTAAACAGTCATGGCTTCCCCCAAAGAATTATGGGAGCTGTAGTTTGTCAAGACTGCTGTGAGTTGCTAGGAGACCCCTATTCCCCTTACAGAGTTACAGTTTACAGAATTCCTGGGAAGAGGGATTAACTGTTAACCCATGCTGAAAGTAGCACATGTTCCGACTTCCGGTTCGGCGCCAGCGCTAATGGCTGCTCCCTCTCCGAGCTCCGGAGAGAGGACGGCTCTGCGAGTTCGGGTCTGACCCGCTACGGCAAGCGGGGGACCCCTAAAATCACAGGAACGGAGCCTGTGAACAAGGAGATTCGGTGGGCACCTGAAGCGCCCCCCTTTACCGCAGAAAGAGCCTTTTTAAAGGCTCCGGAACGACAACGGGGAGCGCGGTGCTGAGAATCGCTACCCAGCCCGCAGGGTGAAGCCGCGTCGCCATTAGTGGAGAGCGCCGATTCCCTTCCTGAATAATCTGGACAAAAAAGACCCGTGAGTAAGATTGAACCTCTATTCGTGCCAAAACTACTTGAAATTAGGCTGAAAACGGGAAAGGCGAAAATTAAGGAAGTCTGCCTTCCCCCGACTGCATGACAATTAAAGCAACGAAAGTTACTGAGCTGCATCCGTATGGGATATTGTTTTTAACTGCTTGAATCCGACATTTGGACTTTGACTATCCCCTCTAGCTTGCAGGGCAGAGGGGAGGAATAAGTGACTTTATAAGCTGCATGACTAACTTAAAGGAAAGGGAACTTTCTGCAGCCTTCAACCTGGCACAAACTGCTATTAGAACAAAGGAACACTGAACTGACTTTAGACCCTTGTGAAAGTAACAAAGTGGAAGTCTCATTGCTTATTTGATACAAAGTTTTGGGACTTTGTGGACACAATATATCAGGGAAGGCTGGGACTTTATCTAATGGGAAAGTGTTGCAATATACATATAGAAGCCTCCCGATAAATTTGTTTTTCAAATACTCCTTGCCTTTGTTTGCGGACATTTTGATTTGCTCCCTCTAGAGGGTAAATTAAAAGTTGCTACGCTTTGGGACAGTGGAATTTTCCTTTAGGAGAAGGCTCTCGTGGGAAACGACCTTGGGATATGAGTGGCCCAGCAGACGAGATAAGCACGAGAGCCAAGACAAGGCAATATCAACAACAGCTACAGCAACACAAGAAAAGAGGCTCGATCTCAGGCATAACTCCTACAGTGACAACAGGACAAGAAAAAGGTACAGCAGTCTCCATGGATGCAGTGTCGCAAGCCCTTCTTAAGATAAACCAGTCTCTGGAGAATCTAACAAAGCAGACGGCAGAAAATACCAAGAAACTGACAGAGAATTCACAGAAATTGACAGATTTAACAACAAGACTTGACCTGAATACAGAATCTATAAACAGGCTTACGCAAGAAAATTCTGCCACACGACAAATTGCGGAGGAAGCCAGAACTATTGCGGGAGAGACCCAGGAAAAATTAGAACCGATTGCCAGGAAGGTCTATGACCACGACGCAACTCTGGCATTGTGGGAACTACAAAGAAAAGAAAGGAATTTGAAATTACGATCAATTCCAGAGGACGAAGGAGACAATCTTACGGACTTTTTAACGAAAGAGTTTGCTGATTCCTGGGAAGATTTAGAGGAAGACGAATTTAAAATCACAACAGCATTTAGACTGGGCAGAAGACAGAACAGAAAGGCGCCGAGAGACTGTCTGATTACCTTGAGATCGAAGGAGGAAAGAGACAAAATTCTAAGACTGCACTTTGAAAAGGCCTTACAAATTGGGAACTCACCGATACAGATCTTTAAAGACATTCCTAAACATATTTTGGACTTGAGAGCTTCTTATAAGGATTTGGTCTACCTGTTGAAGAAGAACACCATTCTCTTCAGGTGGGAATTTCCACAGGGACTGTCTTTTGACTATAGAGGGAAGAAGGTGAAAATAAAGACGATACAGGATAAAGACAGGTTCCTGCAAAGAAATCAGGAAGACTTACAGAAAGGAACTGTAGACCCAATTGCTGAGCAAAAGAGTGTAATAGACATCCTGAACCTTTCGTTTGGACAGAACCTTCCACCACCAACAGAGGAGGAACAACAACTGGGAGCTGTTGGAGGAATACCAGAAAAATAACAAGATGGCCCTGCAATTCCTTAGTTGGAATTGTAATGGGATGAACAGCCCTTTGAAGAGACGACAAATATTCCATATTTTGAACAGAGAACAACTGGACTTGATTTGCTTACAGGAAACCCATATAACCAGAGCACACAGGAGACTGCTTATGAATAAAAAATTGGGACAAGAATTTATTTCGTCGGACAAAGTGAAAAAAAGAGGAGTTGTGATTTATGTAAAAGAGAAGTGGGCTCCAAAAATGATGTTTAAAGATGAACAAGGAAGATATTTAGCGGTGGAGATTCAGGTACAAGGAGAAAAATTTTTGATAATTGGGATCTATGCGCCAAATGAAGGTAAAGCAGAATTCTTCAAAAAACTCCATGAAACTTTGATGGATTATTTGGAATACAATATGATAATTATGGGAGATATGAATGGTGTAGTTTCTACAAACATGGACAAGACACAAAGACTGACACTTACTAAAGAAGGGAGACTCCCGAAGACTTTCTTCGAAATGACTGAAAATATGGACTTAATAGACATTTGGAGAACAAGGAACCCTCTTGAAAGAGAGGGAACCTTTTTCTCCCATGCAAAGATGACCTGGACCAGAATCGACCAAATCTGGGTTACTAGTGGAATGGCTCCGAAGATTAAGAAGGTAGAAATCTGCCCAAAAACCTGTTCCGACCATAACGCCGTGAAGATGGAAATGAAATCTACAACAACTGGTCAGTTTAGATGGAGAATGAATGACACCTGTCAGGGAACTGACATCAGAGGAAAGGAAGGTGGTAGGGCTCCCAGAGACTGGGAGAGAGTCAGCAGCTAAAGCAGGGACAAGGAGGGGGAGCGAGGGGTCTCTGGAGGAGGATCTCAGTAATGCTGAGAGAGACGCAGCAGCCCAGGCAGGAAACAGCAGGGGAGAGAAAGGGGTGAGAGACACTTCCAGCGAAAATAGCGGGGAGGTGTCAGAAGCAACTGCAGGGAGACCCATGCTTCGCCGGAAGCTGCCACGTCGTGAGTCCAGGAGACGCGTTTCCGTTAAGGAACTTCTTTGCTGGAAGCGCTTCCGCAGGCAGCCACTGTCAGACTCTACTAGTGACTAGAGCAGACATGTCTGAGGAGCTCTGTCACACACAGAGGTTTGTGGAGCCGCACAAACTCTGAAGGGGCACAATTTTAAGCACAAGCAGCTAATCATCCCCTGACAGCAGTCTGACAGTCTCTGTACGCTGCCTGTGCAGGAGAAAGCATCATGAGCAACCCAGCCGGAACCGGAGAGGCAGGGGTTGGAGCTGGTCCAAGCTTGGAAGAAAGGTATCAAGCTCTGGAGGTCCAACTTGCGCTGCAGACGGCGAGGCTCGAGGAGAGAAGGGCTCAGGATGCTGACAAAAAGGGGAGAACCACTCAGTTCCCCAGAAAGGTACCAGGATTGGTGCAGAAGTTTGGGGGGACCCCAAGGATTACCATGCCTTTAGGACTGAGATGCAATATGCCCTGAATGTGCAGTTTGATGAGTTCCCTGATGAGGAATCGCGAGTTGCTTTCGTAATTGGGCATCTTGAGAAGGGGGCGCGGGACTGGGTTCGACCCCTGATGGCAACGCACAACGATATCCTAAAGGACACTATGAAATTCTTTCGTGCAATGGATATCATGTTTTCCAGTGATATTGAGGAAGGGGTGGTGCGCAGACAGCTAATGGCTTGCAAGCAGGGAAGCAGATCTGTCCGTGAGTACTGGACTGAATTTACCATGCTGATTCACAGATTGGGGTGGGATTTATCGGCAGCACCCATTCAGATGCTATTTGAAGAAGGTCTTTCTTCAGCTGTGAAAGACGAGCTGGCCAGGAGCCCCAGGGCGGTGTCTATGGATCAGCTGACCAAATCTGCGCTGACCATTGGAGCGCGCCAGGAGGCAAGAGCCTTGGAGAGGCGGGAAGGGAGAGGGGAACGTTGGAAGGAGTTACGCATTCCAGACATTCCTGAGCCAGCTTTCCCGCCGGCAGAGCCGATGGAAATCGGAACAGCCCGCGCGCGCGCAGTTTCAAAGCCCAGTGAGGGGGCGAAGAAGGAGGGAAAGGGAGCCCGGAAATGCTATCTCTGCCAACAGCCAGGCCACTTTGCCAGAGTCTGCCCCCAGAGGAAGGAATGGCAAGGGATGGTGGGAGCAGTTGAGGGGGGAGAGCAGGGAGAAACGGAGCAGGTAAAAGCCAACGCCTGGTTGCCAACGTCAGGGCACTGCAGCCAGGCCAAAGAGCAGTGAAAGTGCCCGTGCCAGAAGCTCCTCGACCTGCTCTAGTGATTGAAGTGTCGCTAGAGCTGCAAAATGGACACCCCCTAAAAATAAAGGCGCTGTTGGACTCAGGCAGCTCCTGCAATTTTATGAGCAAGGAGTTTGCTGCTGAACATCAGATACAGACCATCCCTTTAAGCAACCCCCTGCAGGTGACCACGATCGATGGCAGGGAACTGTTGGGAGGAGGAGTTAGCTTGCAGACCGTCCCAATGATAATGAGGGTGGCAAGGCACACAGAACTGATAGTGTTTAATGTGGCCACCTTGGGAGGCGCTCCCATTATTTTGGGAATGAGCTGGCTAGCCTTACATGATCCGCTGGTGGGCTGGAATCAAAGAGTGGTTTCCTTCGGTTCAGCACATTGCTTAGAACACTGCAGGGGGGAAAAGGGGTCAGCAGGGGCCCAAGCCACCCTAGCAGGGACTGAAGTAATGGGGAAGGGGAAGGTGCCACCACAGTATGCTGATCTCAGCGACGTGTTCAGCGAGAAGGAAGCTGACCAACTACCCCCGCATAGGCCCTTTGATTGCCAGATCAATTTACTCCCTGGAGCACAGCTTCCTGTAGGCAAGTTGTATGCCATGTCAGACAGGGAAATGCAGGAGTTGCGAGCGTTCATTGACAAGAACCTGAAGAGAGGCTTCATCAGAGAGTCCAAGGCAGCGGGGGGTAGCCCAGTGTTTTTTGTGGATAAAAAAAACACGGACAAGCCGAGGCTGGTATGTGACTTTCGGCGCCTAAATGCAGTGACAGAGCCGGCGGCTTTTCCTATGCCCAGGATTGATGATATTTTGACCAGGGTGCGAAAAGGAAAGATTTTTACAAAGCTGGACCTAAGGGGGGCGTACAACCTGATACGTATAAGGAAAGGGGATGAATGGAAGACAACCATGTTCACCCCTTTGGGGGCATTTGAATACCTCGTTATGCCTTTTGGATTACAAGCAGGCTCCGCGTGTTTTCAAGCCTTCATGAACCACGTACTGGGGCCTTTGCTCTACAAGAATTGCGTGGCCTTCTTAGATGACGTGTTGGTGTATTCGGAGAATGAGGAGCAACATGTGAGAGACGTCAGAGAAGTGTTGAGCAGGCTGCAAGCCAACAGACTGTGGGTGAAACTGGAGAAGTGTCAGTTTCATACCAAGGAGGTGGAATTCCTGGGGTACCGCTTGTCAGACAAGGGGTTGGCCATGGACCCCGGCAAAGTTCAAGCGGTGCTGGAATGGAAAACACCCAAGACCAAGAAGGATGTGCAGAGGTTCCTAGGGTTTGGAAACTTTTATCGTAAGTTTATCCGAAACTTCGCCCACCTGACGGCGCCCATCACGGACTGTCTCAGCAGTAAAAAGAAGTTTGTTTGGACGGGGGAGGCGGAGCGAGCGTTTGAGGAACTGAAAAGAGCCTTCGCCTCTGATGAACAACTTCTACATGTGGATTTACAAAAAAAGCTGAGGGTCGAAACAGACGCTTCTGACAGAGCCATAGGGGCGGTGCTTCTTCTGCAGCCGGGGAAGGAGGGGTCAGAGTGGCGACCGTGTGCCTTCTTTTCGCGAAAGCTGAACAAATCTGAGAGGAACTACACGGTGTACGACCGGGAACTTCTTGCGATTCATGAGGCCTTCCGGAGATGGAGGCACCTGCTAATTGGTGCACAACAGAAGGTGCAAGTGTGCACGGACCATAAGAATCTAGAGTATTGGAGAACTGCGCGAGTGCTCAACCAACGGCAGTTGAGATGGGCCCAGGAGTTCTCCAAATTTAACTTTGAGATTTGTTACGTACCAGGCCCGGAGAACGTTAGGGCGGACGCTCTCTCACGCAAACCTGAATATTTGGAGGGAGAGGGTGCACCCGAAGAGACCCATGTCATTCCCGAGGACCGCTGGGTGTGTGGGGCGGCATTGGTGGGGCAAAGGGAACTGGTAGAGGGAACGGTGCAGGATGAATACGCCCAGGACAAACTCAGGGGTCTCAGGAGGGAGGGAGACAAACCCGGGGGTTTTGAGGAGAGAGATGGGGCGTTGTACTACAAGGGAGCGTTATACATACCTGAAGGGGAATTGAGGGAAAAGGTACTCAAGCAACTGCACGATAGCCCCACAGCAGGGCATTTTGGGCAACACAAAACCATGTGGCTGGTTACCAGGGAATTCTGGTGGCCCAAGGTCAGGGAAGATGTGCGGGAATATGTGAGAGGGTGTGACCGATGCCAACGAGCCAAGGGGGAGAGGCGGGCACCGGCAGGTTTATTAGAACCACTACCCACGCCGGAAAGGCCATGGGAGGCAGTGGCAATAGATTTCATGACTGATCTGCCCAGGTCCAAAGGGAAAACAGCCATCATGGTTGTGGTAGACCTGTTAACCAAGATGGCCCACTTTATAGCCTGCTCACATGCG
Source organism: Podarcis vaucheri (assembly GCF_965113315.1). Classification (NCBI taxonomy): domain Eukaryota; kingdom Metazoa; phylum Chordata; class Lepidosauria; order Squamata; family Lacertidae; genus Podarcis; species Podarcis vaucheri. The sequence goes on from NC_138767.1 coordinate 20,882,210, forward strand.
GTCACAGCGGAAGAAACCGCTAAATTGTTTGTGGAAAATGTGTTTAGGCTGCATGGCGCCCCCTTGAGGGTGGTTTCTGACCGAGGGAAACAATTTACTTCCAGGTTCTGGAGGAAGCTCATGAGCTTATTGCATGTAGAGGTGAATTTCTCTACTGCCCGTCATCCAGAAACCAACGGGCAGGCGGAAAGAGCTAATGGTGTCCTCCAGCAATATTTGAGGTGTTATGTGAATGACAGAGAGAATGATTGGGTGGAGAAGCTGGCGTTGGCAGAATTTGCCTACAACAATGCAGAGAACGTGTCCACGGGGATGAGCCCTTTTTTGGCTAATCACGGGTGTCATCCCCGAGCCTTCCCAGGAGGGGAAGGGGAGAACTGGAGCGTTCCAGCCGCAGAACAGTTCGTTGAAGAAATGGAAGCGATCCATCGCCAGCTCCAACTTAATTTAAACAGGGCGAAGGAGGAATATAAGAGGCAGGCAGACAAAACCAGAAGGGAAGGGGAAAGCATTAGGGTGGGGGACCAGGTGTGGCTGTCCACCCAAGGGTTACCATTTAAAGGAGGTTGTAAGAAGTTAAGACCCAAAAGACTGGGCCCATTTGAAGTCACGCAACAGGTCAACCCAGTGGCTTTCAGACTCCGGTTACCGAACCACATGAAGTTGCACCCAGTGTTCCACAGGTCGTTGCTGTCACCGTATATAGGGGACAGAGAGGGGAGGGTCAATAGGGGACCAGCTATGGAGGAAAAAGAACACAGCTACCATGTAGCGGAGATTCTCGATTCCAGGTGGAAGGGAGAGCAAGTAGAGTATTTGGTAATGTGGGAAGGGGAGCCGGAGTCGGAAAACACCTGGGTCAGGGCAGAGGATGTAGATGACGAGGTTTTGATTGAAACTTTTCATCAGAGATTCCCTCGAAAACCCCAGCCAGTGGCGAGGTTCCGGAGGGAATACTTCGCCACCACCGACGAAGAAGAAGAGTTGGAGGGGTTCTCTGATTCCGAGGTGGAGGAGGATTCAGCGAGTCGGAACGAAGACCGATGGAGGGAAATGTTCGAGACGTCTGAAGATGAAGAGGATTCTTTTCGGGGTTTCAGCTCCTCACCGCCCAGAGGAGAGAGTAGGGGCGGGGGAGAAGGGGGCCCTGGAGGGGAGGTGGATGTCAGGGAACTGACATCAGAGGAAAGGAAGGTGGTAGGGCTCCCAGAGACTGGGAGAGAGTCAGCAGCTAAAGCAGGGACAAGGAGGGGGAGCGAGGGGTCTCTGGAGGAGGATCTCAGTAATGCTGAGAGAGACGCAGCAGCCCAGGCAGGAAACAGCAGGGGAGAGAAAGGGGTGAGAGACACTTCCAGCGAAAATAGCGGGGAGGTGTCAGAAGCAACTGCAGGGAGACCCATGCTTCGCCGGAAGCTGCCACGTCGTGAGTCCAGGAGACGCGTTTCCGTTAAGGAACTTCTTTGCTGGAAGCGCTTCCGCAGGCAGCCACTGTCAGACTCTACTAGTGACTAGAGCAGACATGTCTGAGGAGCTCTGTCACACACAGAGGTTTGTGGAGCCGCACAAACTCTGAGGGGGCACAATTTTAAGCACAAGCAGCTAATCATCCCCTGACAACACCCTATTTCGAGATAGAGAGATCCACATGAAGGCCCAAAAAACTCTAAAGGACTATTTTGAAATCAATCTAAAGGGCGATGTGGAAAAAAGAGTGATCTGGGACGCAAGTAAAGCTGTGATGCGAGGATTTTTGATTCAACAAAACTCAATAAAGAAGAGAAAACAGAATGAGAAAAAGGAAAAAAATTTGGAAAAGATAAAAGAAGGAGAGAAAAAATTAAGATCAAAACCAAAGTCCCAGGAGATTTTGAGGGAGATTAAGTTGTATCAAACACAATATATGGAATTGATGAACCAAGAGATAGAATGGAAAATAAAGCAAATGAAACAAAAGACATTTGAGTCGGCAGACAAATGTGGTAAACTTCTGGCATGGCAACTTAAGAAAAGACAGAAATTAAATACAGTCACAAGTCTAGAAGTGGATGGAAAAAATATATCTAAACCCAACGAGATAAGAAATTGCTTTGTGAGTTATTTTAAAAAACTCTATTCCCAAGGATTACAAAATGAAGAGGACATAGATAAATTCCTTAATAAATATGGATTACAAAAAATCTCTCATCATAGCAAGGTGGAGCTAAACCAGAGAATAACAGAACAAGAGATAGAGGGTGCCATTCAGGATATGCAATTGGGCAAATCTCCAGGGCCAGACGGACTGACTTCCAGATATTACAAATCTTTAAAGGAATGGCTAATACAACCGTTAAAGGAAGTTTGTAACGAGATCTTAGAGGGAAAAAAGGCACCCGAATCGTGGAAAGAAGCATATATCTCACTCATACCAAAGACAGAGACTGAAAAGACTCAACTGAAGAACTACCGCCCAATTTCGTTATTGAATGTGGATTACAAAATTTTTGCAGACATTTTAGCAAAAAGATTTAAAAGAGTACTGATGGAGAAGATTCACAGAGACCAAGCAGGCTTTCTCCCAAAAAGACACCTCTCAGACAATGTTAGGAACATAATAGACATTTTGGAAAAGTTAGAGGTGAACATAAATACTAAAGCAGTTTTGATATTTGTGGATGCGGAGAAAGCCTTTGACAATATTTCGTGGAGTTTTATGAAAAAGAATCTTCATGGGATGGGGGTAGGACAAGGATTTGAGAATGGTATGGGTGCAATATATTCCGAACAAAAAGCTAAGTTGATTGTAAATAATGTAATAACTGAGGAACTTAAGATAGAAAAAGGAACACGACAGGGGTGCCCAATTTCCCCATTGCTTTTTATTTCGGTCCTGGAGGTGTTGCTGAACATGATTAGAGATGACCAGCAAGTTAAAGGTGTACAGGTCGGAACCAAACACTATAAGTTAAGAGCGTTCGCAGATGACCTTGTATTGACCTTGCAGGAGCCAAATACTAGTACAAAAAGAGTGTTGGAAATAATCCAACAATTTGGGCAGGTAGCCGGATTTAAATTGAATAAACAAAAAACTAAAGTCTTAGGGAAAAACCTAACAGATATGGAAAAGAATAAGTTTCAAGAAGAGACAGGTCTGACGGTGGTTAAGAAGGTGAAATATCTAGGGGTTAATTTAACATCTAAAAACTTGAATCTGTATAAGGACAATTATGAAAAATGTTGGTCAGAAATTAAAAAAGATCTAGAAATATGGTCAAATTTGAGATTGTCAATGTTAGGCCGAATTGCAGTGATTAAGATGAATGTATTGCCTAGAATGTTATTTTTATTTCAAACTTTGCAGATTATTGACAAGATGGACTGTTTCAAGAGGTGGCAGAAAGACATTGCGAAATTTGTCTGGCAGGGCAAAAAGCCCAGAATAAAATATAAAATATTAACAGATGCAAAAGAAAGAGGGGGATTTGCCCTGCCGGACTTAAAATTGTACTATGAAGCAGCAGCATTCTGCTGGCTGAAAGAGTGGATGCTCCTCGAGAATACAGATATTTTGGACTTAGAAGGTTTCAATAATGCATTTGGCTGGCATGCATATCTATGGTATGACAAAATCAAAGTGCATAGTGCCTTTAAAAATCATATTGTAAGGAAAGCGTTGTTTAATGTTTGGATGAGATATAAAGATCTGTTGGAAAACAAAACCCCTAGATGGTTGTCACCCTTAGAGGCTAAGGCCCACAAGAAAGTTAATATGGAGGTCGGATGGCCAAAGTATTGTGAGATCTTAGAACAGGATGGAGAGAAACTGAAATTAAAGAGCCATGAAAAACTAAAACCCAAAGTACAAGATTGGCTCCACTATTATCAAATAATGGAGGTTTTCAAACAAGACAGGAAAATTGGCTTCCAGGTGGAAAAATCAAAACTTGAGACAGAATTGTTAGAACCCAATACTAAGAATTTGTCAAGAATGTATAACTTGCTGTTGAAATGGAATACACAAGACGAAACAGTTAAATCAGTTATGATTAAGTGGGCACAGGATATTGGTCATAATATTATGTCTGCTGACTGGGAAAGGTTGTGGAACACTGGTATTAAATTTACGGCATGTAGTGCTTTAAAGGAAAATGTTATGAAAATGGTCTATAGGTGGTACATGACCCCAGTTAAGCTAGCAAAAATTTACCATTTGCCTGATAACAAATGTTGGAAATGTAAGGAAACTGAAGGTACTTTTTATCATCTTTGGTGGACATGCCCGAAGATTAAGGCTTTCTGGGAGATGATATATAATGAAATGAAAAAGGTATTTAAATATACCTTCCTTAAGAAACCAGAGGCCTTTCTCTTGGGCATTGTCGGCCAATTGGTGCCAAAAAAGGATAGAACCTTTTTCATGTATGCAACAACAGCAGCAAGAATACTGATCGCAAAGTATTGGAAGACACAAGATTTACCCACCTTGGAAGAATGGCAGATGAAAGTGATTGACTATATGACATTGGCGGAAATGACAAGCAGAATTCGTGACCAGGGAAAGGAGACTGCGGAAGAAGATTGGAAGAAATTTAAGATTTATCTTAAGAACTATTATAAACTTGATGAAGCTTAGAATGTCGAGATTTTACAGAGAGAAAGGGTTGCAGTAATATAAGATCAGATCAAGAAAGGACTATGATGAATTAGGATGGGAAAAAACATTTATAAGTTGCTATAAAATTTGGACATGAGGATGCAGAAAGGGGAGGTATGGGGAAGTCCAAGGAAAGAAGTCTATGAAAGGACATTTTGAAATTATATTTGTTTGTTTGTCTGTTTTTCTTTTATGTTTGTTTGTTATAAAAACTTTTGTAAAACTAATAAAAATTTTATAAAAAAAAAAAATGAAAGTAGCACATGTTCCAAGCATAAGAGTATCATTTTGACTTTCCCCCAACCATTCAAAGCCAGCATTGTGATTCCCATTGTGGGATCCTATGAGCAAAGAAACTGAATCTGAAAAGAAACTCATCTGCATCAACAATGCATACCTCTGCCTTAATAACAATGGATTTCTGACACCACAAGCTCTGATGTCCTTAATTTGATTCTTTACTCCCCGGCTGTTTGGCAAAATTCCCAGGAACTTCAGTTAGAATAAACTTCTGGTACTTGACTGCAAATACAAATGTAAAGGAGAAGAGGAAATAAACAACATTTTCTTTTCAACCTTCTCTGACTGCTTCTAGATCCACCAAACAGCAGTTTATCTTCCAGATCATTAAAAATATGCATATGAGTTTAGACAAAAGAAACACCTTAATCCTTACTGGAAACGTGTGCTCAGTCTCAAGCGCTTTATGAAGCCTTTTGATCAGAATTAATGTTCCACGCGGCTGCAAAAGCAACAGGCTTTAATCAACAATGGAAGAAAATGATGCAGAAATAAAATGTCATGTGTCAGATTTCTTTCCCTTTAAGATCCATTTTTTTTAAAAAAAAGGAAGAGGGGCCATTAGAGAAATTCAGATAAGGCTAAATTTGAGGCCAGATGAGATAATAGGCGGCAGCGCCCCAGTGGGTAGAATTGCGGGTTTATGGCAAACAGTGTGTGAGCTATGGTGTGGCATATATTGTCATGACCCTGGGCTCAGACTCCCCTTCTTCAGAGGATGAGGCTGGGGGATTTCCCTCAAGGCCTGCCCCAGAAGTACCAAGCTAACTAGAGGCACTTCTGCAAGAAAAGAATCAGCACCTGTCCTGACCAGGGGCATCATGCGAACTGATCCCCTTTGAATAAGGAAGCTCTTCTCAGTGAAGGCCAAGCTAGCTGCTGAGACAGAGTTGCAGCTCCTGTTTAAGGCTCAGTCTGAGGATGAACACTGCTGAAGCCACTTCTGAGCTCTGCTCTCATGAAGCCTCAGCACTGCATGGGTTTTAGTGATGGGGAAACTTTCCTGGTCAGGCCCAGAAGCCTGCAATACTGCCCTCCAAACTAAGGATTAGTTTGGTTTATTCTGAGCCAAATTTGGACCCCCATCACACACCTCAGTGATACCTCCAGGAGTGTAATGCTGATGTTATTAGGAGTCCAATCCTACTCTGTACCCAACCCTGGTGAGCTCCCAAAGCTGCTGCTTTTCAACCACCTACTGATCTGAAAACGCCAGGGGTTCAGGGGTTTTTCACATTACACTCAACAAATGTGCAGTCTGTGCACCTTCAAGCCCAAATAGTTGAGCTGTACAAATCAACAAGCTTATTCTCTTTCATGCCAACACTTGTACATGTGTAAAGACTGCTTGTACCTGCCTTGAGTGTAATGTATGAACCAGGGTTTTCAATTTGAGGCCAGAATTCTGAGCTACCATGATTCACATTTCTAAGCTAGAAAATATGAGATTCAGCAAAGTCACTAACACACACATTAGCTTCTCCTTTTGGACCAGTGGGTTGAACAGAAATTTCCCAGTGCACATTGGAGACCTGATACTCATTCCTGAGTCAGGGTGATGATGACTACCTTTTGTCTGTTCCAGATGCAGGTAATGGTGGTACCTGTCCTTGAATTGAAGCCAGTGTAACTCTGGCTGTTGTCCTTGCTGACTAACCCATAACAAATGGCTTAATGAATTTGGTTGTATATCTGACTAGTTGCCATGTGGAATCAACATAAATAAACATACACTGCCTGATTCTGAGCCAGGCAAATGGCATCTAACCAGGAATGTAGCTGCTTTTTAAGGCTTTCAGAAAAGATACCCCCCCCTTCATTCTTGCTACTCAGATCCTTTAACTGGACATAAAACCTGTAAATTTATGCTGGCACAGCATGTAATTGACAACTGGGCCATAGGTCCTTCCATAGCAGAACCAAATTGAGATTTTTAAAATGCCCAAATCTGTTCCGATACGAAAGTCAGTGGCTTCCTCTGTGAATAGAGAACTAGCCAGAAAGGCTGACTTCGTATTTAATTATGCCAGGGTCTTCTCTTCACAGGCACATATCCATATCCAAATCATTACTGATTTTTTTTAATAAAAAAAGAGCTCCGGACTGCAAAAAAGGGGAGGGTGAAAAGACCCCAGCGACAGCACTCTGGATATCCTGCAGCCCCCTCCCTACGCACATACAATATGCCCCCCCCAGTCCACTTTGTGAATATAAACTACATTCCCCCATTTGACATTTCAGAGAGTTACAAAAATGATCCATGAGCTCATATCCATTTGCATACCAGCCACTTGCCAGAGCAACACATGCTAATTGATATATGCTTGGCAAACATGTTTTCCTCATTTTCTTAGAGAGAGAGAGAAAGCCAAGCTTGGCAAGCTATGCTAGGGTGAGAGCAAGTGGCTATGCATTTTCCAAAAGTGGTAGAGTTCAAATCTGTGAGAGTTTGTATGTATTGTGCAATAGAGAGAGGGAAAGAGCTGGTGTGGTTTAGGGGTTAGATGATTGTTTCCCAACATGTCGCCCACTGGAGCCAATGCACTCAAGGAAACTTGCCACAGTGCCCAAAAGGCTTCCAGCTCCCCTCTACTCCCTGTATCTTCTATAATGCATTTTGTCCCCCGAGTATCAATTGCCACTTCCAAGTAGAGAATTCTTTCTGGGTGGATGGCATCAAAGTTTCCTTTTGTCCACCTGCCTGGTTAGAGCTATAAGACTGCCCTGTGGGCTGTTTCTGGTCAGGAAATGGTCTCTCACCTCTGCAAATATCTAGGCCACATCTGCACTATGCATTTAAAGTAGGATCATTCTACTTCAAACATTTTTGCCTTCCCTTAAAGTATTCTGAGAACTGTAGTTTGTTATGGGTGCCAAGAGTTGTTAGGGGACCCCTATTCCCTTCACAGAGCTACAATCCCAAGAGTTCCCTGGGAAGAGCGATTGATGGTTAAGCCACCCGGAATGATGGGAGTTGTAGTTCAATAACACTTGGAGGACTAATCACATCTGATTGGTGACTTGCCATAACCTACACAACCCAGCCAGATGGAGTACTGTGTCCAATTCTGGGTGCCATAATTTAAGAAGGATATTGACAAGCCGGAATATGTGCAAAGCAGGTTGACTATAATGATCAAAGGTATGGGAACCAAGCCTGATGATGTATGTTTATCCTGGAAAAGTAGGGGACTAAGAGGGGTTACGATAGCCATCTTCAACTATCTGAAGGATAGTTCACATGGAAGATGGTGCAAGCTTGTTTTCTCCTGCTGTGGAGGACAGGACCCGAACCAATGGCTTCAAGTTACAAGAAAGGAGATTGCAACTAAACATCAGGAAGAACTTTCTGATGGTGAGAGCTGTTTGACAATGGAACGTACTCCATTGGAAGGTGGTGGACTCTCCTTCCTTGGAGGTTTTTAAACAGATGTTGGCTGGCTATCTGTCTGTTTAGTTGAGAATCCTTCATTGCAGGTGGTTGGACTAGATGACCCTCAGGTTCTCTTCCAACTCTACAATTCTATGGTTCTGTGAAAAATACATTGTCACAGCCAAAGGTTAAAACAGATCAAACACATGGCAGTTAAAAATAAATAAATTGGCACACTCCTGGATGATTCTGAAAGTCCTGCTTGGAGAAAGGAAAACAGCAAAAGCTACTGCAGCATTCTGAAATACCCAGTGGACACAGGGAGACCTCTACTAGAGAAGCCAGATCAATCAATAGCTACTAGTCATGATGGCTAGATTCAAGGCTGCAAGGCAATCTGCTTCAGAAGACCAGTTGCTGGGCTGGGATAGGAGAGAGGCAATAAGAGGAGGTGATGAGTGCCCTCATGTCCTGTTGGTGGGATTCCAAATGGCAACTGGTTGGCGACTGTGGAAAATGGGTTGCTGGACAAGACAGATCTTTGGGCTAGAATCCTTCTGATCTTCAAGACAAGGGCTACACTTCCAATAAGCTCCATCTGGCTAATCAACAATGGAAGCCACCCACACACTACTAGGGACTTTCAACCAGCAACCCCCAATGATGTCAGTAGGATTTACTAAAAACAAATAATAAGCCCAGTTCATAGGTGATCTGCATCCTTCACATGCACTGAAGTCCTAGCACCTGCAACAGATCTCTAAATTGAACAGGAAAGAAAATATGTTGAAGAGCAAGTTAATAAATGATTCAAATAAATGGACTTGAGCTGAAGTGGAACCTGACTGTTATCTTGTGGTTTGTAAGCATGGTGGTGGCTGGTACTTCTTGACTCCATTAGTTTCTCACTGCTCCTTTAACTACAAAATCCATTTTACTTGAACTGTTGAGCTCATTTATAGTTCACAGACTCAAAGAACACATTCATACAGCTGAAATTTGCTCTTGGCTACCACCTGTCTGTTCTTCAACTACACTGAAAAATGGCAATGGTTTGGTGGACAGGTGCGAGTGATCATTCTGCAAAAATCTACAGGGACAACTGAAATCCATTAAAATAGAAATTTAAACAGTCATGCCAGTCAAAACTACATTTCTCGCAATGGTGATTCTTACATTCCTCCCTGTTTTTCCAAAATATATTTTTCGTATCAGCAATAATCTATGAAGTTGCATTCCATGAAAGAATTATTTGCAGGAAACAGGACTGAGCTCTGGGAAAACAAGGAAAGGGGAGGGAGGGGTTTACTTTCTCTAAAGAAAGGATTCTAACCCTATAGGTCTAGTTTTGGCAAGAGACCTGTCACATCCTTCTCGAGCATTAAAGAGGCACATTGTACTGGATACCTCCAAATGCAGCATTTTCATGAGGCTCTAGCTGTGACTGCCATCACAAGCAGTTACGAGTGGCATGTGGAAAACAGCCAAGTTGTGCTACAACCAAGCGAGGTCAAATAAAGGACACCATGCACCTTTCCAAAAGCACCTTTTGTTTCACTGCCTGAACACATAATGAGCCAACACCACTTGGCTTGCTATTTCTCATCCATCTTTAATACAGTCCCACTAGCTCGCTCAGACTGCTGATCTTGGTACCCTGAATGATCAACCGCTACTCATACACTCTTATCCCTTCATGCTGTCATTTTTCTCATCTTCCTTTTTTCAGGCCCTCTTCACACAATCATTTGAGAGAACAGAAAGCTTGCATGCATGTCCTCCCACACTGTGGCAAACCTGTGCGCACCTGCCATTATACAGAAGCTTCAGCTGCAGACACACACCACAAATGTGACTTTTCAAGCATTTAGGAACCTATTTAATACCAGGTCAAATTATTTGATCATCAAAGCCAGTATTGTCTACACTGACTGGCAGTAGCTTTTCCATGGTCACCAAGGAATTACCCAGCAACTGCTGACTGATTCTTTTAACTGAGAATTCCTGGGATTGAACCTGAGACCTTCTGCTTGGAAAGCATGTGAACTATGATTTCTCCCCAAGAGCTGAATCCTGAGCCTGGTGGAGAAATGAGAGATAGAGATAGGTCTGGGGTTAAGGGCCAAATAGGATCTGTGGCTGTATTGTACTCAGTACATGCTCATTAATTCAGCCATTTGCTGCAATTACAGGGTGTCTAATGAGCATATGGGTAATCCAATTCCAGATAGACATCATCCATTCACCTCAAGGGAGACATCTGCACAATGCATGTAACCCTCCATTGAAGGAAGAAAGGGGTCTAGATTGCAGTCCTAAATACACCTACCTAGGATCAATCCCTATTTAATTTATTGGGGTTTATGGAGTAAACATGCATACGTTTGTGCAGAAAGTCCACACAGTCAGTGGACCGCTCAGCACCAAAGTCCCTGTATCTAATTATCTGTACTTTAGCTGGCAGGGTTTATTCACTCTGGAGAGGCAACTATGCCTGCAAATTTCAGCCATTTCTGACAAAGGGGGAAATGCTATTGTCATTTTTGAATTTCCAAACCGTGGAGATGGACAAAGCAGATTTGGAGAGACCCTGAGATGGATTAGGGCATTAGGCAGCCTGAGAAGTCCATCAGATCAAGGAGGCTTCTTTTCTGAAGTGCCAAACCGGACTCTAATTTGAATCTTATGGCTAATACCTACCCTTAATACACCATTCAATACATGAAAGGAAAGGGTGTGCAACAGACATTTTAAAAACAAAAGGAACAAATGAAGCAAACAGAGATAACCAGTTCTGAACTCACATCTTTTTGGTTGTAACAGGCAGCCTTCTTTAAAAAAAATATATCCAAAAAGCCCACAACACATAATTCTGAGATATGGCCATGGAACATAGGAAGACAATAAGCTAACATAAATCTTCACCTTGCAAATTATTGAAAAAAAATAAAGAACAGATTAGTATGAGATTTACTTTCCCTAGATAAATCTCTCCCCCCCCCCCTCTGTGTGTTTGTGTGTGTGTTTCTGGAGGAAAGAAACCCCAAAACAATTATTTTATTGTATTAGTGAGATTCCATTCTTCAGGTTAATCTCTCCATCCAGCAACCTCCGTGTACATATCATGCAAATCCCTTCATTTTTCCGTCTCCTGCTATAAGCTTATTATATGTAAGCAGAGTCATCTAGTACATTGTGGGCCAACACACCAGCTGGTTATCCTTAAACAACTGTTTCAAATTTGGCACATTGTATTCAGAACTCAGTAATATACAGTGGGCATATTAATAATGCAACAAAAGCTAGCAATGGCTCGGCTGGCTGTTCTGCTTTGTTTTCAACTTAAATACTCCAGATTATTTGGTGTTTCTCTTGTTTAAGCTTGATCTTCACCAAAGAGTTTGTCAGTTTGGCATTGAGAATGTGCTTTCAGCAGGGTGAGGCAGCTGCTTCGGGTGGCTGGTGTAGGGAGTGGCAACAGGCCCCACCCCATCACGCCCCCTTGAGCCCCCAAGATTGTCCTGTGTCCTCTTAGGAGCGCTCAGGAGCACCCCATATGCTAGCCTGCTCTCCTCAGGTGCAGCAAAGGATGCTTTCCCATAACTCATGTTGAAACAAGTGCCAGTCCTGTTGGCTTCTGTACATGGAGTGGGTGAGTGCGACCTTGTCCTTCCTCCTTGAGCCAGACAAGTGGTCAGAGTAGGTGGCTACGTCTTGGTTTTCTGCAAAGATCAGTCATGAAATGTGGATAAATTCGAACTTGTGAAGCATGTACACAAGTGAAGGAGCATCTTCTCATGTGTTGCCCTGTCTAACTTGAATGTGCCCTGCTACCATTGGGCTGACTCTCAATGGGTGTGGGTTTTTAATTGTCTAATATGTAGGGCACTTCTAGGAATACTCTTCTGATACAGTGAGTGGTGGGAGATGGTTAGTGATGTGATTGGCTGAAGAGGTGGAGGGGGCAGAGTGGGGATAAGTTATATGAAAGGGTGAAATGGTGGAAATACTTCAAGACACTAATCTGATATAAAGAGGCTGTTCTACTGAAAACAGCCGAGTTTCTCTGCATTTACATTGATAGTGGTTTCACACAAAGGAAGGCATAATCAAGGCATTTTTGTAGAAACTCATCCAGGTGGAACCAGCCCTACCATGAGGCACAGTTAAACTGCTGCCTCAGACAGCAGGTGATAGGGGATAGGCAGCAGCACAAACCTGTTAAAGGAAAACAGTGTATGCCACATACCCTGCCTTAAAAGGTAAAGGTAAAGGTACCCCTGCCCGAACGGGCCAGTCTTGACAGACTCTGGGGTTTGTGCGCCCATCTCACATCTATTGGCCGGGGGCCAGCGCTGTCCGAAGACACTTCCGGGTCACGTGGCCAGCGTGACAATGCTGCTCTGGCGAGCCAGAGCCGCACACGGAACGCCGTTTACCTTCCCGCTGGTAAGCGGTACCTATTTATCTACTTGCCCCCGGGGGTGCTTTCGAACTGCTAGGTGGGCAGGCGCTGGGACCGAGCAGCGGGAGCGCACCCCGCCGCGGGGATTCGAACCGCCGACCTTTCGATCGGCAAGCCCTAGGCGCTGAGGCTTTAGCCCACAGCGCCACCCGCGTCCCTACACCTGCCTTACACCTGCTAAATTAATCTGATGCCCTCAGTTGTGTTAGAAGATCCTCTCCTGTTGCTAGAGTTGAAGTACATTAAACTGCTGTCCACTTGGCTTCTAGACCCGGAATGGCCAGGGGCATCTTGCCCTTTGTCTCAGGCAGCAAAATGTCTTAGGCCAGGGCAGCATCAAGGGCAATTGAAATACCTATTTATTAGAGGTATTTTTATGCCACCCTTCAATCATATATTCAGGGTGGTTTACTAGAAAGAACAAAACTAAAAGTCCACAAAGCAGCTTAAAATGACAAGATTAAATGTGCATCCAAAAAACATGGGGAAATAAAATGTGGTTTTTTTTGCCAGACACTGAAAAGACAATAAGGTAGGTGGCAGGTGAACGTTTCTTGGGAAAGAATTTCACAACTAGGTCATCATCACCAAGAAGGTCCCTCTCTTTCCTAGTCACCCTTCTCACATCAGATTGAGATTTTACTGCATAGTTCAGTGTATAATGAAACTTGTGGTTCTTCAAGTACCCTGTTCCTAAGCAATGAAGGGTTTAAAGGTCAAGATGAACAGGTTCCATGATGGGGAGCCAATGCAGTTGTTATCATATCATACCCATGTTGTGCCAACACCCAGTCCCAGTTAGTAATCTAGCCACAACATTCTGCACCAACTTCAGTTTTAAGCAGTCTTCAGATGCAGACCCTGGTAGTCTAACCCAGAAGTTCCCAGGGCATGGATAGCAAAGACCAAAACTGTTGCTGCTTCAGATGAAGTAGCCTTTCTGGGTAGAACATGTCCTATAGCGTGTTCCTGGGATCCACACAATGGGAGACATTTCACCTACAGGGGGAGTCTCCTCTACATTTCTCCATGTCAGTCCAGCAGTAATAGTTTTGTGTGTTTCCTCCACATCCTTGCTCATAAAACATCCTGTGCTGCCTCCACTCTGCAAAATGCTGATCTCAGTTAGCTCTGCTGTAAATCTGGAATAACCGCTAAGAGTTCTGTTAGGCTACCCTTAATATACCCCAGCAGAGTGAAAGCAGAATCTAGCTCTCTTGTCTAATTGGATTTACTGCTGCATTTCAATTGGGACAATTGGTTTTGATGGCCTAGCCATCTCCGTAATGAAAATGAATGGAATGATATTTGGAGTAGACCATAAAGGAAAAGCCGTTCATGGACAGGTACAGACACTTCATCAGCTATGCCTTTGGTATAAATGAGAGTCTGCTTCCCACCCACCCACCCCCCTTCCAGAGCCACAGGGTAGTCACAGTTCATCATCACTGCCCATTTATTCTGACAGAAGTTTATTCAGTATGATAATGGGTAGTTAGAAAGGCCTTTAAATATGCTCGGTGTGATAATTTTATTAGCTTTATGCATATAGTCTCTGAAATTTAATTACTGGTGAGGAGAAAAATATAAATACAAATTACAAAACAATTACACTCAGAGCAAATGTGAGGGGGAGCATTTCACAGCCCACATGATGGTCTCTGGTCCCCATTTCCCCCAAGATAGAGCAATTCAAAATATAACCTCCTGGATAAAAGTAAGGGGAGGGGCATGCATCACTAACAGCACAATCCTATACAAGCTGACTCAGAAGTAAACACTATATTTTCAGTAAGGATGGGGAAGGAATTTGATTCAGTTTGCATTTAAAGGATACACTACCAAATTTTCACTAATTCGGGGGGGGGGGAGGAATGCACAGGCCAAAATACAGCCATCTCTTGAATTGCACATTCCTCTGAATTTTGCAGTGCAGTTCTTTCTACGAAAAAATGCATATATTAAGGTAAAGTAGCCATAAAGATGCATATATTGGTGGAAATAACACACCCACACCCCAAATGCATTACGGGGAAATTGTTTCCCAAATGTGTATTTTAGTCAAAACAGTGCACAAAAATATGTACATTAGGAGAAATTTGTACTAAAATGCTGGTGAAATTTCATGAGGACTTTTTTAAAGCAAAATATTGTACAAATATGGAGAGCTGAACTGAAGATTGGAATAATGAGAAACCGAGGAGAACCAAAATTGACAGATTTGCCCATCCCTAGTTTTCTATGGGGCTTACTCCCAAGTAAGTGTCCCTAGCTGTAGTTCCCAAAGGGTGTGGCAGGAGAGGATGGCAAATGTACCAGGAAGATTCAAGGACAATCAAAGAAATATTTAAACATTTCGGTGTAGTATCGTATCTTTTCTTTTCTTTTCTTTTCTTTTTCTGGATGTGGATAAATACCTTTTCAAAATGGGAACATCAGGAGATTGCCTCCCATTGTAGTCTACAGAAAATTCCCACTGGGTTAGAGACCCCACTGCAAATTGCAGCTGTTCAGGACTGGCATTGAATGAGGAGGAGGAAATGGCCTGCATTTTGAGTGAACGTGGAACACAGGCATGTGTCACTGGGCTCTACTGAAATATACAACCAGAAACAGTATCCACACCTCTCTTCAAAAGCTTTGGCTATTTTGCTACAGTTCTCCAAGACATATTGTTGTGAACAAGGATTTTCAACTCTGACAAACATGAAAGATCGGAAAAGAGAAAGGGTTCTTTGTCTTGATGTGGAGAAGAGAGTTTGTCTCATATTAGATCTAATATAAAAGAGCTTATTTGGACAGGAGGATGTTGCAGAACAGGACTGGCATGCAGGTCCCACTCCTCCCTAAATGGTCTTTCAGGTAAATGTCTGAATAGGGCTTCAATTTCCATCCAGGTAAAATCACCAAAATCTCTGCTATGAAGTCTAACCACATGGATCTCAGAAATATCAAATAAGTGAAATGGAATTGCTGAGTCATTTCTCAAATTAATTACACTGCAGCCCATTTTTTAAAAAAAGTGGAAAGGGAAAGGAAACCAGATCCTTGATTGAAGCCCAAACAATAAAAAAAACCAAAATTAATTGAAAATCTGAATAACACCCTGCGAGCTAAGAGGGGAAAAAACCCATGAGCAATGCAAATATTAAAATTGATACAAACATAGGGGGAAATGATTTGAAACCTGAGCACCACAATGAAAAAAAATGGCAGGGTAATATGCAGCCAGTAACATAAATGATGCAAAAAGAAATTAGCATCAGTCTACCAGAGTGATGGGGAAAGAGTGTCCCACGTAGCAGTAGGCACTGTGGTACCCAACACTAGGTGGTCTCCAATGAGAAGCTTTACAGTGGGGGTGGGTGGGAAAGAAGTGACCTTCTGCAGAACTTTCCCCACTTGAAAGACTATTCTGAGTTTGACAGCAGCAAGAACCCTTTTAGCCCAAAAATGGAAACAACAAGAAGTACCAACGAAAGAAGAGTGGCAGATGAAAATGATGGACTTTGTGGAACTGGCGAAGCTGACGGGAAAAATCCAAAACCAGCATGATCAAGTATTCCAAAAAGACTGGAGTAAATTTATACAATATTTGAAAGAACATTGTAAGCAATTAACAACACTAGTAGGGTTATCTGAAGACTTGTAATGAGAATTTTTTACCTTTCTATATTTATTTAAACTGTGAGGTATTTCGTAATCAGTTATATTAGAATTGGGAAATATATAAAATGCTGTGATACAAAGGTTAGTTTTGAAAGCCAAGAGGTGGGAGGGAAGGAAGTTGACAGGCTCTAAAGAGCCAAAGAAGTAAAGTGGATAATAACAATGTGATTATATGTGTTTAAATGGAGAATTAATAAAAATTATTTTATTTTTTATTTTTAAAAAAGGACTATTCTGAGTTTGGAGAGGGGAGGATGGAGCTTCATTATGTATAGTTCCCAGTAAACCTAACCTGACTGCTGTTGCTTCTTTGGCGATCACTCGTAGCCAAGTAAGATCGTCTTCCATGAACACATTCTTAACAGTGAGTCTGTAAGTGACTGTGGAGGCGAATTCTGGATCCACACGTCCTTCCACAGTGGGGACATAGGTTTCTGGACAGGAGTTGTTCATAGTGAGGGTTTGCCAAACGTGTCTTCCTCTTAACACATTTCTCCCTTTCGTCCTGAGTTCAAGCGACTTCAAAGTCCATGACACCTTTGGAGACACCCTCAGTAGAACCACTGGCACCTCTTAGACTATGTAATTGTCCTAGCTGAAGACTGCCATGATGTTCTCCTTACCAGAGCTATGACAAGTGCCGGCGACTGTTGGACAGATCACTGATTAATACATTCCATAACGGCTATCAAGATTATACCTCAACGCAGGCTTCAAGGAAGGAAACCAAGGCGCAAAATGAACACTCAAGGCCCTAAAGTTCCTATTAAGCAGAATTGCTTCCAAACGACTCTTAAGGACCATCTGCTTTCAGAGTTCCCTGAAAACATCGAGGAACACTGGACCAAGCTAAAAACATCCATTATTGCAGCCTTTGAACAAAGCATTAGATACCAAACCTGACTGCAGACAGACCATAGCTATCTTGAAACCTGCTACTTAATGATGGGACCCTTATCCATAATTGCACACAGTAGGGTTATTAAAAGCTAAGATCATGGCCACTGGTCCCATCACCTCCTGGCAAATAGAAGGGGAAGAAATGGAGGCAGTGAGAGATTTTACTTTCTTGGGCTCCGTGATCACTGCAGATGGTGACAGCACTCACAAAATTAAAAGACACCTGCTTCTTGGGAAAAGAGCAATGACAAACCTAGGCAGCATCTTAAAAAGCAGAGACATGACCTTGCCGACAAAGGTACGTATAGTTAAAGCTATGATTTTCCCCAGTAGTGATGTATGGAAGTGAGAGCTGGACCATAAAGAAGGCTGATCGCCGAAGAATTGATGCTTTTGAATTATGGTGCTGGAGGAGACTCTTGAGAGTCCCATGGACTGCAAGAAGATCAAACCTATCCATTCTTAAGGAAATGAGCCCTGAGTGCTCACTGGAAGGACAGATCCTGCAGCTGAGGCTCCAATACTTTGGCCACCTCATAAGAAGAGAAGACTCCCTGGAAAAGACCCTGAGGCTGGAAAAGATTGAGGGCGCAAGGAGAAGGGGACGGCAGAGGGCGAGATGGTTGGACAGTGTTCTCGAAGCTACCAACATGAGTTTGACCAAACTGTGGGAGGCAGTGGAAGGCAGGAGTGCCTGGAGTGCTCTGGTCCATTGGGTCATGAAGAGTCGGACACGACTAAACAAATGATTATTATTATTGGATATAAACAGAAAATTACAGATAATTCTTGCGTTGCTAGGCTTGGTATAGCAGTTTTCACTGCCAAAGATACAAGTCCCACTCTAAACTGAAAAATAGCTTGTCTCCTTAACAAGATAAACAGATGCACCAAAACCAACAAAACAAAGCTGTGTCTCTGTGCAGTTTTTCCTTCGTGTATGGCATCACTTCACTGGATTCTGTCCATTAGCTGCTGCACACAATTTTTAAGACCTTCTTCATAGCCAGAAGCCTTCTCTCTATGAAATCAATTTGCACAGGGTTCCTAACACATCACCCCCATTTTCAGTGGGCTGTGGATTAAAGAAATATCTTTCTTTTTTAAAAAAAAATATCATTCTGAATCCTCTGTATGTCTCCCCTCATGTGTTAGATTGAAGGTAGGAGAGGGTTTTTTAATCTCACACGTTCCTAATCAAATTTGACTATTTTATGCAGAGGCAAAAGCTGAAATCTCTGGTTCTTATGCTTCCTTCTCCCTAGCATGCATTTTAAAGAGATAATAGTGAGATGGTGGCTAACCCATCTATTTTGTCTGGGTTTTGCCACCCACCACCTGCAATTTGCATAATAGAGCGTGTGATTTCAAATGCAGTCTTTGCTCCTCCCCATTTCCACTCTCAGTGTGACACAGTTTACCTAGCATGCAGGGGCACAGAAATTTATAAGTCTTAAAGAAATTGCACAATGGAATTGCTCTCTCTGCATCTTAGGAGATGAGGAAATTGAGAACTGAAGCAGGAGACATGTGCTTAACATTTCCAACAGGTTCAGAACTGCCCAAAGACTCATGCTTGCTCATTTTGCCGCTGAGCTATTATTACCCAAAAACCCCCTGAGAACTGTGTTGTGCTTGATACTAGGTGCTTTCTTACCAGACCTGAAGTCATAAAAAAGAGGACTTGAAACTACCCATTTGATTCCACTGCAACAGTGACCTTGTTCCTTCTTAACTCCGATTGCCACAGAAATGGACTGAGTTATTTATTTCCAAAATATCAGAGGCAGGGGGTGGAAGGATCTGTCTATTCCTGGGCAAAATCACGTTCACATGCTTTCATCCATAATTCCATTTCTGTATGCAACAAAAAATTAAAATTTAAAAGTGCTGCTTTTGACCTATAAGCCTTAAGTAGCCCAGGAACGCAAAACCTCAAGGCTCGCCTCTCCCCAAAGGAATCAACCTGGACCCTGCAATCATCACCCGAGGCTCTTCCTCATGTGCCTCCTTCATCATGAGATGTCCAGTGTTAAGTTGTGGGTGAACATATCAGACGACACAGCGATTCTCCAAACAGCTCTTGTTTATTCACAAGCCAGAACAGAACTGAACTGAAGGGTTCAACCAGCCTGCTTATTATATAGAGCTCCACTAGAACGCAACAGTAACCATTTTCTGTAACTATCCAATCACTGTACGTCAATTTCGATCCCTTATTTGCATATGTGGACCTGAACTATCTACAGTATCCCCCTGCTGGCCGAGGGTGAGAACCTCAGTACATAACATCCAGGGGGCAACAACACAAGAATGGGTCTTTTCTGCAGTGCCTCCCTGCTTGTGGAATGCTTTCCCCAGACAGGCTCTTTTGATACCTTCCTTCCATATCTTTAGGTGCCAGACAAAAACCTTCCTCTTTCCTTAGGCCTTTGGCCAATTAAACAATCTATGGCCTTTTAACTTGTGGGGGTTATTATTTTTGTTTGTTATTATGCTGTGTATTTTTGTCTTTTTATATTGTAAACCACACTGTGATCTTTGGAAGAAGGGTGACATAGAAATTTCTATTATTATTATTATTATTATTATTATTATTATTATTATTATTGGCTTTTGTGAAGAATAAAAACAACAAACAATAGTTAACACATTCCATCAACAGCTACAGAATAAAACTAAGAGTGCAATCCTATACTCCTTTGCTTGGGAGTACAGTGGTACCTCTAGTTACAAACTTAATTCATCCTGGAGGTCCGTTCTTAACCCGAAACTGTTCTTAACTAGAGACGTGCTTTCGCTAATGGGGCCTCTTGCTGCCACGGTAGCGCCAGCACATGATTTCCGTTCTCATCCTGCGGCAAAGTTCTCAACTCGAGGTAACTCTTCTAGGTTAGTAGAGTTTGTAACCTGAAGTGTTTGTAACCTGAGGCATTTGTAACTCGAGGTACCACTGTAATCCCCACAGAACTCATTGAGTCCAGAGCAGATATGCATAGGATTAGACTGCTGAACATTTTTGCCATCATATCCTAAGGCTTCAAAGGCAAATAATTCAAGCAAATGAATTTCCCTTTTAATTTTCTGCAGGCTGTTATGTGTTTTGGGTCACAATCTTCTCCAGCCTATTAGCACTCAGTCGTAGCAATTCATTACATTTTTCCAGCAGGATTCAGTTTGGCAGGACCGGGTTCTGACAGGATCTAAGTAATTATAACAGGTGGTGTCGGTACAAACAAAATGACGGTCAAAAGGCTCCCCCTACTTCTTGATTTTTCATTTGCAGCATCAAGCACTGAGAGCCAATATGTCACCTTTCAATTATTCAGAATCAAATCCAACTGCCTGGAGCATTCAGTTAATCCAAACATTTCCAAGGGCGATGAATTTTAGTGCAAATGCGAATTATACATAAACAGACTTGCCTGCAAGGGAGTTGTAAAAAAATCTCTTTTGAGTCAAAGCTGGTGTTAGTATAGCCAGCCTATGATGCATTGTTGTATTTTACTGATGTAGCAGGTAGCGCTCATGAGCCCGGGTTTACTCATGATGCTGCCTTCCTTAGCTCCAAATGTGGTCCTCTCCCTGCCTAGAGGAAGGACGTATCTCACTGGTCACATGCAGCATCCAAGCCTAGTTTCCTGCATTGAGGGTTGGGTAGAATTCATTCCCATTTTTCAAACCAATGAGCAGAGCAAAGCCCAGCTACGCTTCAAAATGTGTGCTTCTCTGAAATTTGCAACACAGTTCTCTGATTTTAAAACGTATGCATCGGAAGAAAGTGTGTACAAACATGCCTATATTACAAAAATGCATTATGTTAGGGGAACTTGCTTGCACAGGTACAGATCTTGTGAAATATGTACACAAGAATATGTATGAATTTTTGTGCTGAATTTCTTTTTAAAGCAAACCACCGTGGAAACGGGGTAAACTGAACTTAATACTGCAAAAATTAGAAACTTGAAAAAACTAAAATAAACAGATTTGTCTGGCACAACTTGAAGTAAATACCAGCAGAGACTAACTCCTGAATGTTACCTGTATTGCTGCAAAAAGATGTCTCATGAAACTACATAAGCTTAGAAGCATTTCTCCCATTCAGAAAATATAAAAAATAGGGGGTCTCTTGTTTACTGGAACTGAGGTGGTTAGGGATGCGAGACAACCATACTGAATGGGTATAAGTAAACGTCTATATGCTAATGCTAAATAGTAAATCCATGTGGACATCAGGTATTATATTCTGCGTAATGCATTGGAGATCAAAGGGCTGGCCCTCTTAACGTATATAGAACTAAGACTAGCTACACAAGCACATTCCTGTTTAAGTGGAACACAAAATTATCCATCGCCTTTAAAACATTTCTAATTTATTGTGAAGCTACTAATAAACACTATACAGTAAAGACCATTTAGGTATGTGTTGTGAAATAATAGCTGCTAAGAAGCAATTCCACTTGGAAGAGATTCCCATCACACCACTTTATTAGCAGGTAATAGAAAATATGCAGGCTTTTAGCATGAGACTAGACTCATCAGCGATTTGCAGAACTCTGTAAAAATAAATGAGGACAATTATTATTTCAGCAAAAGTTGCTTTGGGCTCCTCTTTGATATTTTGTTCTTCCTTTGTTTTAGACACTTTAGAATAGCAAAATAAAGGCTACGGCTCAGTAATTGAATTATGCTGATTACTTTCCAAGATGTCATAAAGAGCATGCTATGCATGCAGGCCCTGGTGCTACATCTTATTGTCCGGATGAATAGTTCAGCCGGCTTTCTGCAGCTGGATCTAAGAGTGAGATGAGAGTTGAACTGGTGTAAATGTGGAACAAGCCCAAGGGGCATCAAGAGAGCTACTCTACATTTTGCAGTCAGGAATGGCAAGGCAGGGGCCATCAGAATCCAGCCCACACAGTACATATCCAGGAGGAATGAAGGTTTACAACATCCTTGAATCAATTAGACCAAATTCACATTAAGGCCTGATCGTAATAATAAACTGGTACTATATTAACATTTTGTTCATTAAACCTGTTTAATTAAATTTAATTACACTCTTCCATTACTATGGCTACTGAGAAGCTAAATAACCACAGATTGTTGTGTCTCCCTGACCTGATCATCTCCTTCTATTGCCACCAGAGGATAGAGATCTTCATTCAGTGTGAGGCAAAGGTTTTTAAGAGGCATGCTTAGATCAGTGTTGGGGTTAATGAAATCACTGGCTAAATCGTCCCAATCAGAGAGAGGAAATATCAATTAATTTACCTTGCTTAACCCTTCAACTCAGCTACTTCCAATCTATTTTCTGAAGCTTTAAGTTTATTTCAAGTTATAAAATGGATAATTATCTTAAATATCATATTTTCTGGATAAGGTAGGCTGAAGGAGAGCCAGATAAAGCTTTCAGAAAACAGGGTTTGGGGTTATGTATGGGAGGCACTGGAATGTATATAAACTGTTCGATGGAATTGAGAGAAACAATATGTCAACTATCCATGGGAATAAAAAGAGGGAAAGAACCAGGTCTGGAGACAAATGATTGTTTGTTTAAAGAGCTGCCTTTTCCCATTTTATCTTTACTGCAGGAGTGACTAAAATTTTTGGACCCAAGGACCCCATTGTCCCATTACAACCCCTCAAGAGGACATGTGCCAACAGTGTGGATGGCCAAAAAATAGAGTGTGGCCAACAATATATACAGTACCTAGTCAGGCTGGTAGGCAGAAAGGAAGGAAGTTCAGAGTCTGGGGCACCTGCTCAGGGTGCCTGCAGGTTCAGGGTTGGCGACCCCTGATCTAAGTTATGGCCCTTCCCACTAATTATTCAGTAAGTCAGAAACTCCTTTTATTTTCATTCTTAAATACAATTCCCAGAGCTACAATCCCACAGTAGTATAACAGTCAACCCCTCTTGCCTCTGAGAATTGTAGCTCTGTAAGAGGAATAGGTGTCTACTAACAACTCTCAGGACCCTTAACTGCAGCTCCCATAATTCTCTGGGGGAAGCCCTTGACTGTTTAAACTGGTATAATGCCTTAAATGTATGCTGTGAATGTGACCTTAGACCAGATATAGCCTAACTTCTACATAAGCTTTGTGCTAACAAACCAGAATGAATGCTCAATAATCAGGTAATCTGGAGGAGTCCTTACTTGTGTTGTTGTTTGTTTGTTTGTTTGTTTGTTTGTTTGTTTGTTTGTTTGTAACTCTTTTACTTGTTTTTTATAACTGCGTGATTGATTATATTGTTGTAACCCACCCTGGGACTTTATGGTGAAGGGCAAGTAAGAAATCAATCAAACAAACAAACAAATGCCTAAAATCACTGGAAATTACTAAACCTGTGAATTCATACCTGCACAACATGGGATCTGGCCTTCCTTCTAAGAATTTATATATCATGTGCCCCATAGATTGGGTTCCGTTTCAGTGGGAGCTGTGGCAGGAACAGGAATAGCGGACAGAAGAGTGTTTGTTTCTCTGTGGACAGGTCCTTGTAGACAGCAAATTCACTTCCCTTAAGTCAGGAGTCTTATATGCACCATTCGTTCATTCACTCAAACTATCAGATTTAGGAATTCCTTTTAGCATTTTTTTTTAAAAAGTTGGTAGTATAAAACTCACTGTCTCCCATGAGATAAAAAGATATTTTTTGTTATTGCAGGCACTTACAGGTCACATCTACTATTGGGTTGCATTTGCTGAATCTATTGAGTCATTCATGGGAACATCAGAGTCGGGTTTCTCCAAGGAATTAGTACTTTGTCTAATGTAAACATGCCAGCATTATTAATTTGACACTTCCCACATAACTCAGAATGCTGGAGACAAAACTTTAATAACAAAGAGCAATTAGAGCGAGGAAGAAAAAGCATAGTTTTTTTTAAAAAATGCCAAGGGAGAAGGCTATATACCTCCAGTCTCCTGTGAAAAGATCACTTAGTGGTTGGTAAGAATCGTTAAGAGAAACACTATACAAGCGTCAATGGAAATGAAACTTCCTTAATGAAAATCACATGATGGAAAAGCATTGCTACTCTGTTTAGCAAGTAAAATAAGACTGTAAGTGTTCCTGAGTGGTAGATCAAATGTACAGTAAAATTAGAGCGTAGATTTTTTTATTTTTTATTTTTTTGCAAACGCACCAGCATTTCCCCAAAGGTCCACAGTTGGCTGCAGCAAGCAGCTAATTCAAACATTTCAATTATCTGTGAGGGAAACTGCAGAATTTCTGTAGTTTGTTTTGTGAAAACCAAAGAGTACTGTAAAAAGTCGGAAGCCCACATACTCTCTTGAATTTAATGAAGCCCATTAATTCTGTCTATCTCCACAGTAGCAAACTTACACAACCATAACCAAAAAGAAAATGAAGAAAAAGAAAACTTCCTCATACATCATACCCTAATGCTGGCTATGCAAACAGCAGCTCCTTTTACTGTTCAAAAAAAAAAGAAATTCTTCCCCAGACATGTTTGTGTATGATATAAGCTGTAATTGCCCTACTTCCGTGCTTCTTTTTTTAAAGGAAAAGTAATACATAGAAAATGGGTTGGTGGAGGGCCGAGAAATGATGGGGACAGCTTGGAAACTGCAGCCGGAGATCAGTTTCTACAGAAGACCAAAATGTCTGCCTTATAAATATTTATAGGAGAAGATTTCACATGGCATGTTCGGCGCTGAATGGTGCATATTATTCTTATTAATGTTTCATAAACATTTGTACGAAAAACAATATGCTTTACTTTGCTTCTAAGTATTAAGTAGAATTATTGCAGCATCTGCTACCATCGGTTGAGTGCACAAGCTATTCATGCCTCATCGTAAATCCTGTGATGCATTAAGATGTCATTAAATGTACCTTCTGTGGTTGTCTCTTAATTTACATACCTTGTAAATCATCAGGTAAAAATCAAGTGAACTGGAGAGTAATCTCCTGTGCTCTTCCCGTCTGCTGCAGGATTCAGTGCCATCCCTATCTCCCACCATTCACACGCAGGCATGGTATGGAGATTCTATCATTTTAAGTGGAATATATAGTTAATGGGCAATCTGTCTGACGACTTTATAATGATGTGGGCCTTGGTTTGAGAAATTCATTTTGAGAGCTAATAGGAAGGGTTACAAAAAGGTCTGGTTGCTGGATCAGAAATTCTTCTCATCTGTGCTCAGATAACAGAAGCCAGGAGGTCAGATTCATAAGCTTCAGTATACAAACACTGGTCACATCCAGAATGATTGCCCCATTTATTGCAATAGGCAAAACACATCCATGTCCACATCACTTTGCACATACACATTTTCTTCATTCTTTCAAAGGAATGCAAAAGCTTGCGGGCAAAGGAGCTTTAAACAAGTATTGGGGCAATCTCATGAGTGCTCTAACAGTGTGCATGGATGTGCATGAAACACCAGGGACGCAATCCAGCCTAAACTAAGAACTGTTATCCTATTTGCATAGGAGAGAATTAAATACACTTCATTTTGTGATTATCTTGGCCTCACAATTAAGAATAATTCTTTAACTGCACACTGAAATGGAGAATGCCTGTATGTATACAGTGGTACCTCGGGTTACATACGCTTCATGTTACAGACGCTTCAGGTTACAGACTCCGCTAACCCAGAAATAGTACCTCAGGTTAAGAACTTTGCTTCAGGATGAGAACAGAAATTGTGCTGCGGCGGCAGCAGGAGGCCCCTAAAGTGGTGCTTCAGGTTAAGAACAGTTTCAGGTTAAGAACAGACCTCCAGAACGAATTAAGTACTTAACCCAAGGTACCACTGTATTGCTGAATGGTTTAAAGTTGGAAAATTCCATTGGAGTATACTAAAGCGAGAGAGAGCTCTCTGAACTTCCAGCTGGGTTAATAATTAACTGTTGATGTTTTCTGCTCTTTCACATGAGTGTTTAACCTTAGATCACATGATTAAGGTATTCAACTGCAAATCTCAATTTTAAAGGGAGTTGCCTTTGGGTCCTTTGTTCCCAGTTGCAGCAAGAGAAAGGTGTGCAAATGAGTCTGTCCGGGAGAAAAAACAGCTCCAGGCCAATGAAGACTATAGGAAGAGAGAGACCTTTGATTCTAGGTCTGTTAAGAACTATGTAATATTTCTAAGAAGATGCTCAGCCTATGCTTTGGTAAGCATATGTCTCATGGAACTATTTGGATGTATCTTTGATTAGTTTTGGTACCTGTTTTGAAGAAGCTCTGGCTCGTAAAACTTGAATAATATTTATGGATCTGGACAATTATTATTTCAAAAAGAGTCACTGGTTATGCATCCAGTTGCTTCAAGCTTTGCAATATTAAAATCTGCAATACTCACATCATTTGGTCTGACTCCAGCATCTGATTTCTAAAACCTGCAATGTGGTACTGGGGAAGCTTTTCAGCATGTACGTGTCCTGAAAAGGTGGTGTGAGGTGGACAGTATTCTATGTTCTTAACAGCCACCCTCAGTTACTCAGATCCTTTAAAGGGGAAATTCCTGCTGACCACCTGATCCATTTCCTTCGTATATGTGTGACCCAAAACGAAAAGCAGAGAAATAGATGAGAGAGGCAGGAGGAAGGAAAAGTTTGATAATTGATAGTAAGCAAAAGTGATCTCTGCAAACACAGGCACTCCCAGATTAATTGATGCACCTGAGATTAATTGCAGAACTATCAGAGACTACTCGTTTCTTTCATCTGTCTTTTTCTCAGCTCACTGGATTCCAGAAGGGGATATACCTCTAAGCCCCAATGAAGTGTAATAACCTCCTTGCGAGTCAGGGTCAGGTTTTCCAGCTGGCACATGTTGCTACTTTCCTTGTCATTGCCAAACCAATGCACAGAACTGTAGTCCTGTTTTCCAGCACAGAGAGCTTGGGGGGGGGTGGATCTGCAGTACTTCCTTTTCTTTTCCACAGGCATAGCTAATAAATATTTTCTTGTTTCCTATGCTTGCTATTTAGGGACGTGGGTGCCACTGTGGGTTTAAACCACAGAGCCTAGGACTTGCCGATCAGAAGGCCAGTGGTTCAAATTCAGGCGACGGGGTGAGCTCCCGTTGCTCGGTCCCTGCTCCTGCCAACCTAGCAGTTCGAAAGCACGTCAAAGTGCAAATAGATAAATAGCTCCGGCGGGAAGGTAAACGGTGTTTCCGTGTGCTGCTCTGGTTCGCCAGAAGTGGCTTAGTCATGCTGGCCACATGACCCAGAAGCTGTATGCCGGCTCCCTCGGCCAATAAAGCGACATGAGTGCCACAACCCCAGAGTCGGTCACGACTGGACCTAATGGTCAGGGGTCCCTTTACCTTTACCTTTATGCTTGCTATGTATATGAATACATCCCTTTGGGGCTCTTAGCATTCTCTCCTTGCTTCTTCTCTCAGCTTACACTACTCATATTTGCCTTTGCAACTCTTGTGCCCTTGAACCGCTGCTGAACCAAATACATGGAAGGAACCAAAAGAGCCCCCTTAAAGCCTCCCGCATTCATTACTAAAATCGTGTTTTGTTTTGTATTCAAGAATATTCTAACCATGGATATTCTAACCATATTTACTCATAAGCGAGTTCCCCTGGATCCAATGGGGCTTACTTCCAGGTAGGTAGGACTAGGGCTGTAGCCTATCATAATTTCATAGTTTTGTAGAAATTTGCCATCCTGTCTCATTTCTCTCACTCAGGCATCACCCTGCTGATATTTTTTTTCTTTGCATTCTAAATTGTATACATTTTGTTACTATTTAATAAGGCTGGTCTTGAACATAATTTTGACATCTTTCAGCTATAAATGACTGTGTCCCCAATAACTGTGTTTTCAACCTAACTTCACCCTCCGAAACCATTTCTCTGCAACTTTATAACCAAACATTCAAAAGGGTCCTTAAGGCTTGGCCAGTAAGGACTGAGCACAAGTTTTGAAAGTCTTCCAAGGGCTTTATTTAATTATTTTAGTCACTGCATTTATATCTCCCCCTTCTTCTAAGGACCTCTGAGCAATGCACACAGTTCCCTCCCCACCCCTATTTTGTCTCCCCATCAGCGCTATAAGGTACGTTAGCCTGATCAATAACAACTGACCCAAGATCCTGGCAATGTGTTCTGTTACTACGCCATGAATTCTGGAACTTGACTTCCAGTATATCCATCAACTTACAAAGATGCCCTCACCATCCTTTTTCTACTACAACATTGTAAGACAGCTGCTTGAAAAATATATTCATCATGGTCTCCATTAATTCATACACAGAAGCTGATCTGACAACTCAGACTACCAGTACATCCTGAGTGGCTCCATGCTTCATGTTATTGTTTTGCTTATCTGAGAGTAATTTTTATTGCAATCAATAGGACTTATTTCCACATAGAAACATTTGGGGAAAGAAAAATGTAAGAGAAATGCATAATTGTGCCATAGATAATACACAATATGAGTATGATGCATCCATAAAGGCTCTACTGTCAGCACATCCAATTCAAGAGTTTCAGAAGTATTAACTTAAATATCTGCTTTGAAGTTATTTCCCAATGCTTGTGATTAACAAAAATCAAACTGATCAAGATTTAGGTACCACCGTCATAAAATGCTGTATATCCTACATAATAACACACACATACAGAGTACAGTTTTTACTTGGAGGACTGCAGCACAAAATTGGGGGAGTTTATCTTGAAGCAGAACTGTCTTCCAGTTTGTGCATTGTGTCAGGAAGTTCAAATTAGGAAGGCTCTTCTTAAAATGTGAACCAAGCCAAATTTCTTCCCCACATCCGTCACCAGTTACATGCAATCTGCTCAGAGAATCTTTGTCACTGGGAGATATACAAATATGGAAAACAAATCAATAACATAGTATAACCAGCCCAAATTAAGTACTGGTAGTAGTACTGATTTTAATGGGACAGAGTGAAACATTTGGTATTCTGATGTTCCAGAGGTTGTATAATTTGACATGAAGATTTTCTTAGAATTTAGGTGTAAGTACAGTTACAAATAGATTTTTTTATTATTTTATTTTACCACTCATGGCTTAGCCAGTCTGTGGGTTTGGGAATGACAAGGCTTATGGTTGACCAATCTTTAGAATCTTTAGAAGAAGAAAAAAATAGAATCATCCAGAGGTCCCACTGAACTTTGAGGAGGAAAGCTGAGGATCCGTACGGAAGAGGTTAATTAATTTATTTCCAGACTGTATTCCCTCAGGCCATGCTGTGTTGCTGGCACTCTGTCTTCATGAAGATGAACTACTGAGGTGGTTGGTTGGCTGCCTCTAAGCAGCTCTGTCCATCGTCCTCTAGTCATTTGTCATCATCTCGACACAAAGGTTGCCTTCATGCCACTCTCTCACCTTGAAAGCCTAATATCGCAAATGTAATCCGCAATCTTACATTTTCACTTCTGCCATTACTTTGTTTCTCTGCAAAACTGCATTGTTGCAAATGTATATTTGCATACAAGTTCATACTTAACTACTGTTATTTCAGGCTCCTATAATTAATTCATCTCTCCTTGGAAGAATGTAGGCAAGTAGGCTTATTTGTTATCTGTGATTCCTGTTGCTGTTTTTGAAACACACTTTATTTACTGGTGCCAGTGAGAAAGATGCAACTTAATTGTTTGGGTGAGCTGAAATTGCCTTTGTGAGAGGTGTAATCTGCTGCAGTTTCTCTTGCTACATCAGAGGTCTGAGATCATATAGGAAGGGTGCACTGCACAACTCTTTCTCATTATTGCTCCTGTTTCTGGGAGAGACAATTGGCATAGGGTGAACCTACAGCAGAAATCAGGGCTGGATTAAGACCTTTAGAGACCCTAAGCACTTAAAAGATTTTGGTTCCCCCGTATATATCTTATTCAAAATAGAAACAACAATAAACCATAAACAGTATTAAACCATGTGTTGTTGTTGTTTTCATTTATCGTGGGAATCTTTTTTGTGTGTGGAACCTGTTTCAGCTGCACCATATGGTCCAATGGAAAAATTCTGTACCCTTCCGTTGATGCCCTAAGCATGTGTTTATTTTGCTTAATGGCTAATCCGGCCCTGGCAGAAATCCAGCACTGAGTTTGCCAATGCCTGGGCCAAAGTGGTTACACTGCCACAGTCCAAGGATGGCCACAGCTACCTTGTTAGTCAAAGCTAATAAAGAGTTCACTGGGAAGATGGACTGACCATTAAACCACTCTGAGAACTGTAACTCTGTGAAGGGAATAGGGGTCTGCCAACAATTCTCAGCACCAGTGGTGTGATGGCCTGGGGTCTCAGGGGGTTGTAGAACCATTAGTGCAGCAGAGTCCCTTCAGGGTCCCTGCTTCCAATGTCCTAAAGCCATCTAATCAACATGGAAGGAGAGCTCCTTAGCCACTGTATGCTCCAGAGCTAAGCATTTAGGGACAGTGAAAACACAAGGTACTTCAGCTTCCAAGAGCAAGCTTTGTTACATACAATGGAACTTCATGGAAAACACAACTCAAGGCACTTGGAAATAAGAAATTAGAGCACTCTAAATAATTTGCCCATGTTAATTGTTGGAATCAATCTGCCTTGAGAGACAATGGAGTATGCCTCCAGCGGTAAAGTCAAACGGCACAGAAGTGACCTCCCCAAGGGCAGTGTGTTATGGAGGTCCTGGGCTGGCCAAATGACAAGACCTCGCCCCCTGCCTCTCATTCTCGGTGATGTGGTCCAAAGGAAAACAGAGCAATACGTTTGGCACCAGCTTGGCTGCAGGAATTACTGGAAGGAAACATACAAGGCACTAGTTTATTATATTCAGGGATTTTTGTGTGTGCAAGGCATCAAAATAATGTCCCCACTTACAATATGGAAAGACCCAATCCAGGATTCTACAGCTTCATTCAGCATCATATTTGGAATAATTCTTAAATGCCAGCTTTATTTTCTTTTGTGCTCTTAACTAGCCTTTCTTGCTCTTACATCAGTTTAATGAATATATAACACTTGTTAAAAATATTGCACATCTGGGTTCATTTCTTTAGTTCCTTGCCCTTCTCCCTAGTGAAGAATGTCTTATGCAAAGCTATATATCGCCAAAAATTCTGCAGAGCAAAAGCAAGTCCTTTATCAGTGGAGAGATGCTGAGGCCTTTTGTGTTGAATGGGTTAGGAAAGGAGGACGGGTCTAATGCAGCCTTGGAGATACGACAGTTGCCTGACCCGGATGGGGTTGGCCTCCCTCCTGAAGGAGCATGTAGGTAGTTCTGGGCTACTCCTGGAACCATCTTTGTCACTTTGTCAGCTTTGTAGCACTCTGAGCTTCCATAGAAGCTGCTCACAAAGATCCTGGTATGCATGCAAAAGGTCCCAGTTTCAATCCCCAGCATCTACCAGTAGGGCTGAGAATGTCACCTGCTTGAAGCCACTGGGCAGCCACTGCCACTTGCAGCAGACAATACTATGCTAGTTATCCAATGGTCTGACTCAATGTAAGGCATATTCCTATGTCCCTGTGCTCCTATTTGGCTCATTCTCCCTGGTCAGAACAGAAACATAGGACATTATCAGGCTAGGTAAACAAATAAAAACTTGTAGGTTAAAATCTGATGTGGGTTTATTTATCAGACTGAACAACTGCACCTATACCCAAAGAATCAGCTTTCCTCATATAGGAACATTTCAGACTGGGGATTGCCAGGGATTGAACCTGGGACCTTCAGCACGCAAAGCAGATGCTCTACCACTGAGCTATGGCGCTTACCATGAACCTGCCCAGACCCTGTGATCATCATCTGAGGCCCTTCTCTTTGTGCCACCTCCAAGAGATGAGAGCGTGGGCCTTTTCTGTAGTACCTTCCCATCTATGGAGCCATCTCCCTAGGAGTGGCCATCTGGCATCCAGTTTGTAGGCACCAGGCAAATATGGTGTCCTTTTCCCAGGCATTTGAGAAGCGCCGGCGACTGGATGTTTTCCTCTGAAAATGTTTATGCATTTCTATTACTGAATCTTGCTCTTGCTGTCAATCGTTTCAATATTGTGCTGTTGTGGAAGGTGATTCATAAGTTCAATAAATCTAAATCTCTGAAGGCTGTGCAGAAGCAAGGATTTCATCACATCCTGGTTAAAACTCCCCCCTCAAAATGTAGGGCAATGGTGCACGTTTCAAGATTCTTTCTTAAAGGTACAAGAGCCCAGCTTTCCTTTGCTTCTGGCCATGCTACAATTAACACACTACATAGAGTTAATCTTTGAGTTTTGCTTGTTTATTTTATGGGATTTTTTTGCAGGGTGTTGTTGTTGTTGTTTGCCCTAAAGCAGAAGCCCAGAGCGCCTCATTTAATCCTGTTCCAAATTACAGCTGTTTTCTCGGTTCTTACCAGCCTGCACTCGCCTGACAAGGCATTGCAATGGATGAAATCTCCTGCAAGATATCATAATTATCTTCACTTCACAATAGGACAGACTGACAGAGACTACCAATTAAACACCAATCACTTTTAAAGTGCAGCTCATTGTCTCGTTTTAAAATCCCTACTGCTGGATCTCAACTTTCTGCCAGCTTGGATTTTTTAAGTTCTCAATGTTATTTTAAATATTTTCAACCCGGGGGAAGAGGGAGAAAGACAGCTGAATTTTTGCTGTATGGTTCTTAGTACTCAGGTTGTCAAATCTGTGTGTGCGTGCGCACGCGCGTGAGCGTGCACATGTGTGTGTGTGTTTAGTGGATTAATGAACAGTTCTTAATCATTTCCAGGGGCACTGCATTTTTTGCAGAGTACCTGTCCCTGGTAAATCATTGTCACTATTTAATGCCAAATTGTGTCTTTTTAGGAATGCTGTGTTGAAGTGTGAGTTGCTTGAGCTGTCAGTTCTTCAGGGTTTTATCTGCCTCCCCCTTTCATTTTTCAGAACAGAGGATAGATGCATAATGTGTCTATTGCAGCCTTGCATTTAAGTACTAGCTTGGTAACCCGAGGTGGCGATGAATTGCAAGCAGGTGAGTGAGCAGGCTGGCAGAGGAATAGTACTGGCTCAAGTCATTTTGCCGCCTGAGGTGAAGGACAAGTTGGTGCTCCTTCCCATATTGTGTACAAAAGCCAACTGGCCTGGCATTTGAATCTTACTTCAACATTGGTGACAGGACAGCCACCTCCAGCCACTGAAGGCCAGCAGATTAGCTTACTGGGTGCTGGACAGGGCATACACAAGGTTGTCCTGCAACACCCTGTCCCCAGCATCTATCACCTGGGCAACCATCTCACTCTGCCTAATAGTTGGGCTGGCCTTCCAAATGAAGTGTTTCTTTTCTTCAGCAATCTCCCAGCATGTAGGCTCCCTCCTCTGTGCCCAGCATAGAAATGTGGTGGGATGTTCCAGGAGATGTGCCCTATTAACATGTTGTTTTTTTATTAAAAGTTTAAAAGCACTTTGAGCACTGAAATGTTATATATAAATGATAAACAAATCATATATAATATGTTATCATCCTACTAATGCAATTCACATCCACATATCAAAGCTGGTTTATGCATGCACGTCACTTGCTGGATCAGGAACAAATTGGGCGCGCATTGGAAAGCACATTGCACCATCCCATGTTCACACCCACACTCAGCAATATTTGAGGGAAGCCATGGCTGTTAAAGTGCTATAAGAGTGATTTAAGTGCCTGGTGCAGATGTGACCTATGTCTACCTCTGGTTCAGCTTTGAATGGGACTTACTCCCGGGTAAGGGTATATACATTTGCAGCCTTAAATGCCATTTATAAGCATAGCTGAGTCAGGCTGGGCTCAAAGTCCCCATTCCGCAGCAGTGTTACCGAAATCCGCACATCTTCCATTATTTACTCTGAATATGGTTTTTGAAAATTAAGGCCTAAATCTTGCCTACAACCATGCATTCACTGAAAGATTGCCAGCGTTGACCGGTGCTATGAAATGTTAATTATCAGCTGTCTGGAGGTGGAGTGAACATCATACAGGGCAGAGGTGCCAACTTGAAAAATAAATATTGGGGGAGCCAGGCAAACCCTGCTTTGCATCACAAGACGTGGCACACAAACAGCATTTGACTGGCAATGGCTGTCAACTATGGAGTGGTCTGGCCCCCTCAAATATTCTATTGTAGGGGCAAAGTGACCTTGGCCCCCAGAAGTTGTTCCTATGATACAGGGACAACATATATCCAATGTGAGATGGGTTTCCCCACCGTGTACGAAGATCATCTAAGAAGACCATCTGAAGCAAGCCATTTTTTCAACGCTATGGAAGTGAAATGGCATGTGGAGACTATTGTGGAACTGGCCTGCACCTACTTACAGCAAATTCAGCAAAAGACAGCCTGTGCCTGAACCCCACATTTGATTCCCAGTCTCAACCCAGAATTTACCATCATCACCCTTCCACCGCAGCCCTTACTAATGCACATCCATCTGCTTTAATGCTTCAGGGGAAGGGTGATGTTTAAACTGGGCCACTGGAGGTAAATGGTTGCATGATTTAAGGGGCACTAATGTAAGAGCTAAAAGCTCATCCCAGGCAGCCTCTTTTATGTCCCTACCAATCCTTCTTGCTTTATGTTAATTAGCCATTGTTGCAAGTATCACACTTTCCAGCTTCCCTGTTGCTTCAGATTTAATTACCTTTTCACGATCAAGGTATAAAGAACACAGGGTCATCCCCAGTATCCACCAGTTATTTTTAAGTGCCATTACGACGGATGGGCACCCTGCCATTTTGCCCAGAATCTTTTTGTTTGTTTGTTTTAAAATGGAGATCCTCTTTCTCTTCCCAATGGGGAATTGCTAAAATATAAACAGGAGACATGAGAAATGAATGATAAAATCACCATAAAAGAGCAATAATGAAAATGATCACTAGCAGAGAATAACATCACTGCTACCCCACAAAGTCCCTGCAATTTTTCATATATATTTTTTGTTAGCTTTCTTTAAAAGCACACTGCAATGATTTTGCTTGATAGCCTTTGCTTGGGAGGAGGTTTTACCAATGAGGCCACATAATGGACCTCAGGCTACTGGAGATGGTGTTTCTGGACTACAACTCTCTTTACCCTTACAGGCTATGCTGGCTTGAGCTGATGAGAATTGTAGTCCATCAACAATATTCTCCCTAAGTCATAGGTGGGAGATGTTGTTTGACCACAATTCCAATCACCATTGTCCATTGGACTTACTTGCTGGGGCTGATGGGAATTGTAGTCCATCAACCGTGGAGAGCACCACATTGGCTATTCTTATGTTAGGTCATGCTCTGTATTTGTAACCATAAGAATAGCCTATCTGTATAAAAAAGGCGGGGGGGGAGGCAACTCTTATGCATTTGTTAGCTTTCTGAAATTGTTTTACTCCTTTTTAGATTAGTGAAACGGTGAATAAAAGGGTATAAAATAATGCATGGCAAGGAGAAAATTGATAGAGAAAAGTTTTTCTCCCTTCCTCATGGCAACGGCTACTAACTCTAATACAAGGGGAGAGCACTGTTGCACTCAGATCCGGCTTCCCATAAGGTAAAGGTAAAGGACCCCTGGACAGTTAAGTCCAGTCAAAGGTGACTATGGGGTTGTGGTGCTCGTCTCGCTTTTAGGCCGAGGGAGCCAGTGTTTGTCCACCAACAGCTTTCCAGGTCATGTGCCCAGCATGACTAAATTGCTTCTGGCACAAGGGAACACCGTGACGGAAGCCAGAGTGCACGGAAATGCCATTTACCTTCCTGCCACAGCAGTATCTATTTGTCTACTTGCACTGGTGTGCTTTCAAACTGCTAGGTTGGCAGGAGCTGGGGCAGAGCAATGAGAGCTCACCCCATCACGGGGATTCGAACCGCCAGCCTTCCGATCAGCAAGCCCAAGAGGCTCAGTGGTTTAGACCACAGCGCTTTAGACTTCCCATAAGCATTTGTTTGGCCACTGGAAATACAAGATGCTGGACTAGTTGGACCACTGGCCGGATCCAGCAGACCCTTCTTATGTTCTTAGCTTTAATCCAATTTAGTGTGACAAATGTTCCTTCTCCATCCTAGTAATCACATAATCATAATGCATGCATCAGATTTGACTATGCGGGGACCAATAAAGAAAGTTCAGAGGAAGGGCTATGTCTAGTCAAGAAGCACTTCCCCAGCTTTGAATTCATGAGGTGAACTGGCTTGAAATATTTTTGCCAAGGTTTAGGCTTCTGGTAAACCTCCCTCCATGCCTTCCCTTCCTTCCAACCTCCTGCCCCTTTCTAGCACTAAAAAAAGTTTCCTTTTAAAAAAAAAATCAGCACAACCCTCTATACACAATGATTATAAGTCTACATTTTTTAAAAAAGAAAGTATTCCTGAAAACGCAGCTGTTTGTGATTTATCATTGATCCGAAGAATCCGTTCCTGCTTCCAAGAGCTCCATTTATGAAGCAATATTTTTAATAGCTTGCTACAGTGAAGGCAGTAGGGATTCCAGCTTGACCAAACATTCATTTTCCTGTAAGTCATTAAAGTTTTCATTCATCATCATTTGAAGTCCCACTCGATGGTTTACACTTGAAGTTCAATACTCTTTTTAACTCAGTGTTTCTCTTGAATGTGAAAGAAAAAGAAAGCAAGAAAAGACGGCGAAGACACAACAATCCAGAAGGGGAAATGGAGTTGAGAAACTTTGCATCATTATTCAGCATTTCCCCTTTAAATTCGTTTAACCATTTAAACAAATGATTAAGGGCCCAATTCAAAATTCTGGTGTTATTTTTAAGGTCCTAAAAGACTTGGGGTTCGGTTACATGAAAGATTCATAGCTGTCAACTTTTCCCTTTTCTTGCGAGGAATCCCATTCGGAATAAGGGAATTTCCCTTTAAAAAGGGGAAACGTTGACAGCTATGGTTCTTTTCACATATGCTTGCCTAGACTAGAGGTGGGGGAGGAAACTGGTCTCAGCTTGCATTTTAATACACACCTACTCAGTTCGCAATTCCTGAAACAATATATGAAACAAAGCACAGCTATTCTTCAAAATTTACACTTCTCTGAATGTTACAATGCAATTTTCTACAGCCCCCCCCCCACAAAAAAATGTACAAAGATATATATAATCGGGGGAAGTGTTCATGGAAATGAATATATTAGTGAAAAACAGCACGTGAAATGCATGCAAATATGAGAAACAGTGGGGAAATTTGTACATTCAACATAGGTAAAGGTAAAGGTACCCCTGCCCGTACGGGCCAGTCTTGCCAGACTCTAGGGTTGTGCACTCATCTCACATCTATAGGCCGGGGGCCAGCGCTGTCCGCAGACACTTCTGGGTCACGTGGCCAGCGTGACAAGCTGCATCTGGCGAGTCAGCGCAGCACACGGAACGCCGTTTACCTTCCCGCTAGTAAGCGGTCCCTGTTTATCTACTTGCACCCGGGGGTGCTTTCGAACTGCTAGGTTGGCAGGCGCTGGGACCGAACGACAGGAGCGCACCCTGCCGCGGGGATTCAAACCGCCGACCATGCGATCGGCAAGTCCTAGGCGCTGAGGTTTTACCCACAGCGCCACCCGCGTCCCTACATTCAACATAACTGCATGCAAAAATGTATATATCAGGAAAAAATGGGTGCTACAGTGTTGACAGTGCCATCCCTAATTCAACACTCTAACCACTACACCACACTCCCTCTCAACAACAACAGCTGCTTAAGAAAACCTTGGTGGTCTTTATTACATCCTTTCCCCCTTTTCCATCTCTGAGATTAAACAAATGTCATGTATATTTTGACAACGTCACGTGAAATGTCATGTCAAAACATCACATTAAGAGTCTTCATTTCCCCCTTTTAATTCTTTTTCTCTGCGGCATTTTGAAGTAACTGTAATGTGAGCAGGGACTAAAGTGATTTAGAAATGTTATTATGTGAAGAGTGCAGTGCTGGGTGAGACCAGCATGGAAAGAAAGCTAAGAAGATCTGGCTGGTTTGAGTTTGGCAACAGCACTCTTCTAAGTAAAGTTTGTTCCTTCTAATCCAGTCTCTGTGGACCATTTGCAATCTTGCAAGTACCACAGTAATGGCTTTTTTGCTTGCAATGTGCTCTCTGTGAAAGATACTTGTCCTCATGAGAAATATTTTGAGGAAAGCCAAATCTACCCACCCACGCAACATTTTAAAAATGATTTCCACATATCTTTACCATTAAAAATATCTCATGTTCTGGGATTTCCCATAAGCATCTGGTTGGCCACAGCAGGAAACAGGATGTCGGAACTAGAATGATCATTGTTCTCTTCTAGCAAGGTTCGTTCTTATGATTATTATTTTTTTAAAAAACCCAACCTGGAGCAAATGATAGTTGCAACTGCATGTCACATGTCACTTCAGCCTTAAATAAGACTGATTAACAGAGAAGCTTGCTGGGTTTTAAAACCATATAAAATAGAAATGAACTCTTTGTTAATAGGAAAAGGGTATGACACCGAACGAGGCGTTAAAATAAATGATCTATAAAAAGAAGCCCCCCTCCTCTGAGGAGGAAGACATTAAGAAATTAATTTGAGGATATAAAGACTCGAAGAGTAATTTTATCAAACATGGTGCAGCAAAGTCCCTAAATCCTTAATCAGCAATGTTAGCTAAATTTTTCATCATTGCCCTGTCTAAATACTGACCACACACACCATTCATAAATGTGGCTTCAGTGGACCACTTCTTCTGCATGTTCATGATGGATTGAACCATGATCAGCTACTGGACCATGTTTGATGGCTCTATTCATTAGCACACACCCGCTAAAAAAAATCATAGATAGATAGATAGATAGATGATAGATGATTAGATAGATAGATAGATAGATAGATAGATAGATAGATGATAGATAGATAGATGATAGATATAGATAGATAGATAGATAGATAGATAGATAGATAGATAGATAGATGATAGATAGATAGATAGATAGATAGATAGATAGATAGATAGATAGATAGATGATAGATAGATGATAGATAGATAGATGATAGATAGATAGATAGATAGATGATAGATAGATAGATAGATAGATAGATAGATAGATAGATAGATAGATGATAGATAGATAGATAGATAGATAGATGATAGATAGATTAGATAGATAGATAGATAGATGATAGATTATAGATGATAGATAGATAGCCTTGAACAAGTCAGAATGCTGTTAAAACCTGCAAGACCTCTTACTTCATCTTGTAAGTTCTACTCATTGCACTGCACCCCGCAAAATAATATTGTAGGTTGCTGACCCAAAAACAGCCATTTTCTGCCATTGCCCCTGTATTATGGGATGCCCTTCCTTTTGCTATACAGGAAGAATCATCCATCAGTTGCTTCAGAGGTCTTATAAAGTCATATCTTTTTGCCCTGGCTTTCCCTGACCCATATGATTGGATCCTACTATTGCTGAATTACTGTTTTTATAATACTGTCTTCCTGTTTTTTTATCACTGCTCTTTAGGATATCATTTTATTGTTTTATGATTTTTGTCTACCATTTAGGGATATTTAAATATTAAGTGGTTTAGAGATGTTCTTAAACAAACAACCAGGCAGGCAGTGTTGTGTGATGAAATTGCTTCTCCTTTCGTTCTCTAGTTTTTGCTGCACTGTGTATTGTCTAGGAAAGTCCAGGATGACAAGAGTAATCTTACACTGAATCCATACTCTTCCCCAAACTTCCCAAACTTCCCTTGACCTAATCTAGGATAACCAGCTATGTACTGCCCCCCAAAAAGGATTTGCAACACTAAAAAAAAGGAGAGGTCAAAAGGTGACACCAATTTGCATAGCATTTGCCTAAGGTAATTTTAAATGTATAGATTCAAATTTAGAGGTAATTATGATACTTTAAATATAAATACAACACAAGGTCTTGTGTCCCTGCTCAGTCTGCTGACCAGGTGCTGCTAACTGTTGACAGACAACTTCAAAATTCCTAATCTCTGTTGTCATGGTTCCTTCTATATAAACCAAAGTTGCACTGAGCAGCCCTCAGACAGAAGAAAACTTCAACTTGAAAACTGGCAGCCCTTCCAAACAGAGAACTGTCCTCTATAAAGTAAGACACATGGCCGCCTTAATGTCATCTGCAAAATACTTAGCCAACACCGTGTCCTAACATTCTCAGAGGTTTCTTCCACCCATCCCAATTTGAGAGGGGATTCTTTTTGTCCCTCCCCCTTTAGATTGGTTGACAGCAGTTCAGCTGGGGAAAATTCTCCAGTTTTACCTGGAACTACTGGTGCTATCCGACAAAGTTGTCCTGCTTGCACAATGACTTACACTTATGGAATGGAGTTTCCCAACCCTAATTCCACCCCGTACTCCCACCCCCGATCTGTTCTGAGATTTCTCTCAACCTTCTGGAAGAACATTTGGGGTATGGGGAGAAAAGAAGGAGGGTGAATTCTACTGCAAAAAAAATATTGCATGCATGGGACAGCTTTGTTAGATACAAACCACAGCCCAGAAATCTGCTTCGCTACTTCACGGCTCTTCAACAGTAACTCATATTCCCAGACCTAGGTTTGTTCTTCATCAAGCTTACAAATACTCACAGTTTTAAAAGGTAGGGCTGAATATCTAGGATCCTGAAGGAGAACTTTATCCTTTCAAGTGCTGGAGAAACAATACCTTTGATCCTAATATTAGCTGGTATTTCTGATTAAAGCAATGCTAATGGAAAGAAATCTAATTTTGAACTGTCAGCTCCTGTTTCATGCGTTGTCCCACTTGAAAGGAGAATAGGTGTGATTGTTTTTTAACTTGGTGAGACAAACAAGTACAATTAAAAATACATAACCAAGAATTCGCCAGCTGTGCTGGGAATAATCCTGTAGACTGCCTGCTGAGTCTCTGAAAGTATGGCCAATAACTTACAGAAAGTTTCACAACGGAAAGTTTCCCCCAAAAATACATAACAGCATTTCTTGAGCAGACATCATAGCACCCAAAGCACTAATGTCAATAAATGAAAAATATAGATTCTTTTGCAACAGCGGCACCAAAGGAGTTGGTATTGAAGCGAGTGAAAGAAATAGTTCTCTCTTCAAATAGTAACCCAGAAAGCAATACGGTAAAGAGCTCAGTCCTTCTTCTTTTTTTTAGTGATGCTGGTTTTGGTTTCCTTATTTTTATTTCCTTACATTGATTTCTTACCTTTTTTCTATCATGGAACCCATAAGAGCATAAGAAGAGCATGTTGGATCAAGCTAGGATCTCACTGTAGCCAACCAAGCAGGACATGAACGCAGAAGGTCATCCAGGCAGACCAAGCAGTCACAGGCCTACTTAACTTCAGCCAGGTGATGACCTCATGTATCCTTCATGTTATAAAGCAACAAGATTTTACAAAGCACTAGATGGGAGTGGCCACCGGTCCTGAGAGATCTGCATTGGCTCCCAGTACTTTTCCGAGCACAATTCCGAGCACAATTCAAAGTGTTGGTGCTGACCTTTAAAGCCCTAAACGGCCTCAGCCCAGCGTCTCCACCCCTAGCATTCAGCCCGGACACTGAGATCCAGCACTGAGGGCCTTCTGGTGGTTCCCTCATTGCAAGAAGTGAGGTTACAGGGAACCAGACAGAGGGCCTTCTCAGTAGTGGCTCCCACCCTGTGGAATGCCCTCCCATCAGATGTCAAGGAAATAATCAGCTATCCTATTTTTCACGGATGGATTGCTTCTATGTTGTCCAGTGCACCTTCAGCTCCCAGCACCTTCAAGCAGCTGCCAGGACCCAACCTCCCAACAGGATTCACCTTCCCTGAGGCCCCAATTTCAGGATGTTCAGATTAAAATTGAGAATAAGGCGCCACGGGTATTTCTACGTTGCCTTTCGTGCTGACAACATGGCTTACTTATGAAAATGTATTACAGTTGTCCTCTGTCCTAGCAACAAATCTCATGCACAAACTGTAATTTAATCAGGAAAAAAGTAATAATCCATATTTATATCAACTACATAACTGGGCCAACTGACACCTCACAGCAGGCCTCACTTAATCCTTGCACCACAACAGCACAGTAAATGGAACTTCTGACCTACTGGGAAAGGAATGAAGAATGTGGGGAGACCATAATATCTTATTTCATGCCCCAGATTTAACAATAAACACTCCATAATGGACCCCATTAGTAGCAATGTTACACTTTGGGGCTCATATTGTGCAGTCTGCCGCGCGTGTCTCAGATTTGATTTCCATGTAATTTCCCCATAAATGCTTGTGATTTGGCTGTAATGTGAGAATGTTGAGTCTGACATTTTGGGAAATGGCAGATGCTACCAATATGTTTCAAGTTACATATAGAGCAGGGGAAATTTGACAAGCTGAAATGAATGTAACCTGCAAAAATGTTGACCAGAAGAAGCTCTATCAAACCTCCCAAGCAAACATGGAATATTCTGAACCATATAGTAACTAACAAAACAATCTTATTCAAGTCTACTCAGGAGTCAATGGGTATTACTCTCAGGTACATGCAGAACTGCATATTCCATTCAAAGTTTAGCCCACGTCATAGAGGCCATCTACTGTATGTATGCCAACTTTAGTTCCTTAAAGGCAAACTATAAGTAAATAATACTGACATGCTACTTTTTATTTGAGGTACTCAAGGTAGCATACATAGCCCCCCCCCCCCCGACAAGCAAGCACACACACACACACATTTTATTCACACTGATTTACATTAGGCAATATTTCTGTAATATGAAAATGTATTTAGCTGGAATTATTTTGTTTAACTGCTTAATCACCGCTATGTCTAACCTTCCTTAGTTTGTGAACTGCCCTATCAGTATTTTAGAATGTTTTCCACCAGGATTCACCACCAAAATCTAATCAAACACCAGCATCAGCATTCAAACTGTATATAATGGCATGCCAATTGCACATGAAACATACATAATCCACTCCTAATATATGTGAATTTCAGCTTGCACCAATCTTATGTGCACCCATTAGGTCATGGGCATCCAACTGGGTGCCATCCAGATATTTTAGCCTACAAGTCCCATCAGCCCCAACCAATGCAGCCAATGATCAGGGATGATGAGAACTGAAGTGCCCAACACCAAGTAGGCACCATGTTGGTTACCACAAAATTATTTTATGTCCCCACAGGGAAGGGGGGCACCAAAAGCATCTTGCCCAAGGGCCTCCCCCAAACCTGGAGCTGACACTGTTGACAACAATAGTGAAAGAAAACGCAACAGATAACAGTTCAATAACAAACAGCATAAGAACAAAAGTGCAGCGAGAGACGAGGAACTTGAAAAGGTGGAGAGAAGCTTTAGTGCCAAAATTATCAGGAAAATCAGTCAAAAGACCGATTAAAATAACTATAGAACAAGATTAAATACCTATAGAGCAAAAATCCTTTCCAAAAAAAAAAAGGTCTTTGCCCAGTGATGGGATGCCTTCAGAGAGCTTCAAACAAAGCTTTCTCAGGAAAACAAAATGGTGACTGCTCCTATTCTCCTCCACCTCAAAAGAATTTTCCCTTACCACTAAAATATGAACAACACAAAACAGCCAATTTCAAGGTGGGTGAAATGTCTGAGAATTGGTGTGTGTCAATTTAGTACAGCCCTAGTCTTTACATGACAGAAGGCCGTCAGAGAAGGGAAAAGAAGGCCTCCCTAAGCAAGGAGATCAATAGCCTACGGGTTGTCATATCCCTTTTCCTGGGGTCAACCCAATGAAGATCTTGATTTTTATGGGACTGGCAAATGAGCTGCCATTGTGGAGCCAGTGTGGTGTAGTGGTTAAGAGCGGTAGTCACGTAATCTGGGGAACCGGGTTCGCATCTCCGCTCCTCCACATGCAGCTGCTGGGTGACCTTGGGCCAGTCACACTTCTTTGAAGCCTCTCAGCCCCACTCACCTCACAGAGTGTTTGTTGTGGGGGAGGGAGGGAAAGGAGAATGTTAGCCGCTTTGAGACTCCTTCAGGTGGTGATAAAGCGGGATATCAAATCCAAACTCTTCTTCTTCTTCATTGCTGAGCAGGCAGCAGATCCAGGCCAATGAATGTTGCTGCCTAGGTGATTCATCACAATATGGTGCCTGCTCCCAATTCTATGACAGAAACCAGCTGGGCTGGAAACTGAATCTTAGTTCAATGCTGACAACAGGACAGTATCCTCTACCACATCTGGTGGCAGCAGGCTAGCTTAGGAGAAGCAGAGTATGTTGTGCGCAATGCTCACAGCTTGGTCTTCTAACATATCGCCACCTCACTCTGCCAAATGGTAGAGCTGGCCCCACCAAACACACTAACATTCCCATAGTGACACTCCTTCTCACACCGCACAATCACTGTTTCTTTTTCAAGGTGCAATATTCAGAAACTAGAGT
Organism: Podarcis vaucheri; assembly: GCF_965113315.1. Lineage (NCBI taxonomy): Eukaryota > Metazoa > Chordata > Lepidosauria > Squamata > Lacertidae > Podarcis > Podarcis vaucheri. The sequence goes on from NC_138767.1 coordinate 20,926,873, forward strand.
AAATGCACTCCATGCCCAATTTTCTCTGCACTGAGGGGAAAACAGCAGCAATTGTGTTCTGAACACACTTCCCAGGAGCAGGGCTGCACAAAGACACACATGCCCAAATCTCCATTCCTTTTCATCCTTCCATCATGTTGGAACTGTGACATCAGAAATGGCATTATCCCTTGAAGATGAAAAGATGTGCCCAAGGAAATGGAACTAGGCATGGAACAAATGTGCTTTGTTGAGTGGTGAAGCATGGTGGATTTTAACTTTAGAAGAAAGCATAATTTTTATCTGCTGTTTAAATAGCAGCTGAGCAAAATGTTGTTGCTCTTATTAAAAAAAAAAAGTTGCCACAGTTAACAGGCTGCTGTCCCAACTAGAATCAGTGCTTTGTGAATACAAGTTGTGGAAGTTCACAGTTGCAGAGCTGCTTCCAAATGCTGGAAAAGGATCCATGCCAAGGGACAAGGAGTCACAGGGAAAGGGGAAGGCTTGCTGTGCAGATAGCTCACAGCCACTTCTTCCCTTCATAGTAAGAGGCCCATAGGCGCCGACTCCATGGGGCTTGAGGGGGCTTGAGCCCCCTCAAAAAAATTTTTGGGGGGGCTCAGCCCCCCCAATAATCTCGGGCGCCCTTGCTGCCGTCCCCCGCCTCCTCCCCACCTGCTCCCTCCCCAGCCAGCCAGCCAGCCGCGCGCCCTAGCTGGAGAGCCCCGGCCGTCCCCCGCGAGAACAGGGGAATCCCCGGGGGCGGGGGCTTCTGCCTCTAGCCCCAGGTTTCCCGCATATCAGCTGTTCCGGAGCTGATTAATAGGCAGCAGCACGCTCTCCCCTATTCGCTCACGAGGGGGCGGCGCCACTTCATTTGCATATTCATGAGCTTATTTGCATATTCATGAGCTTATTTACATTTCACGAGCTTTCCCGGCCCCCCCAATATTTTTTATAAGTCCGCGTCCCTGAAGAGGCCTGCTTATGAGTAAGGGAAGTGAGAAAAAGGATCTGGTCAGAATGCCATGAAAGGTTCCTAAAAACGTGATGGCCAAACTATTAGAGGATATCAAACAAGGTAGCTTTTGTTGGGAATCTGTGTATGTGCAGCTACACAGAGTCCATTAAGGTTTGGCAGACAGCCAGAAGGCAATCTGAAGGAGTAAGTCTGCCTGGTGATAACAGAGGCATGGAGACCGCTCCCTGATTGGTCAAGCTTTCTCAAGGGAGTGATAATTAATGGCCTACTAACTGGTAGTTCAGTGTTCGGAGTTCGTGAGTTCAGAGTTCTGTGTCAGTGTAGGAGTTGTTAGTCGTGTCAGAGAAAGCTAGCATAAGATCCGTGTTCTGTTCCTGTAAATAGTCCACTGTATATAATAAACACCTAACTACAAGTTCCTGGTTCCTGCTTCGTCTATCCTGTCTGCAGCCAAGTTGCCAATTGCTTCTGTGGATTCTGCATGTACTCTGCTAGGTCTGGCTAAGGTCCTGCAACTAGTCAGAAAGGTGCAAAACACCAAATAGGTTTTACCAATAGCTTTGAGAGCCCAACTTCATTTTACTGCTCTGGAACTCTCAGTCTGTGGACCTGCATGCCCTAGCCTGAAAATAGAAAAACAGAGGGAAGGATGGACTCCAAAATGAAGTGGTATACACATGTCCACCCAAATCAATATCATGAACTGCCATTTCATATCTCTAGAATACAGAATCCTGTATAATAGTTTTCTATATTATTTGGCAGTTCATGATATTGATTTGGGTGGACAAGTGTATACCACAGAACTATGCCCTGGATGACAGCAAAAGCTCCCAACCGAGTCATCTTAAATTTGCCTCAAAGCCCTGCTGTGCAGCAGCAGAAGCAGCAGAGAGCAGGGTCAGGCACTGAGCTCTCAAAGCCTCCAAGTACCAGTGCCTCAAACTAATGGGTATCAGAGCAGCAAGAGGTGGTTAAAATACCAGTGTTGCGCTTCTCTGTGCACTGTACACATAAATTAAAGACAAGTGGGGCAGAGATGCACTGCATGAGATGCAATTCTTTGAACCACAGAGAAAGAGGACCATTTCATACATTTCTTCCACTGAGCATGGAAAGTAGCACACTGAAGAGCGGAGCCTGCTTACACAGGCATAATCAAGTTCATGTGAGGCATGTTCACGGCAGTTCGTGCAAGGGGCTCTATGCAGTGTGGGAGGACTGTAAACTTGTTCAGAAGAGCAAGTCATGGCCAGGTAGCATCAAAATGTGATGGACCAATGGAGCCACAACTGTATCCATAGCCCTATTGCTCATGCCTCTTGGGGAAGGCAAATTTTCTTGAGATATGCCTGGTATCCAGGGATTTCCACAGGCTGTTGACAGTGGGGAAACCTAATGATGGAACAAAGCTCTTCACATTGACAGAGTGATGTTAATGTTATTCTATGTGTGGAGGCTGACTGAGCTATTCTGGGCTGGACAGAGGGATACCCCTCTCAGCTTGGTGGATCAGGGGTTGGAATGGTGCCCTATGTTCTGATCTGCAGATTAATCAAGGGGTATAAGGTCATGGCCAGCGGTTTGCGCCATACACAGAGAGCCAGCAGTTCCTGAGAGGTAGATGTGCATCAGATCAGTTCATAGTGATATTTGCAAAGATCAAATTCCTCAAGCATCCCTACTCAGTAGTTGGGGCAGCAAATACAACACTGGTAACACCCCTCCAATCAACATGCATTAACTGACAACAGATATGGCAAATGTTTGCATTCATGCCATATTCCCATTTCTCCAGCATTCTTTTCCTTCTTCGGAAGAGGTCTGTTTGACTTCCAGATCATGAAACAAAGAAATGACTACCAGAACCTTACACTCGTTATAGGATTCATTTAACCACATTACCATGAAACTACACCAAGTTCTAACTCTCCTGCAATGATATGGATTATTATAATTTATATGTGAAAAGTCCCAGCAGTAAAGCATTGCTGTGTGTCACAAAAGCACTTTAATTCTTAGTTAGAACAGGCGATATGTTCAAAAAGCTAGGGGTATCGGCAGCCTGTGCATGAAAATGTACGTTTATGAGTCGTACAGTAAAGGCTGGACAAGCATCAGTTTCCAAGCATCCATTCCCAAGCAAGAGCTATGAGTTATTTGAGCAGAGGGGAGAATGGCATGCATTTCCTCACAGCTCCTGAAACACTGAACAGTTGGCAGGCATTGCATTGCCGCTACTTGAGCTGAAGCCAGTTTGTCAGTCAAAGACCGAGAGAACTCACGCTTTAATTCATGCCATTTTATGACGCTTCATGGAACATTCGGTCATTACGACATTTACGATGCAATGAAATAGATCATAAAGTGTTGTAAATTGTTGGGAACGAAAGACATGCTCCTATTTGTGAGAAGGAACTTTAGATTCAATCAATAGCGATGGTGGATTGAATTGCAACTTCAAGTTGGTCTTGAATCGGTAAATCTTTATCCAGTGAGTTAAGCAATGGGAGGTGAAGACGTATCCCTAAATCACATTCATATCACTTTTCAGCAGGAATTATTTGTCATTTCACTGCATTTGTTGTCATTGTTGTTATGTAGTTTGCATCTCAATCATCTTCGTAAAGAGAGTATAAGAGTCTAAGCTGAGGACTCTCAGGGTGGGGAACCTGAGACCCAGGAACCAAATTCTCTTGTTAGGTCACACCTCTCAGTGGCCTTGCTTCACCACTAATGTTCTTGCCTGGCCAGAATTTGGCCTTGAACTCTGACATACCCTCCAAGTGTACCTATTTTCCAGGGACAGCCCTGGAACTATGAAGGCCATCCCAGCTTCTGATTTGATCCCAGAAGGTTACAATTTTCCCTGCCAGCTTCGCTGCTGCGAATCTCAGAGAGGAAAATGAAGTGGTGCTTCTCCCAAATGGTGACAACAATGGGGGCAACAGCAGTGAGAGAGCATCCCATTTCCTCGACGTGGCCACCACTGCCGGCCTCTTCCCTTGGGCAGGTCATTAGCAGTGAGGAGAAAAGGCCTGGCCACGTATGACACACTGGCTCTGAGGGGCAGGCACAGGGCAGGGCCGCTCTGGAAGGGAAGAAGGCTGGAGCTGAGCAGAGCCCAAGGAGTGTTGATCCGCAAAAATGCTTTGTGGGTCCATGTCTAATCTTGCCTCATTCTAAAATTTATGTATTTATTGGTGTGTGGTTTTTCTTTTTGTAAATCTACCAAAGAATAAAATAAAGTAAAAGGGATTAAGGGGTCTTCTCAGGACAGTGGAGAGCATGTTTGTTGGGTCCTGTTGGCGTAGTGATGGTAGCACTTGGCCTTCCTCTGGTAGGAAATGCTCTGCATGGGGGCTAAGGGGCCAAAAAAGGGGGTCAATGAGGATCAGTTGGGGGAGGGAGAATTCCAGGGGGTGGCAGAAACACAGGTGCTGAAGGGGCAGCATACCCGCCAGCATTCCTCAGATGAAAATGTCCCTACGTTCATCTGAGGGATGTTGGAGCGTATGCTCTGAGCATGATCATGAACTACCTTATCTGTTTCCCTGCTGGGCCTTGCAGCAGGTAGAGTGGAAATAAGGGCAAAACAATGCTCTTGAACTCCTCTTTCCTTTTCTTTCTCTCATTTTTCTTGATTGGGAAGCAAACCACGCCAGCTGGAATTACCTCCTGAGCTAGGGAATGAGTTTGTGCTCTTCAGACCCAAGCTTCCTACCTCAGCACACCCTTGATCCACTCTGGTACACTTCGTGACCCCAACCAACATCAGAAATCTCACAGCAGTTGGGCAAAGCCATTGAAGTTTCTGCACTGACTGGAAGGAGCATCCGACATTAGATCTCCCTCCCCAAGGTCAGATCTTGGAGCAGTAGTTCTGATGTCTCCCTAGGGCAAAAATATTGCATTTAACAAAAACTGTGTTATTCAGACAGGCTTTTGAAACATTGTTTAGTTTTCCCCAACCAGTTTCTGTTGTTGTTGTTTTATCGACATCATTGTAATTTTGTATGTTGAATGCTGCCTTGCCTTATTTTTAATGCAAATGTGGTCTATAAATATATTAATGCTGGGCTTTTTTGCAAATCTCTTTGATTGTGCATCTGTGTAAAACACAGCATATAAATAAACTGACTATGACCATGACTCCATGAACAGACTGCCCATCCACGCAATCTTTTATCTGGTGTATATTTTCCCTGATTCAGTCCATTTCCCTTATTTTTTCCCTTGAAAACAAGTTACATGATTGTTCTTCCCCATCCAGATTTAAAACCTATTCTTGCCAAATGTGTGTGTTTTGGGAAGGTGGTTGAATTTCCAAGCTGGTGCTGAAACCTAGAATTTCCGTTTATCAATCTACTAAACCATGGGTAGGCAAACGAAGGCCTGGGGGCCGGATCCGGCCCAATCACCTTCTAAATCCGGCCCATGGGCAGTCCGAGAATCAGTGTGTTTTTACATGAGTAGAATGTGTGCTTTTATTTAAAATGCATCTCTGGGTTATTTGTGGGGTATAGGAATTTGTTGGTTTTTTCCCTTCAAAATATAGTCTGGCCCCACACAACGTCTGAGGGACAGTGGACCGGCCCCCTGCTGAAAAAGTTTGCTGACTCCTGTACTAAACTGTCTGCTTGAAATGCCATTGGTGTGCATGTACCAACATTACCTGGGAAAGACCCCCTTGGACAAGATACAGTCCATGCCTCCCAGTGCTCAAATTCTGGCCATTACTGAGCAGATTTTAAACTAGTACAGACTAGTTTAAACATCATCACGCAACCATTGTTTTAATTCCATTTAATAGAAGAAGTTGTGGCTGCCAAGACCATTAAAGCATGACTGAAACCATGGACGTTATCTACCTCATTAACGTCTATTGGTTTTATAGCAATTCAGAACTACCACAACCTTCCTTAAGAACCATAGCACATGGAATTAGATAAGGGTGCTATGACTTTTCTGTTAGAGAACTGTAGTGTCCATTTACAGACCTAGAATTTGAAAGGTTCCCTGGGAAGATGAAATGACGGTTAGCCCAGATTTGCAGTTTCTCTCTGTGCTATATAAATGACAGTATCCAGTCTGAAGTTGAGAGTTCTTCAGAAAAATAGAAGAAGAGTTGGCTTAATTAAGAGGGCTAATGGCCTGTTCTGATCCAGTAACAGCAAGTGTCATAGACTTGAGTGTCAATGTTAATGGTGCATGCCAATCTTGATAGAGTTCGAGCCTCCTACTAGAATACCCAAAATGCATTTTCTTAACCTCCTAATGGAAAACAAACATACAAATGGATTTGTCTTATTTAACTGCTTGCTGATATTTCAGGGCAAAAGAATGATTTATTCCAGTAGAAAATAAAAGCACTGCAATGTTTTGAAACAGTCTTCCTCAGCCTCCAGATATTGTTGAACTTGGCCTCAAGTGGCATGAGCTGTAGCATAACAACACCTAGAGGGCTCCAGTTGGAGAAGGCTGCTTTAAATTATCATCTAAAATATTTCCAAACTCCTAGTGAAAGCTAGAGGACAAGTCATGGTAAGTTTTCACATGTTTTGTTCAAAACATGGGTGGGGTGTCAGATCAGGTTATCATTACTAAGGATGAGTGATGAACCTGTTCCATTGTAGCATTTTCTTGATCTACCTATCCAACGGGACGTGGGTGGCGCTGTGGGTTAAACCACAGAGCCTAGGACTTGCCGCTCAGAAGGTCGGCGGTTCGAATCCCCGCGATGGGGTGAGCTCCCATTGCTCGGTCCCTGCTCCTGCCAACCTAGCAGTTCGAAAGCATGTCAAAGTGCAAGTAGATAAATAGGTACTGCTCCGGCGGGAAGGTAAACGGTGTTTCCGTGCGCTGCTCTGGTTTGCCAGAAGCAGCTTAGTCATGCTAGCCACATGACCCGGAAGCTGTATGCCGGCTCCCTCGGCCAATAAAGCGAGATGAGCGTCGCAACCCCAGAGTCAGTCACGACTGGACCTAATGGTCAGGGGTCCCTTTACCTTTACCTATCCAACACACACAATAAAATCTTCCTGGTCCCCCTTCTATTCTTGTTTGAATGAGAAATCTGGGCAGATTTGTCATTGTTTATGTGTGGGGACCTTCCACTCCACTTGTGCAAAGGTAAAGCACCACTTCAAAAGGAACTGCAAAGAAGCTGGCTGAATTGTCCTTTTCTTTTCATGCAATGAACACACTTCATAGAATTAATGGAGAAAAGGAAGCCAGTGCATTATCATTTTATAAAAGCAATATGACGCTTTGTTCCACTCGGTCTCCCTGCCGAACAGCTTTCACCAACACATTTCCTAACAACTTTTAAAGAGCGTTTTGTATTAAGACAGCTGATAATAATAAAAAAGTGTTAAGTATTTTGAAATAATGGAAATTCCTTTGTGTGGTTAGCTGACATAATTAAAAGTGAGGAAATGTTATTAATGTAAAATGTCCGCATGCGGAAAAAACCCAACCTCCCACAAAATTATATGTAAGTGCTCTCATCACCACTCTCCTAAAGATACTACTGAGGGGACACATACCTAATGTGTGTGAGTATAAAAATAGGAAACGCACACAGGAAGTTGCCTTACACTGAGTCAGACCATTGGTCCATCTAGCCCAATACTATCTACACTGACTGGCAACAGCTATCCAGGCAATGAGTCTTTGCCAGCCCTACATGGAGATTCTGGGGGCTGGACCATTCTGCATGCAAAGCAATTACTTTAAGACTAAGCTATAGCCATTCCGCCCCCCAATAGGGCTGTTTGTTTCCTTCAAAACACGTGACACAATCACATGACTCCTTTTCTTTCCCAGTGTATTCCATTCAGCAGTTACACAGATTCCAACATTTTATACCTAAGGCCTGCTGCAAACACACTTGGACATCAACCACAAATATCACCCCAAAGCCATCGTTGGCAAAATAGTCTTATTAAAGTCAGCTGAAAATGTCCCCAGATGTATGTGCTAGGTGTTGCTGCTGAAGCTCCTGGGCCACCACACAGAAAGTCCACAGACAAATGGAAGTGTTAGCTTGGTTATAGGTAAGGGATGCGGGTGGTGCTGTGGGTTAAACCACAGAGCCTAGGACTTGCTGATCAGAAGGTCGGCGGTTCAAATCCCCGAAATGGGGTGAGCTCCCGTTGCTCGGTCCCTGCTCCTGCCAACCTAGCAGTTCGAAAGCATGTCAAAGTGCAAGTAGATAAATAGGTACCGCTCCGGCGGGAAGGTAAACTGCATTTTCGTGCGCTGCTCTGGTTCGCCAGAAGCGGCTTAATCATGCTGGCCACATGACCCAGAAGCTGTATGCCGGCTCCCTCGGCCAATAAAGTGAGATGAGCGCCACAACCCCAGAGTCGGCCACGACTGGACCTAATGGTCAGGGGTCCCTTTACCTTTACCTATGGTGTGTATATAGTCAGTTGAGAGCTGACGAGCCATATGAAAGCACTCATGTGATGAGGTCCTCTTGAGCTGAAATTAGACATTGTGGAGAACCTTTTTCCTAGAGCCTTTTTCCCATCAAAACATCGTCTCAATGTTGGCTAAGATTTCTGCATTGCAGGAGGTGGACCTTCCAGCTCCAGAATTATATGATTCTAATGTGAAAAATGCAAATTCCATTCTAGAGATTATTAGGAACGGAGTAAAAACAAATTAAATTGTCATTAGCATAAAGCTAATCGTGGAGAACCTGTGATCCCCCTGATGCTGTAGGACTCCATCTCCCTTCATTGCTGACCATTTTGCTGGCAAAAGCAGATGGGAGTTAAAGTCCAACAGCATCTGGAGGGCTACAGGTTCCTCAGCCCTGTCTCCCCCATCACTTGAGCTGCTTGGCCTTGGGATCTCTGTGCTGAGAGAAAGCAGTTTTGCCCTTGTTTGGGAGCTTGATGAAATCAAAGGAAAGAAAATGAAGAGAACAAACAGGAATGTTGTAGGCAATTTCATAGTCACTGCAACTGACCACTGAACAGAAGCTGGTTTTTCTTTTTTAATTCTGTAAAAGGAAACAAATTGGGGCAATTCATTTCAGAAAATTCTTTTCATAGACAGCTTGCAATTGTCCAGTGTCTTGAGAAAAAGTTGAATATTTCCCCTTATTGGAGATATCAGCTTGCATGGCTCTTGCTGCAGAAGCTCCCATATGAAGACTATGCCTTCTGATCAGAGGAGCAGGTATTTATGGATCGTAGCAGTTTCACATTCGCTCTCTCTATTAATGCATTTCATCAGCTGACTCTGCCAGGCTTCTGAGGCTGATCATTTAAGTCTTTATTTATTATACATCACAGTGGTCTTACTAGCCACTCTGTCATCTTGTGTTTCAGAGCAGAAGATTACTGTAGGCAAAAAAGGAAGCCAATAATGTGGGCTAGAATAATACAGGGTGGGTTTTTTTGTGTTTTTTTGCCAAGAGTGGATGTGATGTTAGACATCAGCAGAAGGTGTGGGCATTTATTTCCTTCGCAATCAAGCACAGGCAACTTTTCAAAAGCACTGTGTGATTTTTTAAGAGACTTTGAATAGTTGCCAATAGCAATCAATCAAAAGAAAAGGTCTAGATTTCCTGTGAAATAATGTTGAATGCCATCTCCTTGCACCACTCAAAATCCAGATGTGGACCTTTCTGTTGCCTTTCTTGCTACCTGTAGGTAAGCACCCCACAAGGCCAGCATCTGGTTTGTGGGAACCATGGGCAAGATGTTGATTCCCATCAGGAAAAGGTTTTATACAACAAAGTGTGGCAGACTATAGCTACGTTTAATAACATAATAACCACTCATTTTACATTTTACATCATCACCCTGTCCTACAGAATGAGGGCCATAGGTGTAGATTGAATGCATATCCAGACAGTTGTGGCAGCTTGTGTGCCAGTTAATTATAATGGTTTAATTGACATGGAAATGGAAAATACATGTATGTGTATTGCTAGGGGTTTAACACTGGAAAATTCCATTTGGTATACTAAAACAAAGTAGAACTCTCTGAGCTTCTAAATGGTTTGGTGATTAGCTGTTGATGGTCTCTGCTTTTTCACATGGTGTTTAACTTTAGATCATGTGAGTAAGATATTTTAACTGTAAATTGCTATTTTGAAGGGAGTTTCATTTGGGGTTATTTTTGTTGTTGTTCCCAGCTACGGTGGGAGAAAGATGTGCAAATGAGTCTCTCCAGGAGAGAAAACAGCTCCAGGCTAATGGAGGCTGTAAAGAGGGAAAGACCTTTGATTTCAGGTCTGTTTGGAGTAACCTAATATTACTAAGAAGTTGATGAACCTATGCTTTGACAAGCATTCTTACGGAACCATTTGGGTGTATCATTATTTGTTTTTGTACCTGTAACGAAGAAGTTCTAATTAGTAAAGCTTTTGAATCATATTTATGGGTCTGGACAATTTTTATTATAAGAGAACTCTATTGCTTCATGCTGCTTAATATTAATATCTGCAATACCGGTTTGCTGGAGAGCTACCAGCTTCCATCCCTCAATCCTGCTGCATAGGAGAAAGAAACCTCCGTGGGCCTTAGTTGTGAATAACATCATGTAGGGTTAAGCTTTATATAGGATGCACTACTGAATGCAATTTTGCAAACTGATTTTACCCAATGTAATATAAGAAGTGTTCAGTACTTATATTAGCTGCTGGGGAGCCACCATGGAATTATTGCCTTCAAGCCATGTTTGTGGGCATTCTGGAGAGAGCAGGGTAATGTTTTCCATCAGACAATAACATAAGCAGAGCCCTGCTGGATCATACCAAAAGTCCATCAAGACCAGGGTTTCCCAAACTTGGGTCTCCAGCTGTTTTTTTGGACTACAATTCCCATCACCCCTGACCAGTGGTCCTGTTAGCTAGGGATGGTGGGAGTTGTAGTCCAAAAACAGCTGGAGACCCAAGATTGGGGAACCCTGATCTAGACTGACAGTCTATCCTCATAGTGACCAACAAGATGCAAATAGGATACAATAGCACTCCCCTGCTGATAATCTCTGGCACTAAATTCGAAATTAGACGGCTTCTGGTACTGGAGGGGAAAGATAGTAGCCATTCATAGCCTTATCCTTCTTTAATTTGTATAATCTAAGTTGCAGGCTTTCACTGCTTTCGGTGGTAGCAAATGACATAGTTTAATGATGCACTATGTCAAGAATAACTTCGTTTTGCCTGTTCTGAATCTCCCAGCATTCAGATTCATTGCATAAACTCTGGTTCTAGTATTATCAGGGTCGGGAGGACTTCTATCAGGTTCCTTGGTCCCATTGATCCTTCTGAGTAAACATGGAACGGATCAGGCCGCACAGGGCAGGCACACTTGCAATAATGGGAAACGCCGATCCATAACTTGTGAAAATAAATAAAGTTATAATTGGCAGTTTCCATTGCCGAGGCCACCCAAATCCCTCATGACACACAGAGCAGTCAGCAAAACTGGAAAATCTTAATTATTTTCATGTGCTCATTAATTCTAATAATTAACTTAAAATGAAAAAGTGGCATCATGCTATCAGCTGTACTTTCTCCCCAGCTCTCTTTTTTCTGTCTTCCTTCAGTTCGTCCAGGAGACTCTGGGAATTACCAGAATGCCCTTAAGAATTGCAGAGTAAATATTGGCAAGATACAAAAGTAATTATAATGACTGCCTTTTTGAGCACAACTTCTGATGGGAGATCTAAAGGCATTCTGTGCAAGAAAATTAATGTGGTCATACAACACCATGACTGAAATCCTTAATTGATTAATTGCTACAATTCAGATGATTAACTCATTAAATTCAGGGTAAAACGTTGGGATTTAATTGGCATGGTCACTGGTAAAAAAAAAAGTCGAAGGTATTATCTGGACCATTTCCCCCCATGTTCATAAGCCTATTTCTAAAGCAAGGGAGTAGATAGCAATATGTTTACATTTGTATGACAACATCTTAATACAGCATTCACTTTGAATCCCTGAATATCCGAGTTGCTGGCAATCACAAGTGGGCAGAGTGCTGGTACCCCTGGGTCCTGCTTTCATGCTTTCAATAGGCACCAAGTTGCCCTCTATGAGAACAAGATGCTGGACTAGATGGGCTTTTGACTTGATCCATCATCAGTGGCATGAGGTGAAATTCTTCCTAGGGAGCAGTTATGGTCAGAGTTATCAGCTGGCAAGGGCAATGGGAGGGGAGGGGGATGTTGCACATCCCCCAGAGAGCCAGTGTGGTGTAGTGGTTAAGAGTGGTAGACTCATAATCTGGTGAACCAGGTTCGCGTCTCCGCTCCTCCACATGCAGCTGCTGGGTGACCTTGGGCCAGTCACACTTCTCTGAAGTCTCTCAGCCTCACTCACCTCGCAGAGTGTTTGCTGTGGGGGAGGAAGGGAAAGGAGAATGTTAGCCACTTTGAGACTCCTTCAGGCAGTGATAAAGCGGGATATCAAATCCAAACATGTGATGTCATGACACCCTGACATTGCATGTACTGTATTTATATCGTGCCTCCCTCCCTAAACCAGGCAGAAGCTTCCCAGGCTTGGGGAAGGAGGCACCAGCCTCTGGCAGAAAGCAGGTTTCTTCTTGTGTGCCAGACATAACACAATGTTTAGGGATCAAATCAGGTCACACCTTTCTTGATTACTGATGTCAGAGGTTTGGCATAGGCATTGGGTACAGCTATCGACTTCCAGCCCGCCTGTGGGAAGTATACCCTGGGTCAACCCCACAGCATGGCTGGGGGCATTCCTATGACATACATCGGATAGGAGTCCCCCTGCAGGATTGATGTTTTGAGGAGTGTTGTGGCCCTAAGCCCTACCTGGGCATTTGGACAGAAGCAACTCCGCCAGGTTCCCTTTAGCAGGATACCATTTATTCAGAGGGGGAGGCAGAAGCTGTATCCTTCCCTCCAGCCAAGACTAAGGCTTAACCAATGCCCAATCAGCCAAAGTTGTGATAATTGCTATGAGGTAGGAAAAACCACCACGCCAATTGGCGTGGTGGAGAAATCCCTGCCCGGTCCCAAATACAGCAGCCAACTACGTCCACTGCAAGGTCAGGTCATAGAGTACAACAGGAGGGAAAGAGGGAGATCTGCCAAAGAACTGGGGCAGGGGCAGGAAGGTTTCATTTTCTGGGAGTGGATCCAAGGGAAGCCTTCATGCTCCATTGGGCCCGCCCCCAGATAAGTGCCTGCCTCTATGCTCGCCCGCCAGTGGTCAATTTGTTATTCATTCATTCATTCATTTCCAATGAACTTTATACATTCATATATAGATCCTATCAAGTCTTATATGGACTTCCCATCTGTCCTCGATGTCCTATTACACATTCTTAAGTTTGCTACATCTCCATTTATTATCTACTCTTTTCTCCTTCTGTTAATGACCCTTACTTTTGTTTGCTGCTGCTCGCAGATTAATCCCTGCTTGTAGATTTATCTTAATATCACATCATTTTAAATACTCTCCAAATTGTTCCCACTTGCTTGTTACTATCATTCCATCTATATTTATTCTCTTGGCCATCATGCTTGTTAGTTCTATATATTCTATTAGTTCAAGCAGTCATTGGTCCTTTATCGAGATGGCCTTCTCTTTCCACATTTTAGCGTTCAATATTGTCGTGGCTGCTGTTGTGTATAGAAAAAGGTTTTTAACTTTGCCTGGTATTTCTTGTCCTATTATTGCTAACAGGAACACTTGTGGTTTCTTAGGGGGCAAGTACACTTAAACATTTTTTTATATATATATAAAATTTTTATTGGTTTTACAAAAGTTTTTATAACAAACAAACATTAAAAAAAACAAAAGACAAACAAACAAGTATAATTTCATAATGTCCTTTCATAAACTTCTTTCCTCGGACTTCCCCATACCTCCCCTTTCTGCATCCTCATGTCCAAATTTTTATAGCAACTTGTAAATGTTTTTTCTCGTCCTAATTCATCATAGTCCTTTCTCAATCTAATCTTATATTACTGCAACCCTTTCTCTCTGTAAAATCTCGACATTCTAAGATTCATCAAGTTTATAATAGTCCTTAAGGTAAATCTTAAATTTCTTCCAGTCTTCTTCCGCAGTCTCCTTTCCCTGGTCACGAATTCTGCTCGTCATTTCCGCCAATGTCATATAGTCAATCACTTTCATCTGCCATTCTTCCAAGGTGGGTAGGTCTTGTGTCTTCCAATACTTTGCGATCAGTATTCTTGCTGCTGTTGTTGCATACATGAAAAAAGTTCTATCCTTCTTAAACATTTTTTTAATTCCTCATATATCATTTCCCAGAATTTTATCACAAATTTGCATTGCCACCACATGTGGATTAGCATGCCTTCTTTATCTGAATACTTTCAGCATAAATTTGATCCTCTTTTGTATATTTTGGCTAGTTTTCTGAGCATCAGATACCACCTGTACATCATTTTTTGAATGTTTACCTTGATTGTATAACATGCCAAAAAGCAAAGCTTAGCGCGTTATTCCACAGTTTTTCCCATGCTGAAAGCTCTATAGTGGTACCTCAGGTTAAGAATTTAATTCGTTCTGGAGGTCCGTTCTTAACCTGAAACTGTTCTTAACCTGAGGTACCAATATAGCTAATAGGGCCTCCTGCTGCCACCATGCCGCCACCGCGCGATTTCTGTTCTCATCCTGAAGCAAAGTTCATAACCCGAGGTACTATTTCTGGGTTAGCGGAGTCTGTAACCTGAAGTGTCTGTAACCCGAGGTACCACTGTATCCAAAATCTGACACCCAGTGAATAGTTGCCACCTTCACAAACTCGTCCTGTTTCCCATTCCAATAAAATGCTATATATTAGATTTTTTTAAAAAAATCTTATCCAGTGGTCAATTTGCAGGCAGGCCTGGATTTAAAGCCCCAGCCAGCAAGGCAAGCACCTAAGTGACCCCACCAGCAAGGAAGCTCCAGGGCTCTTCCAGATTGTGATGTGAGATGGTGTCACTAGGTCGCAATTCTACCACACCATGAAGATGTGTAATGGCTCTTTGCTAAGACATAACAAACTGAACGGAACGGAATGGAATGGAACTGAAGGTGAGCGGACTTGTGCTCTTATGTTCTTAAGAACACTAAAGTGGTGGGGATGAGCATCTAATCACTTACTGTTAAACTTGCACTTCACAATGAGATTGTAAGTTTTGTCTGGTCTGTAGCACTGCTGATAGCAATGATGGAATGCTTCTCCAGATTAATAAATAAATAAGCTTGTCACTCATCCCCATAGAAAATTAGGTATCAGGGACAAAGGTTCTAGCCAATTTTCTCCCTCACCATTTTCTGTGTAGAGAGGTGATTTTGTTTTTGAACAAAGGAGTAGTCTGCCATGTGTGTCACCCTTTGATCTGAAGTGATCCCCTCCAGACACAGATTTACCATCTCGGTGAGAACTAGGCCACAATCGCTTATGGTTCAAAAATTGTACCAGAAATGGAAAGGCCCTTCAGGGGGGAAATATTATGTCTTTTTTATTTCCTTAAAACGTGTAACATTTTAGTGCTCTGTAGACAACAGGCTCATCGTGGAGAGAGGGCACAGATGGGAGAAATTGCCAACACAGTATGAAACAAGGAGAGCAAAGCCAGAAGGCATTCAGGCCTGGTATGGAACAGTCATCATCACTACACCAACTGGCAGATGCTGATCTGAACAAGGAAACTAGGCCACTTGGTAACAGTTAGAGAGAAGAAGTCAGCCTAATAATGACTTGAATGCAGAAAGGGAAATCTCTCTTCTGGAGCAAGATGTCTTCAGTGAACTGAGAAACAAAGGCATTCTGGTCTCTGTAGGATTCAATTAAAATGCTTCAGTGTTTGCTTTTCTGACAGTGTGAGACATCCATCAGTAATAAGTTCTTTGCTGCTGCTTGAAATCCAGCATCCAATTTGCCATTATGCAGGTTCTGATCTTTCTTTCTTTCTTTCTTTCTTTCTTTCTTTCTTTCTTTCTTTCTTTCTTTCTTTCTCTCTCTCTCTCTCTCTCTCCGGGATATCTTCCAACTGCTCTCTCACAGTGCAAAGTTAGCTGAAGACCCCAGCACTCAGCTGATCAAACAAAAAGGTTATCCTGATTGACACCTGCTCAGTGCGTGGCTTGGGCTGTTAAATGTAAAAGTGTCCATCATAAGAGGCACTCAAAGGGCTAGTCCACACAGCTGACTCAGTGATGCTGCAAGAAGGTTCCATCAGTGATGAAGAAGGTCCATAAAGACCAAACAGGTCTGAAAGGGCATGTTACCTACATGTGCTCTGTGCTCCATGTATTCACCAGTTCCTACCATTGTTGCAGTGTTTCTCAAAAAAGGGGCTTTGGACTCATAGGTGGGCAGAGGGCAGGCTCTGAGCCTCAGTGCCACAGACTGCCCGGTGCCTCATCACTTGCCTGCCTCACCCTGGAGCATAAGCTTTTGGATGGAGCAGTGGCAGCACCAGCAACTCCTTACATGTGAGTAAAGGTGGCCAGGAGATAGAGAGGTTCAAGGAAGCAGGGAATTCTCCCTTCTCTAAGTCCAGAGATGTTTATGGAAATTAGAATGAGATAAAAGTTTATAGGTTTGGGGCTTCCATCTAGATGATACCCATGAGTTCGTCCCAGGCCAGTGATCTTGTATCTGTAAGGTTAGACTCTTATCAGGGGAAACCTGCTAAACCAGTAAACTAACTTCTTTGTTGAGGCAATGGCCTTAGCTGCTCAGCCAAGTACCCATCATCAGCATCTTAAAGAGTGAGCTCTACTGCCATAGAGACAAATGGGTGGGACTTTTACCACCTCACTTGGCTGCATGCAACATCATCCTAGGATGAAGAACAATAGACTGGGGGGGGGCTATGTGAGAGTTTTGGCTGATGCTGGAAGCAGGAAACCCAAGGTTGGACTTGCTCTGTGCTGGACCCAAAGTTATGGTTTGGTCATCTCCCTGAGAACCTAATTGGGAAGCAAGTGGTGTTAATTCTGTCAGCCCCTCCATACTATGATCAGGTTGTATATATGTGTAAATGAAACTGTTTATATCCCAAAGACTCCACAGTCTTCAAGGAAACTGAACTATAGGTAAGCACAGTTCTTGTGTTCCTAATATTTGTTGTTAAAGTGGTTTCTCTGGCACTGCATTGCTGATACTTCAGAAAGATCAGGGCAAGGTCTCAGGAGAGTCTAAGTCACAGCCACTTTGTGGGAGCTAAGCAGGTTTGGGGCTGGAAGGTTTGGGGCTGGATGGGAGATATGTATAAAACACATAAATAAGTGTTGTTGTTTTTAAATTTAAAGGATTTTTACCACACTTGTTAAAGGCTCCCAGAGAAGACTGCAGATCAGGTACAATCTCAAAGGTATGGCACAAAAGGAAAATGGGACAGGGAGAGAGTGGGAAAAAGGAAACTCAGGAACCTGCTCTTAAAGTTGCAGTTCTTATACTGACCAGCTGGGATGAAAGCAGTTCAGGTACCCCAGCTGGGAGAGAGTTGCGGAAGAGCCAAGGGTAGCTGGCCTCTCAAAAGAGCCAATAGAATAGCCCTTCTTTGCTTCGATGGCTTGGCAGTCTGAGGGAATAGCTGCTCCTGGTGATGCACTTCCTTGTATCATCCCAGAGCGACTCTCCCAAAGGGTAAAGCTTTGGTGTCACCCCTTCAATGGTGA
This sequence comes from Podarcis vaucheri, assembly GCF_965113315.1. NCBI lineage: Eukaryota > Metazoa > Chordata > Lepidosauria > Squamata > Lacertidae > Podarcis > Podarcis vaucheri. The sequence goes on from NC_138767.1 coordinate 20,944,485, forward strand.
CCCACCATCAACAATGCAGATAAGGTTTTTAATATTCTGTTGGAGGCCGTGCAGAGTGGCTAGGGAGGCCCAGCCAGATGCCAGGTGGGTGGGTTACAAGTAATAAATTATTATTATTCCATCTCTCTGAAAGAAGTATCCATGACTCAACAAAAAAGAGGTGGTTTACTTACAGGACAGGGCAGATCATCTAGACCTCTGCTGCTGATGCTTCTTCTGTCTGTGTCTCAGTGGTGTTTACGCTGATAAGGGAGCTAAATGGCAATACCTCCACACAGGAGCAGATGTCTCTGCTGCTGGTGCTGTTGTTGTTGCTCTCTTCTGTATCCAGAGATGGCCTTCCTGATAAGCCCCACCTCTCAGGAATCACCTATGACTCCATTTTTAATTTATGTTTTTTTTTGGGGGGGTTAGTTGTATTTTGATTCTATGGGAACCACTCTGGGAACTTGTTTGATCTCCATTATTTTAGACATTTCTGAAACAAATGAATAAATCACAAAGTGTTCCCCACCAAGCCCCTAGACTTTGGGACCCTCTTCCTCATTTTTCAATTCCACCAATTTGACCTGCCCGCTTGAACCGCTTGAAGTCATCTGTAAAGAAACCGTTCCCTTTTGCAGCAGCCGTTCAACTCTTCTGTCATCAATTTCCTTCCCAATCACTGTTTTCCCAAAGGGCCTGCCATCTTTTTCATCAGCTCCTTGCTCCTTATGCGTTACCTTTGTAAAAGCATTTGTTATTCATCTTCATCGCTTGCGTACATTTCCCTTTCATTTTCAATCTTGGTTTTCTTGATCATTTCCTTGCCTCCCTTCTTGTATTTCCCTTTCATCTTCTAAAACTTCACCAGCAGCTTTAACCCTCCCAATTCATCCCAGGGGACACCTTGGGAATAAGACATTAGCTCTCGGCTGACTTCTCCAGGCAGAAGCGGGCAGACATTTTTAAATAAATAAATGTATGCTGCACACATTATAGATGCCTTCTTTTTTCTCAGTCTCTATTTCAGCACCCACCCAGTCTTTCCTGTTTTTTCAAAAACTTTTTGTTCTATTTCTGTTTATTAGTTTCTCATAGGGTGACTTTACAGTGGAAAGCCCTTTATTTACAGGGCTGTCAGAGGACATAGGAAGAAAGGAGCAGGGATGTTCAAGCATATGGACATCAGAAGAGCCTGCTGGGTCAAGCCAATGGCCCATATAGTCCAGTATGATGTTCTCACAGTGGCCAACCAGATGCCTGTGGGAAACCCACAAACAGGATTTGAGCACAAGAGCACTCTCCCCTCCTGTGACTTCCAGCAACTGGTGTTCAGAAACATTACAGCCTCAAGTCGTGGAAGCAAAGCATAGTCATTATAGCAAGTAGCCATAGACTTCCCCTGCCTGCCATTTTCCCAGTCCAAATTGCTCTAAGCACCATTTCTTCACTGTGGGTTTTCTGAAGTACAACATGCAATTTGACCTTCAGTCAAGTCCCATTAAGACTGAAGCATTGCTTCTCTCTCAGTTCATTCATTCTGCTCATGCAATTAAGAAGCACATCTGGAAGAGAGGGGCTATACTTGCTAGTCCTGTTCCCTGACATATGGGAAGAAAGTCTGAAGCAGAGAGCCTGCTGTAGTCCTATTGGCTCCCACGCTTGATCAGGGTTCTGAATCACATGGGGAGCTTACATGTGTCTACATCTGGCTCCCTGCTTCAGACCTTCCCCCAACAGGGAAGGGCAGCGGGGATGTGATGGCAAAGGAGTCTAGCTTGTTATGAGGATCAGCCAAGACTTGGGTCTCAGAACGTCCTTGCTTAGAAATGCTTTCATATTGTTCACAGCTTTCTGCTTGAGCAGCAGTCTGGATTAGGCCTTACCTATCCAGCTTGCTACTTTCTTGCACACTGCCCGCATGTTCTCTTCCCTTTCTGTTGGCTCCCTTTGCAATGAGCTAGTGCTTAGTTAGGTTTTGGGACAGCTGCTTTCTGAGTAATGTCTTGAATCTTGGGTTAAGGGCTACAGGAGCTCACTAGCAATGCAGAATCCCATCAGCTCCTTAAATCTGCAAATAAGCAAGCTTGTCTCTGCTTTGACTGCCCACAGCCTGGCTCTGACACGCTTGCACAACAAATAATAATGGGCAGCCATGAATCACCTAGACCATAAGCCCTCTCTACATGGAATGTGTTACTCCTGGGTCTGTAGAGCACCTAATATGCTTCTGGCACATCATAAATCTTGAAAAGTAATAGTACTTGATGATTCTTTTACCTTGCACTCAATTATAGCAGGGAACCTATTTAATCTAGCCACCTTCTTCTTTCACAGCCTCCATCATCTTGTTCTCAAGAGGGTATGTTCTACTTTCGAACCAAATTCCATGAAATACCACCACTCCTCCAGAACCTCTCAAGCCAGACAGGATCAAGAACTGTGATAGGGGAACATTCAAACTTTAAAACAATTCTCTTTCCAAAGACAATTATGCCTCCATGGAATTTGTTAATGGTACATTTGGATAAGGGAGTAGGTAAGTTAATGCAATGCATCCAAGCCCTGTAACACATGCACAAACTGAATCCAATGCTAGCCTTACTCAGAGTAGATCCATTGAAATCCATAGATACCACAGCTTTAGTTATATTACTTTCTAATATGAGCAGGATTCAGTTGACAACAAGGATGGGAAATCTGTGGTCCTCCAGATGTTGTTGGACTCCAACTTCCATCAGTGCTATCCAACATGGCCAATGGTCAGGGATGATGAGAGTTGTAGCCCAGTAACAGCTGGAGGACCACTGTTTCCCCATCCCTGCAGTAGGCTGAAGTGATATCCTTCAGGCAGTACTATGGAGGGGGCATGAATAGATGAAAGCAGAAACTAGCATCTGATGATGCAGTATGACCTTAAATGTTGGCCTTTCCATTGGGTGCTGCTTCAGGCAACAACAGCAACAACAAAATATTGATACACACACACTTTACATGGGGTACATTCAGATGTGGGGAATATTGCATTGTTGTTGTTTAGTCGTTTAGTCATGTCCGACTCTTCGTGACCCCATGGACCAGAGCATGCCAGGCACTCCTGTCTTCCACTGCCTCCCGCAGTTTGGTCAGACTCATTTTGGTAGCTTCGAGAACACTGTCCAACCATCTCGTCCTCTGTCGTCCCCTTCTCCTTGTGCCCTCCATCTTTCCCAGCATGAGGGTCTTTTCCAGGGAGTCTTCTCTTCTCATGAGGTGGCCAAAGTATTGGAGCCTCAGCTTCACGATCTGTCCTTCCAGTGAGCACTCAGGGCTGATTTCCTTAAGAATGGATACGTTTGATCTTCTTGCAGTCCATGGGACTCTCAAGAGTCTCCTCCAGCACCATAATTCAAAAGCATCAATTCTTCAGCGATCAGCCTTCTTTATGGTCCAGCTTTCATTTCCATACATCACTACTGGGAAAACAATGGCTTTAACTATATGGACCTTTGTTGGTAAGGTGATGTCTCTGCTTTTTAAGATGCTGTCTAGGTTTGCCATCGCCTTTCTCCCAAGGAGCAGGAGCCTTTTAATTTCATATTTTAATATTGCATTAGTTTTCCTGATTATAAAGCTAGCACTTTTCTCCCATTTTCTACTTTCACACTGCAATACCAGTTGCATTGTGGACCTGTGGGTTTAATTTCATTCATACCAGTGGACATGGTGTGACACAGCAATGAATGTCACCAACCTACTCACCCTATCTACGCATCTGTGCTCCCCCATGATTCCCCCCAGGAAAGTGGCAAGAAAGAACTGTATGCCAGTATACCACCCTAAATTTCATACTTTACTGTGGCAGTTTTCTGAATTGATAGGATTGCAAGCAGATTATTTCTTGAACCAATTAACATGGAAAGGAGTATTAAACTTCTATTAGATTCTGCTAGATTTCCAGAAGTGGCTTCTACATCAAGCGAAAGCTCAGATATAATATGGAAACTCACAGTTAGGAGAACATTGGGGAAATGGAATAAACTGCCTTATGAATGCAGTCATAATGCAGCTGTTGTCTCACTTCTACTCCCTGCAGAGGAGGAGGAGACGGCACTTTGAGTGCAAATCCTCGCTCTGACATGGAGATTCCCTTAAAATGCTTGGGTTTGCTTTTCTGAAAGGTGTCAATACATTAGTCTGTTGCAGCAAAAATGACCAAGGGTCTTCTAGCACCTTTCCAGATAAGTGCATTTATCATTATCTTTCCATTATGACCTGTGCAGCACTCATTCAGCAAACCAAGACCATAGGAAATGAGTGTGAAAATTATTCCCCAAAGTGTCACATTCTGAATATCTATCATTTACTTCGAAGTCCTCTTTACATGGAAGAGGCAGAAAGGGGCATACTATTGTAGACAGAGACATGGCAATAGGATGCACAGAGACAAAGAGAAGAGCAGATGGAAGAAAAGAGGGAGATAAAAGTGGACTTGGACAACCCTTGGTTCACAACAGATGCTTGTCCCAATGTCCTTTAATGCCATTAAATAATATCAAGCATTTCCCTGTTGCAATTTGTTCCTTGCAGTGCCAAAAGGAAAAAAAAAACATATATATGTATGGTGAAACAGCAAACACCTGAAAAGCTTTTTTGCTTTCGATTCAAAATGATGCTTTGTCCAATGTTGGGAGAATTATTCTTCAGTCCCTGCCAGTATGGCTGCTACTTTAAAGGCACCTGTGAAGTAACAGCCACACTGGCAGGGACTGAATAATTTATTTTATTATTATTATTTATTTATTTTATTTCTATACCGCCCTATACCCAAAGGTCTCATGGCAGATCACATTAAAAGAAAATGTGAAGCCAGAGTCCAGACATGAAAGTGACTGCTCAGAGGGGGAAATGAAAAACAACAGAATGGCTACAAGTACATTCATCATGGCAACACTTCAGACCTGGTGGGGTAATAGTTGACTTGTTTGGGATACCAATGCATATTTCAGGGAAGCTGGTTCAGAAATCTTTCCGGAGAGGTGTAGGAGCAAGAACTTCATTGGGATTTATAGGCCTCCACCCCTTTTTCCCTCTCTCACTACATAGTCAAGATGAAACAGTATTAAAGTGTGTGTGTGATTCTGGAAAATGGTCTAGAAATGAAGTTTAGCTTTATAACTGCTGCTAAGGTTATAATAGCTAAAAAATGGAGGGGGGGAGAGAAGTACTATATCTGAATGGACTGAGAAAAGTTGGCCCATAGTAACTATGATTAAGCTAATTTATTACAAAAGAATACATATGAACTAGCCCAACAGGTTGCTGGAAAAATTGATGTTCTTTGTAATGTTTTGGAACAAGTTTAACAAGAATGTCCAACCTTTTGTTGTTTTCAACCTGCTGCAACAGTATTTCTTTAGGTTTATTTTGTTTATTAATTGAAACATGTAAAATAAGAAGTAGTAAATGAATAGTCTCAATTGGGCACTGACTACTTTTTCAACTCCTCTATTGCAAAACAACCTTTCATGTAATTTCTGAAGGCAGCCCTGTTTAGGGAAGCTTTTAAGGATTGATGTTTTTATTGTGTTACCTAAAAATGTTGTAAGCTGCCCAGAATGGCTGGGGAAACTCAGCCAGATGGGTGGGGTATAAATAATGTTGTTGTTGTTCTTGTTGTTCTTCTTGTTGTTGCTGTTTCTATCCTAAAATCTTTGGGTGAGTTAAAAAAAAAGTCAGCATTGATCATACCTATCAGCTTGATTGCCATGACTTCCAGATTGGAATGGTGTGAAATCTTTAAGGGGAGGGAATGTTAAAATGAGAAGTCTTCAAGCAGAAAGCAAACCAGCTGAGATTAGACAGGCATCTTCCTGGCTGAACGTCAGGCACATGACTAAGTCTTTTTTGCTCCAGCAGGCATTTTAAGGTAGTATTTTGTTTTATGATAACCGTTTATTGTTTTATTGTCCCATTCTCTGTAGATTGTTTTCTATGCGCACCGTGTAGAGATGCAAATAATTAAGTGGTATATAGATGTAATAAGATGCAAAGTGAACAAATCTCTCACCCGTCCTTTGGTTCTCCTTAAAGCTGAACAGGGGCCAATGTTCCATCTCTCTCTCCCTCCCGCATTTTTCGTGCTAGTAAACTTTTACTTTCAAGAGCTTCCTGCAACTACTACCATTTCTTATAGAACCAACAGAAAATAAGGGCAATAAGAAGTAACATTTGTCCAGGGATTCCCCCCCTCTCCCTCTATCTCTTCCCTCCTCTCTTATTTCAGCTGAACTAGCTGCTACCTATTCCCTTCTTGAGGGTACAGGGCACATAAGCCTTTCAGAGGGGATGCAAAGAGTATGTTTAAAGATCCAGCTGGCTATGCAGCAGTACTAGATGTCTGTCAAATGCAGGAACTGCCAGCGTGGAAAGTGACATCTGCCGGCCAGTAATGGCGGCCATACCTCACCGCTAACCCAACTGCTACAAGTCCAGTTCAGCTTGCCACCCTGAGCTCCAACCAACTGTCAGTACTCTGTGACAGCTGCCATCTTATTCCACAGCCATAAGCCTTCTTGGCAAGAGCAAACTTGAGCACTGTGGAGACGCTGCCTGTCATTGGCTGGAAAAGACACAGGAAATGAAGACGCAGCGGAACCCTGGGAAGGTGCAACATGTTCAAACCACCTGACAGTCGTTCCAAGACATACTCGAGTCTCCAAGGTTGTTCTTTGTTGACTGATATGATTGGACAAGGCACAGTAGGCCCCAGAACTCCTATTCTGTGTTGCTTTAATTGAATGTGTCACTGACAAGGGACAATCATTTGCACGGCGGCATCTATTCCAAATGAAACAATTGTTTTAAAATAATTGGGCTGACAAGAGGGCTGGCAGCTATTGAGGATAACCTACACACATTTACTACTGAGTGGAAGAGAGAACATGCTTATGGTAATTGCTTATATTCGGTTTCTTTATTCTGCTTCTCGTCTGACAAAAAAACGCACCATGCTAAAGACAGAGGTTTTATATTTATTTTTGCAAACCTATCATTTCAATAGCACCAAGCAATTATTGTCACTCCTTTCCATTCGGTGTGTGTACTTTGCACCTTATGGAAACAAGCTCAGTTAAAAATGAGGAGGGAAGCCTGCAGAAATTATCTAAACAGAAATAATTTGAAGTTAATTTAAGTCAAATGCAAGTGGGCAGAGGTGGGGCAGCTGGGTGTAAAGTATCACAGAGCCTGCATATTTCTCTGTTCCAGTCAACTTTTTCATCAGCTAAGGATCCGGCTCTTAATTGTTCTTGGGGAATCTCATAGCTGATCAAGGAGCTTAACAAACCCCAATTAAAGTCTGTGTAATTATGCATGAGAAAGCAGGACGTCAGTCACATGTGTGTTCCGACAGTTATTGTCTTGTGAGACACTGACATTTAGCACTCTCTTCTGAAAGAAAAGAAAAGGATCATAACCAAGGGCTTGAAAAAGGGCAACACTGAAGAATAAAGGTCTGTACAGTATTTACAAGTGATCACAGGAGAAAGTGCATCCACATAACCGTTTCTATGATCCATACACATTAGCACATAACTAGAGCACATCAATAACACATTGGGACACAACTAGAGATGTGGGGATTCAATAAGGTCAAGTATTGGGAAGGGAACTCCTTAAGCTTGTACCTGGTATGGGTTTGCTCCACCTCCTCAGTAGAGGAAAGAGGGCCAGATGAGAGATACAGCTTAGAACCAGAATATCAAAAAGATTGGGCCACAAAGCAGTATATAAATAGCCCAGCAAGCTGTGTAACACTTTGGTTTTTAAAGGACATACCTTCTCCTCCAGTCCTCAACATTTTCTCCATCTGCTTACTGTAGTGAAGGCTTTGAGCGGAGTGGGGCATATTTCTTTCAGGTGAACAAGAGGAATGCCTTCCCCTCTGACCTCATGATAGCCAGTCCTCATTACAGCACCAGAGACATTTCTATACAAGGCCACGGTGCTGCCATCTCCTTTCAAAAAATAAATGAAAGTTGAGGGCAAAAAAGACATTCTAAAAAAGATTAAAACCTGTCACAGTCAGTCTAAGAGAAACGGCAAGATATACAGTCATTATCTCACTTTCTCTTCATATTATTTCTCCCCCCTGGATGATTATTGGCATCTGGTCAACCTGTCATGACAGAGTCCAATTAAAATTATATATCATTGCAAGTTTTCTCTCCCCCCCCCCTTCACTCGCGGTAATATTCCCGCCGGACGGGAGATCCCTTTGATAGCAACTTTGATGTCCATTACTTGGCATTTTAATTTCCTGACAAATCTATCATATGTAATTTGTCACTGGGGCAATCTGTCTCACAGCGACCGTAAAGAAGCACAGGGCCTGGGGCTTTCCTCTTGCACTTTGACACAGAGATGGTTTTTCACAAACGTACTTCTGTATCACTAGGTCTTATCTGCAAGGGCTTCCTTTGACATTCTCTTCTTCACCACTCTTCATAATGGTACATGCAATCTTGCTCAGTGGGTTTTCTTTTCTATCAGGGCAACATTTTTAATGCTGGTTAGCCATATGGTTTGCTGTGTGCCCAGGCTCAAGAATGACCGTTAGCAACAATATCACTTTTTCAGAGTATAGAAAGAGCCTTGCAGGATTAGTCTAGGTAGCCAATAATATTTATTTATTCATTCATTCATTCATTCATTCATTCATACCCCACCCATCTGGTTGGGTTTCCCCAGCCACTCTGGGTGGCTTCCAACAAAATACAATAAAACATTAAAAACATAATAATAATAATAATAATAATAATAATAATAATAATAATAATAATTTATTTGTACCCCACCCATCTAGCTGGGTCTCCCCAGCCACTCTGGGCAGCTTCCAACAAAGATTAAAAATACATTAAAATGTCACACATTAAAAACAGCCTTCAGATGTCTTCTAAATGTCAGGTAGTTGTTTATCTCTTTGACATCTGATGGGAGGGCGTTCCACAGGGCAGGTGCCACTACCGAGAAGGCCTTCTGCCTGGTTCCCTGTAGCTTTACTTCTCACAGTGAGGGAACCGCCAGAAGGCCCTCGGCTCTGGACCTCAGCATCCGGGCAGAATGATGGGGACGGAGATGCTCCTTCAGCTATACTGGGCTGAGGCCGTTTAGGGCTTTAAAGGTCAATACCAACACTTTGAATTGTGCTTGGAAACGTACTGGGAGCCAATGCAGATCTTTCAAGACCGGTGTTATAATGGTCTCGGCATCCGCCCCCAGTCACCAGTCTAGCTGCCGCATTCTGGATTAGTTGTAGTTTCCAGGTCACCTTCAAAGGTAGCCCCACATTCCCTAAACTGTATAGCAGGGAGGATATAGTCCTCTCCTGCTATTGTCTCCTTCCATCCAGTGGCGTAGCGTGGGTTGTCAGCACCCGGGGCAAGGCAAGTAATTTGCGTCCCCTAACCCGTGGATTTGCGCCCCCTAACCCTAACCTCCAGATGTTGCGGCCGGTGCGGCCGGCCCCCCCTGCACCCCCCACGCTACGCCACTGCTTCCATCCACCCTACAGCAATTGGTATTCAGTGATATCCTGCCTCTAGGAAGACTTGTACTGTCTCTCCTTGATTTCAGACAGAGACCTCTCCCAGCCATATTTGGATAATCCTAGGATTGAAACTGGGAACATCTGCCTGCAAAGCAGATGCTGTATCACTCAGCCCCCTTCCATGTTTTTCTCTGAATTTGAGAAGGGATCAAGGTTAGAGAACATGACACAATTCAAAGAATCAGTTCAGGTTTTGAAAGCCAAATTTACTTGCACCAGGTTGTCCTAAGGAATACACTATATGCCACATGTTTTAAGTCAGGGATGGGGAACCTGGCTGGCTGGGGCTGACAGGAGTTGGAGTCCAGCAATATCTGAAGAGCCAATTTCTCCACCCCTGCATCAAGGTATTTCAAGGACATCTTACTCAATGCGATCCTTTTCATTTTCTGAAGTGACATGAGAAAGCAGGGCCTTTTCAGTTGTTGCCACCTCATTATGGAACTCTATCTTGTAGAAAGCCTACCAAGATCAATCTATTAATTTCTAGGAAGGAGACTTAATTGGCTTATGCTGATTGGTCTGGCTAATAATTGACTGAGAAAGCATACCTGAAGCAGTAACCTAACCTTTATTTATGTTATTTTGTGTCTGTCAAGGTTCCTGTAAAACAGGCCCTTTATCCCTCTCCCCCCCCCTCTCCGTTCCTCTCTTGCTAACACAAACATAAAATCCCTTCCTTCATTGTTCCAGAGGGGAAAATAAGACTTACAGCTTTGTTTCCCTATTCAGTTTGTAATTTAAAATAAATATGGACAGTGACCTAGCTGTAGTGCCAACACTGTCAATATGAGATTTCAGTTTTAAACTCTGCCCTTTCATCTAATTTGAAAATGGCCAACAACTATTCTGCATTGTATCAAAATGTTCAATTTCTTCACACTTGTGTCTTTTCTCATATTGGGATTAGATAAAATAATACTCTTTGGAGAGCAAGGGCACTTGAACAAATAAATGCCACAGTGGAGGCATTTCCTACATTGCAGAAAACATAACAATAATATGAAAGTTTCCTGTATTTTGGAATTCTGGATCCAGCAATCATCACTCTTCCCCAAAATTGTCTGCTGTCAGACTGACAATCACCTCCGCTGCTGAACACCAGCTCCTGGACCTCAACTAATAAGTGGAATTGGAAGGTGTATGCAGAATATACAATAATATGGAATGGTGGGTGGCGCTGTGGTCTAAACCACTGAGCTTGCCGATTGGAAGGTCGGCGGTTCCAATCCCCACGACGGGGTGAGCTCCCATTGCTCGCTCCCAGCTCCTGCCAACCTAGCAGTTCGAAAGCACGTCAAAGTGCAAGTAGAAAAATAGGTACCACTCTGGCGGGAAGGTAAACAGCGTTTCCGTGCACTGCTCTGATTTCGCCAGAAGCGGCTTAGTCATGCTGGCCACATGACCTGGAAAAACTGTCTGCGGACGAATGTCGGCTCCTTTGGCCTGTAAAGCAAGAAGAGCACCGCAACCCCAGAGACATTTGCAACTGGACCTATCCGTCAGGGGTCCTTTACCTTTGCCTTTATGCAGAATATACAATAATATGGAATATTGACCTCAGGCTTTTCTAGATTGCCCTCCTTTCTGTTGTCTTGGACACAATGAATTCAGCCCTCATACCCAGACCACTTTACGGGCATTCACCATCTGGGAAACCAGCTTGCTTCTTCCAATTTATGGCATCCACTTTGCTGAAATGGCACAATTTAGACAATCCCTCTTCCCTCCACTACAAATCCTCCCATGCAAAGATCGCTGCTTGATTTTCTTCTGCAAGTGACATTATAGAAGTCATCCCTCCTGACCAAGGAATTATATTAGGGTCATCCACGACTACTTCTTCTGACTTCCTGGAAACAAAAGCCCACAAAGGCAGCAAGCATAGAGAAATGTATCATTCGCCTTATGCCCTATCCATCATCTTAGTGAAGAAGACCTCCTGCTAGGGTGTGACAGGTTCTGATGAGATGTGCCACGGTGGCAGGAGGGGGGCAAGGAGCCAAGAAAGGAAATGACAGGCAGAAAATGGATGGAAAAAAGTAAACGAAGAAGCGGTAATGACCACCATTACCAGGCCTTGCTACACTGCAAAGCATGAGTGCCTTCAAGAAGATAGATTTCCAGATCTCAAGGAAGACAGTGACTGAGGGAAAGGTGACAGAAGGAAAAGCCCATTGAGAAAAGAAAAAGAAATTGAATTTTCAAATAGCAAGGGTGGGGGGAGAGACAGAAAGATCACATAAACAGAAAAGTGCACTTTCCTAGGTCAGAATATTTGGCTGTCTTGTCTGGTATTGTCTACTCTGGGGATGGGGAACTTCCAGACTGTGATTCAAATCCAACTCACCAGGCCCATCAATGTGCTTCCTAGACCACGCCCTCACCCTAGGTCAGGGATCTCAAGCTCAGGGGCTGAATATTGCCCTCCTGATCTCTCTGTCTGACCCTCAGCACACTCCCCAGGCTACACGCCCTCACACCATTCCCCTAGAAGAGTTTATGAGTGTGTAGAAGCTATCCTGCTATACAAAGGTAAAATCCACATTCATTGCCCTTCCTGCTTTTCCCTCTGGCCCCACCCACCACAGACATGTGGCCTACACATGTGGCTCCCTTTGCTGCTGCTTGAGGCTCAGGTGGCCTCGGTGGCACAGAGTGCCTTCCATCAGCTTTGGCTGGTGGCCCAGCTACACTCCTATCTGGGCAGGGATAGCCCAACTTCTGTGGTCTGTGTTCAGGTAACCTCTGAGTTAGATTACTGCAATGCATGGGGTTACATGGGGTTGCCCCTGGACACGGTTCAGAAACATCTGCTGGTGCAGAATTAAGTGGCCAGTTTGCTCACCAGGGCAAGATGGTTTGAGCATATTACACCAATCCTGGTCTGACTGCACTGCCTGCCAATTAGTTTCCAGACCCATTTCAAAGTGCTGGCTTTGACCTATAAAGCCTTAAATTATATCTTATTTTAATGAATTGACTTTTGCACAGCTTCGAAAAACTTTTACAGAGCTACGACTAAATACAATAAGCTCTGCTTATAGAGATGGGAGACACAGAGGCATACCAAAAAACGAACATGTTTGCATTAGGGGATGTTCTGAAGTAGAGGACCTTATGCACTATATCTTGCACTGTCCGTTATATAATGATGCAAGAAAAAGATTTTTGGTACCTATAATGACAGGGTCCCCTGACCAGAACCCCCTTGACATGATGTTATATCTCCTTGCAGACACAGATAAGTATGTGACCTGGCGGGTAGCACTTTTTGCAACTGCTGCTAGGAAAATTAGAGCAAATTACATAGCCAAGGTAGCCATTAACTGTAAAGGAGATGAATTTATTTGATCCCATCTATCTACCTCAGGCTATGCTCTATCTTTGTCACCAAACTCTGAGTATAAATTGCACACTGTATTAATTGATACTGTTTTTAACATTAGTGACCATGTGATGATTTTAGCTTATGAATTTTATTGTTTAATGTTTTTATTTGTACATTGGGGTACTTTTATAGCTTTGTTTAGAGTATGTAATGTTTTAATAATACAAATGTTTTAAGTCTTTTTTTACCAATTCAGTATATTTTCTTTTAATTGTCAAATAATTCTGTGTACATTGCGGCAGCCTTTGGCTATGTGCAATAAAACTGACTGAGACTGAGACTAAATGGCTCAGGACTGCTGTACCACAAAGATTGCCTCTGCCCATATGAACTGCCCAAGACCCTGCGATCATCACCTGACGTTCTTCTTTGTGTTCTTCCTTTGCAAGAAGTCTGGAGAGTGGCAACACAAGAATGGGCATGTTCTGTGGTGGCTCCCCATTTGTGGAACACTTGCCCCAGGGAGGTTTGCCTGGCGCCTTCGCTCCATATCTTTAAGTGCCAAGCAAATACATTCCTCTTCTCCCAGGCCTTTGGCTAATTAAACAATCTGTGGTCTTTTAAATTGAGTGTGTTGGTGGGTTATTGTTATTGTTTTTGTTTGTGTTTTTGTGTTTTTATATTGTAAACTGCCCAGTGAGCCTCAGACGAAGAGCAGATGAAGAGCAGATGAAGAGAAACTTAATAAATGCATTCACCAAAAGGAACTGCTCAACCAAATGTGGGTAATATCTCAGCATGCAAAGCATACAAGTTCCATATATTCCTTCACTATGAACATAAGAAGAGCCCTTCTGGATCAGGCCAAGGGCCCACCTAGCTGAAGATTCACAGTGGCCAGCCAGACGCCCACAGGAAGCCTATAAGCAGAATCTGCAATTCCCAACAACTGGTAGAATCATAGAATTGTAGAGTTGGGAGCACAAGGGTCAACATACCAATGAAGATAAGGTAAAGGTAAAGGTACCCCTGGCCGTGCGGGCCAGTCGTGTCTGACTCTAGGGTTGCGCGCCCATCTCGCTTAAGAGGCCAGGGGCCAGCTCTGTCCGAAGACACTTCCGGGTCACGTGGCCAGCATGACGAGGCTGCATCTGGCGAGCCAGCGCAGCACACGGAAACGCCGTTTACCTTCCCGCTAGTAAGCAGTCCCTATTTATCTACTTGCACCCGGGGGTGCTTTCGAACTGCTAGGTTGGCAGGCACTGGGACCGAGCAACGGGAGCGCACCCCGCCACGGGGATTCGAACCGCCGACCTGACGATCGGCAAGTCCTAGGCACTGAGGTTTTACCCACAGCGCCACCCGCGTCCCTACCAATGAAGATAGAACATACCCATTGTCAGCCTTATCCACCACAAATTCACCTCCCTTAAGTTCACTTCAACTCTGAATGAGAAAATCTTGGCATAAGTATGGGTGTGTTTTTTTGCCAAACAGGAAAGGTAGTTCTGCCCCTGGTTATGAGTGATGGTATGCCAATATTGAAAAGAAGAGAAAATTACCAGTACTGTACCAGGATGGTGCAACAGAAAACATGCTGTCCTGCTGTAATGATGGTGGGTCGTTCATTAGCAATATTACCATACTTAAAAGAAAATCAACATTTCCCCCAGTGTTCTTCTGGAACTATGCTGCTCAGATCTTGAACTGAATATTCCAGCTGAATACTTAAAAAAATACTCAACATATTCCACCTCCCTCTTCTTTTCACAGAAAGAAACCACCCTTCCTAAACTTACTTCTCTGCTACGCCATCTATTTATCAGTGCCACAGCTATCCCCTGGATCTTTCCGAGTCATCAGCCTCCTCCTTGCCCTGTGGTGGCGCAGATCACGTGCCCCGTGACATCTTTAGCGTGGCATGCCTATAAATCTACATATATAGACATAAGTCACTCTAGGGAGGTTGGAAGTGAATCAGATCTGGTTAGAAATAATAAGCAGCAGAAAACTAATGGGGCCGGCATCGTTCATGACCCATTGGGGAACAGTGCTTGACTAGGAAGTGCTTTGAGCCAACACGAGTCTGAGGCTAAATAAAACCTTCTCTCTATGCTGGTAAACCTCACCTGGCTAGCACAGCAAAAAAATAAAAAATAAAAAAGAGCCATCGGAATAACAAATAACAGTGGAGAGTCACTCCGGACCCATTCTGAAACAACAGAATACACTTTAAAAAGCAGTAAAACCAATAAAAATCCAGTCATCTTGAAAAAGGAGAGTCTTAGCTGCAATAAAGGCAGTCAATAAAGAAGCTCTCTCATTTAAACATCAAATGCACATTGTTTTGCAACACCTGTTATTCAGCCATAATAGCTTTCTTAACCTGTCAAAGTGTTTAAGCTGAGGAAAAGGAATGGGCCTCCAGCTGTGTGCTTCAGCAGAGAAAGCCTGTGCGAAGCAATATTAGTTTAATGAAATGTGTACAGATTGTAATTGTGGTAATAAGAGGGCAATTCCCCCAGGGGCAGTAGGAAGGCGGCAAAGGCAGTCGAGCAGAAAAACAGAAGCCGCGGAAGAAAGAGATGGAGGGGAGGGAAGCTGGAGGGCAAAGCCTCGAAACCCGCCCACGTTCTCGCCCTCCAGTCCCCAGGAAGGACGTCGGAAGGGGTTAAAGGATTCATCTTCCCCGACATGTCGGCTGACCCTTAGCAAATCGCAAGTGGAGTGAAAGCGCAGGACGGGAGTGCAATCCCAGCTTTTTCTACAGCTCTCCGGGGAATCCTCGGCGGAAGATGCTGCAAGGAGAAAGCGATCATAGATTGTCACTCTCCATCACACAGGCTCAGGCACGGTGATAATAAAACATCATTACAGCAGCAGGGCAGAGGCGGGAGGAAATGCAAAGGATGGAAAGAGATGGTTTGCTGGCTCATTCCATTAAGTCCGGGATTTGGTAAAAGCAAAAGCGTTTAGCAGATTCCTGGCAAGCGTACAGCTGAGAGGCAGAGTCTGACATCGCAACAGAGGGAAGCAGATAATGGATCGGAAATGATGTGACCGGGAAACACGTTCTAAGGGGTTTTCCTTGTGCGCTGTAAAAGACTGTTAAGCAACTATGCTGAATGCTATGCCAGAACACTGGCAGGAGGACTTTTATCTGAGTTCTGTTTATCTATAAGTAGGGCAGGGAGAACCAATGTGGTACCCAACCCCACCCAATGTGGCCACTGGTCAAAGGTGATAGGAATTGGCATCCAGAACATCTGGACGGCACTGCATTGGCTACTTCTGATTTACGGCAGGAGTTCATGAAGTGTGGTCTGTAGCCCACCAATGGTCTGTGAGCTCCATTCAGGTGGTCCACAGCAGCAACTGCAGAGCAGCATGTGTGTGTGTGTGTGTGTGTGTGTGTGTGTGTGTAAAACAGCGTGTTTCTGCATGTGTGAGGAACAGCAGGCACAGTGGCTGCTCAGTCATTCATAGAACTGGACAGTCCACCCAGAAGGTGAGTTGGACAGACATGAAATGACAAGAGGGAGGACACTCTGCCTTCCTAAAAGGAACAAAACTGAAGCTGGTGGCAAGATGGAGGAAGGTTGCGAGTGAGAAGAAGCTGACAAGCTAAGAAGGAATATATACAAGACAAAGAGAGTTGCTCAAAGTGGGAGTTATCCTTGATTCTGCTTGATACACAATCCAAATATAGAAGCAAGATGAATGCTGAATCTGACCTAAGACTCCTGCTGACAAATATTACACCAAGCATCAAACACAACCGGCATATCCATCATATTAAAATGTTCATATTGATTTTAATTGCATTTTGTTGCTTCTTTTTCTTTCTTACTGTGTTTTATTGTATTAAGATCTTGATTTCTTCTTTTCTTTTCCTTTTTAAACAGCGTGGCTCTTCAAAATTGCTACGCAACCAGCAAAAAAATCAGGAAGTGGCCCTGCCATTGCAGGGGATTGGACAAGATGACCCTTGAGTTTGGATTGGATTTGGATTTGATATCCCACTTTATCACTACCCTAAGCAGTCTCAAAGCGGCTAATATTCTCCTTTCCCTTCCTCCCCCACAACAAAAACTCTGTTTTAGGTGAGTGGGGCTAAGAGACTTCAAAGAAGTGTGACTAGCCCAAGGTCACCCAGCAGCTGCATGTGGAGGAGCGGAGATGCGAACCCAGTTCACCAGATTACAAGTCCACCACTCTTAACCACTACACCACACTGGCTCTCTGAGTCTTCCTTCCAACTCTACAAGTCTGTGATTCTATTATTCTACAGTCCATCAAAACACTCAGCAATTTTCAAGTGGTAGAGCGGGTGGGGAGTTTCAGAACAACCGCTCTAGGGCAACACTGAGAGCCCATGTAATATAAAGGGCTAGAGTTTGAACTTGGCCCAAGGAGGCATGGGCTCAGATCCTCTCCAGCCTTGAACCTGCTGCCTAACTTACTGCATGGGGCTGTGATGGGGATGAAAAGGACCAGAAACACCACCCAGGGCTCCATCCACCAACCATGGCTCTCACCCTGTGCCGAAACAAACACACAGATCGACCCTCAAAATATCACAACGAAGGATTCCTAGAACTTGCTAACAGAACCCCAGGCTTAATTTTATGGGCAGGATGGAGCTTCCCCCTGCTGTGTCCTACTCAGCTGCTGTCCTCCACACACACACACAGTTCCAAGCTACAGCAAGTTTGGTTTGGTGAGCTTCCCATGGGATCCAAAGGATGGCAAACAGGGCAACCCTCCACTCAGTTCTTTCCTCTCTGCCTACTGCCCTCCTCCAGCTGCTTATGCATGATGGAGGACAGGAGAAACTGGGTAAATCTTAAAGTGACAGGCTGCAGTAGGGCGGGGCTGTGCTACAATGAACAATTTTATTTCTGAAATTCATGCAATCATGTTGATGCGTTAGCAGCAGTGGAAGGTCTTGCTGGGCTCCAGGTAATTGTTGGGTACCAGCTTGCTTTGTTTCACTTCTTTGCCCAGCTATATGAGGGGAAAGCACACGATCCAGTAGCTATAATGAGCCAGGACAGAGCTGGAAACACAACGCTGAGGCGCATCAGATCAGAATGACTCCATTTGCCCACAGGACAAAATCCATGCCGTGGTGGAGGGCAGCGCTTACAAGCCATCCAATCCTTCGGCGGAAGATTGAAAACACTTGAACCAAATCTAATCTGGGCAGGAAGAGCTGACAAAACTCTCAAAAAAGTAAAAACAAGGGAAGAAGGCTCATCAGCAGAGAGGAAGGCAGAGAGTGCCCCCTCCCCCCTCCCTGCCCCAATCTGTGTCCTCTTTAGCGATGGCTCTGAGAATTTGTTCCGAATTCCCCAGCTGAGGCCTTGTATTGTGAGGTGACATGATCACCTTTCATCAGTCACATCCCCTCCTGATCTGTGATGTCATGTAGAACAATGTGACTGATGCAATGTGACATAGCATGTTACAGTGCCAGGCGCGCCAGCTGGGAAGCTGGGGGGGGGACAAGCCAAAGAAAAGGGCAGTTTTGATGAGGGAAAATGTTTATTCTTGTGCCCACTCCTTTCCCCACCCCCACCCCCCAAGAAAAAGACCCCTCTGCCGTTCACAAATGTAAACAAGCAAGGAAAGGGCCAAAACAACAACACAGAGAGAGAGACGCACAAAAGCTCTGGACAAAGAGCGAATACGCGGTCTTCTGTGTTATTGGCAATTCGTGCAGACTCTTCTGTGTCAAGACAAAGGGAGGAACACCAAAGCATTGACCCCCTAAGACTGCGCCAATCATTTCCAAAATAAAGGCAGCCAGTATCTTTTCCCTTTCAAGCCTCTGGAGATCTAAATGACACCACAAGATCATTTATTGAAAGGGTATAGGATTAATGATGACGTTCAGATAACCATATGTTCCTCTTATAGGATTACCAAGACCCCAGTTTTGATTAACGTTTTTAGATTTACAGTAAGTGTCAGGACACAACAGAATGTGACATCACTATTTTCCTGGGGCCGCCTCCCCCCTACCCAAGAAGTATCTTTGTTCCCAGGGGGAGCAAAGAGACAGATGGAGATTCTTGGAAGGGCTGCAGTGGAGATCGCCAACTTCTTCAGCAGACGCCGCTCTTCTGTTTTTAACAGCAGCTTGGTCTGCAAACATTTATATATTATTTTATTGGTTTGAGGCATATCTATTGAGGTTAATCATCAGCATTTCTAAGTGGCGTAAAAAATATAAAAACAAAACTGTACAGATCATTAAACAATTCCAATCATATTTGCTGGATTGATTTCTGCTCTGGACAGGGGACAAATTCATGAATATGGGCAATTTTCATTCCCCTTTTTCAGTTTTATTAGAATTCTCTGACATCCTTCTTCCCAAGCACCAGATAGGGATGCCTAGAGGGCCACAACTGGGCGCTCCCCACCCCTGACCTAGGCCCAGAAACTTTGTTACTATGGGACCCTTAGCTAGACCAGAATTAGGCTTCCCTTGCAGCCCTAGTGCAGTGCTGTGCTAGGTAGGAGGTGCAAGGGTTCCAGCAGGGTCCTAGAACCCTCCAACCTCCTTCCCAAAGCTGGGCAAGAGCTAACTAGGCTTTGGGAAGGGGGAGGGAGGACTAGGACCCTGTCTGAGCCCTTACATTGTACCCCTTCCCATAACCTGGCAAGTGCTTACTGGGCACCCTTCTCTGCTCGGCACCCAGTACGGGGGAACCACCTCTGTCCAGAAACTTGCCTTGGAGCAGAGAAGAAGAAGAAGAAGAAGAAGAAGAAGAAGAAGAAGAAGAAGAAGAAGAAGAAGAGTAGTAGTAGTAGTAGTAGTAGTAGTAGTAGTAGTAGTAGTAGTAGTTTGGAGTTGATATCCCGCTTTATCACTGTTGAACAACCTTAGCCAGAACCTGTTGAATATAGCAGAGCATATGCAGACTGTCCAGAAGCAGTCAATTGCAGGCAGGATGAAGCAGGAACAAGACGCTGCTACCAGTAACTTGGTTACTTATAGGTTTATTATTTACAGCAGAATCACATTACTATATACAGGATACAGACACGGATCTTAACTCTCTCACAGGACAAACTCCAACCGAACGCTCAGACAACCAAGTAACCAACCAACCAACCAACCAACCAGGAAGGTCATGAGTCATCATGCCTATGTGGTGACCTCAATCAATAGCAGAGTTGTATCCAAGGTCCCATATCTCTAGGCAGAATAACTCCCTCTGCTCAGTCTTCTTATCCTTCAGCCAACTCCTTAATTGCTTCTGTGGGAAGCTGCATCAAATAGTGCGTAGTCAAAAATCCCAACCATCACTACCCTAAGGAGTCTCAAAGCGGGTAACAATCTCCTTTCCCTTCCTCCCCCACAACAAACACTCTGTGAGGTGAGTGAGGCTGAGAGACGTCAGAGAAGTGTGACTAGCCCAAGGTTACCCAGCAGCTGCATATGGAGGAGCAGGGATGCGAACCCGGTTCACCAGATTACGAGCCCACCGCTCTTAACCACTACACCACACTGGCTCAGAGGACCTTGGAGGCAGAGGAGACATAGGTTCTCTGGGTCTGGTGGTGCATCTTTTCCCAAAAGGGACTGAGGCTACAAGTCCAAGGCTCTGTGGGAGGAAAATGATGCTCTGGACCCTTCTCTCCTGCAGAAATGGCTTCTGGGGATCCTGAAGTATGCACGTTCCCATTTAAAAAAAGATGCTCCACTGTGACTTTGGACGGGGCCCACCACTGCACCTCTATGTATGTTTCTGTGAAGGCTTCCTAAATTAAATACACTTCCGTTAATGATGCTTCACTTAAAAGCTAATTCTGCTTAGGAAACACCAGACATGCATCTGATAGAGTGGTTTAATTTTGCAGGCTTGGATGAAAAGTCATTCAACACTGCTCAGGAGGAAGCATATAGACAGTGCATTTGCTTAGCCACTGGTAGCTTGGAGTGCACAGCTGAACTTGAAATCTGGCTCTGTGGGTGAGTGGTCCCCATATCTGGGAGATAAAGCCAGGTACATATTCTGTACATGCTTGCATTGCCTCTAAAGGATCCATCTAAATAGATTCATCTTTGCCACTGGATGCCCAAGTGACCATGGTATCTAGGAAGGCCTTTCACCACCTTCTGAATGTTCAACAGCTATGTCAGTTCTGCCTAGCTTGGCTATCCATAATCAGGGATCTAAATCATACAGGGTGCCTCTATTGGAAGAAAAGGCTTCCTGTTGCAGAAATCTACCTGGCAACAAGCAAAGGGCTGTGGAATTGGGCGTGATGATGCAACAGAGCAGTTGAGACCAATGGGCCAGTTCCTGCTCTCCCACTCATGCAATGAAAACCGTGGGTGTCAACAGGCCTTGAGGAAACGCTTCTTTCCCTATTCTGGGTAAGTTAAGCACTCAGGTATCAAATTATTGACACTTGAGAGGGTGTGAGGCTGGACATAAGAGCCTGTGACCACATTCACACCTTACATTTAAAGTTCTATGATACCACTTTCAACAGTCATGGCTTCCCCCAAAGAATTCTGGGGGCTGTAGTTTGTTTCAGGTGCTGAAAGTTGTTAGAGCTACAATTCACAGTGTGGTTTAACAAGCAATCCCTATTCACAAGGAACTCTGGGGAAAGTAGCTCTGTGAGGGGAATATCAGGGTCTCCTAATAACTCTCAACACCTTTATAAAAAGACAGCTCTCATAATTATTTGAGGAAATCCATGAGTGTTCAAAGTAGTATCACAGATCTTTAAATGTATTGTGTGAATGTGGCCTGTGGCATTCCACTAATGTCACAGGCCAGAAGCGTATCAGACCAAAAGGCTCACCGCATGCAAGGGGGAAGGATCACTTTGTGCGGTGATCCTGTTGCAGTTACCCTCACCGACCGCTCCCCTTAGCAGACAGCTGGCAGCTCCTGATTCTGCACCATTCTGGCATCATTGGCTCATATCCTTACCCATCCCATCTCCGACTCCTGCAGGTAGACGCAAGTCATCCCCCCTGCAGCCCCTTCAATCTGTGCCCAAGTAACCATGGAGCACCTCAAGTAGAATGCGCAACATGAATGGTATTATTTTTATCAGCGTTACAACTGCTAGCTCTTGTATATGAGGCTTTGGGTTGCAAGCTTTCCATTTAGCAAACATTCTCAGTCCTATGCAAAGCTTTGCACGCTATAAAAATGATAAAGGGCAGCAGCGTTGCAACAGCACAGTATTGACTTCTATGAGACAAAAGCAGCTTAAAACCAGGTCCCAAGTGGTTACTAAATCAAGATTAGTCATGCAACTGGAAGCAGCTACAAATGCAGAATGAGAGGGCCCCGTACAGAAGATAAGAATATCCAGAAATAATATACTCTTGGTTTGGTTTCCTTTAATCCTGCTAATATATAGGAATTCATGATTTAGTAGCTTGCAGACTCTTATTCCATAACATAAATGCCAGGATATTCATTTCTTTTTCTTTTTGCCTTGCCACTGTTGCAAGTCACCAGCTGACTTCCCCTTGCTATACTTTATTTATGCTAGTACAGGGAGTTAATAATATGATGCAGTAAACGCTTCTATTCCTGAACAGTCAGCCCTGAACTACCCATACTGTACAGCTTTGTACTGATAAGCAGGAATTCTCCTCCAGCCTTCCACTTATCAATTGGCTCTGGGCAATTTTAGCTGATGATGCCAGGCTGCAAATGAGAGGTGTTTTGGGTGACATCTGCCTGTCAGTGAATCTATCCACATGTGTCTATCTCCAAGGCATGTTTTTTCCCTATATATATAAAAAAATCAATATGCTATTTTGTTTTGCAGCTGCCAAGTTTGTGCCAAGGTGGAATTTCCCATGGAGCATAAATGAATGGGGAAAGATCTGGTTTTTAAAATAATTTTTAAAAATCCAAATTATTGTTACATGCTAACTTTGCCTTGGGCTACCTTCTGCTCAGGGATGGAGGCAAGCTGATGGTTCGGTGCTGATATCAACAGATTTCATTCTGTTGATCACAGGGTAGAGGGAGGCTGGCTGCTCTCTTTTTGTTTTGATGGATGTTGTCGTTCCCATTAACATCAGTCTGTAAATTGTTGGTGACCTGTAGCCATGGGGTGGGAGGGGTATGGAGAACCAAAATACAAATAGTTTTTGACAATACACATTTCGTTGTCTGCATTCACAAATGCCTTGTCTAATGGATTTACAGCGGGATTTTGAAAAATCAGGGCTCGGCTTTTTTTAGCAATTCCCTATAGCCAGCTCTCATTCTAAACAATATAGTGTGTTTTTTTTAATAAAAAAAACTTGTTAAAATAAATTTAGGGTCTTATTCTGTTTAGTTCTTGTGTGTTTTAAATTAAGCACATATATCAGATATGGGAGGATATGCACAGGAGTATTTGCATGCTTAGTGCAAGAGCTCTGAAAGCTCTGGAAAGTTGTGAGCAGGGCTTTTTAAAATTGGAAGATCAAAGTTGTAAGTTGCTAGAGAACTGAGACTGCAGTTCTGTGCATATTTACAATGGTACCTCAGGTTACAGACGTGAGGGGGGGGAGGAAGTGCCATCACCTTCCCCCAAAGCAAAGGGTAGTCCAGTAAAGGATTCCGGGGGGGTGTTGCCCTGTCCAAAGCCTATGGAGGTGTGGGCCTAAGGCACGCCCCCGAGCGGTGACCCCGGGGGAGATCCTAGTTGATGTACATCAGCAGGACTCCCCCTACTGGTGGTTAACCCTTACCGGTCTTCATGCAATCGGGCTGAAGCCAGTTAGCCATTAGGACCAATGCCTAAGCCAATACCGCTCAATTCCTGCAATCAATAAAGTTGTGGCCATTTTCACCCATTAACCTTAAATACCATGTCCTGTGTCTTTATTTCCCAAGTGGGGAGGGGGACTTGCCACACAATTTTGCTTCAGGATGCAAACAGAAATTGTGCGGCGGTGGTGCCGCAGCAGTGGGAGGCCCCATTAGCTAAAGTTAAGAACAGTTTCAGTTAAGAATGGGACCTCCAGAACGAATTAAGTTCAAGGTACCAGTGTACCTGGCAATAAACATCACTTGAACACAGTGGGATTTACTTCTAAGTAAGCCTGCATAGGATTGTCATTGGGGATGGAGGAGAAAATTATTTTGGTTCACGCATGAACTACCTAATTCTCTCTTCCCAGAACAGGATGCAAGCCAAACCACAGCAAAATCCATAATAGTTTATGGATAGTTTGAATAGTTTGAATTTTGAAATGCATTCTCCCACCAGTGCACAAAATGTGTAAATTGAGCGAAAGATGCATTAAAATGCCTATATTATTGAAAATAACATACAAAAATGCACTATATTGGGAAAAGTCGCTAGCAAAAATGTGCCTGTCCAGAGAAATGCCCACTAAAATGCTGAGAAATTTACATGAGGACTTTATTATTATTATTATTATTGCAACTATTGCAGGTAAATGTGGAGAACTGAATGTAAGAATGGAAAAATGAGAAACAGTGTAACTGAAACTGACAGACTCATACATCCCTCACTGCCATAGAACATCTCTAGGGAGCTCCTATATATATGGAGGATGCTTTTCATGCACTCTGGTCCTGTTTCTGGATTGTGAAATAAGAGGCCCTTTTGCAGAAGTTCTAACTCTATAGAAGTTCTAACATGTACAGGTGTTCTGATGCTGCACACATTAACTCCCACACACACACACACACACACTGCGTTCACTGAACTTGCAAAGACCGTCTGTCAGTTTGGCAGCACTAGTCCCTGCTACTGACTTCTAGCTACTGCTGGATTTCAGCTCCCATCATTCTTGACTATTGGCCAAGCAGGCTGGGACTGATGGAGGCTGGAGCCCAAGAACCTCTGCAGCACCACTGGTGACCCACCCCAGTATAAAAGTCTGGGCTTGCTAATTTTTCAGTCCAGTGCATTGGCACTTTTGAAACGACATCTCCTGGTGTCAGCATTTCCCTAAAGAGCAAATGACAAATGCTATTTTGGAGAAAATGTCAAGCGATGGCTTCCCTTCCTCCCTTCCACTTCCCACCCCGCCCCGCCCATCATTCTCCCATTCACTTGTTTCTCATTGTGCAGTTTCCGAAGTCTGCTTCTCTTTTCCTTTGGGAACCACGTGGGTTGTAAGTTTTTCTTCTACGCAGCCCCATTCTAGTACTTTTTGTCAAAACAAAACACCCCTCTTTCTTTTTTCCTTCCTTCTCACCCCAACAAATACTACACAGCAGACAGATTCATTCATCTGGAGCACCTTATCTTCTGGAGCATATGTTTCTTTTCTTTTAGGTCAGATTAACTATTCCTTACACACAGCACAAAGAAGTAGTATGTGTTGGCAGCAAGTTCTGCTCCTCTTGGCCATCATTTCTGTCTACCGCATTAAGCCAATTTAACATGCTTAAACATGCCTTTTGTCAAGCGCAACAAAAGCACAAAGCAGCTGAACTCTGGTTAATAAATCATTTTCTGGAGATAGAAGCTGGCTGTAGAATATGATGCCAGGCAGTTACTGCTGCTATTGTTAATTTGTGGTGAAACGGAAAGCTGAAAGTTCCAAGAACTTAGATATTATACACATATACAGGCACACACTTTGGAGACTAAAACCTGGTCTTGGGTGCTTTGACAACATATTTCATATATATTTAACTGGATTCCCAAACCGAGCTAATGCTTGTCCTGAACCCATTCCAGGGCAGTAGGGAAAATAGTGTTCAATTCCTCCTCTGCATCATAATAAGTGTGATAGGACTTCCCTCCAGAAGTCCAAGTTCCTCCCTCACGCTCATTTACATTAGAGCAACTCTGGCCACATCTGCACCAGTTGTTGTTGTTGTTTAGTCATTTAGTTGTGTCCAACTCTTCATGACCCAATGGAGCAGAGCACGCCAGGCACTCCTGTCTTCCACTGCCTCCCGCAGTTTGGTCAAACTCACGTTAGTAGCTTCAGGAACACTGTCCAACCATCTCGTCCTCTGTCGTCCCCTTCTCCTTGTGCCCTCAATCTTTCCCAACATCAGGGTCTTTTCAAGGGAGTCTTCTCTTCTCATGAGGTGGCCAAAGTATTAGAGCCTCAGCTTCACGATCTGTCCTTCCAGTGAGCACTCAGGGCTGATTTCCTTAAGAATGGAGAGGTTTGATCTTCTTGCAGTCCATGGGACTCTCAAGAGTCTCCTCCCGCACCATAATTCAAAAGCATCTATTCTTTGGCAATCAGCCTTCTTTATG
This sequence comes from Podarcis vaucheri, assembly GCF_965113315.1. Lineage (NCBI taxonomy): Eukaryota > Metazoa > Chordata > Lepidosauria > Squamata > Lacertidae > Podarcis > Podarcis vaucheri. The sequence continues at coordinate 20,970,626 of NC_138767.1, forward strand.
GTCCAGTTCTCACTTCTATACTACTGGGAAAGCCATAGCTTTAACCATATGGACCTTTGTTGGCAAGGTGATGTCTCTGCTTTTTAAGGTGCTGTCTAGGTTTGTCATCGCTTTTCTCCCAAGAAGCAGGCATCTTTTAATTTCATGACTGCTGTCACCATCTGCAGTGATCATGGAGCCCGAGAAAGTAAAATCTCTCACTGCCTCCATTTCTTCCCCTTCTATTTGTCAGGAGATGATGGGACCAGTGGCCATGATCTTAGTTTTTTTTTATGTTGGGGGGCCCTGGAGATTGACACAGCTCCTCAGCTCTGCTTCCCTTTTATACTTTGCATGATGATTGCAGCATCTGGGCTTGACAAGGCATGTGACCTTCACCTGTTCGAAGCCTCCTCCAGCTCAGGAATCACACACCTTCTCCCAGAGCTAGCAAGGCCCACCAGGCCAGCGAGGGAGCTGGGCTGTGGGCCCCTGCCAGCCTCAGACTCCTAGAGCACCCCTCCCACTGCTCCCTACACCTGAACTGACATTTGCTCCAATTCAGACAAGGGAGAAATAAATGTATGACCTCACATCTTGAGTGACCCAAGGGTTCCAGTATGATAACTTTATGGGGGAGAAATTCCTGGAAAAGTAATAGTTCAAAAGGACAAAATGTATGTATACCTGCCTACCAGACATAGTGATACCTCGCTAGCAAAAGTTTACAAATTAAAATAAATTAGGACTGCCTCTTTTGTCAGGTGAAACTGTTGTACCTATGAAAGCTGCAGAACTTTACCTCATCTTGGTCCCTTAGCAATACAGAACAAAATTAAATGAAAATATGTCATAAGCACTGATTTAAAATAAAAGACCTGCGACATTTTGTAAATTGCAAATACGCAGCTTTTTCATTAAGCACAGATTTTCTTGTGTTTACAACACTTTCACCTGTTTTATCAAGGGATGGGAGATGGGGATGAGGATGTTATTTCTCAGGCAATTACTCTTCTGTGCTTCTTGACATATCAAACCTGGATCTACAAAGATATATCCACTGTCAAATTCTGGGGTACCAATCTACTTCCCAACAGGGCCTTGGGGACTATATTCTCCTGCCTAGCAAATCAACTTTAGCCAAGACAGATTCAAAGACTTGTCATACAGACTCACACACTTGGTAAAGAAAACCTTTTGAGAACAATATTATCTCCTAAGATGTGAACTTGGAAAAATATACGTGTGCGGTTCTCAATCTAGTCAGGTGTAGCTCATGGAATGTATAAGAAGTTAAAGAGAAATAACATTGTAGGCAGAACAGAAACTCATAGTATGTATATACAGCAAGGTGCAAGAGATGTTTGCCCTAACCCAACCTGCTATCTTTGACCAAACATAATGGTGCAAAAAGAGCTCAGGAGGTGGAGGAGACAGCAAAGGCATGGGACAGAACATATGAAGAGTCTGCTAGACTAGGTCAATGGACATTCCAGTCCTCTCCCCACTGATGCTGAGCCAGTTAATCTACCTCCACCTGCATGGAGTTGCCAGTGCTCATACAAACAAGCCTTGTAAAGCCAACTCACTTGAATGAGTGCCCGCTTAATTGCCCGGACCCTGAGATCATCTTTGGAGACCCTTCTTCGTGTGCCTCCTCCAAGAGAGGTCAGGAGGGTGGCAAAATGAGAACGGGCCTTCTCTGCAGTGGCTCCCCATCTGTGGAATGCTCTCCCCAGGGAGGTTCACCTGGCGCCTTTACAGTGGTACCCCGCAAGACGAACGCCTCGCGAGACGAAAAACTCGCAAAACGAAAGGTTTTTTCGTTTTCGAGTTGCCTCGCAAGACGAATTTCCCTATGGGCTTGCTTCGCAAAACGAAGCTTGCCCCGGGGACAGCGGGTCTTCTCTTTTGAAGCAAGGGGCGGCGGGGAGAAGCGATTTTCTCCCCGCAGCCCCAGGTCCGGGGACAGCGGGAAGCGCTTCCCGCTGCCCCCGGACCTCTTTTGAAGCAAGGGGCTGCGGGGAGATCGCTTCTCCCCACCGCCCCTTGCTTCAAAAGAGGTCCAGGGGCAGCAGGAAGCTCTTCACGCTGCCCCCAGACCTCTTTTGAAGCAAGGCACTGCGGGGAGATCGCTTCTCCCAGTGCTCCGAAGCCGGGCGGGGGGCAGGGGACACCTGCCGCCGCCGCCGGGCTTCGGAGCGGTGCTCCGAAGCCGGGCGGGGTGCAGGGGACACCTTCTGAAGGCTGGGGGGGCAAAAGTCTTTGTCCCCCCTGCCTGCCTTCCCAGGGGCTTTTAAATCGCCCCGGACAGCGGAGAAGTCCTCCGCTGTCCCGGGCCATTTTAAAATGCCGCCCGCCAGCATTTTAAGATCGCCCGGACAGCGGAGAAGTCCTCCGCTGTCCCGGGGTTTTTTAAAATGCTGGGGGTGGGAAGAAAAGCCCTTGTCCCCCCCTAGCCTTCAGAAGAGGTCCGGGGACAGACTGTCCCCGGACCTGGTCTGAAGGCGGTTTCCCTAGGAATGCATTAATTGATTTTCAATGCATTCCTATGGGAAACCGTGCATCGCAAGACGAAAAAACCGCAAGACGAAGAGACTTGCGGAACGAATTAATTTCGTCTTGCGAGGCACCACTGTATTATACACCTTTAGGGGCCAGTCAAAAATGTTCCTTTTCAACCAGGCCTTTGCCTGCCTTGATCTACGTCCTATATCCTGTTTAAAAATGCTGGCTCTTTGGGTTTGTTTGTTTTTTATTGTGTTGTTGGTTTTGTTCTGATTTTGTTTTGATGTACCGTATTTTTTGCTCTATAAGATGCACCAGACTACAAGACGCACCTAGTTTTTGAAGGAGGAAAACAAGAAAAAAAATATTCTGAATCTCAGAAGCCAGAACAGCAAGAGGGATCGCTGCGCAGTGAAAGCAGCGATCCCTCTTGCTGTTCTGGCTTCTGGGATAGCTGCGCAGCCTGCATTCGCTCCATAAGATGCACACACATTTCCCCTTACTTTTTAGGAGGGAAAAATGAGTCTTATAGAGCAAAAAATACGGTATTTTGTATGTATTTTATATTTTATGTGAACCACCCTGAGACCTTTGGGTATAGGGCAGTATAGAAATGAAATAAATAATAAATAATAAAATGATGATGATGATGATGATGATAATTATTCATTAATATTATTTTAATTATGCTATTATTGCATCAAGCATAATCATCATTAATACTTATTTTGAAAGCCTTGTTCCCCATGGTTCTCTTTTGACAGCTGGATTTGCCAGTAGCTATTTCTTTGCAACTTTATACAGAGTGGATTCTACATTGCTTCCTCACTCAGAATGAATTATAAGTTTGCATTCTAGTTGCACTCAAGAATGGAGGCATATAATCCTGACAGTGAGAGTTGCAGGGCTGCAGCTTCCCCCATTCTGATAGTCACTAGTGCAACCCGAAGAGCTTCTGGAAACAACGCTTCTTGGTTTTGCAAGATTCCAGTCCTTAGGATGACTTCTTGTTACTTCCTTTGGCTGCAATATTTTTGCCATGCTGCTGCTGAATGTTGTAGCTCGTTCTAAATGCTCAACTGGTTTTGATTGCAATATAGCATTTATTTAATAGTTTCGTAATTTGTTTATTGATATTTCATTGCGTTCTTCCTATAGTCTGTGAAATAAGTGCCATGTGAATGCTCTTTTTAAAGGAAAAACCTTCACCGAAGCAGTGGGACAGTTGTAATCCTTGTGTCATTAACTTACAGTCTTGTGGAAGCTCTAAGGATCAGCTTACTGCAGCTTTCAATAAGAAATGATAATGGCTATGGCAGCCCCAGACCACATGGTTTATGCTCAAGTCTCTGCTATGGAGAGGGAACATTTATGAACTACCCACATCTGTCCCATGTGCCAATGCATTATTCACCCAGAAAAGCAGAAACTACAGAGAGAAGGCTGACATGGTTCTCTGGCAGAAGGTCAGTTGCCTTTTGGGTTGATTTCTTAGCCAAGCATTTAAGGCCTAGGTACAAAAAGACCCAAAATGTGAGGCAGCTTCATTTTTTTCTTTTCTCTGTATGTTCCTTATAGATATTGAACCATAGTTCACTAGTCATTGCAAAAATCTTAAGAAAGAAAGAAAGAAAGAAAGAAAGAAAGAAAGAAAGAAAGAAAGAAAGGATGAAATGCCTTTGTAAAGTCAATGCCCCAAGTTCTCAGAACCTACTTTGATTAAATGGCAAATGGCCAGACATTTTTTATGGAACGTGCTTCCTGCTTTCAGACATGAACGATGGCGGCTCACTTGATGGATATGTGTTCTATGTCTTCTATTTGTTTATTGAAAGTATATCATGTGACCCACCTGCACCCAGAAAACAAGAGAGAGGGGATCAAAGCGTGGCATTCCATTGACCCCTCTTGCTGACAATCTAACCTTCCATAGCCACACGGAAAGTACATCACTACATAGCCATGGCTGGTTGGCCTCTGCAAGTCATGCATTATGGATGGCCACAGCTATGCTGAAAGGTCATCTATCAGCTTTGCCGCAGAATGGATGGGTTCAGTTGGGCAGCCGGTGCTATTGAAAGAGGTGTGTTTCCTTCGAGAAGGCTTCCCGGCGTGACTAATATAGCACATTGTGACATATCACACATCTCTCTTGGGTTTCATCACACCTGTTGACATCGATATGCTGAAGTTCAATATCTGAAACTGTCTGGGGCCCGTCATGTTGACTGGCTGCATTGCAAAAATGCTCTCGGGAAGCCCATTAGGAGGATATGAAATGTCATAATAATCACAAGGTCAGAGGCCTAACAGAGAAGGTTATCTGCATTGGCCACAAATGATGCAAAGGTGACACACATGCCCAAGACAAGCAAAAGCTATTTTGCTCCTTGCCACAGGGCAGCAATGGGTGAGAAATGTTTTGTAAGGGGGGAAAACAACAACCGTGCTGCAGTCCTTCTCCTTAGCATGTGCTCTGGCTTCTTTCAATTTAGAAAAGGAAAGACTCTGGAACGGGACAACATTGCAAATTCTGGTGCCTCATAGCTCTTTCTTGACAATGGCCAGCAAAAGAAAGAGCACAGGGAGGCAGAGGAGAAAATGCTTTTTCCTAAGCCACCATCAAGCAATCAATGTGAGTACATCATCTGAGTGTCACAACCTTTATGATTCAGTGCCTGTTAGTGGGGCTCTCTGAGGCATTTACAGCTAATGCACGTGTTTCCTTTGAAGGGTGATGGACTGCGGTGGCATTGTTAGTCACCACCGCTTCTGCTGCGAGCAACTGTTCTCTCTTAGCAGTACAAGTGCCATTCAATCATTAGCACAAAAATCCATGTGACACCACGTGCAAAGCCCAGGGATATGGCGAACGGCCACCCACTGCACTACTCTGATTACAGGGCGAGTTCGTTTGCAATGCCAGGATAGGCGGGAGGTGCCGAACGACAGCAAGAATTTCCAAGTGGCTTTATTCTCTGTGCCACAGGGACAGTCGACAGGTGGAGGGAAAGATTGGCAGAGTCTTGCTGCTCCATTGTGTCTCCTGGGTGGCAGCAGGAATGCAAGCTGCAGCCAGTCAGGCAAGCAGGAGGTCTGGTGAGTCAATAGGGGCCCTTCTGTCTTTATATAAGAACTCCTTCAAGTTTTGTCTTCACTTTGAGCAACTTATGTGCTAAACAGACTCCTCACCTGGCCTACAGACCTGATTTGGGGTTGTTTTACCCAAACCACACCTTCCCATGCCACACGTGATGACATATGAGTTTTGGTGTAGGGTAGGTGAAGAAATTACCATGGAGTTCCCCACTGGTGCAGTTGAGGCTCCTCTCAGTGGCAACCAGCTGGTGGGTGAGTCCCTTTGAAGAAACCTTGTTTGAAGTATGGATTCATGTATGTTCAAATCTGCAGTCCTTGGACTAGCTTACCCAACCAATCTCCTTATGGAAATCTGCTTCGCCTTGACTCCTCAGCCACTTGCTTTATTTCCAGCCATGTTTGTGGCAAACACACACACACACACACAACTCTGAGCAAGTGACTCATTTGCCGTTTTGAGAGAGGACTGCCATTCCTGCAAAAAAAAAAAATCACTGCCAACCTCCTTTAGCAATCCCACAGGATTCTGGGGTGTATTCAGTTCACACAGTGGGAGGAGAAACAATATTTTCTGATGTTTGCTTTAGTCTTGTAGAAGTTGCTTCAGTCCTTCCCAAACTACTCAAAAATCTGAGGACATGTGCCACCAAATCTGTTTCAGTGGTGTTCCAGAGCTACTCTTGTTCTGGGCGGTGTCATCTAAGTAACCCTTGGACAAGCCTTCACAGAAAAGAACCAAATATTGCTTGTATTGATTAAAATAAAATACAGGGGATTTCTTGATGAAGTCAAAGTCCTTCTAAACTGTGTAGGCAATGGTTGTGAAGCTCTTGACATTGGCTGAACTGGTGCTATGGCACAGGATGTCCACAAACAGGGCAACTGCTTGGGTAGCAAGCTGCTAAGACATTTGCTGTCCAAATCCTCTGAGGAAAGAGAAAATGGGCAGTTTGGCTGGAAATAAGCCTTAGAAAATGTAGTATCTGCAGAATGAGAACTGGGAAGAAATCCCAGAAGACAGGATGAGGGTTTATTATTTTAAAAGAATCATCTGGGCAGGGTTCAGCAAAAGGAGGGGAGTAAAATAAACAAGAAGGTGAGAAACAGGAACATGAGGAAAGAGCAGTGGTGAATTAGAAGGAGACTTCAGAAAAGGGAGAGGAGAACATGATCTGAAGCCATCTCATTTCCAGACTTTAACAACCCAGCCAGTTCTTGGGCTGCCAGCTTCCAAAAGCAGAATTGGAAATCCACTCTCGCAGGCGGGGATGTGTTTTGAGACAGTGCTGCTTATAAAAGAGAGATGACTAAAGTATATGCACAGCTTCTAACCAAACCCCCTTTTAGCGACAAATGCTGTTCAATAAAACATACAAAGACCTCTTTGTGTGTGTGTGTGTGATTGTGCACAAAGTTCTTTTCTTCCAGCATTTCTAAGCTCTCAATTCAAAAGCCCATCATATCTAATTCTTCACATATAGATGGGACAGCTGATTGATTTCAGCTGAGCAGTTTTCCCATTTTGTTTTCAGATTTCAGATTATTGCCTTTTGGCAGGTGGGCGTCTAATCTCCACTGCAGTGATTAAAACATCATCTATATTTGTAGATTCCAAATACGAGATAGAATCTCTCTCCTGGTTGAGGAGGGAGAGGTCCTCTTTAATCCACGCACCTCTTTGGCATCACCTTATCATCATAAAGAGCACATATATTTTCAAAGGTATTGCATTTCCATATCCTCCATCAATTTCTGCTCTTTGGACCCCTGCTGTAAATTGATCCTGTCCACACCTGTCTGGCATGTGAACCATGACACATCTTTTAATGAGAATTCTTTTTATAAAGGAAAAAAAAGATCCCAATTCCCCTGACTTGAAAGAGCCAAAGGGGTTACTGGGGGGGGGGGGAGATGCTCACTTGCCCAGTGGCTTAAAAGTGAAATTGCTGAAGTCATTTCGAAAGATCAATAGATACAATGTAGGTATTTTACATTTCTCTTCTGCTGAATGAGTTTTTAGTAGGAAGGTCTGTGACTGAGACTCAATTCTTCTCCTTCCAAAATAGTGCCCTTCTTTATTTCTATTGAACAGAAGCTTGCATGAGAACAAAGGAAAATCTTTACCAGCAATAATGGTCATGAATGAATGGACTTACAGCAACCAAGATTGTGCTGGCCTCTCAGAAATTATAAGGTGGTACTGATTGACCTACAGAGCAGTCCAAACCACATTTGGACCAATGGGGTGGATTAACCAGAGATATCCCTTTGACTGGCCTCCCACCATCATTGCAATGGCATAGAACTTGCCCTTCAATCCCCTGAATGGGCAGACAAGCCACCGGCAGGATTCGCACCAGCACCAGCCAGTAGAAAGCCCCCAAACAGAATGCTCCAGGGGAAAGCAGGGTCTAAGTTGGCCTAGGATCTGTACTGGTACCAGATTTGGCTCCAATGGTGCCTAGTGGCAGCACTGGGCCCGATTCAGGACCAATACCTGTGCTGGGCAGTGGCGTAGCTTAGAATTGCCCCAAATGCAACCTGTTTAGATGTTTAGCAGAAACAAACAGAAAACCACAGGAGGGGAGAGTGCTCTTGTGGTCATGTTCTGCTTGCTAGTTTTCCACAGGCAACTGGTTGGACACTGTGAAATGGATGTTGGACAAGATGGGCCATTGGTCCAATCTAGCAGTCTGTTTTTACCTTCTTAAAACCAAACCAGACAGACCAGCCATGTGCCATTGCATCAAGGGAGCTTAAGTACCCCCCCCCCCAAAAAAAAAACCTGTACAGAATGAAATGATAGAAGTCACTGTGATTTCCATTTGTTATACATTTTTCAATATTTAAGGCACAAGCTTCCAGAAACTTGAGGAAATTATATTCTCTAAATGAAAACCCTGCCATTAGAAAGCTGCAGACTGACTTGAGGCAATAATGTAAGTAAAATCTTTTAATCATGGGCAGAAAAGCCACAGTGCAAAGGACATTTCTCCTTAAATGTAGTCCCCCCCCCGTGCCCTCTTTCAAGTCCTCCCAATCGCTATTTCCTCCAAAAATGTTCTAATATCCTGGCATATAAGTGTTTATAGGTAGGTTGGTTGGTTGGTTGGTTTGTTTTCAAGAGAAAGAAGACAGGCATCACCAAGAATTTGCTTCACAGAAAGTCAAAGATAGGAGTTGGGGACAAGTTTGTTGAACAATATCGACTTTGGACAATTTACCATATTCTTCCATGTATAACACGCCCCCTATTTTGGAGGGACTCCAAATTTTAAAAATGGGGGGAGATTGCCAAGAGTTGTTGAGCTTTTGGGGGGAAGGATTGCCCAGAGTTTTTCAGCTCTAACATGCGTAGCATAAGCAACCTATTGTCCGTCCCCTCACCGGCAGAAGACAATCTCCTGCCCATTTGCCGCAGCGACAGCCAATCAACAACAACCCTTGCTGCAGCCACCAATAACGCACCAAACAGCCACTGATAATCTCAGGGTTGCGACACCAACCAATCACACGTCCCCCCATCCACTACACATGTATAGCACGACCAATTTCTGACATAAAAACCCTCGTCTTATACAAGGAAAAGTATGGTATATTAAAACTGGGGTGAAACACAAGCAGTGGGTGGATATGGAATTAGCGGGGCCTAAAATAATGCCAACTGAGAGCCCTAATGTTTCTACAACTTCATCAACACATATTAAAATATTTGTGGAGGGCAAAGGAATCAACAGTTACTAGCCACGATGACTATGTTCTAGCAAAAGTATTGCAAGTGAGCAAACTGCAGTTATGCTCAGGTGCAGCTTCCAGGCTTCCCACAAGTATCTAGTTGGTCACTGTGAGAACACCAAACTGTAGCAGGCCTTTAATCCGATCCAGTAGAGCTCTTCCTATGATCTTAAAACAAATAACTCCTTCAAGGTGTGCATTTATGAAAAACATAGCAAGGGAAGTTGGTAGCCATTACCTCCCGTCTAATACCTCTAGCACGCCACCTGGTCCGTTATAAGAAAGACTTGGGCCACTTAAACGGCGGGAGGGCTAGTATTCATATCAGTTATGTGATTTTTATAGACAATCCCATTACTAAAGAGCAGCTGAGGTTGGGCTTAATGATGATAAAGACTAACTGGTTACAAAGTAACCCAACTTATACATGCATAACAACTTTTTATATTAAAGAACAAGTCATCAAAACACTAACTCAGTCTGGGCACTTAAGAGAGGAAATTGAAACCTGAATCCATGCAATGGGGTGAGCTGTTGCTCTGTCCCAGCTTCTGCCAACCTAGCAGTTTGAAAGCATACCAGTGAAAGTAGATAAATAGGTACCGTTGCGGCGGGAAGATAAACAGCATTTCCGTGCGCTCTGGTTTCTGTCACAGTGTCCCATTGCACCAGAAACAGTTTAGTCATGCAGGCCACATGACCCGGAAAGCTGTCTGTAGAAAAACACTGGCTCCCTCAGTCTGAAAAGCGAATGAGTGTCGCACCCCATATTCACCTTTGACCAGACTTAACCGTCCAGGGGTCCTTTATCTTACTTTTTCTTAAGAAAGTAATCTGGAAGCAGTACAAATGGCCAGTCTCTAAAAGGGGGGTTGCCAAAGTGTGCTCTCCAGATGTTGGACTCCAGTTCCCATGAGCACCAGACAAGAAGGCCAGTTCTTGTCTGAAAGCTGTCGCCAGCAAGATCTGGAGGGCAACATGACAGATGTTCAGAAATATATACTATCTTTATCTGCCACTGGCAGGACATAAGTTATCTAGGAAAACGATCTAGGAATGGAATGTTGGACTGATAATTGGGTTTCTAAACTTCTACAATCAGTATCGACACATATCCATGAAAATTCACTAAAAGTGGGACATTGGTGGTACAGCACCTGAGGACAAGAAAGAATGAAGTGAAATGGGGAGATATTTCCACCTTTTGCAGCAGTCTGAGAAAGTGGCATTATATTGGGAAAATGTTCACCTGGAAATGTCGAATATACCAACACAAAACAGTAGTCTAATCCCCCATCATTAATGCAGCTGAGCATATTTAAGGGAGAAACTAAAACCATTAAGTGTAAAGAGTTGGCTATTTATCTATGATTGTGGCTGCTAGACTAACTATTTCCATTATTGGAGAACTGCTCAGGACATGTCTGTTATATTGTGGTATAATTATTTGTAGAACATTGCTAGAATGGAGAAAATCACACATCAAGAAACGACAGGCTCCTTTTACGCTATTATGAACAGTTTTATTTCTTATGAAAACAGGACTGACTTTCAGACTGACATCCACAATTTATTTGCAAGAAAGACTGAATCCCTTGATGTGAATTCAGCTCTTGCTTTACTAGTCTCTAAATTTGCTTTTCAGATGTGCTGTTGTGATGGGACTGTGGTTTGTTTTTATGAAACTTGGGGATATGGGACCTTTTTCCAGACATTCCTAGGTGTGCCCTAATGGAATAGTTATATCTAAAGAAATGTATTGTACCGAGAAAGACGGTACAGATACTTCCCTGTTTTTCTGTGCACTGAAAATACTCAGCTCCACTGTCACTTATGCTAACTTTGCAAGTTGCAACACAATTGAATTGGAGAAGGGGGTGTGGATCACCAATGAATCTGCTAATACTTTGCACAGTAGGAAATGACAGTGTTTCTGGACTCAATATGTAATTTTCCATTTAAAAAGGCAAGGTTCAAACCAACTATTTTGGAATCAAATTATTTTCATTGTGCTTCCTCCTGTTCCCCCGTCCCACTGAATTATACCTCTTGTTTTCCATTTTATCCTGGCACAGAGAATCTGGTGAAATGTGTGCCTGTATACAGTATGATGTTAAAACCCTTAATGAAAGCCTTGTTGTAAGACCTTACTAGCAATTCAAAGCAGTTTAACTTTCTCAACCTGTTCTCATGATTGAAATACTTTCCACAGCAGTCTCCTCCACTTTGGTCCATAACTAGCAAGCAATAACTAGCACTGAAGGTTTGCTCCTCACAAAATGAAACAAGCCCTCTTGCTCTCTTCCTCCTCAAAAGAGCAGATATTTTTCTTCTTAGGGACACGGGTGGCACTGGGGTCTAAACCACCAGTCCTCTTGGGTTTGCCAATCATAAAGTCAGCAGTTGGATTCTGTCCAATGGGGTGAGCTCCCATTGCTTTGTCCCAGCTCCTGCCAACCTAGCATTTCGAAAGCATACCAATGTGAGCAGATAATTAGGTACTGCTGCAGCAGGAAGGTAAACAGTGATTCCCTGTGTTCTGGCACTTGTCACGGTAACCCGTGCACCGCACCAGAAGCATTTTAGTCATGCTGGCCACATGACCGAGAAAAGCTGTCTGCGGACAAACGCCGACTCCCTTGGCCTGAAAGCAGAGAGGAGATGAGCGCTGCACCCATAGTCAAATTTGACCGTCCAGGAGTCCTTTGCCTATTCTTATTGTTACATGGTACCCAAGTCTCTGAGCAGCTAGAGAATCCAGGGATGCCTGTGCTTTAGTCAGGGTTTGGTTTCCTTCGAATGAAGATCAGTGGAGACTGAGGAGTCTTTAGGCTATTTGGTTTTATCTGCACATATGTCCAACCTGTGAATAATTATTTATTTATTCATACATAGATACATACTGTACATACATACCCTGCCCAACTGGCTGAGTTTCCCCAGCCACTCTGGGCGGCTCCCAACAAAATATTTAAAACACGATAAAACATCAAACATTAAAAAACTTCCCTAAACAAGGCTGCCTTCAGATGTCTTCTAATGTCAGTTGTTTATTTCCTTGACATCTTATGGGAGGGCGTTCCACAGGGCAGGTGCCACTACTGAGAAGGCCCTTTGCCTGGTTCCCTTTAACATCTCACAGTGAGGGAACTGCCAGAAGACCCTCAGAGCTGGACCTCAGTGTCCAGGCTGAACGATGGGGGTGGAGACACTCCTTCAGGTATACTGGGCAGAGGCTGTTTAGGGCTTTAAAGGTCAGCACCAACACTTTGAATTGTGCTTGGAAACGTACTGGGATCCAATGTAGGTTTTTCAGCATTGGTGTTATAATGGTCTCGGCGACCACTCCCACTCACCAGTCCAGCTGCCACATTCTGGATTAGAATGGAGGGGGTCACAGCATTGACACCCCAACAGATCTTGCTTCCCCACTGGTTTCCAGGGAAAGCCTGAGCCACAGTTGGGTTCAGCACAGAACAAGACATAGCTCTGTTTCTCCAGCTTCCAGCATCAGCCCAGCTCACTCACCCACACCCAGCGCCCTTGGCCTATTGTCCTTCACACTAGTATGGTGTGGCATACAGGCAGGTGAGGTGGGAAAAGGCCCACCCATTTGTCTCTATGGCAACCTGTTTCTAATGACAGTGGTGGCACTGTACTTAACTGGCCATCCAAAGGCGATTATCTGCCAAAGAAACTTGTCTGGTGGGCTCAGGAGCCTCGTCTGCTGCCTCTTCTAAGCTGCCTTGTAACAGAATCGCAGGCCTGTATGGGAGCCACGGATATAATCCAAACTGACCTCCCAAACTCATAGCACTTTGTTTCTTCTATACAGCTAGCAAGGGTGGGGCTGGTATTTAGTGTGTGTGCCTTAGAAAATGTCGAGAGAGGCGACAGGCGAGGGCTAGACAATCTGTTTCCCTTAGCCTAATTTCCAAACCCCTCTTCAAGCATTCAGTTCATGCCTCTGGCAAGAGCAATCTGCTGCTCCCCTGTTACCCCAATGGGAACACAGAAAGACTGAGTAAGACGGAGGGAGGGAGGGAGGTGGTAGGAAGAGAGAAAATTGGTGTCCCCACTCATACTTGGTTCTGAGCCCACCCCCTGCTGCCCTTCCCCAACAGAGTCTGACTCCCCACCAAGAAAACATGACCCTCAACTTGTTCCCCAGCACAGCCATCATGTGTGAGATTAAGATTCCAGGGCCAGAGCAGACATAGTACTAAGCGAGATGGATAAATGATCTGACTCCTCTTCAAATGGCAATAAGGTGTTGTTGTTGTTGTTGTTGTTGTTGTTGTTGTTGTTGTTGTTGTTGTTTTAAAAACCCAATTTGCCATTTGACATTCACTTTAGCTCAAAGCTACCTTTGCCTCGCCCTTTAAATAAAAAATGTATTATTATTATTATTATTATTATTATTATTATTATTATTATTACCATTTCCTCAAGTGTCAAGATTGAGAGTGGGACTCCTGGGGCATGCCCCCCCCCCAGCCTCTTGGCTTATGAGACTTTGCTTGGTATTGCTCATTGTTACAGCTACATTAATAATAATAATATGTGCTTGTTGCAAAATTAACAAACATAAATGAAATAAGTTATAAGAGCCATTAGGCTCTTATATTATTAAATAGGTATCGTAAATATTCTGGCGAGGAAATATTTCATTCCAGAGTTGTTTTCCCCCCTTTTTATGATGATGATGATTACTTTGACCTTTTGAGAGGCGTGTGGAAAGCTCTCCCTCTCACCCCCTCTTCTGTGGATCAGAAGTCACCAAACTTATTAAGGTAATTTAAATGAACTGGGACTCACCATGCAGTGCAGCATAACCCAAGGGCCTTTCCCCCTTCTTCCTGCTCCGCTATGCGTAAACCATCTAATAATAATATTGTGTGTGTGATTGAAAGAGCTGCTACCTCAAAATCACTTCGTGCCAGAGAGATGCGAGCTGGGAGCATCTCTTAGTGTGAAGCCTCTTGCTTTAAGTGCCTCTTCTCTCTTCTTTACCTGTCTCTTTTACGTGAAAGTTCCCTATAAATATTTATACACAGTTCAATCTGGCACCAAATATCTCCATGCTCTGGTTTTTTAAATGGTGTATGACTTGAGGATGAAAGAGTGTGTGCTTTTGTGTTTATCTTAAATATTTCCATTGTGCAATATCTCATTATTATTTCTTTCTGATAACCATCAGTGGTGGGTGATCTTCTATGATAGTAGAGTGCTGTTGTTATTTCCAGACATTGATCCAAAGACCAGTAACAGCTAACAAGTGTTTACAGGGGTGTTCGCACATTACACCCGACATGTCTGTGAACTCTGTACCTACATATAGAAATAGTAAAGCTGCACAGATAACAAGTGTGCATTCCTTCACACAAACAGCTTGGTTACCTGTGATCAGAGCAGTCCTTCATATATTCTTTAAGTAGACACCAAAAAGCTAAGTGAGGAAATAGTAGAATTTACAAATGCTTGTCTGGTCTTACCAGCTATGAAATGGGTGCAGAAGGAGTGGTTTCAACATATTTTCTACAAGAAAACAGCTCTTGTAGGTTGGTGTCTGTGTGGTGTCCTTTCAAACCTATCAGAGACCTGGATCCTGTGAGATCCTTATCTTCCCCACCTCCATGGACTAATCTGCCAGTCAGTCACTGGTGGGGACTTCCCTAGCGCAGCTGATACCTGTGGAGTTTTCCACAGGCCTGTTTGCAAATGCTGGCAAATCATGAATTCACTTTGAGCTCCCAATTGATCCTTGGAAACCACATCCTTATATGCTCGCTACACAACATCATGTATGAAGTGAGGTTTAAGGCGTTGGGCAGGTGGGTCAAACTGGAACCTGTACAAACAAAAGTTTCCTCATCTATGCTATTATGTAATGTAATGGGGAAATTTGCTCTCCATCCTGACAGCATAAGAAGCAAATTATGGACTTGAAGTTCAGAGACTTTTCCTGGGATATTGGTGTCAAAGTGCTGAAGAGCATTCCAAACCATGGAGGAAGTTCTCCACTTAAGAAAGGTCTGTGATCTTTGGTGGGGGGGAAGAGATGGGGTGTGAATGTTTGACAGACAGTTGACTGCAAGGCAGCACAGAAATAACCTGTAACCTTTTTCATCTATATTTGAATAATATATACGAATGTACGGCAGAGGTCAGTTGTCAAACTCCTTAGCAGGGAACATTCTGAAAATCACTCCTCTCATTCTTGAAGAGATCTGACCTCTCTCCAGGAGGGATTTCTGGTGCTGAATAGTGGAGGAGCTTTTGAGGCTCAGGCCTGCTTGAAAGGACCATGCTTTTTGCAAGGGTGGAGAATTATTCCTAATTAATAGCTGTCCTTAGTTGTGCTGTTGCCAATATTCACTGTCATCAGGTTGGATTTACTAATTTGTCCAGTTTGTGCAATGCTTGGTGGAATTGCTAGTAGAGAGTAGAGTGCAATTTCTCTAAGAACCTCTCTGGCTTGGAATGCTAAATGAGATTCTGAGCATGAACTGTCAAGAGTTCAGGAGGCCTCATGCTCAAAAAGCCAAATACTCTGTACACAAGTGAGCCTCGGTTATTTAATGTTAACCCATTAATCTATGAACTGTGGGTGATACCCAATGTTAGTCATACTCAGAGTAAGAACATAAGAAGATTCCTACTGGATCAGGCCAGTGTCCCATCTAGTCCAGCATCCTAATCTCACAGTGACCAATCAGATGCCTATGCAAGCAAGACCTGAGGACAATAACACTGCCCACCTGTGATTCCCAGCAACTGGTATTGAAATTGAAATACTTTATTGTCACTTGTGCAACTTGTATACAGTGAGACTACACGAGCACCCCCCACTCAGCTCTCTTAGTCTTAATTCCCCTCGTTTACTGACACACACACACCAAACCCAAAAGTCAGTTGCCCTGTTGTTATCTTTTCATCCAGCAGCCTAACAGCCCATGGATAGAAGCTGTTCTTTACTCTGTTGGTGTGACTAATCATGCTTCTATATCTTCTGCCTGAAGGCAGAAGATCAAGAAAGTGCCGGCCAGGGTGTGAATCATCCCCGAGAATTTTCATCACTCTCCTGAGGCAACGTTCTTCCGCTATTTCATCCAGCGGATTCACGGGGCAGCCCATAATATCTTGTGCTGTATTCACCACCCTCTGTAAGCACTTCCTATCAGTTGATGTCAAACCAGAGTACCACACTGTGTACGTTAAAGTCATCCAAGTTTGTGGCCGTCACTCCTCTTTGAGGGGCAAATGACATATACACTGTGTGAAGTAGTGCTTTCATTTTTGTCTAGCCTAAATAATAGAATCATGGGGTTGGAAGGGATCTCAAGGGCCACCCAGTCCTACTCCCTGCAATGCAGGAATCACAGCTAAAGAATCCCTGACAGGTGACAATCCAACTTCTGTTTAAAAAGCTCCAAGGAAGGAGAGTCCACCACCTTCTGAAGGTTGTCTTACAACATTCAACTTCATGGGCTGCACTTAATTTCAACTGGTATGACTTTGTTGGCTATCACCCCATGTGACTATGGAACCTGTATTTGTCTACCGGCCTGTCTATAGAGATTTAGACAAGGGTCTCAAGTTTTGAAATCTGAATCCAGTTATATTTCCATTGCCAATGTATTTCACAATTATCGTTACAAGGCAGCATCTTTGGGAATTCCCTCATTAAAGTTTCTGGGAAGTATTCAACTAAGCTTTACTAAGAGCAGCTCCATTGAAATTGATGGACCTAACTTACTCGTGTTTATTAATATGAGTGGGATTACTCTGCATAAAACTTGGTTGACTACCACCCAGTGTCATATAATAACTTGCTAGAACATGGCTCAGAAAAGAAATGGGCAGAGGAAGTGATTACCCAGGGTGCACATCTGGTTATGCAAATTCCTGGTCCAGTTATGAACACAAACTGGAGATTAACCTCAGACAAGCGCAACATGCTTCAAATCAGTTACCTTAAAGGTATATGCTTCTTTTAAAAAAAAATAAAAATAAAAACCTTGCACAAATATCAAGTTACAGCTGATGGATTTTACTTAAGGAGTGCAGGCAAGATAGCTGTATTATATTAAAAAGGAAAAGGAAAAATAAAAGGAAATATTAGCAGCAAAGAGTTGGTAATATATTAACAGAACCATTTCTTCATTTGAAGGATTCCAGCCCCTCACCAGGCACTATCATTGCCAGAGCTCCCAAGAGAGCTGGTAACATTTAGCTAAACAGTAGGAGTAACCTTTAAGATGCTGCTTAGAATCCCCTACTAGGGATACCTTGAAGATGTGCAAGCAGGAAACTTTTCATTTCCCAAGACAAGGAGAAAGCAAGCATTATCTGTAGCGCACAACATGCAAAAGTCCAGCTCAATTGAAGGGAGACGTACTGTAGCTAAACATTTTAATTATGTCTCCTAGGTATGCCACTCCAACGTCTCTGAACATAATATCAAACAAAAGCCAGTGCTTCCATATTTAGCAAATGACTGATCATTAAGTGAGGCAAGACAAAAACCAACACATGCTGCTTAAGATAAAGTTTCTTTCCAGCCAAGGGAGAAGTGTACAAGTTGCATAAGTCAATGGTGTGAGGAGTGCTCCAGTAGAGGCTCAGAGATAATCTGGGATGGCTTCATTCATAGTTCAGTTTGATTTGTTATTCCATTTTAAGAGAGATGGATGAATCCAGAAATTTCATTTTCACTCAGTTACCCATTTTTCCAGTTTTTAACAATTCAGTTTATGTGGGTGCTGAGCCAAGGGGGTGGGGGTGGTAAAATAACCTCCACTACCACCCCCCTATAGTTATATGGGTACCTACTGAGAAGATCCATAAAAAAGCAACTGTACCAAAAAGGAATTATTTTGACAATAAGAGATATAGGGGGTGGGATTTTGTCCTTGCTCAGGGTGCCATATTACAAAAGTCCACCCCTGTCTGGAGCAGCTTCATCCACTACCGTTGTCTTCGACTATCCCCACAGCTTATGTTCTTATGGCTTCTCCCACCTTCCTCTCTAAACACAGGACTAGTCAAATACTTGCCTGTGCAATAATTAAAGGCAACAGGAGTCATGTCTCACATAGCACCTAGCATTTAGGCCAGGCACCCCCAAACTCTGCCCTCCAGCTGTTTTGGGACTACAGTTCCCATCATCCCTGACCACTGGTCCTGTTAGCTAGGGATGCTGGGAGTTGTAGTCCCAAAACAGCTGGAGGGCCGAGTTTGGGGGTGCCTGATTTAGGCTATGTGCATCTCTTCTGTGTACAAACTCAAAAGTTTTGCTAAACAGAAAATGGAAAATTCAACAACTCAGAAGCAGAAAAATACTACAAGAACATAAGAGCCCTTTTGGGTAAGGCCAAAGGCCCATCTAGTCCAGAATTCTCACAGGGGCCAACCAGATGCCAATGGGAAGCTCTTAAGCAGGGCATGATCACATTACCACACTGACTATAAGCCCCTTTCTATCTTTGTTGTTGTTGTTTAGTCATTTCCGACTCTTCGTGACCCCATGGACCAGAGCACACCAGGCACTTCTGTCTTCCACTGCCTCGCGCAGTTTGGTCAGACTCATGCTGGTAGCTTCGAGAACACTGTCCAACCATCTCGTCCTCTGTCATCCCCTTCTCCTTGTGCCCTCCATGTTTCCCAACATCAGGGGCTTTTCCAGGGAGTCTTCTCTTCTCATGAGGTGGCCAAAGTATTGGAGCCTCAGCTGCAGGATCTGTCCTTCCAGTGAGCACTCAAGGCTGATTTCCTTAAGAATGGAGAGGTTTGATCTTCTTGCAGTCCATGGGACTCTCAAGAGTCTCCTCCAGCACCATAATTCAAAAGTATCAATTCTTCGGCGATCAGCCTTCTTTATGGTCCAGCTCTCACTTCCGTACATCACTCCTGGGGAAACCATAGCTTTAAGTATACGGACCTTGTTGGCAAGGTTTCTATCTTTAGGCTGGCATAATAATCTGAACAGAGGAGCAGCATGAAGAGTCGTGTTAAAAGGGATTCCCCATAATCCTGCACAACAAGCACATTTCTCTGCCTCGGTCCCATTGAAAAACAAAAATATTAAGGATCCCCCGCACATAGTTGTTGTGAAGATAACTGACTTAAGGACTGTAAAGTGCTCCCTGCAGCAAAGTGTTGTGGTTGTAGTGATTACTCATCATCTTCATAATCTGTGCTAGCTTTCCTGATTATAAAGCTAGTACTTCCACCCTGTTTTGTAATGTTCCTTTCACACTGCAGGACCTGTTGCATTACGGAACTGTGGCCTTTTTTACTGATATATTGGCATGTCACACTAAATTTCACACAGCTATGAATGCCATTAGGCAACATCACTAACTTCCCGCTTTCTGCACATGCATGCTTCTGGTCCCCCAGTGATTCACCTATGAAAACAGCAGGAATGAACTGTATGCTGGGATACTGCCCCAAATGCCATAAATTTACTCCCATGATTTTCTGGGCTAGTGGGTTGCAAACAGATTTTTCCTGGAAGCAATTAACATGAAAATGAACACTAAACTTCCACTACATCCTGCTAGATTTTTGGAAGTGGCTTGCATCTTGTGAAATTTCAAATATAATCCGGTGAAGTATTTTGAAAAATAAAATGTCACGTGGAACATAGCCATAATTCTTCCAGCTCACCTGAATATTTAGTATGGTGGTCATGTGCCTTGGAAATGGAAACCACACATTCCAGCACCCCTTACATGTTGGATAGTTGAGTTCAGACTGTACTCTTGTGTCTTCCTGTGTATTGTTTTAAGATGATATCAGATAAATCTTCTTATAAATAAATCTTCTTATAATGCCAGTATGAGTATTAGTACCCCAATCTTTGCATAATGCAACAGGTGATATGAAAACAACCAAGACGTTTCCATGCTTACCTGGGGAACAGATGTTTGGTTGAGGGGGCAGAAGGCAGAGAAAGTTCTGAAGGGGTTACCCCAAGTGTTAAGAGTTTGAGAAATACTCCAGTAGCATGTACAGCATTCACTCCAGAAACTCGAAAGTAACGTTGCCCCAGGCATGTAATTTCCTTTGTCTCCAAACCTATAGAGCATCCTGGCAAGCAGAGACTTCTGTAATCCATCCAGCTAGGTTTTAGTATCATGAATCTCCTCCACTCACAACTGCTCAACAGACAATGACTCAATGACCAGTGAGAATAGATAGCTTTAAATTGCGAGCCAGCAAATTGAGAATTGAGCTATCACTCTAAACATTTGCCACAGCCAGTATTATTACATGAATGTACTTTTAATTTTAATCAAACTTTAATTTTAATCGAACTTTTATTTTGTCCTGCAAAAACACTGCAAAACTATACAATCAAAGCAAAATGAAGAAATAATTTATTTTACTACCACAAACTAGTGATGTCAGTTTTAAATTATCTGTTCCAGAGTACAAACTTGTCCAGTTTGTCATGCTCAGCTGCCTTATGAATTGAGCATCATTTCACGTACATCCAAATTGCTTGGACTAAGGAAGTAAAATTAGATGTTGGCAATTCAGCACACATGTGGTCTATTGCAATAGCCAAGTTCTCCTTAACAGGAATGATGGTTTTTGGAGCCTTGACTTCTTCAACACAGGTTGCTTTTAATAACTGGCAATCTGTGCTTACCAATAAAGTAAACTTTACATTTGCAAACTGTAAAGAGAAGAAAGGAGTAAAGAAAAACCAACCTAGATGCTTTCACTTTCACAATACTCAACTGGAGTTACAGCAAAAGATACACACCTTACCTTAGGCCTCTTCCTGTACTACTCCCAAGCTATTCCCATTAAAGGAACAACACACAGTTTCAACATGGGCAGCATTCAGCAGATTAGACCAACTAATGCAGTCTGCTTTGTAGGGGAATACAGGGAGGGGAACCTACCCCAAATGAAATGCTCCTTGTTTGCAATGAACCTCATAAGCAGACCATTCATATAATACGTCTTTCAGCAGTGATTGTCTTCTCTTACATAGGTCAGGTATCTTGATTGTCCCTTGCAAACGTGGTGCCCCCAAAGCACACACGTTAGAGTTAGTCCTCAGTATATTTGTTTTGGAAGGAATGTAGTTGAATTTCCATGTGGTTCTCCACCATGGTTGGTTCTGGGAATTGCAATTCCCAGGAAGCAATATAATAAGGCACAACTTTTGGCACCTTCATCTTGTGTTCCCTATTCCTGAGAATTCTCCAATAACATTCACAAATACTATATCAACTCTGATTCAAGGCAGGTGGTGTTTGGGTGTTAGGGAGCCATTGCAGAACCAGGCTAAATTAGAATCTGATGTAGCCTGCTGAGTGCACTAATTAGGAGCACCCACTCTGGCCCTTTTTCGTGTTCCATCCATGAACTTAGTAAATATATTCAAGTAAGGTTTCCTCAGAGTAGACCCATGGAAATTAATGAACGCAACTAACTTAGACCCATTAAAATTAATATACCTGCTCTGAGTAAAACTTAAGTTGAATACTACTCATGGGGAGGAGCAGGAGCATGGCTTTGGACCTCATTCTAGCCTCTGTGCATTCAACAGGTGATGTGTGTAGGATCTGAATGTTTATGCAGTGAACCCAGAGTGCCTATACCTGTACAGTCAGTGCATGGACAGAACATGAAAATAAGCATCCCCCCCCCCAAGTGTCCCATTTCAAGCAGGACATCCAGAATCATCCTGGCTTCTGGGTGCATCTTGGAATGTGCCATTTCCTGGTCCAGCACTCTGGCACAAGTCCAGAGTGCCAGACCACAAGTTACTCACTCCAAAGTGAGTCAGAACTCTGGCATGACCCTGCTGATGAGCACCAGAGTGCTGGACCAGAAGGTGCTCTGGGACAACCCTGCTGACGATCAGCAGAGCACTGGACCAGAAGGTGCGCCCCTCCTGGCACCCCGATTTTGGGGGTGAAAATGTTGGAGGGTATGAAATAAGGCTAGAGTGTGTTGTGTAGAACAGGTCTAGGAAAGTTGGCCAGTCTGTAAACTCCTCACATAGTCCTGGATTTAGCTACTGCAGCTCCTGTTTGGGTCCCCTCCTCACCTCGCTCCATTGCAGCAACCTTCTATCAGTCACAGTTGTGTCAGCTGAGAGTGATGGAAAGGGCATTCACACAATCAATAGCAGCAGAACACCCTGCAGCCTTGAAACAGCCAATGGGGCATTCGCTCAGGCAAGGGCCCTCTATTTCCACCTTTCAATGCAGCTGAACTGGGACATGCCTATGTTGTCATCATCATCATCATCATTTATAAACAACAACAACACTACCCTTTTTATCTGTGATGCAGTTCCGAGTCCCAAATGAAGATCAGAAATTTCACTAGCAACACAGGCTGGCTGCTTCTTTTCAGAGGAAGGCTTCTCCTAAACCCCTTGCATTGCAAAAACCCGAGTCCTCCAAAGAAAGTGAAGGAGAAAACAATAAATAGTGTGTTCCTTCATGAGCAGCAGCAATTCATTATCAAGCAATTAGCGGCGTAATTAGCTCCCATTTCTCAGTTTGGGATGTTTCCTTGAATCTTGGAATTACAATTATGATAAAAAGGTTGAAGACAGAGTACAGTACTCTAAGGCTAAGGGTTTGCAAACAATTTGTCTTCTAATGACAGACTGGAGAGGCCCTAATTGCCAAGGAACACTGCAAAGGAAGGCAGAATCTGTGCCAGACGACAAAGCATTGATTGCCTTTGGAGCACAGTCCTGGGCTGCTGAAGGGAGAATGCAGCTTCATGGCTCCAGGTAATTAACTTTCACACAGTTTCCTTCTGAAAACCCAAATGAAGCCTTCTTGAAGTCTTCATTACCAAAGGATATTTGTTAATGAAAAAGCAGAGAGCCAGCCAAAAGTGTCTTCCTGCCTCCCCTGGCTCCCATAACTTTCTCCTCTCTTTTTTTCATTCATTCATTCATTCATTTCCCATGGCTCAATAATGCCTTTGGAAATGAGTAATGATGGGCTGAATAAGTGCAAAGAGTGAGATGTACTTAATGAGACAGACAAGGCGAGACAGCAATAAGAGAACTCTGAGCCAGAGGAGAAAACGGGAGAGAGGCGATGACAGGCTGAACGGGGGCACAGGAGACAATGCAGAAAGCAAAGACCAGGCAGACCCATAAAAGTCTATGCTGTATTTCACCATTAAGTTCCATGGTGCAGAAAAAAGATTTGATATATATATCAGCTACAAAGCAATTTTTTATTTTCAGATGGGGATTTGCTTGATGTTTCACTGTTTTGCTGATGTGGTCCCACTATTTCTTCATTCCTCAAAGTTGGAAGCTGGACCCTAGACATCAGGGCATGGCTAACCAGTAGGAACAGTGAACAAGACCACTCCACATTGCAATATTTTGTTGCAGGTCTCATTTAAGTTAAAAGCATAAAAATCTAAGAAGAGGCTGTTGGATCAGGCCCCTGGCATGTCTAGTCCAGTATCCTGTTCTCACAGTGGCCAAATTGGTGACCATCACTGCATCCTGTGCACAAAATATACTGTGTGTGCAAGAACTTTACTTTGTCCTGAATCTTCCAACATTCCATTTCTTTGGATGTCCCTCAGTTCTAGTGTTAGGGAGAAGAAGTTTTCTCTATCCACTTTCTCTATACCCTGCATACTTTTATATATGTCTATCTTAACTATTGTGCCTTTCTCTTAACTAAAGAGCCACAAATTCTCTTGAAGGGTTCCATATTCTGCCTTTTGTTCCTAGGGCAACACAGCCATTTGCACTCCAAAATTATTCAAAAAAATACAGCTGGAGCATGTTAGTCTCTGATGCTTCTCCGCATGGTGAATGTCAAATCCAAAGCTTTGTTTTCCCTGTTTTTGTCTCCTTCCCAGGTTCTGGTTGTAATGCCAATGGTAGCGATTGGCCATTATTTTGCTGGCATTCTCCTGAGGTGATGAATTATCATAGCCATACCCACCCACTCTTCCTTGTGCCACGCATAGATGAGCTATTGGAAACAGGGTCCCTCTCTATTTCTGCCCTTCCTGACAGTCTCACTGGCAGATGGGAGAAGTTAGCATTTGTTCAAATGTCACACAAAGCAGATTTTTGGACACCAGTGAACCATCAGGCAAAAGCTCAACACATGACCAAAGTGGGGAAGGGTGATTGAACTGAAATGAGTGGGTCTTTTTGGACCTTGAAAAACAACAACAGTATATGCAATGTTCTCTGAGCTTTTGTTTTACAAAGATACAGATTGAGCTATTAAAAACTCCAACAAAATCCAGAGACGGATCCCCAAGATTCTCTTTGCTTTTCAGAGTTCAAAACTTCCTCTTTTTTTGCAACTGGCTTCTAGCAATGGCTGAAACCAGGTTACTGCATTCCTCTACCAGCTGCCCTGGCTACCAGTTTGCTTCCTAGCGCAATTAAAGGCTCGTCCACACTTCCACTTGTGCCGTGCCTAGAAAGCTCGGGTCTGAGAGGTTCTCCCCTTGCCCCAAGGGAAAACCCACTCTTTAGCTATAGACTGGAACAAATGGCAATCTGGGGAAACCCATATGCTCCAACTGAGCGCTAAAGCCACTTTCGCCTTAAGGAGGAGGTGGGGTTGCAGGCTTCACGACCCCTCCACGCACGATAGGGGGGATTCCCGGCCGCGTCACCCCCTAGCCAGTCAATTGGCTGGTTCAGGGGGCGTGGCCTGCCCTATAAAGGCAGGACGCAGCCGGGGATCTCCCTCTTTGCTGCCCACCAGCTGTTCCTGTTTTTCCCACCCTCTGACCCTATAGATTTTAATTCTTTGATCTTGCTATGGACCTTGGTTGGTCACCGTTGAGGGGCCTGGTAGGAATTTTTCCACTTGGCAAATTGGCACCAGCCACTTGGTTTTCGCCTACCTCGTAGCAAACCTCGTATTGGCGGTTAGGCATTGGAATAGTTCTGAAGTTGGAAAAAGGAGAGGTAGCACCAACACCTGCCCCGCATTTTAAAGGATTCGGGGGGCATAGCCCTGTCTGAAGCCTAAGGAGGTTAGAGCCTAAGGCACGCCCCCTTTCGGTGGCCCGGGGGGGAGCTCCTAGGTGATGTGCATCAGCAGAACTCCCCCTACTGGTGATTAACCCTTCCCGGACACCATGCAAATGGGCTGGAGTCAGAAATAGTCGGTTAGGACCAATGCCTAAGCCAATACCGCTCATCACCTGTAACCAATAAAGTTGTGGCCTTTCTTAGCCCATTAACCTTAATAACTGCATCACGTGTCATTATTTCCATCTGGGGGGTTGGGAACTCGCCATGCAAAGAGTGGTAATGGAAATGTGAATAAGCCCCAAGGACTGGTTGCCACTTTTAAAGCCCTAAACCAGGTATGGGGAATATCTGGTCCTCCAGCTATTGCTGAGCTACAAGTCCCGTGCTTGCTAAGGCTGCCCTAAGCAGACCAAGACACCTAAATGTTTGCTTTCTGCCTGCCCGTGGCTCCACAGTGTGAATCTGCCAGCCTCTTTAGATTGAAGTAATCTACCGAGGTTCTATTGTTAGCATTCAAAACCCTTTAATATAGCTGCCTGGAATACCTGGGAGGGCTTTTCTCCCTTGTAGCACCCAGGATGCATTAACTTTGCCCTCACTTTGTCATCAGCTGAAAACTGTAGCAAAGATGAGATCAAGGATATGACCTGCAGCACATGTTGGGTGCACATCTCATTCAGATGCTAAGTACAGTTTGAAACCCTCATTCTATTGCACCTCTGCATTCTCTAGCTAAACTTGTCTAGAATCATAGAATCATAGAGTTGGAATAGACCACAAGGGCCATCGAGTCCAACCCCCTGCCAAGCAGGAAACACCATCAGAGCACTCCTGACATATGGTTGTCAAGCCTCTGCTTAAAGACCTCCAAAGTAGGAGACTCCACCACACTCCTTGGCAGCAAATTCCACTGTCGAACAGCTCTTACTGTCAGGAAGTTCTTCCTAATGTTTAGGTGGAATCTTCTTTCCTGTAGTTTGGATCCATTGCTCCGTGTCCGCTTCTCCGGAGCAGCAGAAAACAACCTTTCTCCCTCCTCTATATGACATCCTTTTATATATTTGAATATGGCTATCATATCACCCCTTAACCTCCTCTTCTCCAGGCTAAACATGCCCAGCTCCCTTAGCCGTTCCTCATAAGGCATCGTTTCCAGGCCTTTGACCATTTTGGTTGCCCTCCTCTGGACACGTTCCAGTTTGTCAGTGTCCTTCTTGAATTGTGGTGCCCAGAACTGGACACAGTACTCCAGGTGTGGCCTGACCAGAGCAGAATACAGTGGCACTATTACTTCCCTTGATCTAGATGCTATACTCCTATTGATGCAGCCCAGAATTGCATTGGCTTTTTTAGCTGCCGCGTCACACTGTTGGCTCATGTCAAGTTTGTGGTCAACCAAGACTCCTAGATCCTTTTCACATGTACTGCTCTCAAGCCAGGTGTCACCCATCTTGTATTTGTGCCTCTCAATTTTTTTGCCCAAGTGCAATACTTTACATTTCTCCCTGTTAAAATTCATCTTGTTTGTTTTGGCCCAGTTCTCTAATCTGTCAAGGTCGTTTTGAAGTGTGATCCTGTCCTCTGGGGTGTTAGCCACCCCTCCCAGTTTGGTGTCATCTGCAAATTTGACCAGGATGCCCTTGAGTCCATCACCCAAGTCGTTGATAAAGATGTTGAATAAGACCGGGCCCAAGACAGAACCCTGTGGCACCCCACTAGTCACTCTTCTCCAGGATGAAGAGGAACCATTGATGAGCACCCTTTGGGTTCGGTCAGTCAGCCAGTTACAAATCCACTGAGTGGTAGCATAGTCAAGACCGCATTTTACCAGCTTCTTTACAAGAATATCATGGGGCACCTTGTCGAATGCCTTGCTGAAATCAAGGTAGGCTACATCCACTGCGTTCCCTTCATCTACCAGGCTTGTAATTCTGTCAAAAAACGAGATCAGGTTAGTCTGGACTTGACTTGTCTACTGCAAACACATGCCGGGGTTATGCCCCTGCCTGCACGCCCCCCTCAAGTGCCTCACCAAAGGAAAAAAATCTCTTTTGTGTCTCCCCATTGGCCAGCAA
This sequence comes from Podarcis vaucheri, assembly GCF_965113315.1. NCBI lineage: Eukaryota > Metazoa > Chordata > Lepidosauria > Squamata > Lacertidae > Podarcis > Podarcis vaucheri. The sequence goes on from NC_138767.1 coordinate 20,998,046, forward strand.
CCCATTGGATGGCAACCTACCGCCCAGTGCTGACTCCCCTTATACATCTGCCCCAGCCTAGATTGCTGGCAATCCCTGGGGTCCAGGGCCAGGTACTTCCATTTGCTCACCCCCTTGCTCCTCCACAACTCTTCAGCACAGCACGTTCTCTCAAGGAGGCCAGCAAACAACAGCTGCACACTTTCCCCTGATAAGTGGAACATAGGAAGACCTCAGTAATATCTACACTGGCTGGCAGCAGTTCTCTCCAAGCTTTACCTGGAGATGCTGGGGACTGAACCAGGGACCGTCTGCATGCAAGGCACGTGGTGCTCTGCCACTCTGGTGCTGAGCTAGGGTGATTTTCTACACATTATTTGACTGGGGAGCTACATCATAAAATCTGGGAAAGTGTGGATTTTGAAGGTTAGCTGTGTCTTTCAGTTTGTTTCTTGTTCAAGAAAGTATGAATCAGCTAGGTTTACGTTAAAATCCAAATCAAACAGAATTTCTCTCCCATCTTTAGTTATATGCAACTTAGTTATACTCAAGAGTAAACCCATTGATTCCAAAGGGTCTGCTCTGCGTAGGGCTTGACTGGATACAAGTCTTTATATTGTTATATGATAATGATGTAAGCCAACCTGAGCATTTCTGCTCCTGAACTGGAAAGGTGGGATATAAATAACTCTGCAGCTATCCTTGGTCAACTCAGAGCTTCTTGCATTTTCCCTCCTCACTGTGGCATTTAGAGACTCTCACATTTCGCAGAAGAAACGCCAAGATGTAAGGCGTCATATATGCCGTGCAACATTATCTCTTTCGGCTATAAAATATCACGGGATTTGATCTTAAACACAAGCATCATTAGAGAACAAGGTTCTCATTAGAGCACATTAGAGTATAGCATTCTTATTTTTCTTTCTTTAAAGAAAATAGCTTAACATCAAGCAGGGGCTGGGGAACTCAAACCAATGAGATCCAAAAACAGAGGAAAGGCAAAGTTGACCCATTTTTGAAGCATTAAAATAAAGCACCAGCACCCTCTATCAGGATATTTCATACACTGGCAAGGATACAATGGCTTAGCCTGACTGGGGAAATATGCCTTTAGTATATACATTTGGTATGTACACCATGACAGTCTTCAGAAGTTGGTTTTAATTAAAGTGTGTGCTCCCTTTCTCTCTGCGTGTTTAAACAGACATATTCCAAAGCTACATGGCATTCTGTTTTTACACAGATATTATTTTCAGCAGTTCCACTCTCAAAGAAAGAAACAGCAGCCGCCAGAACACTATAATAAGAGAAGTACGAACGAAGCAAGCAGCTGATACCCAAGTGCAAAAACAAGACAGATTTGTTAACAAATACCAGTGTCCTAGTTAAGTTGCCAGGAAGTTCAGCACTGCAAGTAAATGGGGATTTGGGATGGGCTCTCGGACTGCAAGAGATTGAGGCCAAGAGCGGGTGGTGACAGCGAGCTCAGTGCATTGCTGGCACATCCAATCCTGTTCTCTCACCATCTCCCTCACCAGGAGGAACGTAATTAGCAGTGCCAGCCTCTCTCTGCACAAAGCAAATGAAATGGACGCTGAGGTGACACACACTGTTAGCTGCTCTGTGCTGCGAAGGGCTGGATGCCTGTGGACTTTGTTTCCACTACAGCCTGTTCACAGCAGGGAGAAGATAAAGAGGGAGGGAGCTTTTTCCAAAGCTCGTCTCCGATTAACTCAGAAATTACCTGAGCATTTTCTTGGATTGGCTCGGGTAGTTTTTCCAATGCGATGGCTTGAAAAATTGCCCATGCGTCTCCGCTAACCTTCCCAGTCCCAAAGTAACATCTCAGCCAGACAGGGAGATGCATGGGTTCCACCAAACTGTCTTTATACCCACCCCATATATTCATGATAATCAACAAATAATAAAAAAATGTGTGCCATTGCATTTGCTTTTCCTTATCGTGTGGTACACCCTGTGTAAGTGGCAAGCAGCTACCACGCTAGACATTGAAACTGAGCAATCATCCATTCTGCAGAATACTTCCACCACAAAGCTGAAGTAGCCTCTATTATTCTTGTGGATCAGAAAGTACTGCTTTATCGGAGCTCATACACACATCATCTCTGCTCAGTCTTGCTCCGGCAGCATTTACAACAGGAATCGGAAAGCTGTGGCCCACTGAACTGCAAATCCTGCCATCTCTGACCCCTGTCCATGGTAGCTGGAGCCAATGGGAGTTGGAGTCCGAAAACATCTGGAGGGCCACAGGTTTCTCTGTGGGAAGGAGGGAGTGGTGTGAGGGAAAGACATAGGTAGATAGGCATGGATATGTGGCCTGTGTGTCATGTGGTCTGTGAGAGAGAGGGAGCGATGCACTTGGGCAGAGAGAGGGAGGAAATATGGGTGGGTGTGAGATACATTTCTGTGTGTCTGTCTGTGCATGCGAGAGTAAGTATAGTGTGGCCATCTTGTATATTTTTTTCAGGTACTGGGGGATGTTCTCTGATTTTATTTTACAGAAATAGCATGTGTGTGTGTGTGTGTGTGTGAGAGAGAGAGAGAGAGAGAGAGAGAGAGAGAGAGAGAGATGATGTGATCTCCACAGTCAGCAACCACAGGACATAGCTGATTTCCAATTGAGGTTAGCAATGACGGCTTATGTTGACTTTTTTTGCAATTTTTTCTTATCTGTTCTGGCTGTCCCCTCAGTCTCCTTTACACGTTTCTGGATTGTGATATTCTGGTTTGGTGACACAAACAGTGTGGCTTTTCATCTCTGTTTTCCTTATTATACACGGAGACTACACTGTGTAACCACGTCCTTGACTGGAACAGCTCCTGTGGGGGAATTCCTGTCTAGTGGGTACATAATACAAGAATCAAAAAACTACCCAAGCATGTAATTACCTGATGGACTCATTCAGGTCTTCTGGGTACGCAGCACATTTACCTAGAGTCACTTGAGGGCCACATTCAACCTTCACTTACACCCACTCAACCTCAACCCAGGTCTGTTTGCACCTTGGCGGTTTCACTGGGAGCTGCCAAGGTATCAAGGCAGGAAGAATTTAACTCATACCTTTCAACAACCCTGAAGGTTACAGCAGAATGAAAATAAAGGCCAAATTCTCCAAGAACAGGAGAATTTATAAAATTAGCTAATGGCTCTGTGTGGGATCCATTTATATTTATAAATACAAGTGTGATCCACTTTTATTTATAAAATAAAAAGGGCCCAAGTTCTGGAATAGGGGATTTGGAAACTAAATTCTCCACTTCACATTCAGAGTTCTGGGTCATGTAGAAAGCTTTGCTCATACAGCTGAGTGTAGAAAAATGCTCTGTTGCTATAGGTGGTCACACCGTTCACATGGATGCCTGGGGACAGGGATACGCAGTGCACCCTGTCTTGAGTCACATGGGAATTTTAACACCTAGAGGCGGGAAAATCTCAAGGGGTTTTTATAGTATAGTATAGTGCATTTTAAAATTGGGTTTCAGAGTTTTTAGGGGGTTTTGGATGTTTTATGCAGTTTTTCAATTTCATTGTTCTGTACGGGACAATGACAATAAAGATATCTATCTATCTGTCTATCTGTCTATCTGTCTATCTATCTATCTTGAAGTTTTAAGCAACCAATGAGTGCTGTATCATTTTCAAAATCTCCAGTTCTGCACAGCACTATTGTTTCCTGGCTTTTCAATTGCAAGTTCCCCTCTGCCTTGCTTCTCCAAAGGAAGACATGGGGTGGCTTAATCTGCAACTGGGGTTTTCTGAAATCCTGGCTATGATCAAGGAATGGATCCATCATAAATGCTTGCAGAAAGTTCATAAGCCGGGGCGGAGAGAAAGAAAAAAAAACAACTACTTTTCTATACTTGTTTCAAGACATCGTTTTCCATCTGGGGATCATTTTCATCAACATGACTTTTCCCTCTGTTTTCCTATTAAGAAGAAATTTGACTGAGTGAGAAATTTGTTTAATCATCCTCCACGAGAGCGGCTGACTCCTAATGCTGTTTGATTACAGCTAGTCACAAAAATGTCAAGTGCATTTCCATTTAGAATGCTTGCTTAAACAGCCAAGCAAACGGGGAACACCCAGACATCAGGCAAGACGTGAGCTGCCTTCTGCCACACATCCACGTACCAGGCTTGTTTCAAGCCGCTCTTTGTGCTCTTTAAAAGAATGCATTTTCACAGCACATCATTTCCCTAAATGAGGATGATACATCACCACTGGAGATTGACTCACGAGGCCCATTTACAAAGGCAGGGCATCCACAGCAGCTTTTCACATTAGAAAGCGATTGTCTTTATCGGCGCATCGGTAATAAACAAAGCAGTCTTCCTCCTGTGCCTAGCCCTCCAGTTCCACTTCCGCAGACAGTCTCTCATGTCTGGGGCTGAATGAACTTTGCAGTGCTTTGCAAGGTGCCTTAGGATGCTGCGTGTGTTTTTCTTTTTTCCAGTAAACCTTCCTCTAGCCCTCTGCAGCCTCCCCAGCTGCCTGCACTTCCCAATCTCAAAAAAGCCTGTAGGATGTGTTAGCTTGTGAAATCTTGCCCAGCAAGGCTGTGGAGTGCAAGCCACTGGTGAGATAATTTGTAAAATTAAAGAAAGAACATTCACAAATGCATCCTGGTCATCTTGAAAATACAGCAAGTGCAGCAAAAACCCTGTACCCCAGCCACTTTCACCAAAATTTTCTCTCCGTTTTGGTCATTCTTGAAAGCAATTTCTTTTATTATTCACTGATTGATTTTTTTTTAAAGGATGAATTTCTGATGCAGTGCTACCTAGTACAGCAATACAGTATGAACCAGCACCACTAAATAAAAGGTTATGGCTTGCTAATCATATTGGCTGCTTTCTGAAAATGAATGATGCAGCCACTTGGAGACTTATTCTTTGTCCTCCTTTTATTTGTTTCTTTATAATCAAGGAAAGAGCATAAAAAGCAAACAAAAGTGTAGGGCTCTCTGTTTGGGCAGCTGCGTAGAGCATCCCCCAGCATGTCCGGCCACAACAACAGCAGCTTGTTACTGTAATGAAAAAAAAGATGCTGTGTGCATCTGATGTGAAACATGAGAGGTGGGCTTTATAAAGACACAAGGAAAACAAGGCAGGAACAAGTGGGTTCACAAAAGAACCAGGCTTGGAGGTCTATTCAAAATTATGTCAGATATTATAACAGTTACCTAAAATCAGCATTGATCCAAGACATTTCAGCACTCTGGAGAGCGACCTATGTTTTCCAACTCCCACCCACCTGCTTTTTAAAAAAAGGATTTAAATTTTATCTCACCCTTTCTCAATGGAGCTCAAGGTGGTAGATAGTTTCACCCTCTACCTCTTACCCTCACAACAACCCAGTGAGGTGAGTGTGAGTAAGAGGTAACAGTCGGAATCCGTGACAGTCTCAAAGTTGAGTAGGAATTTGAACTTTGTTCTTCCCCAAAGCCCAGCCTGATGCCAAATGTGTGCTTTGACACCACATGCACATGTGGTCAAACCCGGCTCCCGTGACATGACACATGTACTTCACATTGTGCCTCTGCCATGTTCAGGCTCGGTATTAGGGACAGCATTTGGGGAGAAAGGAGCTCTGTTCAGCAAGGAACCCAGCCCAAGGGATGGGTGGTGCTGCTGTTGCAACACTGAAGGGGAAATGTTGGCAAGGATTCCTGACCACATTCAGAAGCAGCATTTTCACTTATGAGGCAGGCCTGCGAGGCTGCACCAGCAAGTCTGCAAGTTCCCCAGCCATTTTAACGGCTGGTTGGCTTCTTGCAGGGACTGACAGCAAGAACGGGCTTATGACAGGTCATAAGAACATAAGTAGAGCCCCCACTTGATCAGGCCAATGGCTCAACGAGACCAGCATCCTGTTCTCTCAGAGGCCAACCAGATTCCTGTGGGAAACCCACAAGCAAGACCCACACTCCAGAGCCCTCTCCCCTCCTGCATTTCCAGCAACTAGTATTCAGAAGCATGGCTGATTCCAACTGTGGAGGCAGAACAAAGCCCATTATGACCCAGGCCCAAATTTGGAGGGACTTGTCTGGCTCATAATGGGGTACAGTTTTCAAATGAGGAAGGGCCATATTCTGAACTTCCTCAATTTGTTTCCATCTCTTCTCTGTGATGAGACCCCAAAATAAGTGGTCAGGGCTTCCTGGACAGGGATCAGATAAACCCCAGGTAGGTGTGAGCTCTACTACCTCCTATTTTAGAAATGAAGTAAAATCCATGAGTTTGGGAGAACCCCTCCAAGGCCGGCCAGATAGTAATATTTCCCTCTTGTGTGCAATCCGATCAAGAGAGAGCTATCAGCTGATAGGGTTGAATCAATGGAAGTGGTATGCCAACCACGTTCCTGCTCTTGCAGTTATTTTAAATCTGCAATGAATGCCAAGGAACAATCCCAAAAGATTCCAGCTGATGTGAGAGCTTGATGAAATTGCAGTGATATCCTACAATCATAATGACTTGCCTTAGTGCTCCTTTAGGACCTTGGCAAGAAATATAAGCCACAATAGGTTGTTGAACGCCATCATGCATCCCATGGGGGGGGGAGACTCTGAGAAAAGATCCCAGCTGCCACCTATCTACATCACAGTTGCCTCATAAATCACTCAGCGTGCTTTGCCCTTCCTGTGGGTGGCATACAGTCCATAACTCATCTTTTCCATTCATTTCTGTCAAACTCCACCCAGCCCTAATCTCCAATGGCTGACAACATTTTCAGCTCTTGGGGAACCCAAATGCATGTGCCGCCCATCACTAGGAGGAAAACCAGGGCTAGCTTGTCCAGAAATGTGTGAGAGAAAAAGACTAGAAAGATTGACTGTCTAAATAAAGATCTAGGAAGTGTCTTTATGCACGTGATGTATTGATTTGGAAGCTTCCGATGACATTTCGTATGGCAAAGCCATCGCAACAACATGATCGCTGGGTGTGCTGGCATCGCTCCTTCAGTTGGTCTCTTTGCTTTAATTGAACATCAAGTGGAAACAAAAAGGGAAAGGAGGAGAAAGAAAAAGTGTGCCACAAGAGAGATGATCAATTGCTTAATGAGTTCTGCAGCTGCATAAAAATGATATGTGCTTTGCAGTGCTTCACTTTAACATCCTTAAAATAAATTCTAAAAACCCTCGAGTCCCTGTGTGCATTTGTATGTTAAAGATTTGGGATAAAACACAGTAACTGCACATGGTGAAAATGTGGCTGGGGAAGTGTGAAGAGCAGTTCCTCTTCGTCCGTTTATTGCTGAGAACCAATCATAAGGAGTATGTATTGCCCAATCCCCTCTCACTTAATAACTGTGCTGCCCTTTCTCTCACAACAGAAGGGTGAATTTGTCTGTTTGGAGCTCTCTCGCCTTCTCATTTTGCTATTCCTAAGCTTAGTTCCCCACATTCCCACAGCAGTTTTTGAATTTTTTATTTTAAAAATGCGCATGAAAATTCCATCAGCATTTTGGTGTGAATTTCTCATATACAGTATACATGTTTGGGTGCAATTTTCCCTAATGTACACATTTTTGCAAGGATTTCCCCCTAATATAATGCACTTTATTCTCACTAATATATGTATTTTATGCACACTTTACCCCAGTCTGTGCATTTTGTACAGAATACTTGCCTGGACAATTCAGAGAAGTGTGGATTTTGAAAGATGGCTATGTTTCAGTTCTTGTGCCCTTTTGGAAACTGTGAATTAGGTTGATTTAATTGTGAACTGAATTGAATTTATCCCCATTCCTATCACTCACTTTATTTTTAAGTTTCTTGGAGACCAGCTATTATTCTATGTCCTTTCTGAGGCCCAGGGAAATATGGAGGCTGGAAGAATCAGAAGGGGAAACAAACATAAGTACAGCCTGCAGGATCAGGCCCATCTAGTCCAGGATCTTGTTCTCACAGTAGCCAACCAGATGCCTATGGGAAACTCACAGGCAGGACCCAAACATAAGAGCATGCGCTCCACTGCTCTGGTTTCAGAAGCATTGGTGCCTTTGACCATGGAGACAGAACAGAGCCATCATGGCTACTAGCCATCAATAGACCTATCTATTATGAATTTGTCCAAACCCATTTTTACAGCCATCCAAGTTGGTAGCTGTCAGAGCTGCTTCCAGATCCCAGCTCACTTAGGACCACGCTAGCCAGCGTTCACTTTATAAAAGTCTTTATTGATTTACAGATTCCATTTCCGAACTGCAGCGTGCAGCTCTACGTCTTATAAGCTAGACCGACGAAGTCCCGTCTGATTCTCCGCCTCCTGCACACCAACTTAATACCCTTGCCTTGCTCCACCTCTTGCGTCTTTCCTTCCTCCTCTGGGTCCCTCTGCCCCCCGAGGTCCCCTCCTTCCTAGACTCTTCTGACGCTGACGACCCCCCGGACCCTTCTGCCTCCTTGCGGCGGGCTTTAGGACCTGGCTCCCTTTCCGGGCTGCTTACTGTGCCGCCTTCCTGTGTATTTGAACTTGGCGCGCGCGCCCAACCTTCCACCTTCCGCTTAACCGTTTCTTCGCTCCCCGATGGATGTGTGGCCACTCCTGACTCATGCCCTCCCTCCTGCGGTGAGCTGCCGGATCCCCATGCCTGGTGCCCTTCCTCCCCACTACGCTCTGCTGGGGACGTTGGCCCCGATCTCCAACTGCTGCTCTCTGAACCCCCTCTGGTTCCTTCTCCCTGGGGAGTTCCCCTCGGTTTCCCCCTTGGTCTAGCCACTGGCGCTCCTTTCTGCGAATCTTCCGATTCACTGGATAGACTCGGGGATCTCGGGTCGTCGTCATCACTCATCTTCCCTTCGGACTCCTCCCCCTCGCTCTCTGTTTCCTCCCTTTCCCGCGCCTCTGCTCCTGAACCCCTGACAGTAGCTATTATGCCACTGGGGAAGTGGTAATTCTGTTTTGATTTGTTTTGGATGTTTGTATGTGATACCAATAAAAGGTTTGATAAAATCGCCCAAAAAAAGGTAGCTATTACTGCCTTCTATGGGAACAAGCACCATAGTTTAATTAAGTGCTATATGGTACCTCGGGTTAAGTACTTAATTCGTTCCGGAGGTCCGCACTTAACCTGAAACTGTTCTTAACCTGAAGCACCACTTTAGCTAATGGGGCCTCCTGCTGCGCCGCCAGAGCATGATTTCTGTTCTCATCCTGAAGCAAAGTTCTTAACCCGAGGTACTATTTCTGGGTTAGCGGAGTCTGTAACCTGAAGCGTCTGTAACCTAAAGCGTCTGTAACCCGAGGTACCACTGTACATTCTTTTATCGGTCCTGAATCTCCCAACGTTCAGCTTCTCTGGGATGCCCACAAATTTTAGTGTTATGAGAGACGGAAAAAACTTTTCTCTGGTCACTTTCTCCATGCCATCCATCATTTTATAAAATTTGATCTCTCACTCACCTTTTCTCTAAACTAAGAAGTCCCAAGTGCTGCAACCTTTCCTCACAGGGGAATTGCTCCAAACACAGGGTCAATCCAACTTCTGAAGACTAGTGTCAGGGGTTCAGGAGCAGAGACGCAGAGAAGGGAGGAAACAGAGAGTGAGGGGGAGGAATCCGAAGGGAAAATGAGTGATGATGACGACCCGAGATCCCCAAGCCTAAGCAGTGAGTCAGAGGACTCCCAAAAGGGAGCCCCAGTGAGCAGAGCAAGGGGGGGATCCGGGGGGACACCCCAGGAGGAAGGGAACAGAGGAGATTCAGAGAGTAGCAGCTGGAAGTCGGGACCCACGCTCATAACTGAGAGCGGCAGCAGCTGGAAGTCGGGACCCACGCTCAAGACTGAGAGCAGCAGGGCGGAAGGTAGCCAGGCATCGGGTTCCGGAGGCTGTCAGCAGGAGGGAGGGCACGAGTCAGGGGTGGTCACGCCCTCCTCAGAAAGCGAGGCAACGGTTAAGAGGAAGGCAGGGAGTTGGGCGCGCGCGCCAAGTTCAAATGCAGAGGAAGCTGGCGCAGCAAGCAGCCCGGAGAGGGAGCCGGGTCCCAAAGCCCGCCGAAAGGAGGAGGAAGGAAGTGGGGGGTCTTCAGCGTCAGAGGAGTCTAGGAGGGAGGAGACTAGGAGGAGCAGTGGGACCCAGAGACGCAGGGAGAGGTGTAGGAGGTGGAGCAAGGCTAGGGTATTAAGCTGGTGCGCAGGGGGCGGAGAGTCAGACGAGACTTCGTCGACCTAGAATGGAAGGTGTAGAGCTGCACGCTGCAGTTCGGAAATGAAACTTGTAACTCAATAAAGACTCTTATAAAGTGAACGTTGGCGAGCGTGGTCCTGTGTGAGCTGGGACCTGGTGGCAGCTCTGACAGTAAGTCTCGTCTCTAACTACCAAGAAGTTCCAGGCGCCTGAAACACCGCAGCGAGGGGTGAAGAGGGGTGCCTGGACTCAAGCTCACAAATCGGCAGGCATGACGGCAGAACAGCGAATCGCAACTCTGCAAGAGGCAGTGACACAATTAAACTCAGAGATATTAGCATCCCGAAAACGGGAGGAGGAAGCAGCGCTCGCCTACAGAGATCTCCACGCCAGGTTTGAAGCGTTTACCAAGCAGGTACAAACGGGACCCAAGCCGGAGGGAGTTGGGTTGGCAAGGAGATCAGGAGGTCTTGTGCAGCATTTTGATGGGAACCTGCAACAGTACCCCAATTTTCGAGCAGATGTGCTGTGTGCACTGCAACTGCTGGCAAAGGACTTTAGAGATGAGGAAGAGAAGGTGGGGTTTATTCTATCCCATTTGCATGGAGATGCTAAAGCTTGGCTGCGCAATTTGTGGAGGGATAAGGATCCAGCGCTTCGAAGTGCGGATGCCTTTATCAAAGCGATGGATACATGCTTTTTATCTAGCATAGATGTGGATCTTGCGCGACGAGAGATACATGGACTGAGGCAAGGGAAGGCGAGCGTGCGACAGTACCACGCCCGCTTTTTCGCACTCGTCAGCGCTCTAGAATGGGACAGAGATTCGCCCCCAGTAAGAGATCTTTTCTGGGAGGGTCTGAGCAACCCAGTGAAGGACGAAATTGCGAGAGGGGAGAGACCCAAGAGCACGCAGGAGGTGGTCCAGAGGGCGCTATCTGCGGGAGTACGGCTAGAGGAACGCCCATGGGCCAGGGAGGAGGGGCGTAGTGGGCGCGAAGCAGCGAGAAGTTTTTCCTTCGTTCCCAGAGAAGCAGCGCGTGCGCAATCCACGCCTCCGCCAGGAGGGGGAGCAGAACCTATGGAGGTGGGAGGTGCCAGGGCTCAGTCAGCAACCAGAGCCCTAGCACCGGGTGCAGGCAAATCTAAGACTCCTAGAGGGACCAGGAAGTGCTACATCTGCGAAAGTCCTCAACACTTGGCGAAAGAGTGTCCCCAGAGGAGCCTGAAGCACACTGCGGCCGCTGCTAAGGTGGAAACAGCTACACAGCACAAAGAACCTCTGCAGGGAAACGACGATGTCTGGCTGGAGACAGAAGTACTGGGGCCCAGCCAGACGTATCAGTGAAGCAGTCCCCAGAGATCTTGCAACCCACAGACCCCCTCCCGCCCAAACCGGTTGTGCAACTAACCGCATCGCTCCAGCTGCCCAATGGACTCACGATAGACGTCCCGATCACGGTGGACTCTGGGAGTAATGCAGATTTTATGGCGCAGGATTTTGTGCAGCGACATGCTATACAGCTACTGCCTGCCACTCTGCCCCTGCAAGTCGTCACGGTGGATGGCAGAGAGTTACTAGGGGGGCAAGTGGTGCAGCAAACGCCGCCAATGGTGATGCGATTGGGTAACCACAGAGAAGTCATCAGCTTTAATGTCACTCAGTTGTCGGACACTCCCATCGTCTTGGGCATGAGTTGGCTGGACAGGCACAGTCCGACGCTGGCGTGGTACCAGCGACAGCTGATCTTCGGCTCTTCTTATTGTGCTGAACACTGCATCATACCCAGAAAGGAGGGAGAAGGGGAAGAATCGCAGCTACAGTTGGGGACGCTGCACACAGTTCCCCACAAATACGCGGACTTTTTGGAGGTCTTCTGCGAGAAGGAGGCGGACAAGCTACCCCCTCACCGCCCATATGACTGCAAGATTGACCTCCTGCCGGGGGCGACGCTGCCTAAGGGAAGGCTATACTCCATGTCTGAGGACGAAATGCAGGAACTCAAACAGTTCATTGATCATAATCTGGAGCGTGGCTTCATCAGAGAGTCCAAGGCAGTGGGGGGCAGTCCTGTTTTCTTCGTGAAAAAGAAAGACACGCCCCAAAAAAGGCTTGTAGTGGATTACCGCCTCTTGAACCAGATGACCAAGCCGTCTGATTTCCCCATGCCCAGAATAGACGACCTCCTCGCGACTGTGCGCAAGGGACGCGTGTTCACCAAGTTGGACCTACGAGGGGCGTACAATCTCATCCGAATGCGGGAGGGAGATGAGTGGAAAACAGCCATGTTCACGCCCCTGGGCACCTACGAGTACAGAGTCATGCCCTTTGGATTACAAAATGGCTCTCACTGTTTTCAAGCTTTCATGCATCACGTATTGGCGGGGCTCCTCTACAAGAAGTGCGTCTGCTTCCTGGATGACATCCTGATATTCTCTGAATCGCAGCAAGCTCATGACCACGACGTGAGGGAGGTGCTGAGGAGGTTGCAACAACATAGACTGTACGCCAAGCTAGAGAAGTGCCAGTTCGACACGACGGAGGTGGATTTCCTGGGATACAAGTTATCGGACAAGGGGCTAGCCATGGACAGCACCAAGGTTCGCGCGGTGTTGGATTGGAAGAGCCCGCGAAACAGGAAGGAGGTCCAGCGGTTTGTCGGCTTTGCCAACTTCTATCGCAAATTTATCAAGGGGTTCGCGATGCAGACGGCGGCCATTACGGACACGCTCAGCTCCAAGAAAAAGAAATTCATCTGGACGGAGCAGGCGGAGCAGTCCTTTCAAGCGCTCAAGCGTCTCTTCGCGTCGGAAAAGCAACTGCTGCATATCGACCCCAGTAAACCGTTGCGGGTAGAGACAGACGCGTCAGACAGAGCCGTGGGAGCTGTCCTGCTGCAGCAAGACCCGCAGGGGGTCTGGAGGCCGGGAGCGTTCTACTCCAGGAAGCTCAGCAAGTCGGAGCAGAACTACACCATCTGGGACAGGGAGTTGCTGGCCATTCATGGAGCGTTCAAGGCGTGGAGGCACTTCCTGATCGGCGCCAAGCACACAGTGCAGGTTTGCACGGACCACAAAAATCTGGAGCACTGGCGCACGGCGCAGTTCCTGAACCAGAGGCAGATACGTTGGGCAGAGTTCTTTGCGGACTTCGATTTCCGAATAGAGTACGTCCCAGGAGACACCAACATCATGGCGGATGCACTGTCCCGGAAACCGCAATACCTAGAAGAGGTGACGCCAGCGGCGGCCATGCACATCTTCGCACCGACGGCGTGGGCGTGTGCCTCAGCTACGGTAGACCTGGATGCGGTGCGGCGTGCGTTGCGGGACGACTCATTCGCGCAAGAGAAGATGGCAGAAGTGCACAGAGGCACGGCTAACACAGACGAGTTCCAGGTGCGGGACGGCTTGCTCCTACGTAAAGGGGCCGTCTATGTGCCGGGAGACGAACTTCGCGCCAAGGTACTGCAACAGTTGCACGACGCACCCACGGCCGGTCACTTTGGCACGGAAAAAACGATGGAATTGGTCGCGAGAGACTTCTGGTGGCCCAGGCTGAGAGGGGAGGTCGCGGACTACGTAGCGAGGTGCGACACCTGCCAGAGGGCCAAGCCGGTGCACAGACCGCCGGCGGAACTGTTAGAACCGCTGCAAACGCCGTTTGAACCGTGGGAGAGGGTGGCCCTGGACTTTGTCACGGATTTACCCAGCTCGAGAGGCAAGACAGCTGTACTAGTGGTGGTGGACTTGTTCACCAAGATGGCACATTTCATTCCGTGTGCGAAGGTGGCCACGGCGGAACAAACCGCCAAACTGTTCATAGATCACGTGTTCAAAGTGCATGGTCTGCCGCGGTCTATCCTGTCCGACCGCGGACGCCAGTTCATCTCGAATTTCTGGCAGAAGCTGATGGGTTTTCTAAATGTCAAGGTCAATCTGGCATCAGCAAGACACCCGCAGACCAACGGGCAAGCAGAGAGGGTCAATGCCATCATGCAGCAGTACCTGAGATGCTATGCCAATCAACAGCCTGCGACGTGGGTGGATTACCTGCCGCTCGCCGAGTTCGCTTACAACAACACGAAACACGTGTCCACAGGGGTGACGCCGTTCTTCGCCAACAATGGGAGGAATCCCAGAACCTTCCCAGGACTGGAGAGAGTGGGGGAAGGGGAACCACAGACGGCGGACGCGTTCGCGTCAGAGTTGCAGGCGGTCCACGATCAACTCAGACGGCAGCTGGAGCTAGCTAAGCACGCCTACAAGGTGCAAGCTGACAAGCACAGGCGAGTTGGCGAAGAGATCCAAGTAGGAGACTGGGTCTGGTTGGCAGCCCACGCAGTGCCGACCAGGTCACTAGCCAAGAAGAAGTTGGGGCACAAGCAAATCGGTCCGTACCAAGTCGAAGCACAGATCAACCCGGTAGCTTTCCGGCTGGCGCTGCCGGAGGGCTCCAGAATGCATCCGGTGTTCCACAGGTCGGTGCTCACTCCCTACAAGGCACCTCACAGATTCCAGGAGCCAGGGACGGCACCGAGTCCGTTCCGGGAGCGGACGGAGACCGGGGGGGTGACGCAGCAGGACCCCATCAACGAGGTCACGGAGATTTTGGACTCCAGATGGGGGGAAGAGGGAGTCGAATACCTCCTAGCCAGAGAGGGCACCCGGGCCAGCGCCAATAGCTGGGTGCCAGACTACGCTTTGGAGGAACCCCTGCTCAAGGACGAGTTTCATGCCCTTTTCCCACACAGACCCATGCCAGCGAGCTTCTTCGACGACTGGCTGTTCACGCCCACACTTTCTTCCAGCACGTTCCAGGGATTCGACTCGGACGGGGAACCCGCACTGAGCACCCGTTCCCCAGAAGGATCACCGGCGGGTTCGGCGTCAGACACCTCGTATTGGTGGGACGATCGACCGGAGGAGCAATGGCGCCGGAAGTGGCTGGAGATGCCAGGTCGAGCGACCGACGCAGAGACTGACATGGACGTGTTCGGGGAGGACCTTGGGTTCGAGCACGGCGGTACAGAGATGGAAGCGGAACAGGTCAACGTCGACGACCGCGAGGAGGAAGACTCGGAGGTCTTCAGTTGGCGGCCAACCACGGGGAGCGAACTGTATCCGGCATTCCCTCCCGTGATGAGGGAGCACCCAGCACCCACACCTGAAAGCGGGGAGGGGGAAGGGGGGGCTTCGAGGGGGGGATGGATGTCAGGGGTTCAGGAGCAGAGACGCAGAGAAGGGAGGAAACAGAGAGTGAGGGGGAGGAATCCGAAGGGAAAATGAGTGATGATGACGACCCGAGATCCCCAAGCCTAAGCAGTGAGTCAGAGGACTCCCAAAAGGGAGCCCCAGTGAGCAGAGCAAGGGGGGGATCCGGGGGGACACCCCAGGAGGAAGGGAACAGAGGAGATTCAGAGAGTAGCAGCTGGAAGTCGGGACCCACGCTCATAACTGAGAGCGGCAGCAGCTGGAAGTCGGGACCCACGCTCAAGACTGAGAGCAGCAGGGCGGAAGGTAGCCAGGCATCGGGTTCCGGAGGCTGTCAGCAGGAGGGAGGGCACGAGTCAGGGGTGGTCACGCCCTCCTCAGAAAGCGAGGCAACGGTTAAGAGGAAGGCAGGGAGTTGGGCGCGCGCGCCAAGTTCAAATGCAGAGGAAGCTGGCGCAGCAAGCAGCCCGGAGAGGGAGCCGGGTCCCAAAGCCCGCCGAAAGGAGGAGGAAGGAAGTGGGGGGTCTTCAGCGTCAGAGGAGTCTAGGAGGGAGGAGACTAGGAGGAGCAGTGGGACCCAGAGACGCAGGGAGAGGCGTAGGAGGTGGAGCAAGGCTAGGGTATTAAGCTGGTGCGCAGGGGGCGGAGAGTCAGACGAGACTTCGTCGACCTAGAATGGAAGGTGTAGAGCTGCACGCTGCAGTTCGGAAATGAAACTTGTAACTCAATAAAGACTCTTATAAAGTGAACGTTGGCGAGCGTGGTCCTGTGTGAGCTGGGACCTGGTGGCAGCTCTGACAACTAGTGAACATGGAAAGTTCATGAGAGGCAACTGCCTTGCAGAAAGCACCTGCCCGAATCAGAAAAGACTGAATAAGCTCTTTCCTAAAACATAGACATGGCTCCCTCGCCGTGTTATTAGCCCATTTCCCCTCTATTTGTAATGCAAAGATGTGTAATAAGAGCCATCTGTCTTTCGCAAAGCTTTCCTCTTCAGAACGTTTTCAGCGAAAGCCTCAATACTGACAACCAATGGGGAGTTATCCTCAGGCTGTGTTCAGATGGAAGAAGAGGGCGGGGGGAAATGGCGCTGGATTAAAGACACTTTTTCTAGGACACCTGCTGAATAGATCTGGGAATCCAGCTAAGAATTTCAAAGCACAAATCCATCAAGAGAGCACGGGAAAGAGAAAGAGAGAGTGAGAGAGAGAGAGAGTGCAATGCAGATTTTTAATGGCAAGATTGTCAAGCTTTTATTGGCCAGATATATTGTGGTGGCCATGCAAATGGACATCTTTCTGGGCTAGTAGCCAAAGAGATGCTTGCATAGTTATTACTGATGAACTTTGATCACTGGTAGCTACCGGCAACTGACACGCCCCACCTACTCCCATAGGAATTGAAGGACACAGTTCAGAAGTTTTTGAACGCAGATGGCATAAGAACATAAGAAGAGCCATGCTGGATCAGACCCAAAGTCCTTATCTAGTGCCTAATATTCTGTTTCTCACAATGAGAAACCTGGTGCTGTGAGAAGCCCACAAAGAGGACACAAGCCTGGAGTTCCTGAAGATGACAGATAAGAAGAGTGATGGGGATATGCATTTGAGCAAACAGGTGCTATTTTTGCAGGGGGTGGTGGTTATATAGCCCATTGAAAATCTGTCTGAGGCAAGTAAACAAAAGTTGGGAGCTACATGTTAATCTATGGAATATAACATCCGTTAGCCAAGCCGGTGAGACATTGTGCAGAAACAAAGAGGGGGAATTTGGAAGGCATTCCAACATGGGGAATATTGCATCAGTTTTACTGATTATAATGCTAGCGCTTCTGTCCTGTATTCTAGCATTCCTTTTACACTTAAGTACCTGTTGTGTTATGAAATTTTGCTTTTGGACAGATATACTGGCATGTCACGCTAAATTTCCTTCACTCCAGTGGGCGTTGTGTGATACAACAACCAATGACCTTGGACAACCTATCTACACCCCCTCCCTTTCTACACTTGTGTGCTTCTGTTCCCCTATGATTCACCCATGAAAACAACAGGAAATAACTGTATGCTGGTATAATGCTGCTCCAATTTTTGCCACCTTACCCCTGTGAGTCTCTGGCTTACAAACAGATTTTTTTCTGGAAGTAATTATCACGGGATATGAGTGCTAAACTAGAGTCCACTAGATTCTGGAAGTGGCTTTTACACAACCATCTACTTTAACTTTTGCTGCAGAAAACTGTAATACTCGTTTTGAAGCATCCACTCTGGTTTCTTATTAGCTTTCAAGTTCAATTACTGGTTCTTTTTCATCATCACCATCGTCATCATCACTGTTATTGGTTTTACTAAATATGTAATAAATTACTGTTTAAATTACAAAGAGACAAAGGGCATACATATTCTTAAAGCACCTAAGAAAATCAAAGAAAGGAGAACAAAGACAGAAAGACAGAAAGAGAAAGAAAATAAACATGCACCAGTTTCAGAGTCTATTCTAATTCTTCTGATCTGTTTGCAGAGTTAATCGAAAATGGCTGGTAATTTCAAGGAGTACTAGGAATCTGGTCCTCTATGGATTGTTGTTCCATATACTTGCATATCTCATGGGGGCTGCTGGTGTTTCTGAATCTTCATTAATAAATTTAGTAAAACCAAACCAAATTGAATAAAATATGCTGCTTTCTTTTTTTGGCAATCTGCTGATTCTTTTAAAATCTTACCCCTCAATTTGGACTGCTCACTCAGCTATGCTGGGCTGGTCCCTAGTTTCTCAGCTGACAGAGGGCCATCTCTTGCTCTGTCATCCAGAAGACATGCAATATCCTCAACCCCCTGCCACTCAAATTAGCACTAAAGCATCCTCCTTTCCCTTAGCCCCTGGATTGCTGGCCCAAGCCAAAAAATCAAGAGTTGCATTGGTCTGCAAAGGTGGCTGGAAGCTTTTGTACTCATTTTTCATAGAGTTTATTTCCCCATGATGTTCTAATTGCAAGCAAATATAAATGAGGATGCATTTTCTCTCCAAGGCATAAATGAGTGGTTTCCTTTTCCTGTCTTCTATAGATAAATCACAGATAATCAACAGATCACACCAATAACGAAAACAGCCTGAGAGTCCATAAATATAGGACTTTGCCCAACTTTAAAGGAATGAACAGCTGGATTGAATTGTAATGACATAATGTGAGAGCATAAAAATTGAAGCCTTATACTTACCTAGTAAATTTTCTCCATTTTATATTTATGTCCCCTTCTATATTTATTATATCATATATCAAAAGGCTTCTATCTTCTCACAGGCTAAATTTTATCTATATGCAGATGACACCATCGTCTAGAAACATGGTAAATCTGGAAGAACTAAAGCTCATACAAAAACGAAAATTTTGTATCCGCAGTCTGTGAGCAGGAACAAGGCTCAACTTAATATATGAACTAAAGGGGCGTGATATGCAGAACCACAACATGTAGAAGGAATTCAGTATGGCCATGGTCTTAGTCAAATGGTGGGACCTGATTGCTCACCTTTTAAATATTTTGGGCTCTGCCTAAATTCTGCAGCGATCCTCAAAAGGACATGCCAGGACAAAGATGCTTGGCCCTGCCATGTCCTTTTGAGGATCACCAGGGACACGGCAGGATAAAGCATCTTTGCCCCACACATCGTTTCGATGATCAGTAAGGTGCCTTCCTGGAAGGTGCACTGGCGACCTCCACCAGGGATGGGAAGGGTCCATGCATCCCTTTCACATAGATAAGGTGGCTGGCGGTGGGTGGGTGGGTGGGTGGGTGGGTGGGGGATGGCAGACCAAGTCGGCCTGGCTGGGTTGGGAGGGGTTCATGTATGTGACATCATGCACATGTGATACCCGCCCCCCCCCCCTTGTTGGGCGCAACTCAGCGGCTATGATGGACTCTGTTAGTTGATTGAGGTTGTGTGGGGAGAAATACAGTGGTACTTTGGTTCTTGAACTTAATCTGTTCCGGGAGTCCTTTCGACTCCCAAAACCATTTGGAAACCATGGTACGGCTTCTGATTGGCTGCAGGAGCTTCCTGCACTCAAGCGGAAGCCACATCGGATGTTTGGCTTCTGAAAAACATTCGCAAACTGGAACACTTACTTCCAGGTTTGTGGCATTTGGGAGCCGATTTGTTCAACAACTAAGCCGTTCAAGAACATTTCTCCCATAACATCTGCCAAACAATTCACTGAATGATTCTGGGTTCTAGTCAATGCTTATTTTAAAGCAAAAAAAGAGGTGCCTGTACTCAGCATGAATTTGTTACAGTAAGCGCCACACTTTTAACATGGGGTGGGTGTGTGCCAGAACTGTGTGCTGTTGAGTACCCCCAGAAAAAAGCACTGGTTCTAGTGTTTTGAGAACCACATAATGCAAGTAGGAGCTGCAAGGAAATGCTGCAATGTAGCATGTTCCTCTTCTGGCTTCAAGGCAGCTGGCCCTGCCCTTTCCCCAAATACTCATTCCATCCACTTCCCAGTTTTCCACCTGTTCTCCCAGTCAGCATTCCATGCCTGCTGAACTGTTTCTGGTTCACTCTCGGTCCCTGACTTTTTGCAGTTCTGCAAAACTGGAGGATCCCTTAAGCCTCCTTGGGGAGCATTGTATTGGCTCGGCCACAGCATTCACAGTGCATTACGCTCCTCACTGCTTTGTCCTTCCCAATCTCCCTCTTGGTAAGCAGCAGCAATGTGCTGGTTCCAGCCAGTGGTGTAGCGTGGGGGGTGCCAGGGGTGCCAGCCGCACCGGGTGCAACTTCTGGGGGGGGGCGCGCTCGCTGCCTCCGGAGTCGCCAAAGAGCCTCGGGCGCAGGCTGTAGCTGGCAGCGGCTCTCAGCGCTCGCCACGGTCCCCGCGCATCAGAGCCATGGAGGGCGCGCCAGGCAGCCCCTCCTCACCGACGGGCAGCGTTCGCCTGCGGGGCTCGGCCAGCGCGCTGGGCTGGCCGCGTGGAGTCGCCGAGGAGCCGCCGCCGCCTGCCATGCCACCCTGGCTGCTTCAACCGCGTCCGACAGCCGGCTCGAGGCTCCTTCCGGCCGGGTCTCCCGACGGGGCGCTGCGGGTTGAGGCTCCGGCACCAAGCGCCACGCCGCCCAGGCTCGGGTCGCTGTCTGGACGCGCGCAGCCCGCCAAACGCGCCATCGGCGGCACTCTAGTGCCTGCGCGCCAAGACCGCCCACCCGCCCCGACGCCCCCCCCACCCGCGCCGGAGGCCGGCCGACGCACTGGCCCCAGAGCCGCCCCCTCCCCGCGCCAGAAAGAAGCCCCCTCCCCGCGCCAGAAAGAAGCCGTGTCGGGACTAGCCAGGCTGGGGAGGGAGACCGAGAAGGCTGCGCCGCGACGCCCAAAGACGCGCGTCTTGGCGTATTAATGACCATGGTTAGGTATTAGGGGGCGCAAATTACTTGCCTTGCCCCGGGTTAGGGGGCGCAAATTACTTGCCTTGCCCCGGGTGCTGATAACCCACGCTACGCCGCTGGTTCCAGCTGCCCTTAGTTTGAGAAATAAAGCCTTGCTGAGCTCTAGGTTGAGTTTGAATCCTTCGCTATTCTTTGCTCCTGAGTGCTGCTTGTTCCTCAACCTTACCTCCTAGTTAGTCTTAAGGCCAGAATTGTTGTTTGTTCATGACTACTGGTTTGCCCTATCACTTCTGGGTCCCAGCTACTAGCTCTCCTCAGCCCACAGTTCAGCCCTGGTAGCAGGAAATGGAGTTACTGGCTTGTGTCTCTGACCAGTAAAAGCTCCTCCACGGTGTGTGTCTCATTTATCATTTCTTTTCATGATACACATCACCTTAACTGCTACCACATGCAGTTCAAGTTTTTTCCTTTAGTATTTAAAGCCCTAAACAACTTGGAAACAGGTTACCCAAGGACTGTGTTGTACCACTCTCCTCGGCTGGGTATTGCTTGGAGTGCCACTTGCCCCAGGGATGTGCTTAGTATGTATGTACTAGAAACCAGGTTTTTAGGATTGCAGCTCCAGCCCTCTGGAGTCAGTTAGCAACTGAAATTAGACAAGTGCCTAATTAGACAAGGCTTTTCCCCAAGTATGACCCAGTAGTTTTATGGAATATTAATTGTACTATTGCTTTTAGTTTACTGAGTCTGTCATGCTTTTTCTTTCATCTTACTGAGCACTGCTTTGGCCACGTTTGGTTATGAAATACTACTACTACTAATAATAATAATAATAATAATAATACCCTGCCCATCTGACTGAGTTGCCCCAGCTACTCTGGGGTGAATTTGGGGTTCACAAAGCCTTCCAGGATAGGATTATATCCCCACTGAAAGCCCCGTTTGAAATCTGAATTATAGTGCCTATCTGAACATTTGAACTCCTGCTGGTGAGTCAAACCCTTGAACAACTAAGAAATAAAAACGCAGGCATATTCCTCTCAAATAAATCAGTGCATAGGCTGAAACAAAAATTCATTTTCTATGTCAAACACTATTTATGCCATACAGTTTAAATGGCCTGGGAAATATTTTCCCCTGGTATTGATTAAAGCTAGATTATATAAGGAGCCGTCCCATCGCCCTCTTCAATTACATTCACATGATCCATAAATGGCTTGTCACATTTTTCTACTTCCACTTAATGGGGTTATTTAGGGTGTAATATGAATTATAACGGTGTAAACATAAAGCAAAGAGACATATTCCCTCACTGTCTCATTGTAAAAATGACTACTCTCCTTAGTACAGAGTCGATGTCTGAGGAGAAATTAAGCAGTTTTGACTTTCACTCAAGCTCTCTGGGAAACAGTGGAATCAGCCCTTTGATCAAGGAGTGGTTCAGAGCTAACTCCAAGCCGCTTCCCTCGCTTATGGGACTTGTCTGTTAATGTGAACAATGACACATGAGCCGGGAAATCGCTGCTGCAACCTCTGCAATCTCCCAGGCTTCAAAAGGGGAACTCTAGAAGGCTGAATGTTGTCACGTAGCTTTCAGCTGAGGTCACCTTCCCATATACAGCAGTCAGAAAATGAGGTAAGAACAACTCAGAGGCTCCGCTATGTTATCAAAATGAAGTGAGCTATAATAGTGAGCCCACCTTTTCTATTCCATTAAGCAGGGTGAGCTGTGACACCCGAGGTGGTCGTTTTGGGGATGCCATCAAATATACTGTATTGTATTTCAGTTATTAATGTATTTTTCTGAGAGACGTTGAGGTGCCATTGGGAATTTTCTGTCTCAAGCATCAACAGAATCCTTGGCTCATCTCTGGAGTGTCCTTTAACAGCTCTGTTAAATCACTTAAATTTGACACATTCGGAAGATTTGGCTGGTGAATCACAGCAACCTAGGCTTAGGGTGCATTATATAGGGATTATCCAGTTCACATTTCTTGCTAAGAAGACGATTTCCTGGCTCACAGCTCATCCTCATAGCCCCTATTGTACACTACCCCGTTGTTTAGACGTAAATTCTTCTCTGGTCAGTAATTCATTGCTGAGTAGACACGCTGGTGCTCTTTAGCAAAAGTGGGTTTAGGGCAGTGTGACCAGTTCTGCAGCACTGGGTGCTAAGCCTAGATAGCACTGCAGAGCACCACAACTGTGACGTAGTGACATAGCTGTCAACCGTCCCTTATTTGGCGGGAAACTCCCTTATCCCAGCGCCGTGTCCCGCTGCTGTCCCGGATTGATGATATCCCGTAAATTTCCCGGGTTTCAAAGGAAGCAGCTCCTCTCCCTCCCTCCCTGCCGGCCAGGGAGGAGGGAGGCTCCAACTGTGTTGCTTGGCTGCATTGCTCACCCAATAAGGGGTCTAAGGACGACTGGGGGGTGGAGCTTGCATGCCTTGTGCCGATCAAATCGGCCGCGTTGCCTGGGGACTCGCCTTTGCTCAGCGCTTCCCAGCGGAGAGGTGACGTGGTTTTCCTTGCTGCGTCCCCTTTGCCAGGTTGCTGCGCTGTGGGAACCACCACTTGAGGCTTCATTTGGCTGCTGGCTGGGCTTTCTGCCTTTGGCTCGGAGGGGCTCAGAAGTTGAACATACCTATGCTCGGAATCGGATGGATACATCATTGACGGCCCACTCACCCTTGCCGGGGAAAAGGTCTGTCTGGAGCAGGGGCACATGGTGGGGAAAAATGAAATCCCTTATTTTGGCTGCTGATCCCTTATTTTCGAGGCTGCTGGTCCCTTATTTTTCAAATCTGTAAGTTGGCAGCTATGTGTAGTGAATGGAGCAGAACAGAAGGAGAAAGACAGGGGGTGCCAAATTTTGGCCTCACACAGAGCACTGCTGAAGTTTGAAAAACCGCAGTCCACCCATGCTAGCAGCAAAGCCTTAACTCTTTATGAGGAATCCCTCCCAATCTCAATAGTTTCACCCTACTTAAAGAGTTTTCAATTGCAGTTCCCTAGCTCTTAACTGGCAACTTCTCATTTCCAGCATATTACAACCAGGCAATTCCATGATATGGATCAGGGATAAGGAACATTTATCAGGGAGTGAATCTGAAGGCACAAATGTCTTCAAGCCAGGGCTGTTAGGGGCTATAAGAAGTGGAAGTCACACTAGAAAATCAAAATTGCAGGGCTCAGATCTCAAAGTTTACTGGAACTTTTAGGGAGACAGTTGACTGCAAAGAACAAAAAGGGAAAGAGCCACAAGGAGAACAAAAGGAAACGACGAGAGAGCTGCCTTGCCGATAAGGAAAGCAGAACCAGGTTTTTCAGCAAATTGCCTAGCTGAAGCCACCCTTGCTTAGTTTGCTTAGCTGAGCAGAACAAACAATCAGATAAGCTGGCTGCGGCATATTCACAGGCCTTTTTATTGAAATAAAATAATAAAGCTCCAGAGCCATGGAGTATGCTGTGCACTGACATCAAGAAACGCACCAAAAAGGAAATGTGATTTATTACCACATTTAGATTACCAAGAAAGGTATATCAAGGAGCAGCAGTGGAAGAATGCTTTTGTATCAGCAAAATAAAAAATAATAAAAAAGGCTTTGCCTCCAACCTGGTGCTGGAGAGAGAAATTTAAAAGTGCCATTGACCCAGAGGTTCCCGCGGCGGAGAACAGGCTGTGAAAGGAACGGCTTGAGGTGGTGCATGGCGTAGTCACACACATAATGGAACTGAACTGTCGGAACCAGCTAACAAGCAACAAGGCCGCATCCCTGACCTTCTGTTAAAGATCAAGCCTTCTTCTTCACAACTGTGGCACATTGCGAGTAGTGAAAGTGGTGGAGACTTTCAGGGCATATCTGCCAGATCCAAAGCCCCATCATTTTCTGCGACACAGCCCAGAAGCAGGAAAGACTCTAACAGCCCCCTTCATATTTGGAATCAATCAAAAGGGGGAAGTAAAAACTGATTAACAAAACTGAAATAAAAAGAGGCAAAAAGCAGACGGCACCACATATGGCCAGGCAGGGGTTAGAAAACGGTGGTTCTGCCACTACAGATGCCACTTCTGCCCTAACCTCAATAGGATTGCTCTGCCCTTCTTCATAAATCTGCATATGAGAGCAAGGCATGATCTCTGAAGGCACATGGTGGAGCAGCCTTGCTGAAGCAAAGCAGTTTGGTGCCAGGTCAGGGCCCTGGGTAGGAGATTACCTTAAAGATAGCTACCTGTGCTTTCATAAGTTAAACACAAGGAACCTTCTTAATTAATCAAAAGGTTCTCAATCTTATGCCACTCTGGTGTAGTGGTTGGAGTGTTGGGCTACAACCTGAGGGACCAGGATTCAAATCCCTACTCAACCATGAGCTTCATTGAGTGACCATGGTTAAGTTACTGAAGAAGAAGAAGAAGAAGAGTTTGGATTTGATATCCCGCCTTTCACTCCCCTTCAGGAGTCTCAAAGCGGCTAACATTCTCCTTTCCCTTCCTCCCCCACAACAAACACTCTGTGAGGTGAGTGGGGCTGAGAGACTTCACAGAAGTGTGACTGGCCCAAGGTCACCCAGCAGCTGCATGTGGAGGAGTGGAGACACGAACCCGGTTTCCCAGATTACGTGACTACCACTCTTAACCACTACACCACACTGGCTCTCTTTAATCTTACCTGAGGTTTGTTGAGAGGATAAAATTGGGGGGGGGGGCATGTATGTCATCTTGAGCTCCTTGGAGGAAAGCTGGCATATAAATGTAATCAACTAATAATAATTATTATTATTATTATTATTTATTATTTATACCCCGCCCATCTGGCTGAGTTTCCCCAGCCACTCTGGGCGGCTCCCAATCAGTGTTAAAAACAGTACAGCGTTACATATTAAAAACTTCCCTGAACAGGGCTGCCTTAAGATGTCTTCTGAATGTCAGGTAATTATTTATCTCTTTGACATCTGATGGGAGGGCGTTCCACAGAGCGGGCGCCACTACCGAGAAGGCCCTCTGTCTGGTTTCCTGTAGCCTCACTTCTCGCAATGAGGGAACTGCCAGAAGGCCCTCGGAGCTGGATCTCAGTGTCCGGGCTGAACAATGGGGGTGGAGACGCTCCTTCAGGTATACAAGACCGAGGCCTAATTACAAATAGGTTTTCTAAATGATTCATCCATTAAACTTTTCAGCCTCACTGAAGCAATATCCAATGAGTCAGTTAAGACAAGCTGATGTACTGCAAAACAAAACCATGCTGACTTTTTCTGGTGATTTTTGTCATGGAAACCTTGCTCTTGCAAATTCTGCAGCATATTATTAGATCCCAGTTCACCTTGTCTCCAAATACCACCACATAATGAGTTACAATTTCAACTGATCACAGAACATTTGCAAAGCCAGTTCCTTTTTTTTTTTTTACGACATCTCCTCAAAAACCATGTGCGAGTTGACTTCAGTCTATGACTAATAGTCATTTGAATTGCCCATAAGAATAGCTGGCAGAAACATGAAGTGTTTTGGCACATTGATAATTCTGGATCATTTCCCTGGATGCAGTTCTACAATGCAGGAGTGACTCTCCTGTGTGTAAACATTTCATACAGATAATGTCAATGCGCAATGACTCAATCTCCCAAGAAATATGAGGGTGTTCCATGGGTATTCTGTGGAGATAGCCTCATTACTAATCCTTGGCATTTGGTTTTTAAAATATGGGCATTAAAATACAGTATCCCTGTATGATAAGCATGTAACAGGCTAAGTCAGACTGGGGTGGGCGGGGGAGGCGGTATCAGCATATTTAATTACATTGGGTATAGTAAAGTGTAGAGTCAATGCAATCCCTGGGACTTAAGTTAATCATCAGAGATCAACTTCCATCGTACATTAAATGACTTCAGTTGCCTATTAGAAACAGTGACTCCCTGCTTCTGAAGTATCCAATAGACAGCCACTTTTGCTTGAATGCCTTTCTTGGTTTCTCAGTATGAGTGCATGGAATGAAGTCCGTTTCTGATTAATTCCACCACCACCCCCAGCTCCAGGGCAGAGATGCCAGCCTGAAGGGCTCAGCATGGCAGGGATACATTGCCAATGATTTATGCAGCTCCGCTTCCTTGATGATTACCCCAAATAAATCATGTTGGTATTTTCCACAGTGATTTAGCTGCCCTTTACATTCATATAAATCTTCAGGCCAAGGAGAAAATTAGCCAAGTCCACACATTGATCATGTGAGGTAAATTGTACCTCGGCAGCAGGGAGGGGGGGGGCCCATTGCTAAACAACGAGGCACCGCAAATAACCTATCAGTTTGCTTTTAATCAATGCTGCTTCTCAAAATGCATTATTCTAGCAAAGGGTCTAAATCACTGAGCACCAGAATTGTTGTTTTCCAAACCTTTTAATCTAATTGGAAAAATCTTCCTTTCTGCCGGTAATAAACACTCACTAAACTGTCTGCACTTAATTGAGCTGCAGTAATTTATGGGAGCTCCCTACTGTTTTCCCACTTTTTAATCAGACAAGACGCCTCTCTGTCTTTAAGTAATGAAATCTTAGCATTCACCCAGCAGATCTGATCAAATGTCACTAGAGAATAAATCTTCATTAACAGTGGTGTGCCCCATGTTTTTCTGCCTTTGATCCATGCTGCCCACCGCCAAATATTGTCCACACCACTCAGAGAAGTTTACAGCTAATGAGGCATTCAGTCAAAACGAACAAGGCCTTGATCACATACAATTCACCAAGTACCTACATAAGAGGATGACACACCTTGGGTCAATTTCCTGGATCCTGCTACTAACCTCACACCATGATGGCGTGTTCCAGGCAAGAACATCCTTGTCTGAAGCTTTTGTTGGGTAGATCTCCATGTAACCAGTGTCAGAAAAAATGCTAAGAAGGCATATGAAATGGTTCTACTGTGGAAGCTACTACCTTCTGACCTTATGAGCCCCTTTGAGCTTCTAGCGCCATGCTCACCCTCCCACTGCCCATCTCCCCTGGAAACAGAGCCTGACTTGATCCTTCATTACACATTGGTGCCACGGATTTCCTGCTTCCACACATTACTACCAGCCTCCTGGCTTGACTCTCCTATGCTGTTTAGTTAGTTATAAAGTTTATAAAGTTAATTAATCAAAGCCATTGCAGTGGCTTGAGTGCCCTGGTTGCCCCACCCATTTCCGGAGTGTTATGAAGTTTCCTGGAAAAGGGTGGAAGGGGAGTCACTAGGTATTTAGTTGTATGTCGAGATTGGTATGAAAGTTGTACAATTGGTGGATAGAGGGAAGGGGATGTGGGATGTGTGTGTTTTGTTTCTATATTAAAAATGAAATCGAGAGAGAGAGAGATACTGTGGTGCCTCGCAAGACGAAAAGAATCCATTCTGTGATTCTCTTCGTCTAGCGGTTTTTTCGTCTTGCGAAGCAAGCCCATTGACAGATTAATGGATTAGCGCTATTAGCGCTATTAGCTGCTTTTAGCGGCTGATTGGGTCAGCTGATAAACGGCTTAGCAGCTTAGAAAAAGGGGGGAAAGGGAAAAAAACCTGCAGGAACTCACAAGACATTGTCGTCTTGCAAAGCAAGCCCTTAGGAAATTCGTCTAGCAAAGCACCTCCAAAACGGAAAACTCTTTCGTCTAGCGAGTTTTCCGTCTTGCGAGGCATTCGTTTTGCGGGGCACCACTGTAGTTTCCCAGTGAAATGGGGTTGGGACAAAGCCCTGAAGAGTTTCCAGTGTAATACCACTCATGAAAGAAAAGAAAAAGAAGACAGTTGGCTTCTGAACTGAGGATGCTTTATTCACCTTTCTATAATTTTATGTGTTTTTATATTGCTGTTTTACTGGCTTGGGTAATGATTTTGTTTTAATGATATATTCTTTATGTTTCAGATTGTATACTGCTTGGAGATTATTATTATTTAATTAAGCAGTATACAAATGCTTTCAAATAAATACATCTGTGGAACGGTTTTTCTAATTGCTCTGCCCTCAGAGATCATTTGCACGTAGCTTAAATTCAGACAAGAGCTAAACCAAGAGAGTGTGGTCTTATTTCAGTAAAGACACATTTTCACATCAGTTCAAAATTCAGCCAAAAATTAATAATTAATTTAATTTAATTTAATTAAAGTTTGCATAACACTTGTACTTAACAGTGCACTGATTTTGAGAATAGTGTATTATGCTGGAGCAGGAATGGTGCTCTTGGTTTTCAGTAATGTTTCAAAATATTGCGTTGAGATTTTGGTGGTATTTTATGGTTTTAAATTGTATTGTGTATTTGATATGTGGCTTGTAAATTGATTTTGGGAAGATTTTTTTTTGGGGGGGGAAACTGGCATGAACATTCATTAAATAAATAAATAAATAAATAAATAAATAAATAAATAAATGTCTCCTTAGAAGTAACCCTTACTGCACTCAGCTGAGCTTACTCCCCACTTAG
This sequence comes from Podarcis vaucheri, assembly GCF_965113315.1. Classification (NCBI taxonomy): domain Eukaryota; kingdom Metazoa; phylum Chordata; class Lepidosauria; order Squamata; family Lacertidae; genus Podarcis; species Podarcis vaucheri. The sequence continues at coordinate 21,027,217 of NC_138767.1, forward strand.
TGTGTTTAGGGTGACAGCCTTAATCTGATAAAAACAACTGGAAATGCTGAAAAACAAATGGAATTAGGGCACTCTACATTAAAACTTCAACTCACAAAACTGAAGGGGGAGAATTTGAGATTTGTCAACTTCCCATTTACTTACAATGCTAATTTATTATTTAAGAACCCAAGAGTTCTGAGCAGCCTACAAAAGAAATAAAATCAACTTCTTCTTTTTCAAAACAAGCTGCAAGAGCATCAGATCTAGTTTAAATTGATCTAAGCAAGAAAACAACAACACTGCAATTCCCATAGTATTCGAAGAAGGAAATAATTTATAGGAACAATTGGATTGAGCTAAAATGAAGAGAGAGATAGCAAACAGCTTTTCAATATCTAATACCCAAGATGGATTTCCCATAGAGCATTAACAGGATGTGGACCACTATCAATACTTGCAGAATGTGGACCTGCTGGTGCCTGAACTCATCATGGAGCTGTAACAAGGTAAAGCAGATTTCCAACCAGCTTGAGAAATACGGATTGCCAACAGAACCAGTGATAACCTGGACAAAGAATTTGGATGCAGAATAAGAAGGGGTGAGTTGTTAGGACAGTTAGTGGAGTGCTGCCCATAGCTTAGTGGTTTGTATGCAGAAGGTCCTGAGTTCAATCCCTGGTATCTCCAGGTAGGGATGGGAAAGACTGTCTAAAAAACTGGATGGCATGTCCCTCCAAAAGCCAATTGCATCTCAGGAGGGAATTGTGATAGATACTGGAAGTGAATAGCATGATTCATTTGCCGAAAGCAGTAACTTCTTATGGTGCACCATGCCAATAAATAATATATATTCCAGATTTCTTCTTCACAGCCTCCCTGTATCTGAACTTCTCTCAAGCACATGAAAGGCAGCTTCTAATGAGCCTCTAAGAACCTGCCTGTGATAGCAGTACTCCAAACAGCACTTGGTAGCTGGGTCTAGTCCCTGTTTGATTCCTCATGAGGCCCCACCACAATGCTAGATAGTGGGTATTCTGGAATATTAATAGGGTGGTGACATTCACCACTTGGAATTACTTGGCATGCCAGACCAGAAAAAATAATTTAAGGTGGGCTCAAGGTAGGTATCAGCAGTGAGTCCTACCTCAGATACCCAAAGATGTGCGGCACTGACATCAGCCATGCAATTTTTTATTCACAATGAGTCACTGTTGGTGTTATTTGTGTATTTCACTGTTGTGTATCAGCACTTCAAAGAAGCACAAAAAGTTTCAAGATTATAACATTTCAAGCCAGAGAAACAGTAAGGACAGCTACATGACTGATTAATAAAAAAAGATTAAAAGGAGATTTTATAGGCACAGCAATTCACTGTGACTCCTCACCATCTAATATCCAACAAGCTGACTTTGGGGACTGCATTGCCTTTTCATGAACCTTGATTTATATTTATATTTAAACCACCCTACTTCACTTGTACGTCTATAGGGCTGGCTCCATTTTCCAGGGGGCATCTTTCCATAACAATCCAGGAGATGTCCGTGTCTTAATCACAACTTCTCATAAAATACCTTTCACCGAAGCAACCAGCAATCTTGTCACATCAGAATTCAGCCTATTCAAACTAAACCCCGGGCAAACTGCCATCTAGCATTTCCCCTTGTTTTGAATAGCTCCTGGTGAATAAAGTACATGCTGTTCCTGCAAAAAGTAAATACCCTGGTGGTTAACAAAAGTGGGGTTTAGATTTGTTTGCCTTTTAATTGGGAGTACTTGTCATTTAAGGCAACAATTAACGTTTGTTGGAAGCAACCTCACTGTAAACGACTCCTACTATTACCCTAAATACATTTAATTATGATTTATCGGTGCATAGCAACCTTTTGTAACATTATAGGCTAACATCCATTTCCACTTAATTAAACTCATTATGAATGCACTTCACTGCAGAGGGGAAACAAAGGAGTAGGCATAGCTGAAAATTTTCACACTTAATTTTGTTAAAAAATAAGGGTCGTAATAGAAAATGTGCAATATTGATCCTATCTTGTATTAATTATTATTGTTGTTATTAGATTAATCATACACCCAAAGTAAAAGGCTAGAAACAAAACCTGTATTTATGAAGGGAGTTTCATAACAAAGTAGAGATCATAACAGGAGTGGCAAAAATGTATAATGGCAGCCTTCACACCACAGACTTAAACAGTCATTCCTTCTCCTCAGGGAACTATCTGAATAGCACTTCAGCTAGGAATCTTAGAGGGTTTTACTTGGAGTAGACTCACTGAATTTAACGAACATGTTTAATTTAGGTCTATTAACCTTATGGGTCTACTTTGAGGAAACCTTTATTGAATGCCATGCAATGAGAGAATTGTCAGCATTCCCAGCAAACTATGATTCCTGGCCTCCTTGGGGAAAACTATGTCAATTTAACTGATTTTTTAAAAATCTAAAAAACAATTCTGTTGTTTATCCTTTTATAAAGAAATTTACAAAGCATTGCAGACAGGTAAAAACACAAAACAGCCTGCCTGCAGGATTACAACCTAACAGAAACCAAACACACGCACACAGGTTGGTGAGGTTGACAGGAAAACTCTGGCACCTTTTTAAAGTTACAAAGTTCTTATAATTTTCATCTGCAATGGAAATCGTTCAGAGAGAAGAAGAACCAAATGGCAGCTAGTCTCTCAGCCAAGTCCTGCTGCCGCATAAGGACAGCCAGTGGCCCACCTAGTCCAAGATCCTGTTCTCACAATGACCTATCAGATACCTATGGGAAGCCTACAAGTAAGATGTAAGCGTAACTACATTCTCCCCTCCTGCAGTTTCATCTTTCTGCTGTAACACATCAGGCCAAATGCAGTTATTCTGTGTACACGTGCTCTCAGAGCCATGCACCACAGCCTTCACATAGACATATTTTCATCCCTCCTTTGCTGTCAATATCACATACTTCCCAATGCAAACTTCTTTCACTGTTCAAGAATGTTTAGGGTCTCGCATAACTGCAGCCTCTTCCTCCAGTTACTTGGTTCAAGAATGAGGTTGGAAGAAGGGGGCAAGTACTGCACAAATCACCTTTACAGGGACACACAACACCTTCTGAACACACCCATATTATTATGTATACGCATTGCAAACAGATCTCCTGTCACAGGGACCAGGCAAATGCATCAACTGGCTGGATGCTGCATTCCAGGAGCTCAACACTCACACCATGGTTTCGCATTGAGCGCAATGTAAACATTCTTTGTTTGAATTTTCCATATTCTATGCTTCCAGCACCCCAATTAAAAATGGGCCGTGTGCCTTGTGTCATTCAAAAAACAAAATCAATCCTTGCTAATCAACTAGTGGGTGGATAAAGCAGGTACTTGAGAAACGATTACAGCCTGCAATTAGCATAAGTGTCCATTAGACTGCTTTATGCTATTCAGAGACTGGTAGGGGGCAACCTGAAGCAGAGATGGTGAAGATTAATGTGACATGGATAGATGCTATTTGGACTCATGGGCTCTTTCTAGTAACTCACCCCCAGTGTGGAGAGAGAACTCTTTCCTCTTCACATGGAGTTCAGCACAAGAGAGGGAGAGATCTCCTGGCCCTAAGGTGAAAGGACCAAGTGCCAGGGTGAACTGCCCTCACTAAACGCTTTGACAGTTGTTACAAAGCGGCGATCCCCCTCAACTTGACTACCTAGATGAGCTCCTCCTGTTCTACTAAAGTTGCTGTGCCTTTAACAACAGTCTACCCTAAAGAAATTAAAAAGGTGCAAGTTTCTCCCCGTGAATTTCACTGCATGCACACTATGCATTCAAAGCACATGACTGCCCTCAAGGAATCCTGGGAACTGTAGTTTTATGGGTGCTGGGGAGTCCCTCCTCCCGACACCACCGGAACTACTGAGCAGAGAATGTGTGCACAGTTCAACTGTAGCCAAGATACTGACATCACAGGCCATAATCTTCCTGGGTCAGAAGTCAGGTGATCTGAATGAGTCCTATGCCACAGTTTGCTATGAAGCTCCAAGATTTGCTCCACTCCTATTTTCTGAATGATTTGTGATGGAGGGAGTTCTGCAATCCAACCTTTTGCATTGCTAGACTGATTCCCTACCTGCTAGTTGTCTGCTAGTTGTTGTCTCCTCTGACCTAAGTAAATACTTGCTTAGGCGAGGCGGGTGGCTGCACAATAATTTAACATTCAAAACATTTAAGTAATATAAAGTATGACACTTTCGTCTGCATTCTCAAATCCAAAGCAACACAAAAATTCATATATGTCTTGGGATCAACTGTACCTCAATCATGTGAAATTAGTTTAAATAAAATAGACCATTCAACAAAGGGAGAAAAAAATTATAATTCATTGAAGTAGTGTTTCATTATATCATAAGTAATCATAAGGCTTACGGAAAGCTGTAAGTAATAATAATAATAATATAATAATAAGTAATTAGGCTTACAATCACTGAAATCTTCTACACTGGAAAAAACCCTACATTTTTTACTTCGTTATAGAAATATGGCCATGAAAATTGGCACTGATTTCCCATTCCAAAATTATTTCTTTGGTGGTTGCCACCGTATTGGGCTGCCAAGACAGTTTTATATATTTAAAACCTTGCCAACAAAGGTCCGTATAGTTAAAGCTATGGTTTTCCCAGTAGTGATGTACGGAAGTGAGAGCTGGACCATAAAGAAGGCTGCTTTTGAATTATGGTGCTTGAGGAGACTCTTGAGAGTCCCACGGACTGCAAGAAGATCAAACCTATCCATTCTGAAGGAAATCAGCTTTGAGTGCTCACTGGAAGGACAGATCCCGAAGCTGAGGCTCTAATACTTTGTCCACCTCATAAGAAGAGAAGACTCCCTGGAAAAGACCCTGATGTTGGGAAAGATTGAGGGCACAAGGTGAAGGGGATGACAGAGGATGAGATGGTTGGACAATGTTCTCAAAGCTACCAGCATGAGCTTGACCAAACTGCGGGAGGCAGTGGAAGACAGGAGAGCCTGGCGTGCTCTGGTCCATGGGGTCACAGAGAGTTGGACACGACTAAATGACTAAACAACAACACCCTGACATTCCACAAAAGATGCCCAGGTAAGCTAAAAGACAATAAAAATTAATAAAAATACAAACAGTAACAAGAACAGTAAAACATGTTAAAGATAACTATAATATTAATAAATCAATACACTTTTTATTTTAAAAAACACATTTATCACTACTCACATAGAAGCTTACCTTTCCAGGAATTAATATACAGTACTTCTGAAATAATATGAAAGGGGCAGAGGCTCTAATCTCCAGACACAATTCATTCAGGCAATGAAATGTGACACAAATGTCATTCTCTTTCATACCGAGGCACATTTTGGCCTGATGCTAGAGTGAAACATTAACTAGGGGCAACTTCCAAGTGTGCGTAGGACTTATTAGCTTAAATCATGTTATTTATGAAATGATTGCGGCAAGCAACTCCTTAAGATTGATTGAAAATTTACTCCTCCCACTCAGCCCTCTTCCACAGTAAATCATAAGGTCAGAATTAATTTGTATTTATAATGAATATGTTTTACATATCCTAGCTGCATGCTTGCTCAGCAGCACTCTAGTACCTGGAGGCCAAAGATAAGTGCTTAGGGATTACCTTTAAAACAACCACTCAGCCTTTCTGTCACTGTGAGCAGAAAATCAGGACAAATGCTAACAAGCTTACATCTGTAGACTGGCCAAATCTCAGGCACCAGGAAACCAGAAAAGAGCTCCTAAAAATTGAAACAAGGTGAAAGCAACTGGAGAGCAAGGCCAGAGCAATGGTTCTTTCCCCAGAAAGATGCCCTTGGATTCTCCATTTGCTGACTTCAAAACTGCACCTAATTATAGGTGCTTAAGTCCTATGCAGCTTTGTCACGCTGGCCACGTGACCCGGAAGTGTCTTCGGACAGCGCCTGCTCCCGGCCTCTTGAGCGAGATGAGCGCCCAACCCTAGAGTTGGTCACGACTGGCCCTGACGGGCAGGGGTACCTTTACCTTACCTTTAAGTCCTATGAAAGTAAGATAAGGTATATTTAAGGATTGCAACCCACTTCCTTTTCATTCACCTTTCTTTCCATTTCAACACTCTTACTTGAATGTGACCGTTGGTGGATGGTGCCCATTGGGACTGTTGAAGAGGAAGGCAGGAAGAACAACAACCGTAGATGATGCCAAAACCATTGGCAAGGCAGAGCCAACTAATTCCACATCCTCCTCCTTGCTGAGTTCTACTAGGGCAAAAGTGAGGCTAAGGAGGAGACAGCAGGCAGCCATGACCACCCTCTGGACTGGTTACAGTGGTGCCTCGCAAGACGAAATTAATTCGTCCCGCAAGTCTCTTCGTCTTGCGAGTTTTTCGTCTTGCGATGCACGGTTTCCCATAGGAATGCATTGAAAATCAATTAATGCGTTCCTAGGGAAACCGCCTTCAGACCAGGTCCGGGGACAGTCTGTCCCCGGACCTCTTCTGAAGGCTGGGGGGGGGACAAGGGCTTTTCTTCCCACCCCCAGCATTTTAAAAAAACCCTTTTGAAGCAAGGGGCGGTGGGGAGAAGCGATCTCCCCGCAGCCCCTTGCTTCAAAAGAGGTCCGGGGGCAGCGGGAAGCGCTTCCCGCTGTCCCCGGACCTGGGGCTGCGGGGAGAAGATCGCTTCTCCCCGCCGCCCCTTGCTTCAAAAGAGAAGACCCGCTGTCCCCGGGGCAAGCTTCGTTTTGCGAAGCAAGCCCATAGGGAAATTCGTCTTGCGAGGCAACTCGAAAACAAAAAAACCTTTCGTTTTGCGAGTTTTTCGTCTCGCGAGGCGTTCGTCTTGCGGGGTACCACTGTATATGCAAGAAGAAGGCGGTGGGGCAGTGTCCCATTTGCCCTGATGGACCAGCCTCTGAGGCATATGACACATTTTATTATAGCTGGTGATATACCTAGGAACAAAACAGATTTGTTTCACAAACTAATCAGAGTTAACAACTGATCCCCATCACAACTGGCATGTCTGTTCTGAAGCCTTCTTATATCTAACACTTATTAGTCAATCCCTAAACAGACCTTTTTACCCCATCTCATCCATGGTACTGAATTCATTCAGCAGCAACCACACAAAGGGTTTATCCACACACACCTTTCCCCCGTTCTTTCCAGGCACAGCCCATGTTTTAAAGCTCTGTGTTCAAGCGCCCTCCCCCCACCCAGAGCTCTCCCTGGGAAAACTTGTTTTTTTGTGCTCAATTGGAGCAAACGTCTATCTGTGGAAAACCCAAATTGACTTTTGCTCCAACTGAGCACCAAAGAACTGATTTCATGGGTAAAGCTGGGTGGGTGGGGTGATGATGATCCACTCAGACACGGAGCTTTAAAACACAGACCTGTGCCTGGAAAGAGTGGGGGAAAGCCCAGAGCCAATACACAAGCAGGACTGCTCAGGTACTGGAACTTCTCCTGCCTCTCAACAACCACCCTGCACTGTCCCAAATCTGCTTTCGGTTCCTCTCCTGAAGCCTCCAGATAACATTTGGGAGGGTAAGGGGAAGAAAGTGAAGGGAACTTCTACCCTGCAACCCTGGAAGTGGGACCAGAGGGGGGATCACAGCAGTGATCATTTTATGTAAGAAAGAAAGAACTGTCATGTTGTGTCAGAACAAAGGTTGATCTAGTTCAGCTTTCTAACTATAGAGATAGTGTCCGAAAAGATGCCTTAGGGAAATTTGCAAGAAGGCAATGATGGCAATATATCCACCCTCTGCTGTTTATTCCTATAATAAGAGGTATACTGAACATGGCGGTTACACCTTTGGCTGCCATAACTAGGAGCACTGAGGAGAGATTTATCATTGATGCTCATAAGCACCACAGCATCAATTCCATAAGCTGAGTATACATCCCACCTTTGGTCATGCAATTAAGATGAGATGGAGCTTTGCGAGGTTGACGGTTGTGTTACTATCATTGCATTCAGCTGATTTTGACTTCCCTAGACACAGATATTCATGTAAACTGAAAATATCCTCAGATTCAGGGACAAACTAGATTGATGTTAGTCATGTGATTAGCCATTGCGGGCTCTTTTTTTATTTATTAAATTTCAGCCTTGGATCCTGATACGGATCATCCTCCCCTATCTGGTTGTTTTCTTGTAAAGGAAAAATAAGCATGTAAGGGGAAAGAGGGACACACAACTAAAGTAATATATGAAGATAATACCTAAAGCTTTGAGGCGTATATATATATAACCTACTGTTCATGACATACTGATACGTTTTATACTATTTCACGGATTCCAGCTTATTAGTAATTTTAGCAAGTGTCCTGCGAATTGAGTGTTTTGCAGCACAGTCCTTAGTAAAAATAATTGAGGGCAACAGGTCTTGCCCCAAATTAAATGCAATCGGATTGCATCCTTAGAGAACTGTAGAGAAATCCTTTTCACCAGAAATGTTCTTCCTGATGCCACTGGAACAATCATTAGTAGTAGTAGTAGTAGTAGTAGTAGTATACTGGCCTTCATCCATGGATCACAGGGCAGTTCACAACATAAAATACAAAATGAGAGCACAAAACACATAATAAACAAAAACAAATAATAAACACCCCACCTTCCCACAAACACATTTAAAAGACCATAGAATGTTTAATCAGCCAAAGGCCTGGTTATAGAGGAATGTAGCTAAAGATATATAATGAAAGCATTCATGACATATGTTATGAATACTTATCAGCTTCTATTTATCACTGCTGGTTTACAAAATGTGCGGAGGGGCTCATATTTAAAATCCTTCTAACCACTGCTACCACATATCTCTACTATGTCTGCTGTTTACTAAAGCCTTACATATATAACCCAGTAGCTCTGATACTTTAGGTGTGGTATAAAACAGGCCAGACTTGCAATATAAGTTTTTAAAAATTAACAAGTTATGAATTATTATAAAGGTAGAATAATACTAATACTTAAATTGGTTACTATTTATTTAAGATTTATTTTTGCTCTTATAAACTTACTATTACTTTAAATTGCAGTCGCTTACAAATACAGAAGTTTACACAGGACTGGCTTGCAAAGTTCAGTTGTTCCTCCTTTTTCTTACTTATCTGCCAATTACTCTCCGCCCCAGTCAATCTCACCACAGTCAGACCACTCTGTCCATCTAGCCAATAAGAAGTGAAATTTTACAATCCTCTCACACAGCAAAAAAATAACCCAGCCTTTGCCACACCAACCTCATTCACCTTAGTAACTGCCACCTGCCATTCACCAACGGAAACTTAACTATTCATGCAACCCCACATACATAAGAAATTCTTATACACTGTATATAAAACAACCCTATCTCAGTAGACACATTTTAAAAGGTGATTTCTCCACAAGAACTGAACATGTTAGAGATGGAGAAAAGCAAGCGTTACATTATTGTTATCACCCATCGTTGAAATAAGGTGATCCACAAGGCTTTTTACAAGTTAAACTTTGTACAGCAAACAGTTTAAGGCTGACACTTGCATTGTTCAAATATACGACTGATATAAAATGGTTTGGCTTACTGTTATACGCAAGGGCAGGTCTGGACTTTAAAAAAATGCTTCTTGGTGCAGTAAATGCTATGATGTGCTTACCTGTTGTAATTCATAATTATAACCCTAGAACAAGCATGATGAACGCAGCTTTTGTGTCACTTTTCAGAATGTGTGCTTAGCTTGGAAAATGTTAAATAATTCAGTAGTGGAAGGTTTAAAATTAGTTGCTAATTAAACACAGTACTTCCTCACCATTTTTGCAATGACACCAACTGTTATTGAAATAAATAGCGCGTTGGCATCATTCCCTGCCATTCCACTTAGTAATGTCACAATCTTTCTTGCTATGGTTTTTATGAATAGAGTGTCTCCTATTTAAAGGGTGGTGGTGCGGAGAATGAATGAAGTGTGTGTGTGTGTGTGTGTGTAGATTCTATTACAGTCAAGCTATTCGCCATCCTAAAGCCTATTCTGCAAGGGACCCCATAGATCATCTAGTCCAACCTCCTGCAATGCAGAAATATGTATCCACACGGGAATCAAACCTTGGTGTTATCAGCACCACTCCCAAACCAACTGAGCTAGGATATACATAAGATTACATGTTTTATACTCTAGGTGTTGCAAGTAACATTTTAATGTGAAAGAAACTAAGGAAAACCAAACACCTGTAGATGTAGGATTTCATCCAATAGGGTTGTGGCCATCAAATCTCTTAGCCCTAACCCAATCATATCATATTGACTAATAGTTAGTGAGAGGCAACAAAATTCTGGGTGAATCTTCTGTCTACCCGTATAGTAATCCAATAATTTACAGTGGTACCTCGGGTTACAGACGCTTCAGGTTACAGACGCTTCAGGTTACAGACGCTTCAGGTTACAGACTCCGCTAACCCAGAAATAGTACCTCGGGCTAAGAACTTTGCTTCAGGATGAGAACAGAAATCGCGCGGCGGTGGCAAAGTGGCAGAGGGAGGCCCCACTAGCTAAAGTGGTACCTCAAGTTAACAACAGTTTCAGGTTAAGAACGGACCTTCAGAACGAATTAAGTTCTTAACCCGAAGTACCACTGTACTTAAGGTTGAACGTGGAACTATAAAAATGCCCATTTAAATCCAGTTGAGCTTGGCATCTTGTTTAACCCTGGTCATCATTCAAATGCCACAGCATTGTTTGAAAACACATAAAAATGGTAGGGCGAGTCCTCTGCTGCCAAGCTTTTGGCTGTTTGCTTCGAAACATAAGTTAAGGGCTCTCCCCTTCTTATGGGAAAGCATAAAATTTTCAGATCTGTTATATAAACACTAGTGGTGGGGGATCACAGCTGAAGAGAGAGAGAAAGAGAGATTGGATTAGGGAGGCTTAGACAGCAATCCTAAATGTCCTTACAAAGGAGTACGGTAAGTCCCAGTCCAATGGGGCTTACTTTTATGTCAATATCCATAGGTTTACACAGTTAGTTACTACTGCATAGTTTGAGTTGCTCTTTGGAAAATAAATTGATTCAATCAATTTCATAATGGTTTAGCCTATGGCAACTAATGTGTATCACATGGAGGTAAAATCAAAATGACAACAAAGTAAGGGCAAGATATTCAGACGTGGGAGATAGGGTCATAACATTATTTCTCATTTTCCTGTGGAGCACACATATACTCAAATGCAAGTCCCATTTATTTCTGTGGCATCTGCACCAGGTAATTTTCTTTCGAAAATATTGTGCATGTTTAGCAATTAAACAGCATTCTGTTTTGCTGGATGTTGGTTAGTTTCCTTAGATAATCCTGTTCACAGCTGCCAAAAATAAAATAAAAATTGCACTCTTTGTGCTCTTTTCTTAAATGTTTGATAAAGTAGCAGGCTTAAAGACATTTTCACCAGCTGCAAATTTCTGTTACCATTTTAAAAGTGTGAGTTGTATGAAGATGGCTATGAATCATGCCGCTCACTGTATACCACACAGCTAATATTGCTGTGAATGACTCCATAATAGGATGTGATCTAGTAGCTCTGCGCAGTCTTTATTATGGTGTGATAAAAGAAGTTATCAATGGTTACAGTGAATTTAAGACACTTTATTGCTGAATATAGCAATGATATATTACAGAATGCTTTTTAATTGGTAGTTAGCTTTAAGTGTTTTGCTAAGACCAGCACTTTGCATCCATATACCACCCACATAAAATTAGATTTGAGCCTACACTCCAGAGTACAAATTATGCACATTTTCCAGTTTCAAGTTATTCTTTAATGATTCTGGCTTCTGTGGCCATTGACAGCCTGCCTAAATATTAGGCTTTAGTCATCATTAAGCTAAGCCAGAAGAAGACCCAACTCTAAGAGATTGTGGGGCAGTCTCCCGTGAATCACACATTTCTATGGCCACATTGTGGCAAAAAAGGTTTTCGTTCTCAACAAAACCGACTCTTTGTTGTTTTAATAATGTTAGTAAAGAGCTTTAAACACTCTAAAAGCACTATATAGACTATAAGACTGTGTAGCAGGGCTGAGACGGATGCCATCCTACATTATATGAGGAGGGCTGCAAATATATTTGGAAAGCATATGAGATTAAAACTTAATTTGTGTCAAATTTGTTGCGTCATGTAGTGGTCAGTTGGTTTTAGCACTGTGTGTGCTAAACAAAGCCTTATCTCTTAATGTTTGGACCAATGTCTTCAACAGACGTGTTGGTTCTCTTAGACAACCCTAAACTGGTTTCCCTTCGTACTGGATGAATTTGGATTGGCTACTCCACTGTTCCCAAGTGGAGAATCAATGTACATGCTGATTTGAGCCCTATCTTTCTGACCATTGGGGGAAGGGCAGTGAATGGAGGTATATTGCTCAAAAGCCCTGGTCAGGCATTTAAATTCATGCATTTGCTATTGCATGAGTGGGGAACACTGGGACTCACTTCTTTGCCCAATTCCTTTGTCATATGACTGTTTTCTGCTCTTGCAGTCGCCACTTGGGGGTTGAACTTCTGTTGCAAGGAACCATTTCTACTTCAGTAAGATCCAATGATAATTGAGAAGCCTGATCATTTATCGCAGATCTCACTTGTCATGCATGTTGTTTGTATATTCTCATAGAGCTGGGTCTTAAGAAACCTGCAGCAACTTATGAAGTATTTGAGATGTTTAAAAATATGTTTACAGACCTCCAACCAGAATGGCTGAAAACCAAGATTCAATACAAGGTTGTCTAAAATATTATACCTTCCCAGAATAGACCTATTTAAATTATAGGCATGACTAACTTAGGTTCATTACGTTTAATGAGTCTTCTCTGAGTGTAACTTAGTGGAATACAATTCACTTTTTACTAGCAAACAATCTCATGCACATACTTGTATTTCTTCTGGTTGTTTCTGCAATCTACATGAATTTAGGGATGTCTATAATGTTGCAAAAGCCATTATGTTTGCCACTCCTGCTGACTGATAGCTCAGGCCTAAAACATACACTACATTCAAATATGTCATTAACATATTCTGGCTTTCATACATTCATCCAAAAATCTGGACTTGTGTGTGCTAAACAAAGTGTTGTCTTGCAAAGAACAATATATTAATTTGCTAAATAACTTTATTAATGGTTATGATATAAAAGCAGAAATGTAGAAATTGCAAAAGACCAGGGACAAGGAAGAGAACTTCACAAAGAAGAAAAATAAAGACGATATATTGGAAGAGCAGTTTTTATATCCCAGAAGACAAAGCAAACAAATGGTATGAGGACGTCGTCAAACTGTTGACATTTCTTCACAGGACAACCTTCAAAGGGACCCAGCTACCGTGGTTTCATTTTGTCTGTATGAAAAGAGAGGGGTGCATTTAATTAGGTTTCCCCAATTGTCCCTGCTTAATGTAGGTGTGGGTGAACATTCCCATTCATCACGCCCCTTCATCCTCTTCCTTATTGTATGTGAATGACTGGTAGGAGACCACCTGACCTGTGTACATGATACATTTGAACTGAGGGAAGCAGACACCAAAATTAGTCCATCCAATCCTCCTGAAAAGCTCTTTGCATAGGCTCTCAGAATAATAATTTCTGCCTGACTCTGTCCATCCATTGCTGCTTCTGGAGTACTAGATGGAAGACTGCTCCCTGCTGCAAGGCTCAGGGCCTAGGGGGCAGGGCCCAGCCTAAGGGACTTTGTTGGAACAACTCCTGGGTTGGAACAACTGGCTAAAATGTTTTAAAATGTTTTAAACATATTTAATTTTGGTTCCTCTGTTTTGTTTTTGTTGAGTTGGAGTTGGTTAAATGTTTAGTTGGGGTTGGTAGTTATTTTAATTTGTGTATAACTGTTAACTGTTATTATTAATGTTGTTGTTGATGTTGTTGTTAGTTTCTATTGATTTATTGGTTTATTTATAGTCTGTATATTCTTTTTTAAAATGTTTGATGTTTTATTATGTTTTTATATATGCTGTAAGCAGCCCAGAGTTGCTGGGGAAGCCCAACCAGATGGGCGGGATATAAAACCATCATCATCATCCAGTGTGGTGTAGTGGTTAAGAGCGGTGAACCAGGTATCCAGGTCTCTGCTCCTGCACATGCAGCTGCTGGGTGACCTTGGGCTAGTCATACTTCTTTGAAGTCTCATGGCCTCACTCACCTCACAGAGTGTTTGCTGTGGGAGAGGAGGGGAAAGGAGAATGTTAGCCGCTTTGAGACTCCTTAAAGGTAAAGGGACCCCTGACCATTAGGTCCAGTCGTGGCCGACTCTGGGGTTGCGGAGCTCATCTCGCTTTATTGGCCAAGGGAGCCGAGGTACAGCTTCCAGGTCATGTGGCCAGCATGACTAAGCCGCTTCTGGTGAACCAGAGCAGCACACGAAAACACCATTTACCTTCCCACTGGAGTGGTATCTATTTATCTACTTGCACTTTGACGTGCTTTCAAACTGCTAGGTTGGCAGGAGCAGGGACCGAGCAACGGGAGCTCACCCCATCGCGGGGATTCGAACCGCTGACCAGTGGCGTAGCGTGGGTTGTCAGCACCCGGGGCAAGGCAAGTAATTTGCGCCCCTAACCCGTGGATTTGCGCCCCCTAACCCGTGGATTTGCGCACCCTAACCCTAACCCCCAGATGTTGCGCCCGGTGCGGCCGGCCCCCCTGCACCCCCCACGCTACGCCACTGCCGCTGACCTCAGCAAGCCCTAGGTTCTGTGGTTTAACCCACAGCGCCACCCGCGTCCCTTTGAGACTCCTTAGGGTAGTGATAAAGCGGGATATCAAATCCAAACTCCTCCTCCTCCTCCTCCTCTTCTTCTTCTTCTTCTGCTTCTTCTTCTATGGTCCCAGAATCTTGTATTCATGACTAAATAAAATATAGTCTAGCTTTTGCATTATAAGACTTGCATAGATTGGTCTTTAGTTTAAGGAGATGAGCTATACAGTTGCCATCTAATTTATTAGTAGTTTTTAAATCTTCAGACATAAACTCTTCAGGTGAAAACTGTTTGCTTTAATTCAAAGCGCAGAAAATCTTAGCAAAATACGCCTGTAAATTCCCTGTTTACCAGCCTGCTTTTCTTAGTAAATACAAAGACAGAAAGGGTGAAGTTATCATACTCACTTTTTTGAGACTAGTTCATTCGACACACAGAAAATATCTTTCTCTGTCATAGGTCTGTAAATGGAATTGCCCACTTGAATCACAACCGGATTATTCAATGTTGCATTGAATGTTCTCTTCAGGACTGTATCTTTCAGAAGTGGACTCAGCTATGAAAACAGAAACATATAATATTATATTATGGTTTTATCTTGCAGATCAATTAGGGGGTAACAGAAACTGATTTGAGAAATGGTTTTGAGGAAAATATAGCTGCTAGGAAATTAAGTTTATGAAGGCTTCCTTAGCCACCTCTGCACTTCACCTCTGGGAATAATATGAGGATTCCTTTGCTACTCAACTTTCCTCTTCTCAATGAAGTAGCAGCGAAATAATATGATCTCAGTGAATGGTTGAGGCCAAGGGCCACTTCACACTTTATATGTATCCTACAAGGAGACAATCTTTTAGAGAGATTGTGCACCCAAGTACCTCTGAGGTGTGATAGCAGAGCAAGTCTTTTATTTAAATATAAGTACACATTTTTCAATACTCACTGAGGCACACTGAGAATAAGTGCAAAATGAACTTCAAAATCCCAACCCCAATCCACCCACTGATGAGATAAATCATAATGTCAGGTTTGAGTGTCATGGGAAACTATCAGGTAGAAGAGAGGGAGGGGGGAGGAGGGGGGGAGAAAGAGAAAAAAAGAGAGAGAGAGAGAGAGAGAGAGAGAGAGAGAGAGAGATCAAACACCTTCCTGGTACTATCTGACTGAAATGTATTAAACAGTTAACCCCTGACTTGATTTCCCACTCTACTGTCCTTCCTCTTCTGCCCCTTCTTTACTTATTGCTTTTCAGTTTGTCAAAACAGGTACACGCAAACATAAAATGTTGAGGAAAAGTAAACATAAATCTTACAACAACACACATTACACCAGTTTACTACAGCTTTCTTGCTTGATTTCACAAACTACTGGCAGCAGAGAAATGCTGCTCTTCCTTAAAAGATCAAAGGAGCGGTTCTGTATCAAAAGTGATTTTAAATCCTGTCTTTGATTTCATCAAAATCTGCATTGCGCAAAGCAGGAATGCTGCGCCTAAATTTTTATTCAAAAACAATGATTGACTCCGGATATGTCTTTGGTGGAACTTCACTTACTGGACACTCCATGGGCAGAAGGATGAGGAGGCTATTTACAGCCTTTCCTTCTTCCCCCTGCTGCTCCCTGTGCTCTCCACAAATCTGCCCATGAGGGTTGGGGAACCCTCAGGAACAGTGTGCAAAGTGGTACAGGAAGGAAAAGGAATCATCTCTAGGCCAGGCATAGGCAAACTCTGGCCCTCCAGATGTTTGGGACTACAATTCCCATCATCCCTGACCACTGGTCCTGTTAGCTAGGGATGATGGGAATTGTAGTCCCAAACATCTGGAGGGCCAGAGTTTGCCTATGCCTGCTCTAGGCAGCTGATGACATAGCTCCCCAAATCAACACAGACTGTGGAAACTTCACAGTGGACTTCAAGCATCTGGCATTGTGTGCCTCCCCATTCTTCCTCCAGACTCTGGGTCCTTGGTTTCCAAATGAGATGCAAAAGCTGCTCTCATCAGAAAAGAGATTTGGGGAGCCATGTCATCAGCTGGTGTTGGTCCACTGTGCTTCATTAAGTCCAGGGTCAACACAGCCGTCTACCAGGAGATTTTGGAGCACTTCATGCTTCCTTCTCCAGATGAGCTTTATGCTGACTTCATTTTCCAGCAGGACTTTGGCACCTGCCCACACTGCCAAAAGTACCAAAACCTGGTTCAGTGCCCATGGAATTACTGCGCTTGATTGGCCAGAAAACTCGCCTGACCTGAACCTCATAGAGAATCTATGGGGCATTGCCAAGAGACAGATGAGAGACATGAGACCGAGCAATGCAGAAGAGCTGAAGGCTGCTATGGAAGCATCCTGGTCTTCCATAACACCTCAGCAGTGCCACAGGTTGATAGCATCCATGCCACGCCGCATTGAGGCAGTAATTGATGCAAAAGGGGCCCAAACCAAGTACTGAGTACGTATGCGTGCTTCTACTTCTCAGAGGTCCAATATTGCTCTATTTGCAGTCCTTGTTTTGCTGATTTCATTTAATATTCTAATTTTCTGAGATTGTTAATTTGGGGTTTTCATCAGCTGTACGCCATGATCATCACAATTATAACAAATAAAGGCTTGACGTATCTTGCTTTGCATGTCATGAGTCTATCTCATATATTAGTTTCACCTTTTAAGTTGAATTACTGAAATAAATGAACTTTTCCACGATATTCTAATTTTCCGAGTTTCACCTGTAGAGTTCCATCTCTGAATGGAATGAGTCCTTTTGTATGCAGTGCAAGACAGTCATAGTCATCAATCCAACCCATTAGAATTTACTGGAAATGTAGGATTTAATTTCCTTCCTATAATGCCACAAATTCTACTGAGATGCAGCCCTGTTTTTCATAATGTGTTGGGCCATCAGATCCTGAATCTGGCATTTCAAACCTAAAAAATAACTGAATCTGGAATAAAGTATTGTGGAACAATGGGCTATGTGAAACAAATGGACCCATTCTTCTATGACAGTGGTTTTTGAACTATATGCCAAGGAATTGCAGGGTTCCTTGGGAGATTATCAGGCCTTCCACACTGAACTAATTAGTAATAGCAAACATGTGTCCCCAAAAGACAGCTAGACCACCAGTGCAAAGGATTCTAGGGTGTGTTTTATGCTACGCTCCTCACACAATTCCAACAGGCCTATGTGAACTGAATGCACACTCTAAAAGATTTGCCATGCAGAGGTTTTGTAGAAGACACACATGAATTCCTCAGGAGGTGAAAAGATCAATGTTGCTGTAGAGCACAGAAAGTTTGTCTTTACGTGTCATGTAAGCTGAAAGGTAGATTTGGAAACACTTTGCTTAACAGCTACAATCCTTGTTATTTGAGCAAAAGGCCATGGTGGGGAGCTGGATCTGATTATAAGACCAACCCAAGGGTAAAAATGCTGTTGATCAGTCTGCACAGATATTGACCTAGGCAGCAAGCAACTTGAACACACATCAGACAAATCAATAATCGCCAACAAAAAGCTCTCGGAAGTACTGATCAACATAGATCAGAGGCGGAGGTCAGTAGCTACATGTCCAAAAAGAAGAGATTAGCTCAGGCATGGACTAATGGCATGAGGCAGGCAGCAAAACAAGAAAGGCAGATCCAAGCTGCATTTCTATCAGCTGAAGAGCAACATTTATGACCTCTGATTGGAGCATACGAATGAATGGCGTTATTTTTTATAATCACATTAACTATCCCATTCTGATAAATGCTTTTCATTTATGTTTAGCTTCTCTTACCCTAAGTTAAACCTAAGTCACTTATGAACTTGTTGAAGGAAAGTACTAAAATTTGATTTGTAGGAAGAGTTAGGAAGGGACCTCCGATCACATATCTTCCCCTAGGCCCAGGGCCAGCTCTCAGCAGCACTGCCCAAAACAAGGGTAGCCATGGATTTTGAATAATACAAACCAGGAACCTAATAACAGTACATCTAGCCTTGGCCAGCCAGTTCCTTCCATATATGAAACGTACAACGGAATTCCAGTTAATTTCATCTAATATATTTTAAAAGCCCAGAAGCAGAGACCCTACTGAAAACCTGCCTCTACCTGCACAGAAAACACATAAAGCAAATGGAAGCCCTGCTGAAACAATAAATTGCTCACCAAGTGTCAATACTGTGAGCTAGGCCAGCCACCACAACCCAAAGTTTTGAGTCTCTTGCTGTATCATTTATTCATTTAATGTCTGGAGGCTTGAAGACAGATGTGGGGGGAAATGCAGACATATGGAATCTGAGATTGAAATGCAATATATTTAAAAGCCACGACCACCAAATTAATGTATTCACACAACACACCATCTTGCTAGACAACTGACCACTGAAGTTTGTATTACAATTCTCTTATATACAAGCATTTTATCTCTCTCCCTTATCCATCCTTCCTAAAATAAAAGTTATTAGTTAAATATAATCCTACTAATATCCTAATGGTAGCACATACATACAATTGTGCAGCTAAAGTAAGGGCCTTTCGTCAATAAAATATCCCTCATTCCTATTAAATAGTACCCAATCAAAAAACAGTTCATGAAAATTCAGAAGGATGCAAGACGTAACCTCTCTGAGATTATAGCCTTAGGCTATGCAATTCTAGTGGATGCAAAAAGGTAACATGGCTTGGCATTTGAATTTAAAATTGTTTTAATTTTTTTCCCATTGAGCTTTATTTAAAATGGAAGGGGGAAATGCAGCACATATATATTAATTTTTCGGTCAGTAGTACTTTTAGTCACAAGGGGAAAATCCAGACTTCCATTGCATGTATGAATTTCCACAGGCTTCTGTTTCTCTTTCTCTCTCTCTCTCTCTCTCTCTCTCTCTCTCTCTCTCTCTGGAATTGCACAATAGGTGAATTTGACCCAGTAGTTTATTTCCCTCTTTCTCCAATTATTTTTTTGTATTAGTTATCTGTGTATATTAAAGAAAGTATTGACTTGTTGAATTTCTGCTGTATATGCTTCTCATCACACTGGGACTTCTTAGATCTATATGAGCTTAGGCGGCAGGCTCAAACGCACAGCCTTGCTATGCATAAGATAAAAATAAAAATGTGTGTATTAGCTTATTTATTGTGTGTGTTAATATTTTATTAGAAACTTACCTGATAATGTGATTAAAGAGTCGAGTACCAATTTTTAAAATGAATGAATAAATAAAAACTTATGGCACCGGGCTTATCTGTGTACAGTCATATAGGCAATTCCCTGGATTTCCGAAATCCCTCCACCCTCTTCTTGAAGAGGATTGATCATGGGATTTGATTGTACATTTGCATGCCCCAGGCCATATGCTACCATGTGCATATGACAGGCAGAAGGTACAGGGACGAATGGAGGCCGCAGCTCAGCCACGCTGTGGTTTAAACGGCAAGTGGCCACGCCCCCCCAGCTAACCCGATTGGTGGGCCAGGGAGCGTGATGCAGCTGGCCGTCCTAGTGATGTGGGCAGCATCCCTCCACCCAGAGCTAGGTCACTGGGAGGTCCCAGAACTCCTCCTGCAATGCGGGAAAGGGGAGCTGTCCTCTTGAACGTGTGTCTGAATTGGCCCTTATTCGCTTGTGTGTGCTTCAAGTGATGTTAGCTATCATTAAGAGTCAAGCAGCAGGGTAGCTTTATTTAAGCAAGGCTGCGTTCAACTCCTAATTTTCTCTGCCCCTCCTGCTCTTTCTCTGCACTGCTTGTGTAACTCACTTTGTGGTGGCTGTTCCCTTCATCTGTGCCTTCCCTGAGTCATTGAGTTTCTCTCCCTGTCTGTGGTCCCAACTCTCTTACATACGTTCAGCACACAATGATACAGAGTTTCCTGGAATTATTTCTTCACAACGTACAGAAATACAGAGAAGCAGCTCCCCGGTGGCTGTGGAGCTTCTGTGCCACAGATCGTATGGGTATAAATCTCTTTCATTCTCTGATATGCCAAAAAGTGTATGTTGATTCAATATATACACTTAAATTTATGTTACAATATATTTCCCTGAAATATTAAAATTTCTGTTAAATGCATAGACTGAACTCCCAAATATTGTTAATTGTCTCAATAAACCAACATACACTGGTGCAACCTAACAATGTTTGTCTGCCAATGTTTGGTGCAGGAGGCTGTAGGGAGAAGAATGTTTACTTGCAGGACATTGCTTATCACTCAGTGTTGTTGTTTTTTGTAACAATATTTTCAGCCCAAAAATGAAAATACCAGACCTGCAAGGGATTAATGGAAACATAGTGGTGATTCATTGATTAATGCATTTTCTGCTTTAATTTTCCTCATACTTCCTCCAGCTTTATAGATTCCACTTACCCACTGTTGTGAGAAGCCATAATAGCGAGCCATTGAAGAGGATCTTGCAGCATATTGAAAAAAACACCCACTATATTTCCAGCGGATACCACATTATGTAATTAGGTTAATTTTTGTGCTGTAGCTCATTAGGCAGCTTGACAAAAGTATTTGCATAAAATAAACATCTAGTAAATAATTTTCTCATCTGTAAATACTAAAAACTAGAGTTCCTCATGTAGTAATTTGGCTAAGTACGCCTAATCCTCCTAATAGCTCCGATTTCAATGCATATTATTTCCAAGAATGGGGACACAAAGGCAGTGGATGAAATTTCTCATTTACAATTCAAATGACCTGAAAGCACCTGTAGATTAAAATTGCAGGCAATCAAATATTCCAAATAGAAAGGAGTGGGGAGAGAAACATTAGGTTTTTGGTTACAGCTGAGACAAGAGCAGATATCCGTCAATATAGGAGCTACAAGGCAAGTTGACTAAGATGCTTCTGTTGAGGAACC
The DNA here is from genome assembly GCF_965113315.1 of Podarcis vaucheri. Classification (NCBI taxonomy): domain Eukaryota; kingdom Metazoa; phylum Chordata; class Lepidosauria; order Squamata; family Lacertidae; genus Podarcis; species Podarcis vaucheri. Next base: position 21,048,785 of record NC_138767.1, read on the forward strand.
CTATTCAACTGGGTGTTTTTCATTTTATTTAAATATACTGATTGTTAACTCAGTAAAGTAAAAACCCAAAAAATTAAATGCTTAAAATATTTTGAATTCTCACATCCTGGAATGAGGCTGCAGCAGGATGCTTGAAAAAGTCAGCATATTCAGATCACTGCATAAAAACAGTCAAAAAGATGCTGGTTCTTCTCTGGGCGCAGTTGTGATTCAATAAGGCTTTCTAGGATACCAGTTAGGATTCCGGAAGTATAACTGATTAGCAATGCACACTTGCACACACTATGTTCAAGCACACATGCACATGAATGGAAATTGCTCTTAATTTCTTTTCTTGTCCTATGTTTCATGTGTATCTGGGAAACTGTCACTGTCGATAAACAGAGAGGTGATATATAAACAGTAGTAAATGAGAATGGTAATAATAACAGGACTTTTCCGATGAACAGCTTTATAAGCTAGTGCAAAAGCTGGTCCATTGAATCTGGGGCTGCATAAATCGAAAAAATAACTGGGGTTAAGAGATTTTCTCCTATTTCACGCTGAGTAGAATTAATTTTCACAGAAGATGAGATGATTTCTTTATACCTCTGCAGTAGCATACAATATAGCAATAAGCTTAGTGAGAACTCAAAATGTAATTCATAATCCTCAGTTGCTTCTCACACCTAAATAGTTTCCTGTGTGCTTATACAGTCTTTCCATGGTCAATGGCAAACCCCAGGAGAATCATAGGATAATGTTATTATATTACATGCATTTCAATAGGCTCAATGAATGCATTCAGAAGTGGATAAAATAATATTGTCTCCAAAACATTATCATACAACTCTAGTATAATTTTTCCTGATCATACAGTATATGAGCTATGTACAATATGAGAAGCAATTTAAAGGTTGAATGAACTGTGCTGATAAGAATCTACAAGCTGTCAGCAATTTCTGAAATACAAAAAAGAACTCTCATCATCTACATTAATTCCATCATTTACCTTTGCTCTAAGCTTGTCATTTTATTGCAAGTTTCAGATTCCAGAACATATATTCAGGTAATGACACTTAAAAAAATTACAAAGATGTAATCTTTCCAATCAGCATATTTATCACCAAGAGAATAGTGGGAAAATAATTAGCATTTTTAAATTGGTTTTAACAATTAAGTTTTGTGCACACATTTTGAGTACGCATTCCCCTCCTCCCCCCCAAAAAAGTGAAAATGAAGCATAGCATTTGAACAGTAATTCTATTGTATCTGCAGGTGAAGGAAGTAAAGCCAACTCAGAGAAGGGAATTATTAAATGTGCACCTCAGATTGACACTGAGCTTTGAGTTACACAGCAGGCATATGCTCTAAAAAACAATTCTGGATCTGTCTTTGAAGCTGTCTCTGAAATGCAAGCCATATCCCAAAAATGGTTTCAGTGTAGAATTGCTACATTGCCATAGTTCCAAGACAAAATATATGGTCTTGCTGTTTTTCTAAATGGTTAAACTCTTTTTGATTAACCTAGAAACTGATCTGAACCAAAAGAACAACAGAAACCAATTGCATGATTAATTCCACCTCAAACCTTACTTTGTCCTGGGGTAGCTAACAACAGAATGTGGACCTTTGGCAAATGAGTTGTTTCCATTATCTGATTACCGTACTTTATTACTATTCATTAGTAATTTTCTAACACAGAAATATGGCACACGTTGCCTTTCTATATGGTTCTCTTCTTCAAACAGCTGTTGGCCGTATACTAAAAATGAGTTGAATGGTAAGTACAAAGCTTGTGAAACCATATATCAGTAGGAAAGTTTTATAGCTTTAGGGTTGCTTACAAATCAATGCCTTGGAGTGGGACTACCATTAGTAGCTTTTAAGACTGCCTGGAGCTGTGTCATTCACTGCTGTTTTGACACATTAATGCATTAATAGTATGCACAAGGCTGACATAACTTCTCTGATGTACTATTATTGTAATTATTAGAAGTCTTCCACCCGGACAGCAAAGTTAAGAAAGGTGACAAAAGAGTATGTAAATACTAAGACATCCTTTAAGCACCCATTTGTCTTTGACAGCACATAATTAAGAAATGGGTGGGCAGGGGCACACTGAGATAAGGATTGTCTGCTACGAATCTTGTCAAAGAAAGTAATCAAGGAGCATGGAGGCAGTTGGATGAAAATGATGACATGTGTCCCCAACTAGTTATCTTGTTTCAGTAGAATAGAGTTGAAAAGCCATAATATAGTGAGGAATATCAGGCATTATGGTCCATTAAGTGCCTTTGCCGTTAAAATGTTAGATTCCTGATTAGCTATTTCTAACATGTCCATTACACGTTATAGGACTCAAGCCAATGTCTAATGAGGGTGGCATATTTTGTATAATTTGTCATGCCACTACAGAACCATTCAGTGGAATTTAATCTAGAATTATTATAGCCAAATGTAAGTAAAATAATAAGATTTGTCAGTGACTGGGAAATCATATAGAAACCATATTTCTTGCCTCCAGCTAAGCCAAAACTAGGACACAACACACCGCTTGAACTTCCTGTGCAACCCACTGATTGGAGTTACATATTTTGAAGAGCTAAAAAAGAGGACACATTTGCCGACTTCCACTTTTAACTTTGGATCTCTATGGAGACTGGATGTGTCCTGGAAAAAGAGGACATATGGCAACAGATAATGAATGTGTTATTCCTCAGTTCCCAATTTATCATGAGCGCAAATATTCAGTTACTGGGTCTGAGTGATGTTCTCATTCTATGTCCCTGCTCCAGTCAATACTGTGAACACAACTCTGTTGGTTAGGTGGGTGCTTGAGGCAGCAAATACTCAAAAAACCTGTGTGGATTATGCAAATCCACTGAACATAGTGTGAATGCAGATGCATAGCACATTTCTGCACCAAAGACGAGAGTAATCACCAAAGACCAGAGTAATCACTCATATGAATGCTAAGTTTTCACCAGAATGATACCAAGTGCAGCACAGGTAAGTTGTTGATGATACAAGTCACTGTTAAAACAGGGGCAAGTTGTAGTTTGAAATAAGTTTAAGTCAGCTATAGTTGTAGTTGGAAATACTGACTTCCATTTTCAGCACCAGAAGAAACTAATACATTTTTAAAGGAAGTCAAAATAAAGTGGACAATTCTGAGAACACCATAGAAAAGAGAATTATCAATAATATGGCAACTGCACCACGGGGTATATTACAGAGCCCCCCCCCCAACTGAAAATCTATGTACCAGGGTAGGCTCTATTCTTCAAATCAGAGCCTATATATCCAGTTGTTTTGTTTATAACCTCTGAATGGTTTCTCAGAAGCAGGAAAATGTCTATGGTCATTCGCATTAATGAGATCTACCTACCTACAACAATTGCTGAGTTGTGGTTTCTGAAGTAGGCTCGAAAATCTGTAATCACTCTTCTAACATATTGTTTGTATTACATTATAAACAGTTTGAATTTGGGGGCATCCCCTCAATATATGTAAGAAACCTGTCCATACTGTTTTATAGTTTCAACAATTGTTCAGTACTCTCGAAAAAATTTGAGTTGGTCTGTAAGGAGTTACGGTCATTAATGAAATGACTGGGCATTTAATACTGCATGTTCACATAATTCTATTATTGGGTTAGGGTTAGGGTTAATTATTAAGCCTAACATGGAATAGTTGGTAACTTTCTCAAAAAATGTGCATAGCTGCAAAGTGGGGGGGGGGTGTGCTCTGCTAATCAAAGAAGTGTTCACAGTAATTTGGAATACATAAATATTATTTCAATTAACCTGGTATAAATGTTTGATACAGAAGACTAGGGAATGATCAACAGATGAATAAGACGGCTGGTGGTGATGTTTTGGAATAGGAAGTACCTGAACAATATCTAACTTTACACACACAAACCCTTGCTCTATTGTAAGATACACATGTATGCTGCATGTGTATCAAATGTATATTTTCAAGAACCACCTTACTTCTATAATTTTGTTTTAAACTGTTTTTAATTTTGTGTTTTAGTTGCCTGGCTTTAGGGTGAAAGGTGGGTAACAAATTGTAATAATAATAACAATAATAATAATAATGCAAATTCATAATGGGCCTTTAAAAATCAGTATAGCTCTTTTGAAGTGGTTGTTTGGAAACAGGGAGCCTACAGCCTATTCCCAGTTCTTACAATTTTTGAAATGCTTCAGAAAACAGTATAGAATGTAATTTTGCATTAAGGGTAGGTAGTGTCATGATAAAGATTTATGATACAAATGGTAGCTGTCTAGCTTTGAAACACACTAGAGCTCTTTGCATCTCTCACTTTTATTAAGAGACTCCAGCTTGCCCCTCTTGGCAGCTTGACAGATGTTTCTTCTCATATCTCTCACCTTTGCCACAAGGACAGAGCAAATTTGATATAATACTTACTTGTTAGCTTACTCTCAAACTATGTCACTCTCTTTAACATTCTGATAGCTGATATAACAGAAGATAAGGAAGAAAAAATATTGCTTTAGTATTAATGAAGAGCAACTTGTTAAAATGAAATATACACTTGTGCCTGTTTAAAGCACTGGTCCCAACCTTTGATTCAGAAGACCCTCTCGTAGAGAGTCTTATTTTTGTTCAGTGGTTATGTGTTGCTTTTTCTTACCCATGGCAACCAGTAACAAAAGACAACATTGTTGGCATAGTTACAAATGTATAGCTATCAGATTGGTAAACCTTCCTTCCTGACAAACCTTTCTTCGGAAGCCAACAATTTGGGAAAGACCAATAAAATAAGCAATATCATTATCATTTGCCATGTACCCTATATAAAACTTAGGAAGGAAGGAAGGAAGGAAGGAAGGAAGGAAGGAAGGAAGGAAGGAAGGAAGAAAATAAATGTTCTGTCTGGTGTACATACTCTCAATCGAATATCACTTTATTCGAAATGACTCATAAATGGAATCAAATTAAAAAAAACTGAAGAGATACTATTTCTTTACACAAATGAAAACACAATGTAGTAATCATTTGTTTTTTAATGTTTAATGTTCTATTATGTTTTTATATATGTTGGAGGCCACCCAGAATGGCTGGGGAAACCCAGTCAGATGAGCAAGGTACAAATACAACAACAACAACAACAACAACAACAACAACAACAACAACAACAACAACAACAACAACAACAACAACATTACTATCCATGGAATGTGGATAAAAATGAGTGCAGTTCATATGTCACAAAGATATGCCAAAGCTACCATTGAACACAATGCAACTGAGTTCCACCCATGGTATTTTGGTGTAAGAATTGAAATATTACTCCCTTTCAATTTGTTCCACTATCCCAACAACAAATTTTCAGCAGCTGGGAAAGATGGAGATGCCTGAAGCATGCCTGACCTTAAAACAGAGCTGTTGCTTTGATCAAAGACAATGTCTTTTGAGAATGACATAAGCCTACAATATGGAGCACTAAAATGGAATTACTTTTCTTTAAGAGCCTGAGTGGGAAGATTTCTGAATGTTACACAATGGGGTTTAATCACAGATGGCTCACACAGTGATCATCCTGTTGAAATCAGTTGAAGAAAGCCAGTTTAATTGTTCCCAAGCTCCCAATTCAGCTCATTTAGTAGAAAAAGGTAAGCCCAAGTTTATGCAGGGCAGGAGGCTTAAAGAGCATATATGATTAAATTATAAGGACATTTACCTATTTTGTAAAATCAAATTACAACCGAAAGCTAGTACAGGCAGTTTTAATAACAAAATGAATATGGCAGTATGGAAAAGAAACTAACAGCTGAGCCAAAATTAGAAGTGCTTCCCTTAATATAGTTGAGGCGACTACGACACTGGCCATGCTGGCAGGGTTAATTAGAACTGGAGTCCAGCAACATCTGGAGGTCCTCAAATTCCCCATACTGTAACCACTTCGACAGGCTCCCAATCCCTGGTGCAGCTAAATTTGCATAGTAAATTGATGCAAATTTAGCATTAATTAGTCACAGAGCTAGGTGACTCAGTTCTATAGTCACTGGAGAATAGACTAAGCAACTTGCTGCCATTTCCAACGGAACTGCTACCCTTATATATTTAGAAATATTTCATGATCAAGAGTACACCCCCCACTGACCCATCTTACCCAGTACTGTCTTCCCTGACTGGCAGCAGTTCTCCAAGGTCTTAGCCAGAGGTCTTTCCCAGTCCTGCTTAATGGCATCCTTCTCATTGCAAGTTTTGAAGTCCTAGTCTTTCTCCATGCAAAGCACATGCTTTACCTATGTAGAGTTTCTCCTCTTTACATGATTTTCAAGAACATGGTCATAAGAATACTTATGCAACTGCCTTGCTTAAGCTAAGCAGCTCTCAGTCTGGTAACTGTCTGGTAGGAAGACTGCTTGGGTGACACTATGTACACCTCCTTGCATTAAACAGTAAGAAATATCTGATATGGCCACCAAATCCAGGGACAGCCAACACGGTGCCCTCCAGACAGTCACTTCACACATTGGTGAAATCACGTATAATTGAAACCCATTGAAAAGGCCTGCAAACCCACCACTCCACCCTGCCTGGCCCCCCATTTTGCCCTTTTAGTGATGTTTCTGTAATGTCTTTATGGCGTTTCTGGGCCATTTCTGGGTTTGACACAGTGCATGTATAAACAGTCATGCACATATTGAATGCATGCAAATGGACGGGGGGGTGCCTGTTCAACAGTGAAAAAGAAGAAAAGTATGATTTGATATCCCACTTTATTACTACCCTAAAAAGAAGAAAAGTATGATTTGATATCCCACTTTATTACTACCCTAAAAAGAAGAAAAGTATGATTTGATATCCCACTTTATTACTACCCTAAGGAGTCTCAAAGCGGCTAACATTCTCCTTTCCCTTCCTCCCCCACAACAAACACTCTGTGAGGTGAGTGGGGCTGAGAGACTTCAAAGAAGTGTGACTAGCCCAAGGTCACCCAGCAGCTGCATGCGGCGCAGTGGAGACGCGAACCTGGTTTACCAGATTACGAGTCTATCGCTCTTAACCACTATACCACACTGGCTCTCTTCAATTGCTGTACAGCAAAGTGTCCATTGAAGAGAATAAGAATTTCGCCATTTAAGAGCTAAAATGACTCACCTCACCTCTTCACTCAAGTCTCAGTTAAAACAGGGGGTCTACACTAGTGTAAATGTATCATTGAACCTCAGGATTCATTAGAACAGCTCAAAGTGTCCTAACGTGATAAACACAAAAGAACAACATGCCAAAGCTTTGCTAATCCTTAGGGAATCAAATTACATCCTCTATATACTGTATATACTCTATATACTATATACTGCTCCTTGGGAGAAAGGCGATGGCAAACCTAGACAACATCTTAAAAAGCAGAGACATCACCTTGCCAACAAAGGTCCGTATAGTAAAAGCCATGGTTTTCCCAGTAGTGATGTATGGAAGTGAGAGCTGGACCATAAAGAAGGCTGATCGCCGAAGAATTGATGCTTTTGAATTATGGTGCTGGAGGAGACTCTTGAGAGTCCCATGGACTGCAAGAAGATCAAACCTCTCCATTCTGAAGGAAATCAGCCCTGAGTGCTCACTGGAAGGACAGATCGTGAAGCTGAGGCTCCAATACTTTGGCCACCTCATGAGAAGAGAGGACTCCCTGGAAAAGACCCTGATGTTGGGAAAGATGGAGGGCACAAGGAGAAGGGGACGACAGAGAATGAGATGGTTGGATGGTGTTCTTGAAGCTACTAGCATGAGTTTGATCAAACTGCGGGAGGCAGTGGAGGACAGAAGTGCCTGGCGTGCTCTGGTCCATGGGGTCACGAAGAGTCGGACACGACTAAACGACTAAACAACAACAACAACAACATATACTGTATATCCTCTGCATAGCTTGGTTTGAAGGACTTTACCACTTAAATCATACATCACACTCCCTTTATGGCACTGCATCATAATTTTCTGTAGCTAGGAGAATGCACATAAAGTTTTAAGCATTATTTAATGAAGATGACACATGAACCACATACGGAAAAGCAATATTAATAAAAAAATGTGTAATGTATTCTGACATCACAATAAGGCTCTTCAATTCAAAATGTTTCTTTCAGAAAGTAATATATAGCTGAGGTCATATCAATAAAGCCACACTGTGATATATTACTAGGAAGCGGTTGTTTTCGGCTTCTTGGGATATGCTGTTCCAGAGACAGCTCTGTAAAGTAATGTGTAGCTGATTTACACAGCCATCTTTATCACATAATAACGGCAACTGCCATATGATAAATTGAAAGCATATCACCAAACCGTAATCTTGACACAAGTCTATTGTCACATGGAAGACTATCTTACTCGGCTAAGAGTGATTGCCAAACAAGAAGATTGTCACATGATCTCAGTACCCATCAATGGAGACAAACTTCTCTTCTATGCCAACACTGCAACCTAGCTCTTTGAGTTCAGTGGTAGGGATTTTCATGTACGAAGAGTTAAACATCTCAAAAGTCCCAGGCAAATTCAAAGAAGAAATAAGCTGTGGTGTCTGGTGAGCCTCTTAGATGTATGAAAAGGCCCTGTTCCTGGCCACAACCTATTACACTTCTGAAGGCAGGGAAGGGATGCTTATGAATGAGGGATGCTTGTAGAGGCAGGGTTCTTGCAGAAGATCGTCCTTGTGGGTCAAGGTGGTCCTTCGGAAACAGCTCTCAGATATCCCCATACTCCCAGATGTACACTCTCTCCCCTGCAATTTTGTAAGGATGGAAAAGAATGGGTACAACTGGGTTCTCCCAGAAATATAATTAACTTGGTAGATTTTTTGTTTGTTTTGGTTCTATAATAAAAAAAGTAGCATACAGTGTAGCATAATGCATATGCCTGCATTCAGTAGGCACCTTCTGTGTCAGCTTTTAAATGCCTGATGAAAACTTTTCTATTCCACCAGGTCTTTCCAGGCAATTAAGAATACATCTTTCCACAATGGTTAACTGATGTCCATCTTTACCTTTTTTTATAGGGTTTTATTGTCCAGTTTTATGCTTTATTGCTGTCAACCACTTTGATTTTTTTTCCTTACAAAGCGGTATATAAATATTTTTATAAATAAATAAATGCATCTAACACAAAAATGAAGTAAAGTACACCACCTGATTTTATGAAGTAAAAGAGCTCATAAAAATGCTGATCTTCAAATTTGCTTGTATTTCCATATGCAAGATCTGCAATGATAATTATTCTAAATATTACTCAGTCACATTTCACGGGGACTAGGATCTGTTTGTGTTTCCAGCTGCTATCCCACAGGAAATGTAGCATTACAATTCTTATTCACGTCCTGAATATGCATGTAGAATAAGGCATCCCTCTGGAACTTAGATTATTTAAGTCATATTGCTTCACACATGAAAAAGTTTGACTGTGGACCTATAAAAGATTATCCAGAACCTTTTTCCCAACAACTTATTATTTGTACATTATGTTAATATATTTCACGGTATCTTAAGACTTAGCTGCTCATGGAATAGCTGAAAGAATCCTAAACCAAACATTTCATTAATTTAACCGCAGGGTTTGATACATAAATGTAAGAACATAAGAACCACCTGCCAAAGGACCATTTAGTTCAGCATTCTGTTCTCACTGTGGCCAATCAAATGCTCATGGCAAGATAACAAGAAGGACTTGAATGCAGCACACTGTACCCGACTGCTACTCCCAGCAATTGGTAGGCATACTGTTTCCAACAGTGGAGTTAGAATACGAGTCATCCTGGCTAGTAGCCATTGGCAGCCTTATTCTCCATGAATTTGTCCAACCCTCCTTTAAAGTCATTCAAATTAACAGCCATCGCTATCTTATGAGATAAAATTCCACAGTTTAACTGTGAAGAAGTACCATATTTTTTGCTCTATAAGACTCATTTTTTCCCTCCTAAAAGGTAAGGGGAAATGGGTGTGCGTCTTATGGAGCGAATGCAGGCTGCGCAGCTATCACAGAAGCCAGAACAGCAAGAGGGATTGCTGCTTTCACTGCGCAGCGATCCCTCTTGCTGTTCTGGCTTCTGAGATTCAGAATATTTTTTTTCTTGTTTTCCTCCTCCAAAAACTAGGTGCGTCTTGTGGTCTGGTGCATCTTATAGAGCGAAAAATTCGGGGCTTTATTTTGTCTGTCCTTTATCTCCACTGGATGTCCCTGAATGCTAGTATTATCAGAGTCAGAATAAAACCTTTCTATTCCCACTTTCTCCAAACCATGCATAGTTTTATACACTTATGTCACATCACCTTTTACTCACATTTTCTCTAAACTAAAAATCCCTAGATGTTAGAATCATAGAAGCGTAGAGTTAGGAGGGACTGTGAGGGTCATCTAGACCAACCCCCTGCAATGCACGACCTCCTACGTGGGGTTCAAACCCACAATTCTGAGGTTAAGAGGATCAGGCTCTACTGACTGATCTATGTTGTGACCTTTCTTCACAGGCGAGTTGCTCCATCCCCTTGATTTTAGTTGCTATTGTCTGAAATTTTTCCAATTCTACAAAATGCTTTTCGAGGTGAGAGAAACAGAACTATATATAGCGTTCCAAGTGTGGTTACACTAGAGTTTTGTATAATGCCATGTACAAATCAGTAGTGTTCTAGCTGTGTACAAGTAGCATCCCTTAATGGAAGTACGCATCCATCTCCATCAGTGAGTCCTATGTGAACATGACAGTCAGATACAAATCAGTGTCTACACTTACTTCTGCAAGCAGGACACCCGTGCTAAACTGTACTTATTAAGTATTTAATTAGCAAAGCAAATAATTAAATTTCTGCTTCAAAAATTGACTGCAAGAACTCTCAAACAAAAGGTGTACTGTTTTTGGATATACTGAAGAAGAAATACCTTTCCTTACTGATTTTCTTGTGAAATATTTGTTGCAAGCATGGCTTTCATCAACTTGGAACCAAACTATGTATTCACAGATTGGCATGGTTTTAGGATACAAATTGAAGATATAATTGTGATGCAGAAAGAAAACAGCCACGTAGAACTACATAAGGAATTTCTTGTGAAAGGCATCATATTAAATATGTTTAATTACTTAGGAGAAAGCCAGTTCTATGGAACCAACAGTGTTAACTGCAAGTGCAGAGCTGCAAGGGAGGGAGTGACAGGGCCTAATAGACTGGCCTCTGATCAAGCCATACAACCAAGTCTCATGGGACTCTGGCGTCAATCACCTGTAAAGAGCAAAATCATATTTCATGGCAGTTATGAAGGTATCCTACTGGAAAGGGAAGAAGAACCTTGCTTGATTCTCATATCTTAGGAAGCAACCTTAATAAATAAAGAGGATCTTGGCAGTTAACTATTATGGGCAAAAGCCATAAAGTTTCTCAGGCTCAATCTCTTGATGTGCATTTTTAATATGTGTGCAGGACTTTAATGACCAACAAGGCAGAACAAAAGGTTTCAGAAGCCATAAGAAAGAAACATCAAGAGAGTTTTGCCAGGGGAAAACCCCCCAATATTTCCCCACTCTACTTTTCCTCCATCAGCTTGTGTGCCCAGCTGCAGAGTTCCCTGCCCAGCATGCCTGACTATAAAAGGAGGTAAATGAAAGGACAAAACAACCGTCTGGGATTTGAAATGGCCAAAAACTTTATTTATTTCAGCCCCCTGCTGGAGAACTGAGGCATGACAGGGTCAATTCAGGGATGGATCCATTGCAAAACACACATTTACGCAGATGGCCCCAAACACCGAGGGAAGCTCCTATGGCCCACTAGCCCTACACAACTGGCATCTTGGACAGAGACTTCCCTCCAGACCCCTCTAATGGGGTGCCCTGTTATCGCCGCCACAGAGAACAGGCGGTGGGTGGGTCACACACCCCAATTGGATGAAAGACTACAGGATTCCGCCCAAGGCCTAAACTGCCAAATTTGTGACTAGTGCTATGGGGAAGGTGAAACCTGTAGCACAGAGAAAATTCCCAAATACAGCAACCATCAACAGACCACAGCAAGGCCTTCCTAGCTGAAAAGGAATTGGCTAAGCAGCAAGCAAGTATAACATAGGGAGGGAACAGGTGGGTGACGCTCCCAGCTGACTGGGTGAGGAGCACAGGGATGGCTGGGATATATAGTTGGCAGGTGGACCTGAGTGAAGCCTGCCTTTTCCAGGTCCGCTTGCCAAGGCACACACCCCTATGTCCGCCGTGAATTGGCCCAATTTGAATCGGTGTCTGGCAGGGACCTGTAAGCCTCCATGGCGGCCAAGAGGGACACACTGCGTACAAACTGGTATGTCGCGTCCGGGCAGCAATGGAGGTGCCACGTCATGCCACAACCGTTGCACATCAAGGAGAGAAGGTAAGTGGCCATTAGCACCCCTGGAGCATCAAGGAAGGGGAGGGAGGACTTTACTTCTTCAGTATCTTCAATTTCTAGGTTTTAAACCTTTCCTTGTATCTGAGGTTGAGTCACCAAAATTCCATTGACTCAGTTAGATTGGTAAAGAAAAAGTGTTTTATATGTTTTTATATGTGATATAACACTGTGACACCAAATGGCGTTGTGGAGTTGTGTTTTTGCCGACATGGTTTCCCATTATAAAGGTTACAACACATTTTTCTGAAGTGCTTCCTTGACGTGTCTAGAGCCAGTCCTACTCACAGGGACAGCCCATGGCACAATAATAACCTTGGCCATTTGCAGTGAAAGCTTGGTCCCTTTTTGTGCTTAAGTAGTTTAGTATTGATAGGAATGAAATCCTATATTGCCAGAAAACTTATCTGGGGTGGATTTTAACACACTTTCTTTTTAGTCCACTCACCCCAGAGATATGATGCACAGTGCAGATCACCGATATTGGGAATTGCCTCTGTTTAACACTGGAATATCTGAATGGGCTTTCGGTTGTGCTCCCAGTACAATGCCACTATTCATGACAGCTGCTACATGAGACCCCATGGCTCTTTTAGATGCAAAACTGAGTTTCAGGATCAGAGAATTAATCTGGAATGGTATATTATAGTTCAGTCATAAAACATAAAGGAGAAAGGGAAGCCAATCCCGTATTGTCTTCATTGTTCTGCTTTAGATTTAATGTGGCACCCTAAGGCTTCTAGAGTCAGATGAATGTGAAAAAGCATCCTAGACCAACAACTGAGAACATCATTACTTACACAAATGATCCCAAACATTTAAAAATTCAATTAAGGTTGATGCACTGACAATTAAAATTTCATCAAGTCTTTCACTACATTATCTTTCCTGACACGATGATGGGGCATGATTTGAATTTTAGGGGGAAAGATGTCAGAGGCAAAAATGCCACAGACAGTTATTATGGAAACTATGTCAGATGGTGAATATCCATTAGTTAATGATCATATTTTAGTATATAAGGAAATACGTCTGATGCATAATGCAATGGAGGACATGCCAGCTTTCATGACCAAAAGGATTTTATGACAAACCAGATCAAAAGTTAAATATAACAAAAAGACCATTTGGCATTCTAAGTATTTGTATTTGTATATGCATGTGCTCTGCTAGCACAGTGTAGGAGGCACAGAAATCTGTAGAACAACACTGAGTAAGGAGATTCCTGCTTCTACTTAATAGCTGTGTTTACATTTCTCCAAATCTGTCTTCCTTTGCCTAAGATTTAGCGTATAAAAGAGAATGCATAAAATAGCTTGGACTATTTTAAGACATACCAAAGCTACAATACTATTTACCTGTGAGTAGGAATGTCAGTGAATTCCAACAAAAACAGAAAAGAAAGGCAAATATCGCTATTTAGTCACATCATTGTTTTTCAAGGCTGCAAGTGATATGTAGTTAATGAGGGGGTTTTTTACATTGTTTTGACTTTTCTTTTACACTGCAATGAATGTAAACTATGTAACATATACAAATGGTTACATAACTATTGCAGGCAGTGAAATGAATAATGTAGTATTTGGTGGAAACCAAATTGCAGAAGAAGAGATACAGCATTGGCTGTGAAAAATACAGGCTGGAAAACCAACTGCCTTCTCCTTACATCCCTATCTGGGAGTAAGTCCCATTGAACTCAATAGAAATTACTTCTGAATATACTTGTCTAGGACTGCATTGAACATAATCTGCATCACTACATGTAGTAGTAAACATTAAGAATATAAACAGTGCCATGTGACTCACATGAAATTCGATCTAATCTAGATCGCAGTTGTGCCTGCTGAAATTCACCAGCAGATCATAGTGGTGATGGTTATCCCTGTTGTCACTCCCCATCAGCACTGGCTAATTTTTCTTCTGCAAGTTGTGGATGATATAAGGAAAAGCATTTGCCATTGCCATCTGCTGTCAGATTTGACAAGTATCATTCACTGTGCATAGCAAGTGCACTGATGAAAGACTGGGAGATTTAGGAAGAGTGAGTACGATAATTTCTGCTGTCCACATATTGTGAAAATATATACAACATCCAGAGTGTCCCCATCTTTGTTTGTTCCTGTCTCTCTCCACTCATTTTATAGAATAAAAAGGGAATAATTTATGAATTGGGCATATTGTGAATCACTTCTTTTTTTAAAAGTCTCTTAGGGAAAGCATGTTGATCTAATAATGCCCACTCAAATATGCATAGCAGAGTAATAGTGGCATGAATTGACTGGTTGAATTATGATTACGATTATTAGTATATTATTCTATAGTGTGTTGTGTGTGTTTTTAAAGAAACCCAACAACAAAAGACAAGCAAAAACCTTCCCAGATAGTTGGTTTATAGAATGACACACGGCCCCTTTTAGCAGCAATTATACTTTTGGGAAAGATCTATTAATGCTAAGTCATTATCAATCGATATGGTGTGATATAGTATAGAACAGAAGCAAGCATCATTTTCATTATCAAGTACAACTTCTGTAAAGACTGAAGACTACAAGCAATGTTCATATTTTCTATACACTTTGTAAACTTCTCATTTGAGATGTTGCTATGACCACTGGCTAATGTGAATAAAGTTTATCTATCTATCTAAAGTTCTCATTTGACCAAAACATGGTTGATGCCCTGGCTTTTAGAAATCCCATGAAGTACTGACAAAAGTGACCCCCACCAATAAAACAGTACACAATTGCAAATACTTGCTGACAGCAATTTTTATGATCACACAAAAAAGTCCTCCCACAATCATGGAAATTGCAGAGCACAAACAACTGCTTCCCTTGGGTCTGTGCATTGCATCCAGTGCTGCCATTGCACTCACACAACAGACTCATGCAGTGCAACTTTCCCCTCCTCCCTTCCTCAGCCACCAAACCCCACCACCACCATGCACTCTGAAAATCTGCTCAAAGGGGTTAGGGGACTCTGTGGAGCAGGTTTGATGGGGCAGGGAGAGGAGAGGAATTAATCTCATTGTGTGAGTGGAATGCTGATCTGCAGTTGTGTGAATCAAGTCCTTCTCTACCAGTTCATTCTTCCTATCATCTCTGAAAATCCAGAGTCCTTTCATTGTTACATTCCAATAAACCAATCAATAGACATAATCTCAAATTCATGCAGTGTATTTAGAAATCTTGACAGTTCAGAAGTGCCTTTGAATATTGTTTATATGTCTCTTGAATTTTCTGACCTGTCTGCCAATACATACATCTTCCCAAACATATGGGTCAGATGTCCTCAGGGTTGTCACAAGAACCTTTAACCAGGGTCTGCCAGTGTGGCACACACAGGTGCCAGTATGCCCACCAGTTCTTCCTATGGCAGCTGTGAAAGTCCAACATGCATGAGAGGCATTTGCTGTTTCTGTTATGTTCGTGTTTGCTCAGCCCTTCCTACACTGCATACCATTAAACATGACCCCATGTCTCTGGATACCAGGACTGGAGTCCCATCCTATCATGCATTCTGAACAGAAGAGAGGTGCAAAGAGCTCTCTGTGAGCAAATGAAGCACTGGCTGATGTAGATACATTTTTCAGCATTGATGGTGCAACTGATAGGGAGGGCACGCACACATGATTTTGAGGTCCTGTCGCTTTTTATGCCCTTTCAGGTGTGGCAGCCATTTTGTGTGACACCATGCTCCCATGGCAGCCATTTTGTGATGGGCACCCACGGCATTTTCTCAAAAATTCCAAATGTGCCTACAGGTACAAAAAGGTTTATAGTACCTGCATTATACTTTTTTAAGAAGTGGGGGGTAGACAGAAAAAAGAAAGGTATGGGCACCACATGTGGCTCATACCTTTTGAACTGTCCATTCCACATAGATGCTGTAGCTGAAATGAATACCCATAATTTGTTCCAGTAGTATTCATTACCACAGATAATTTCAACAGTTATTCCAAGGATGGGGTAGATTATGAAACATGGACCACTTACAAACACCATCTCCAACTCCTCAAAAGATTCCATCAACGATGTCTCCGAAAAAAATTACACATAACTTGGGAAGACAGGCAAACTAATATCAGTGTACTGGAAGAAGCAAAGATCACCAGTCTTGAAGCAACGATTCTTCAACATCAACTTCATTGGACTGGTCATGTTGTGCGGATGCCTGATGATCGTCTCCCAATGCAACGACTCTATTCCGAACTTAAAAATGGAAAGAGTAATGCTGGTGGTCAACAAAAGAGGTTTAAAGACTGTCTCAAGGCAAATCTAAAAAAATGTAGTATAAACACTGACAACTAGGAAACACTGGCCTGAGAGCACTCCAGTTGGAAAACAGTCTTTACCAAAGGTGTTATGGGCTTTGAAGACACTCAAACTCAGGACGCAAGGGAGAAATGTGCTAAGAGGAAGGCATGCTTGGCAAATCCACACCATGATCAACTCCTGCCAGGAAACCAATGTCCCCACTGTGGAAGGACATGTGGATCCAGAATTGGCCTCCACAGTCACTTACGGACTCATTATTAAAACTGTGTTTATGGAAGACAATCTTATTCGGCTATGAGTGATCGCAGAAGAAGAAGAAGAAGAAGAAGAAGAAGAAGAAGAAGAAGAAGAAGAAGAAGAAGATAGCTCTATAAAGTTTACTCTCAAGTTCTACAAATGGCTGGAAAGGCCACCTAAAAAGTAAGCATTCCCTTCTGTATTTTCTGGGCGCTTTTGTAAATAGAATGAGATGCTCTGTGCTGTATGGGATAAAGCTATTTCATATTTTCTAGATATTGAAAAACTTTATTAGTTGGCTATCTATACAAATCAAAGGAGTCTTCTATATTATTTGTAAAGAGCTAATCACATCAGCACCACCAGTATTATGTGTTACAATGGTAAGATCAAATCTGATAAAAAGCCACGGAAATGGGATGCAATGCATTCTATGATCTTATCTTTAAAATGCTATTTTAAAATAAACTATTTAAGAGGTGACAGAAAGCATAATCCAAAGCAAAATTAGGTATTTCAAAAAAAGCAAAACATAAACTTGTTGCTTTATGAGAAAATGTGGAACTAGTTTTATATTACTGAAACCCCACAGGAAGGAGCAAGCTTTATTAAAGAAAGAATAAACTCCCAGCAACAATATAAAAACCATCCACTTTCTTGAATGTCCTTCTATAGTTCAAAATAAAACTTATTAATGTAATGGTAGTTATTTTATTTTACAAAAAAGTGATTAATGTTTTAATGGATGTTTTACAATAAGATAGGAGAAGAAAAATGCTTGCTGAAACAGCTATTCTATCTTTAAAAGCACAACTTGTTAACATGACATGTTCTGCATTCAACTAAATACTCTAGATCAGGCATCCCCAAACTCGGCCCTCCAGATGTTTTGGGACTACAATTCCCATCATCCCTGACCACTGGTCCTGATAGCTAGGGATGATGGGAATTGTAGTCCCAAAACATCTGGAGGGCCAAGTTTGGGGATGCCTGCTCTATATTTTCAAGAGATATTGCACATCTAGCTTTGTCCTAAATTAGCATCATCAAGAGATAAAGGGATAAAGCCCTGCAGCTGTGCTCAAACTAGGTGCAAAAGCATTCAGTTCACTTGCTGCAATAGTTCATTACTGGCACTACAGGGTAGAGCTGCTCCCACCAAGAGGAATGAGAAACCAATAGCCCATATGAGGCCCACATAGCATTTCAATCTAGCCCACACTCACTTCTCTCCCTCTTCTTCCCCACATTGCTCTGCAAATTGAAGGTGTGGGCCCCAAGTCTGGATCAGCACCTTGGTATTGGAGTGGGGAATAGGACAGCTTTAAAGTACAGTGGTACCTTGGTTCTCAAACTTAATCCATTCCAGAAGTCCGTTCCCAAAACCAAAGCGTTCCAATACCAAAGCGCACTTTCCAATAGAAAGTAATGCAAAATGGATTAATCCGTCCCAGACTTTTAAAAACAACCCCTAAAACAGCAATTTAACATAAATTATCTAACAAGACCATTGATCCATAAAATGAAAGAAATAAACAATGGACTGCAGTCACACAATCAATCATTCGGTAGCTGGACTAAGTTCCACACAGTCACACACACAAAAAGAGCCGCAAAAACAAAAATGCAAAATAAAGAGCAAAAACAGACAGACCTCAGCGTAACACTCAAAACGGAAGTGTGGCACTCAAATCGGAAGCGTAACACTCAAAACGGAACATGTTCAGCTTCCGAAAAAAAGTTTGCAAACCAGAACACTTACTTTTGAGTTTGCAGTGTTTGGGTTCCAACTTGTTTGAATACCAAGGCGTTTGAGAACCAAGGTATCACTGTATAGACCTGGACACTGTACCAGGAGCCACAAGTTGGCTTGCCACCACCTCCATCCCCAAAGCCTCTTGTGTAGCATCAACTGCACCAGCAAAAAAAGCTTGCCACTTGTCCATTCTTTCACTTCAGCACAAACCTGGGCTACTAAGCCTACATACAGTACCTGGGAACAGGCACAGATCTCTGCTTTAAGGCTATTGCGATGCGGGTGGCACTGTGGGTTAAACCACAGAGCCTAGGGCTTGCCGATCAAAAGGTCAGCTCTTCGAATCACCCCGACAGGGTGAGCTCCCGTTGCTCAGTCCCTGCTCCTGCCAACCTAGCAGTTTGAAAGCACGTCAAAGTGCAAGTAGATAAATAGGTACCGCTCTGGCGGGAAGGTAAACGGCGTTTCCGTGAGCTGCTCTGGTTCGCCAGAAGCGGCTTAGTCATGCTGGCCACATGACCCAGAAGCTGTCTGCAGCCAAATGCCGGCTCCCTTGGCCTATAGAGCGAGATGAGCACCGCAACCCCAGAGTCGGTCATGACTGGACCGAATGGTCAGGGGTCCCTTTACCTTTACCTAAGCTTGCAGGGGCAGGGCAGTTGTTTTATGTAAAGCATGGGTGCCTAACCCAAATCTGGGGGCAAGTCGGGGGGTGATGTTATTCTTCAAGCAACTTTTTCTTTTCCCCCAGACACTAGAATGATATACCATGAGTGTGGCAGAAAGAAGAAAAATCATGATATGGAAGACACAGTCCTAGGGTGGTCATTGGGTTTTTAAGCTCTCTGCCCAGCCCAGCACTCTAGAATGCTCTCTCCCCATTCATTAGATTGACCATTCAGTGAATGGTAAGAAAGCACTAAATCCCCCTGGATCAGGTAGAAGGGTGTGGCGTGGCCACATGCACTGCTTGCGTGCAGCCCCTGGAAAGTTAGAGGAGGGTTAATGTGGCCCTCTGACCAAAAAAGGTTAGCCACCCCTGTATTCAAGGATAAAATAATAATAATAATGGAAATGTCTCATCGCTCTCTTTGATGTGTTTAAAACATAAGCTATAGAGAGTTTAAAATTCAAATTTTCAAACTTAAAAGCAAAAACCAGGAACAGAAAGGAATCCTGCAGTCACTAACTGCCCTGCTGAGTTCTAACATTTCAAAACACATTTGTCTCCAAGTGGCTAAGAAACTTGACTGCAATGCACCCATTGAGGGCATACAGGTTAAATCTCACTTGATCTCAGACTACTTAATCTACCTCCAAGCCACCCAGGCACCAGTAACTACCTGATCCACTGGGGTGAAGCTATCAAAGGCAACATGATTTCCTCATGAACAGTTAGCTAACTGATTACTAATTCAGCAGGCTAAATTTGTTTCCTTTCCTACCTAGGTTATGTCTCCTATGGTTTTGGGATACTTAATTTTGCAACAAATTATGTAGGAGGACTGGTTTTAATTATGTCTTTCTAACTATGCATCCTTAGCACATGCACATGTGCACACACACGCCTCTGGCAGAGGACAGCACTAGCCCCTGTCCTTGCCATAGCTGCCAAGTTACAGATTTGAAAATAAGGGACCAGCAGCCTCAAAAATAAGGGATCAGCAGCCAAAATAAGGAATCCATCATGTGCCCCCACTCCAGACAGACCTCCATCATGTGCCCCCCGCTCCAGACAGACCTTTTCCCCGGCAAGGGTGAATGGTCCGTCAATGACGTATCCATCCGATACTGAGCACGGGTATGTTCAACTTCTGAGCCCCTCCAAGCCAAAGGCAGAAAGCCCAGCCAGCAGCCAAATGAAGCCTCAAGCGGTGGTTCCCACAGCGCAGCAACCTGGCAAAGGGGATGCAGCAAGGAAAACCACCGTCACCTCTCTGCTGGGAAGCACTGAGCAAAGGCGAGTCCCCAGGCAACGTGGCCGATTTGATCGGCACAAGGCATGCAAGCTCCACCTCCCAGTCGTTAGACCCCTTATTGGGTGAGCAACGCAGCCAAGCAACACAGTTGGAGCCTCCCTCCTCCCTGGCCGGCAGGGAGGGAGGGAGAGGAGCTGCTTCCTTTGAAACCCGGGAAATTTACGGGATATCACCAATCCGGGACAGCAGCGGGAAACGGCACTGGGATAAGGGAGTTTCCCGCCAAATAAGGGATGGTTGACAGCTATGGTCCCTGCTTTGCACGTGCTTAGTCTGCCTACTGAGTAACCCATGGCTGGTCGGAAACCCTACAAGAGCGCAGTTCTATATGGTGAGGAAGCATTTGCACATCCAGGCATACATGCAAATGTGGGAGCTTAGCACAGCCTTGCTCCCCACTTCTTCTGGAAAAGGCTTTTCTGCAGTTGTTTTAATGAAGACTGATCCTATAATCCTTGGTTTTTAGCTGCCCTAAGGGCCCATGTAGCTATGTGGTAGGGTATCCATCAATGAATATATGAAAGGTGCCTAAGAAGACTGGGCTTATGGTTCCTGTTTCTCACACAACTCTAGTCCTTTAACCAGCAAAAAGGGGAGAGGCCATAGCTCAGTGGTAGATCATAAGTTGTGCAAGTGGAGGATCCCAAGGTTCAGTCTCTGGCATCAAATAGCAGGTGATGGAATAGATTTCTGCCTTAGATCCTGGATACCTGCTTCCAATCAGGGCAGATGGCACAAGGCTAAATGGACAAATAGTCTGACCAGCGGTTCATCAGAACCAAACCCTGCAGTCTCAGGGAGGGATTCAAAGGATGTTTATGCCACAGCTTGCAATAACTTCATTAAGAAGCAGGAAAGGGGTTTTAATCAAGTAATTTAAACGTTGAGTTCTGTTCATGCAGAAGTCTGTCTTCTTGTCCTAAACGGCTTTGGGTTTTTAACAGGTTTTCAAGTGTCAGCATTATTCTTACCAATAAAGAAAGCATATTATACTTATCTTTAAAGCCAAAGTGCTCTATTTTATTTTAGCAATTCATTAAAAGCTCTTTGCTCAGAGATGGAAAAACACCATAATTTGAGATTCAGTGGCATAAATAATGCTCTAAAGGTTTATGTAAAACTTAGTTTTATGCAGATGAACAAGACAAAATCTAAGAACAAAAAAATCATATTTTTTTTGTTGGTACGTGGACTGGAAGGGGTTGGTCTCTCTCTCAAATAATAAACCATAAATTCCATATCTGTAATTTTATTTTTGTGTAAAATCAACTTCTGAAGTAATTATTGAAACAGTGGCCTATAGAGATGAAACTGCAGTCACTGCTAATGTCTGCCTACATCTTTCTTTAGTGGTTCTTTTCAGCCCAGTTACAGAAGGCTGCCCTTCCTTTCTTTTTTTCTTAGAGACTGAAAAAAACAGACATTTAGTATTCATTATTGGGACTGTGATTAGCTATCATGGCGCTGCTTTGGTAACATGCTTTAGTTTGCTCAGCTGCCTTCTACAGCCATACTTAATTTCAAAGATTATGCAAGTGCTAGGGTAGAAATTATTTCAAATGAAGACTATTTGCATTTCATATTGTTCATTATACAGTAAATAAAAAATAGAGCTTCAGAGTCAATATTCTGGCACATTCCAGAAGCCATTCATATTTTCAAGTGATATGACTATACTCCAAATAATGTTACCTAACTACATTGCTTGTATTTGAGTAGCTTTTTATTAAACCATTCTGTGTCAGTTACAGCTTTCTTAGTAGCCTTTTAACCTGTTTAAGAACCTTCATGCATATACACAATCCTCCATATTCTTGAATTCTTGTCAAAGATTTGAAAAGAATGCAGTCCTGTGACAGTGAAAACAATGGGACTTACATCTCGCTAAATACAGTTAGGAAAAACTGATATGGTATTGGTCTGACAGTTTTTTGTGTCCACATTTGATTATGTATTGCAGTCTAGTCCCACAGATCTTAACACAGGGTCCTTTTTATTTTTTAGCTGCAAGGGAGCATCTGCAGTGTGGTCCTTCACTTGATAACATAAGATGCCTCTGGTTCTGCAAGAGGAGGCGGTGACATTATCATTTCCCATCCCAGGCAGCTGTGCAATATTGGCATGGGAAGAAGTTGTGGAATTGGCACCTCCAACATGAGTGGATTTTACTAAGTTGTGGGGGAATGAGTAATACCACAGCTATGCCACTACAGGCAATATAAAATAGGACTCTTGGGTCTAAGCTTAGAGTACATAAACGGCAGATGGAAATGGACTGTACCAAAATTGGACTGTACCATTCTGCTGTATGCAGAATATTGCATGGATTTAAGTTTTCTGATGAGAAAAAATATCTGCACTCTGAGCATGTTCCTTAGAAATTATAATTTTCTATTTTAATATAATTTGCATGTATTAAACAAGATTTTCATTTTAGAGATTTCAAAACACTCATGAGTCTACCAGACTATTTTCATTACTGTTCAATTTCAAACTAAGGTTATGCAATAAATAAATAAATAATTGTAGAACTGATATCAAAATCTCTCAGAATAACCATGTAAAAAGGCAAAAGAATGTTTGCAGACTTATTAGTACACATGTTGATAGATATAGTGACAAGTGCATCTCTGAAGAAGACAGAGAGTACATTAAAAATGTGTAGGGGGGAATTTGTATTTGTAGTTGACATTGCAAGTTTGCACTCCCAGACAGCTGAATTGATCTCCTGCTGGAAACCTGTCCTCAACAACCATATATGAGATGCAGAAAAAGTTCCTGAAGAATCAAACCTGTATGACCCAACTTGCCATTTGCTCAAGGCTGTCAAACACACTGGAGTACTGAAAGCTCCATTCAAATTGTTCCAGTGCTTTGACTTCAAAGATTGGACTAGTTATTAAAAATATTTTCACAGTATGTAATTGAACAAACTGACAGTCTGGCTGAACCCATTACAGAGGTGTTGAAAGTGGTGGGGAGGAAGAGTGCCCTTTTTTCAATTATTGCCTCAGGGCCATTCACAAGAAATCCTTATTTGCCTTCTGAATTCCCCACATTGCTCAGATCATGTCACATCATCAGACATTAGCAATGTTCAAATGCTAATGTATTCATGCTCCTGGAAATGCCCTTATTGCACATGCACTATTTTTTAGTGAACGGGGATCCATACACCCAAGAGAAAAACACACATTTTGTAGTTTTAATGGCAAAAGTAGGCATTGGGAACACTAGTAATATGTGAAGGGGTAATTTTATGAATTACCTTTCTTAGACATGTACCTAGGTTATTTTAATGCAACAAATAGACAGGTATCCATGGCCGGGAGCCATGATGGCTGCAGCTCCTCTAAAGGGTATGCCAGCTAAACAACCCAGGTTTCCCTCTGTGTAATATGTGAAACTGCCTAAAGATTATGTTCCTCCTTCCACTGCATGTTATAATTCCATTCCTCTTTCACAACAAGGCAGAGTTTGCTATGACATTCAAGCAGTACAAACTCTAGCCTAACGCGCAAACAAGAATTGGAAGCCAGGTTTTCATCACAGTTGTGGTTTGCTAATTATGACATCTGCACATTATTTTTTCTTGGTTCAGCCGCACTAGCAAACAATGGTTTGCCGCAAAAGAGAAAGTAAAGGACAGCATGGGGAGGAAGATGGAGCTTGCGAGCCTTTGGCTGGCTCCAGTAACACTATAGTTGGCTGGCTCCAGTAACACTATAGTCTGGCTTTCCATCCACACTGACACTATATATTTTCAGAATGTCTTCAGACTCCATCAGACTTTATCTAACAAAGAGTGGATTAAACAAATGGTGAAACTTTACATCAAAGTTCTTGAGAAAACCACCCAGTAAAAACTGTAAGCCATTATGTACCATGAACTTAGCTGTACAAGAGGAGGAGTAGGGGAGGTCATTCTGTGATCTGTAAGTGTCTGAAAACAGTGGTCATTTTTGGACAACACAGTATGCCATAAATCATGGCTGTGAATGAGCAGCATGCTAAAACACACAGCTAAAATGTTCCTACTGAACTCCCATCCTAGTGTGAGCAACCCATGCTTACTTTTATAATCCAGTCAGTGGTTGTAGTTTGTTTCTCTCAAACAAACCATGACCAGGTAGCCATAAACAAACCTTGTGTTAGAGGAGGAACACACTGGACAGGAGTGGTTCAGCAGGATGCACTAGTCTACTGCTTGTTCACAGTAAACCATGTCTTACTGTGTTGTCTGAACGCAGCCACTCACCTCACACAATGCATTGTGGTCTTCCAGTAATACAGTAAAGGAGAATATGTTAGCAACAGAAACAACTATCTAGAGCATTTGCATCAGCACAGCGGGTCAACAGTCTCTTCACCTCTTCTTTCATCCTCTGCCCTTCCATGCACTGTTTATAAATTATAATTGCAGAAAAATAATGATGATCACTTTTCAGTTTAGCCTCAGCTTTAAAATGAAGTTTCTTCTTGTCCTCAGGTGACTTCCTTTGGAGAAAGGGAAAATAGCTGAGAAACAGGATCAATTTCTGATGTTGTTTTAAATGGTCAGAATCAATAAAACCAAATAGCAGGACTCTGTTGAAGTAAAGTCAATATATAGACAGCAAAATGTGGCTTCATTAGCATTTTTGCTACATAAGTAGCTATATACACCCCAAAATTGATTAGTGCAAAAAAGAATGATTCTGCACTCAAAGAGTGGCAATAACAGCAGTTATGCTTGCTGAGGTACTCAACTATCCTTTCCTACATCTTTAGCTGTTACTTATTCTATTCAGTGTGAATTTAACTTGCAGCTATTTCTGTTGCTTACCTAGGCAGTGCTCATATCATGCTTAAAATTTGAAAGCAATGAGATTCAAGTTATGAAACCGCAATTCACAAAGCAAAAGGATATACATGGGAGAAATCTTGCTACAGCACTAGAGTCTGCCATTGTGGTCTGTATGTGTTCTCATTTTTCTTTTTTGTTTGGTTTGTACCTTTTTGCCTTTTGGGTGATTGTTACATGATCATGCAGCTGTAGTGTCACACAAGGCTGCAACAGTTCAACAGCTCAGCTCTGGAAAAAAGATATTTTTAAAGTTCAGTCTAGCAGAGTGATAAACTGTACCCAGGCATCACAAGGAACAGCCCAAGTTGCCAAATCAACCCAACACAGGTAGATGTGGAGAAAAGGAAATGAGAACTTGACATGGTAGCCAAACAAGCAGTAAGCAAAAGAGCCAAAATTCATGTGAAATGCAGGCATGAGTCTGAGTTTCAGTGGAATCTCTTGACATCATTAATTGTATTGCTATGTCAACTGCAGAAGCTGCTCTTTTGAATATACTTTAGCATAGTATGAAGTGCATGGAACTGCACTCAAATGTCATTCAGAAAATGACATCACAACTGGTTGTGATAACTGGGTTGTAGGTGTGATATTAAATGTTTCATAAAGAGTCAAAAAAAGTGTGTAAGAAACTAGGGCCAGGTCCTTGAATCAAGCTTGAGCAGTCACTGTCCAGTTCCTTACTTCCTGTGCCACTAGACTGGGTCCGCAGGAGGCCAGGCAGACTAGGTTTATGTGGAACAGGTGTTTTCTAGGTTGTAGTTCCTCTCTAAAGAGCCAAATCGACTATTGTCAGCTGACTCTCCAAACCAAATCACCTTATCAGTCCAAGCAATTTGCCATGAGCATGAGGACTCTCTCCTGCTTAATTTTCCACATTGCACAAGGTTTTAGGTTGCTTGATGCAAGATTAGCGTTGCCGTTCTGCAATCTTCCATCACTTATTGTTGGTTGTAATTATTTTTAAAATATTTTGTTGTAAATCATTGAATACTTTGTTGTTTAGTCGTTTAGTCGTGTCCGACTCTTCGTGACCCCATGGACCAGAGCACGCCAGGCACTTCTGTCTTCAACTGCCTCCCGCAGCTTGGTCAGACTCATGTTTGTCGCTTCAAGAACACTGTCCAACCATCTCATCCTCTGTCGTCCCCTTCTCCTTGTGCCCTCCATCTTTCCCAAAATCAGGGTCTTTTCCAGGGAGTCTTCTCTTCACATGAGGTGGCCAAAGTATTGGAGCCTCAGCTTCACGATCTGTCCTTCCAGTGAGCACCCAGGGCTAATTTCCTTAAGAATGGATGTGTTTGATCTTCTTGCAGTCCATGGGACTCTCAAGAGTCTCCTCCAGCACCATAATTCAAAAGCATCAATTCTTCGGCGATCAGCCTTCTTTATGGTCCAGCTCTCACTTCCATACATTACTACTGGGAAAACCATGACTTTAACTATACAGACCTTTGTTGGCAAGGTGATGCCTCTGCTTTTTAAGATGCTGTCTAGGTTTGCCATCGCCTTTCTCCCAAGGAGCAGGCGTCTTTTAATTTCATGACTGCTATCACCACCTGCAGAGATCAAGGAGCCCAAGAAAGTAAAATCTCTCATTGCCTCCAATTCTTCCCCTTCTATTTGCCAGGAGGTGATGGGACCAGTGGCCATGATCTTCGTTTTTTTGATGTTGAGCTTCAGACCATATTTTGCGCTCTCCTCTTTCACCCTCATTAAAAGGTTCTTTAATTCCTCCTCACTTTCCGCCATCAAGGTTGTGTCATCTGCATATCTGAGGTTGTTGATATTTCTTCCGGCGATCTTAATTCCGGCTTGGGATTCGTCCAGCCCAGCCTTTTGCATGATGAATTCTGCATATAAGTTAAATAAGCAGGGAGACAATATACAGCCTTGCCGTACTCCTTTCCCAATTTTGAACCAATCAGTTGTTCCATATCCAGTTCTAACTGTAGCTTCTTGTCCCACATAGAGATTTCTCAGGAGACAGATGAGATGATCAGGCACTCCCATTTCTTTAAGAACTTGCCATAGTTTGCTGTGGTCGACACAGTCAAAGGCTTTTGCATAGTCAATGAAGCAGAAGTAGATGTCTTTCTGGAACTCTCTAGCTTTCTCCATAATCCAGCGCATGTTTGCAGACGCTCAGTTGTGGATATGCATGGAAGCGAAAGGAAAGTCCAATGCTGTAAAGAAAAATATTGCATAGGAACCTGGAATGTAAGAACCATGAACCTGGGTAAGTTGGATGTGGTCAAAAATGAGGTGCCAAGAATAAATATTGACATCCTGGGCATCAGTGAACTAAAATGGACGGGAATGGGCGAATTCAGTTCGGATGACTATCATATCTACTACTGTGGGCAAGAAACCCATAAAAGAAATGGAGTGGCCCTCATAGTCAACAAAAGAGTGGCGAAAGCTGTACTGGGATGCAATCTCAAAAATGATAGAATGATCTCGAAACGAATCCAAGGCAGACCTTTTAACATCACAGTAATCCAAGTTTATGCACCAAGTACTGGTGCTGAAGAAACTGAAATTGACCAATTCTATGAAGACTTGCAAGACCTTATAGAAGTGACACCAAAGAAGGATGTTCTTCTCATTATAGGGGATTGGAATGCTAAAGTAGGGAATCAAGAGATAAAAGGAACAACTGGCAAGTTTGGCCTTAGAGATTAAAACGAAGCAGGGCAAAGGCTAATAGAGTTCTGTCAAGAGAACAAGCTGGTCATCACAAACACTCTTTCCCAACAACACAAGAGACGACTCTACACATGGACATCACCAGATGGGCAGCATCGAAATCAGATTGATTATATTCTCTGCAGCCAAAGATGGAGAAGCTCTATACAGTCAGCAAAAACAAGACCTTAGGCAACTACATGAATAAACAGAGAGAGAGAGGAAGGAAGGAAGGAAGGAAGGAAGGAAGGAAGGAAGGAAGGAAGGAAGGTCCCCTGAATCTCAGGACTAGATTGGGGGTGTAGGAAAGGAGAGGTTGGAAAGCCCTGATCAGCAGAAGAGGAAATGGATGAATACCCCCCCATCCATTGTATGAGATTCATTGTACAACAACAGTTAAAAACAATGCTTAGCACTATCAGTTTGCTGAGAATTACACAGCAAAGAATAATTGCAGTGGCATTTACAAATGCTAACCCCTCCTTGATGAACAGGCTGTAAAAAATAAAATTAAAAAAAATGTGCCAACAAGCCACTTTTAAAGATGTAAGGGGTCACCTAAGCAGCTAGCAGTAACAATTTTCTAGACAGGTGCTTGTTTAATTCCAAAGTAAATTACTAATAGTAGTATAAAACGAACTTGCAATATTTTATACTAACTAAGCAATTTTTAAGATATTAGAAAAAGCAAAACAGTCAACCTTTGCCATTTAAGGTCAACAAATGGCAACGCCAGCAAGCATATAATTTGTCTTTTGACATGAGAGCCGAAGAGTCACAGTCCCTAATTCACATGGCCCTATGAAACATAATTTTCCATTCCTTCAGGGCAGAAAAGATTTTAGGGTTATTTAATTGCTGCATTATTCAAAAAGAAGCAGAATGCCGACTTCCAAAATGCTTTAGGAGCACAATAATATTCAAGCTAACCAGCTTTCAGTTTATTACACTATTATTTTCTGATTTAACACTTTTCATTCCTTTTGCATATTTTTCTGTTTTTATGACAGAATGTTGTGCAACCAATACACAGGAAGCTATGTACTTGGAGGGCTTTAAATGTAATACTAATGGAAACATAACAAGCATATTAAAACTATTATATTAAGAACAACTGAGAGTGCATAAATTAGCTGAGGAAGGTACCAACTATAACTATAAGGTTTCAAGTACTGTACCTTTAAATTGCTTTTTACTTTAAATCATTTGGGGAATAATCTCATATTGTCATTTTTGTATCATATGGCAAATAGTCTTATTTCCTCCATTGGGGCCACTTGTGAATAACAGCTTTCAATGGAACTCGGAATCCTGCCTCTTAACTTTGTGTCTTCCTTTTTCAAAGATATGGGCATATGGAAGTGAGAGCTGGACCATAAAGAAGGCTGATCGCGAAAGAATTGATGCTTTTGAATTATGGTGCTGGAGGAGACTCTTGAGAGTCCGATGGACTGCAAGAAGATCAAACTTATCCATTCTTAAGGAAATCAGCCCTGAGTGCTCACTGGAAGGACAGATCGTGAAGCTGAGGCTCCAATACTTTGGCCACCTCATGAGAAGAGAAGACTCCCTGGAAAAGACCCTGATGTTGGGAAAGATGGAGGGCACAAGGAGAAAGGGACGACAGAGGACGAGATGGTTGGACAGTGTTCTCAAAGCTACCAGCATAAGTTTGACCAAACTGTGGGAGGCAGTGGAAGACAGGAGTGGCTGGCGTGCTCTGGTCCATGGGGTCACGAAGAGTCAGACACGACTAAACAACAAAACAACAACAACATGAGATAGACTGAAGCATTTCATTGGGTGACATATAGCGTGGTGACTTACACAACACCAATAAATAGGAAACACATTGCCGAAAAAGAGGACAGAGTTTTGCATGCAATCTGCATGTGCTCATTTATATACATAGATGCAAATTTAGAAATTATTAAAATAATCTCACAGTAGGGGGGAAGGTTGTGACCAAGTGACCTGTGTGTCTGTTCAGTCTGCCATCCAGGAGCTAACTGCTGACTGGCACATTCAAGGCCACTGCTCTGCCTTCTTTATCTTTAAACCAGATTTTGACCAGCCAACCCTTCAGACAGAGGACTCAAATACAGGGCAGTCCTCTGACAACCCTTCAAAGAGAGGATTAATCCCTGTAAAGTAGGGCACGTGGCCACCCCAGCAACTAACCACACACCACTGCTCCCCAAAGTTATTCCCTAGAGTTTCCCATTTGCACTATAGAAGCATTTAGATAATAGATAATGCACTAGCTGCAGTCTCTCGTGCTTGCCCTCCACCACCACCATCCTGTCTCACACAGGCCTGGTTTGCCCAACACAGTAAGCCAAGCAATGGCTTACTGGGACCACATAGATGTGCAGGCTTCCAGATTGGAGCTCTTGCACATTTTGCTTTTCAATAGTCTCTTTTCTTTTACACCTGTGGCATGCTGAGTGAAGTCAAGGTTTTGCCTGAGCTTGTGGTTAAGCTCTCATCTCAATAACCATGAGCTGTAGCCATTGGCCCTACTGAGACTCAAATTTGTATGAGCTGAAATTCTTCTTGAGAAGAGGATATCACCTCTCAAACTTCATTGGCATCCCTAACACACACTGTAGTCTTCTTCTTTGCTCATTGTCTTGCCTTCCATACATGCTACCATTGAATTACAATTAAAATATCTGAGCTAGAACTTGCTTTACATTTATAATAGGTGTTTGTCTTCCACTAGTTCTGGTTCACGAATTTGCTGATCCTCTGCATATATTAATCAGCAAATTGCTGGCCATTGTAACAGGAGGACTGTATTTATGAAGAATTGACTTCCATCCTGAAAGAACCACTGTGAACTGTGCCTCACTGCTGGGTGGATGGTCCCCACAGCAAGCAATTGTTTTTTCTCTATATGGGTGAATGGCAACCATTCACTTATATAGCAAGGGAGTGTACACTGGAATACCAGTAGGATGTAGGATGTACTTGCTCCCTTTCCTTTGTAGTCTTTACCACTTTGAAATTAGCCTATTCCTGTCCTAGGTTTTGTTTCTTGAGTGTGGCTCTTATAGAGGTGATAAGCCTATGCCTTCTAACCAACATGCCACTTATCTATGTAAGAACAATTTTTATTTTTATGGAGAAATGCTCATCCATGTGGATAATGTGCAGTCAGAAGTGTGGTAGCCCAGACATAGGTTTGCCATCTTAGTGAGAGATCTAGGCCTTTACTCTAGAATGTAAAGACTTGATGACTGGGCTTTGTATGTGTAAATAAAAGGAACAAATAACAAATGGGGCCACCATTTCAGTGATGTAGAGCAGCGGCATGTGTAAAGTCAGTGATAATTATTCAAAAAGAAACAGGCTGTTAGAGCATATAAATCTTAACTAGATATCTTTTATAGGTATTTCAGGAAACATGGTAATCAATAAAACATGCTCTAACTTTTATCACTTAATAATGTCGATAGCAATTATAGCAAACAACCTGCTATAAAACCTTCAAATGTAAATATATACGATTGTATTCCTTCCTCCCTTAAGCATTCTGGTTAAATCTGAGAAGTAAAGGAAGAAGAAAACAGCAAAGCAGGCAACCCAGCTTTTCCTCATGTTGGTGGAAAATTGAAACAACAAATAATTTCCCCCAAAATTTGAAGGACAACTCCAGCAATGAAAATCACAACGTTTAACTTTTAACTAAAATTCATAAGCTACATACTACCTACCTGTTAAGTAGGAATCAGCAACTGGACACTGCAGGTCCAGCAATTGGAAATCCTATGTTGCCTTCATCAACTCAAGTACAACCACTTATTCTCTGGTACCTGTTCAGGCAGGTTCAGGTAGTTTATCTCCAGGCTATTGCATTAAGGTAGTTGAGTTTTTGGCGTTATGGTACCTACTGCTGTTCATACATAAAATTGTGGAAACAAGGGTAGAATCATTTGTTCTTGAGACATTCTGAAACTGTAAGAACAAGCTGCTCTCCATAGTGCTGCTGTGGTCAAAATGGCTAAATTGGAACATATTGAAGAACCTGATGCAAGTCAAAAAGGAACTTAGAACTCTTATGAAGAAAGACAATCTTATTACCTGGAAGCTAAGAAGATTGAAAGTGCAGAACAGAAGCATGTGATCCTGTCTGAGAGACAAAAGGATTTGCTATTGTCCACTCCAATGCAGCATCTGTTTCATCAAGCACTAATATCTATGCTAAACTATTTACTCTCCTAAAGGTACATTTCTGTCCAAGGCCATCTGTTATGCTACATAGGCTTACTTTTCTTTGTACATGATCAGCAAGCCAGTCAAAGTATAGCAGATTATGTAGCTGGTTTCCATTGCCTTACTAAATCTTGTGATATGCTGGATGGGAACTCCATGGTCACCTCATCTGCAGCTTTCAACGTTAAGAAATCCTCAGTGCCACAGTATTGTACATGTTGAAAACAGAAGTGTTTTCTCCAAAGATGTAACTATTTATTATTATAACTCACCAGAAAAACCAGGGTAGAAAATCCTCAACGGTGGGTTGCCAGTTGAGGAAGGAAGTCCAACTTGATAACTGACCCTGGTCTATCTAGGTAGGATCTAGGATGCACTTGAGCAGATTATGCAGGCCCAACTACTCAAACAGGATTCTGTTGCAAAACTTAAACAATTCCTTCCAGTTTCTTCACATAATCCAGTTGCACTGAGATTTCTGTCTTGCCTCAAAACTGTATACAGTGGTACCTCGGGTTACAGACACTTCAGGTTACAGACTCCACTAACCCAGAAATAGTACCTTGCTTCAGGATAAGAACATAAATCGTGCAGCGCCGCCGCCGCAGCAGGCTCCATTAGCTAAAGTGGTACCTCAGGTTAAGAACGCACCTCCAGAACGAATTAAGTTCTTAACCTGAGGTTCCACTGTATACAACAAAGCATATCATACACATTTTTTCTACCATTCACCTTCATAATATTATGCAGCGATTAGCAATCCACAGTATACGTACAGAAATTGTCTCAAACATGAAAAAGGAATACATGGAAAGGTAGTCAAAAACTTGCTGCTACTACCAAAAGACCTGAAGTCCTTCCCAGAGCTAGTGATCTTGGTTTCTAATTACAAACACTGGTGACATGTAAAACAAACACACTTAAACAAACCTCAGTAGGCATATTGTCTCCAGGGTCTAAAAGTGATTTGTACACTTGAGAAATTATTTAGATCTCATCTCTTTCAGCTATAACAGTTTGATTTAAATAATCCTCTTTGATGATGTAGATCTCCAATGAATACAGTAATGCCTCCTGATGAGATGAAAACAATTTCCCCTCCCTGGTTTTGTCTTTATTGTTTCTCCAACCGTTGCTTCTTCAGGACATTCATGTGTCAAACACTGAAAAAAACCACTAAAGGATATTTCCAGGGCTTGTTTTTCAGCCAAAACTCACCAGGACTTAGTTCTGGCACCTCTTAGGTGGGCACCATTGTCACTATAACACAACAAGGGAGGTGCTTATGGTGAGTTCCAGCACCTCTTTTTCTAGAAAAATAGCACTGGCATAGCCAAGAGGTTTTTCCATAAGGATCTTTGGGGAGTGTCTAGGAATGGGGAAATGGGGGGATGCTTTATTTTGCTCGGGGTTGTATAGAGATAAGTTGAAGATTTCTAAGGAAGAAAGTGCTCACATTCACCACTTCATTTCCAGAGCCATTCACTGATAAAAAGAACTGGTAATGCAGTGGTGCCATTCTAGTTCTTAGGTGCTACAAATGGCTTTTGGGTAGCAGCTGGAGTTTCCTGACTATTATCGTGTACTGGATATTGTTTTATTTGATTTTATTTATGTTGCTAACTGCCCTGAGCATCCTTTGGAGAGAAAGGGGGGTGTTAATTTATTTAATTAATAATATTCTCAGTTTCAGCTGCTTACTGAGTAAAAACACTGGCAAACTGAGCAGGTAGCCAAGAGGCATAAAGAGTCCTTTGACTACAATTCAAAATTCAACACATGCCAAAATTCCACACATGGAGTACAGATGGTGTAGGCCTGTTTATCTTTTGGCACCAATTGAAAATGTGCCTCCTTTTTAAGAGTTTGATGGAGCTGAGTCTAACTCTTAAACTGAGTCTAACCTGTAGTTGTTTTGCAACTGCTTAAGAGTTGTATACAATGGTTTAATTATCTGGTTTTGTTATTTACTTGACCAGGGCTGTGTTGTTTTATCTTTTTATGCTGTAACCTACCCTGGAATCATTAACTGATGAAAGTTCCTCAACAGAAGCCTGAGATCAAAAATGGAGAATTCAGAATCCAGGGCTAGATGTAGTCTGCAAAATAACTGGGACACAAGGCCAGTACAAATGTTGAGCCCAACGATGATAACAGATTTAATAAGTAACAGAGAATCAAGACTGGATGCGCTATGTTTGAAAATGAAGACAGAACGAGATCCTTTAATGATTATATCATGTTAATGATATTGATAATGATAGCATGGGTTGTTTGAAATTGAGTGCCCCTTATCCTTTTTTAACTGAACTGAAAAACATAGCTGTAGATGGAAGTTGCTGTATTTTTCCTCCATAACTATGTACCTGCGTTTCATTTTATTCCCCTCTACTTCTCTCTCCATTCAGCTCACTTTTATAGATTGTGACTCAACAGGGAACTGCCTTTCTATATATCTGTATAATACTGTTACCTGCTTTGAGCCCTTTGGGAGAAGGGAAACTACAAATCTAAATAAATAAAAACACTGTAAGGAAAGCAAAAAATACAATTGTGCATGCTCCAAGCACAATTTGCCCAAATGCCTTTTGCAGTTGAGGTTATAACTCTCATTGAAAACACTACATAAAAGCTTAACCAAGCAAACAGCACTGCAATCCCAACATGTCAGCTTCTATGTAGTTTACAATAATATGGCCACAGTACTTCCTGTAAAGCTGTGCTCCAAAAGCTACTCTTAAAACAGCATGGCCAGGAACTCCCTCGGCCTTTTGCACTTCAGCAGTCTTGCAATACAAGAGAAGAGATGTGGGATTTCTGGTGACAAAACATTAAGTTATAAGCATTTAAACATAGTAAGCAATACATTTCCATTTACTTGTCTTGTCCTGATTGCAGGCTGGGCACTTTTGCCCATGGATCCCATAGCCAAAGTCTGATAATTAGCTGATTTATCCAGTTCATACCCTTTGTAAATTAAAAGTTGAACGTTTTGAGGCTATGATTCTTTTTTGAATACATATTAATGCATTAGTCAACTATATAACATTACCAGTTTAACTGTTCTTAATGGAATGCTCTGCTTCCCACTCTGTCAATTTTATAACTTTATTGAACATATATGATCTTTGGATGAAGGGTGTTATATAAATTTAAAAGATAATAATAATATTGCAGTCCAGTATGTTCGTTCCCTAAGTGTTATCTCTAGAAACTACATTATAACTAAAGCTTCACTGTAATTGCTGCTCTTACTTTTTTGAACCTTGTAGCTATTGCATCCTCTTTACTTATTACAGTTATAATTATACTTGCTAATATTTTAATTTCATCCAATTGTGAAAGATTATGAAGGCCGCAAAACCACACAAACTTATAAAATGCATAATAATAACTGCCAGCATTATTGTACAGTAAATTAAATAAGTTAATTATGCCAATCATATTTTAATGTGCTTCAGAAGTCAGGTTAAAGAAAATTCTCTTAACTGTAAGACTCTCACTTTTTAAAGCACTTCAGCATTAAATCACTAGAGAGCAAGGAAGATTCCCACCTTTATGTAAATTGATTATCCCAAGGATGCTTTAAGTTAATCATTTTCCATAGTGTTTCCAAATTTGGGTCAGTCACAATGTCACTGATTCTGCAGTCCATCAGACTGGGAACAAGGCCTGTATTTACATGCTCCTTCTTACCCCTCACCCTGCACTTGGCTTAAGATACATAGTGAAACTACAATTTGCATGCGCCCTCAAAACCAGGGTGGCAAAACAGGTTTGCAGTCCTGGTTTGAAGGGACTGCACAAATCAGTTTTCTTATTCATTATAACCAAGAAGCTAGTAATTAAACCCAGAATATAGGGAGAAATGGAAGCATGCAAGCATAGGGTTACTTCCCAACCAATGGTTTGCCAATCAGAGGGAGAAGTGGATTAAACTAGGATATATCTGGATTTTGTCAAGAAGCCACAATTAATGCAAGCAATTAGACTGTATTCTTTGAGGGGGGCGAGTTAAGTAAATATATTTATGGTGGTGCTGGCCTCATTCTGCCCAGTGAAGCATGAATGCAGGTCAAATCTGCAAAAGCAAGGAGCTACCAATATGGTTCTCTTATTTTATGGTTGAATAGGAGAAAGTCACATAACAAACAATAATGTACTTTCAAAGCATTCAATAAAGATTTTATCTCAGGTTTTGTGAAGATTATTTCTAAAGTCATGAGTAACCACAGCCCAGCACATTAAAAAAAATGTTGTTGGTACATTAGATAATGTGTTATAAAAGACTAGTCATACACCTCTCTGTTCCAGGCCTTTACTATTTAGATTGCTGCAAAATATTTCAGATATACATTTCTAGGAAAGGCATTTTTTCAGTTTTATATGAAATAGGCCAAAATCATGATGGCAGTCCCTATATATTTGCTGCATACTCTTCACATAGAGAATAGATAGTGCTTTGTAACTAACGAGACTAGAAGCTTCCTCTTCCCGTACCTATTTATAATTAGTCATTTTAAAAGGTATGGCAGTCAACCAAAAGAAAATGCTCCCTGCCATAGGCAGGATTTTATGTGCCAAAGTTGCTGTCCAACAGAAAGAAACCAACCATAGCACAACAGTTACTGTTATCTCCCTTGTCTTAACATGGGAAGATGCAGCAAAAAGGTTGCACCTTCCAGAACTGTGGTTTGAGATCCACTTTGCAAACGACGAAGTTCATGCACAGGTGTGACTTAGGTACTTGTGGCTTCTTGTTGTGTGTACATAATGGCAAAACAGGCATGCATATATCACAAACAGCAGTTTATACATGTGGCACATGCACTTTCCTACACAGAAGGTATGTCTCTCAAGGAAAAGTGCCACACATGATGCATGTATGAAGCGGGGAAGAAATGTGAAATAGAGAATGCTTTGGAGGCAATGAAGATGGGCTGATGGGCTAGGAAGAGATTAAAGGTACTATAGGAGCTGGATTGTGTCATATAGACCTTTTAAAGGTTACTAGCTTCATAGGAGACATTTCCCCATGACTTAGAGCAGGCACATCCAACTCTATAGAGACTGTGATCTACTCCAAGTATAATAAAATTGGCATTGTCATTGCAAGAGTTGTTGAGCTTTTCTTGGGAAGGAGTGCCCAGAGATGTTGAGTTTTTTTGGAGGACAAAAGCGGGGTGCGGCGCAAATGATAAGAAGCATACAGGCGACCTCTTTTTTTAATCACACGATCAACCAGGAGAACCACAGCAATCTACCTGTCGATCGCGGTCGGCCAGTTGGACAACTCTGACTTAGAGTCATAGAATTGTAGATTTGCAAGGGACCTTGAGGACCATCTAGTCTTGTTTCCACAAGGCTAAAGTTAATGTTCAAATGGCATAACCACATAGGTATGTTGATCAGTGGGCTATATACCACGGAGGGGTGGGGGATTTTGTGAATGAAGCCTAAGTGATCAGCCACTGTCTCCACCCACATGTTTGGGTCATTTAAAAGTTATTCTAGCCATGAAAGAGCTGCTCATTGAAAAACCGCTCCAATGCAGATCCATAAACAGCAGATCATTTCAAGGACCCAAAAGACCAGTAAAGAAATAAACAAGGTGTCATAAGACAAGTTGAAAAACTAAGAGATGCAAGAGAGGATAGACAGGGGAAACTCTGCAGTTTCAGTAAGGTAGCAGAGGGAATGAGGACACTGAACTATATATAGATCTATACAGAGTGCCTCTGTCTGGGATCAGCTTGCTCTGTTTGCCTGAGAGGCTATGGGATAGCAATGCAAATAATTAAATTTTAAAATGTAAGGAGAAAGCAAAGTAAAGCATTCTCCTCAAATAGCTGCCAGATTATTATTATTTTTTTAAAAGAAAACACCACTACTCACACACACTGTCAATAATTTAAGATCGAATCAGGTATTTTTCTTTTCTTACCTCTGGACAACAGAATCTCTATTAAATCAACAAATAAATGTAACAGAAAAAAATACATAACTTTATCTCTGCCTATACTAACTTCTCAACTAGGCTACTTTATAATGGGTATCTTTATGGAAAATAAAGGGCCTGTTTGGGCTGATTTATTAATCTTTTAGATCCGGTATTAATGGTGGAATAAAATGATTACGGCTATTATTACTGTGTGTCAATCTGCTAAAGCATTATACCCCAAGCTACTTGAGCCATTGTCGTAAAACTTCCATTATGCTAGGACTATATTAGCTACAATTCAGCAGAGAAAATGTGTTCAGTTTTTAGCAAACAACATAAATTACTTTAAAATATATTGAAAACATGACACCACCTTGAAGCTTAGTGTTATATTCCTCCCATCCTTCATAATTAATTATAGAAGGGATAAAATTCACCCATATGTGTTGATTTTATTTATGCTTACATTTATCTCACTACCATGTCTACTCACTCCTCCTAATTTCAACATCAATCTGAACCTTTAAGTTGTGGGGCAAGGGATGGACAGACGGGCACATGACTTGTCATGGGTAAATACTTCCTGTTGAGAGGTGAGATGAAGGAGTGAAATGCAAACATGAAATACAGCTGTTACGTATACAAACAAAAAAACTGTGCCCAATAGAAATAATGGCTCATGGAGGATGGAAAATGAAAGTGAACTAGTTCTTGAGGCAACCAGCTAGCAACCACATAAAATTAGCTTTCTGTCCACTTCTATTCTCAGCCTCTCTGGGGACCATTTGGGGGTTGCTCTACTTGGAAAGTAGAAAGGGACGCGGGTGGCGCTGTGGGCTAAAGCCTCAGCGCCTAGGGCTTGCCGATCGAAAGGTCGCGGTTCGAATCCCCGCGGCGGGGTGCGCTCCCGCTGCTCGGTCCCAGCGCCTGCCAACCTAGCAGTTCGAAAGCACCCCCGGGGGCAAGTAGATAAATAGGTACCGCTTACCAGCGGGAAGGTAAACAGCGTTCCGTGTGCGGCTCTGGCTCGCCAGAGCAGCGTTGTCACGCTGGCCACGTGACCCGGAAGTGTCTCCGGACAGCGCTGGCCCCCGGCCAATAGATGTGAGATGGGCGCACAAACCCCACAGTCTGTCAAGACTGGCCCGCTCGGGCAGGGGTACCTTTACCTTTACCTTTACCTACTTGGAAAGCAGGATGTATAACTATATGGAACTTTGATCTGATGGCCGAATAGCAAGGTTACAGCAATCATACTTCTGTGGCTAGTTTCATATGCCCATGTTTGGCAAATGGCTATATCACAAATCTCTTTGAAAGAAGAAATGCTTAGGGTTCTGCCACTGGGCATACCAGAGCCCTTAGGATCATCTAAAGTTGCTGGTTAAAATATTTATAGGTGTTTAGTTTAGTAAATTTCAGTTTTTAGCTGATTATAATGAATTTTGCATTTTTAATAAGTTGTTATGAGCTGCCTTGGGAGGATTTGCACTGAAAAGCGGCATCTAAATACGAAAAAAATAAACAATACAGCATGGCCATTCTTGCTAGTTGAAATATTTTGGGGAAATAGTTCTGGACTAGGAACACGGCTCTTGCTGTTATAAATGGTCTGAAAAGGATAGTGAGATACTGAGCATCAGGTGCCTTAGAATGCGGCAAATACCACTGCTTATTCAGGGTTCCAGTCAAATTATGCCCAAAAAATTCAGCACCACAGTCCTTTGCAACTCATTTACCATCTGACTGAGACAGTTCTGATTAGAAATCCTATCAGTCTGCAAGATAAAATTGGCTTGAGCTCCACCACATATTAGCCTTTTAGCTTTAATGAATAATTAAACAAGCATAATAGAAAGGTCTGAAAATTAAAAATACATAACTGTCATTTTTCATGGTATCCCTGTAATTTCTGGTTAACAAACCTCCCGTTTTAAAAATGATGGTGGCTCATGCTGAACTATTTTGAGCAGAGAGCAAATTCTTCCCCTCCCACAGGTCTATTCCTGTTCCCTCCATCCTATCTGAGCATAATTACACATAACAAGAAAGGATTAAAAAAAAAACCCTAGAAACTCCCTCTACAAATGCTCTAAGAAGCTTCAAATTAAAGAGAACAAAGGCTAGGAATGTCACCTGGCTGAGGAGGGATGTTGCTGTTGGATCGCGTTAGGGTGGTTGAGCTGTCAGAGTAAGATAAATGAAGCTCAGTTGTACCATTAACCTGTGACATTTCTGACAGTGCAAGACTATGTACTGTGAGAAAAGTAGAATATTTATTCCTTGACTTTGCTCTCGCGCATTTTGAAATAGTACATAGGAAAGATAGACAGAACGGATGAAAGACAAAGAAGAGATGGGTGCATCCAACTCAAAACGTATCAAGATAGACATTTTCCATTATTACATGCAAAAAGAAGCCTGCAGACAGTAAATTGTAGTGAAATTTAGTACCAAGCCCCCCACCAAACACTATGAAAAAGTGCCTAATTCAACTGTCAAAAATCTGGACATTTCAAAAGCTAAAATTACAATTCCCACTATTGACAATTTAATTTTTTCCCCCTTTGACAGGTTAGCTTTAAGAAACGAGCAAGGAGCAGAACAAACCATTATATAATTATTGTTGTTGCTTTTATATTTGATGCATTTTTATTTCTGGGCTTCAGTTTTCAATGAGGATAACACTGATATAACAAGCATATGGGACCATTATGACATGCTTTCTTTTTCAAAGCAAATTATTGATGGTCAATACACGATTTGTGCTGCAGCAAAAGTCACAGTGGATAATGTCTCAAGCAATCATTGCCTGGCATGCAAAACCTGACACTTTGACGGAAGCTGTCGCCAAAGACAAGCTGTGACTGATTCTGTTTCTGCACACTTTGCCAGTTTGAGGAATATATTCCTCTAGAAGTCTGCTGATCATTGTGCTGGGAAGCAGGTATTCCAAAGACACCCAGCTGGAGCCAGCAGAGACGTGGTGATTGGGGAGGAACCTTGTTACTGCAAAAGCACTGGAACCCAGATGGGGACTATTCCATCCATTATCATGCTTCTGTACACTGATTGACTATCAGAGTTCACAGGATGCAAAAGAATGGGAGGCTGAAAAGTAGGCGTGTCATCCGTGTTTTCGTTTTCGACTACCAGTTATTCTGTGACAAGAGGCTTGTGGCATTTCAATATATTAGATGTCAATTTAGAAATATTAGATGCAAGAAGTTCTGGAACATGCATAGTGAAGTTAATTCACTTCCTTTTTAACCCTGTTGCAAAAGGTCAAACCCACACGTGCATCATCTCTTAAGGATGCCAACTAGCGTGAGGGCGTGGGAAGCTCAGTGGTAGTGCATCTGCCTTGCCTTCAGAAGGTTCCGGGTTCAAATCCCAACCCCTCTGAGTAGGACAGTACTGGGTAGACAATACTGAGCTAGAGGGACCAATGGTCTGATTCAGTATAATGCAGCTTCCTATATTGCAGGTCTAGTTCAAAGTGGCCAGGTTGAGGGGTTAAACCATGCTGCATGCATAGCTGAACAAAGCTGTCTTATTTTACAGCAATAATAGATATAGCATTAAGATTCTCTTACTGCTTTGACCAATACCATAATCATGCATTGTGCAATGTTTGTATGTTTGTTTCCTGGCAACTGGTCACTTTGGAATCTTCAGTTCCTTGCAGAGGGCAAAGGTGGCAAATATTGTGCTTGCAAAATCTTTTTTGCCTATCAGTGTCTACACATAATTCAGACATCTGCACAAGATGCCTTTAAATGAATATGAATTATTTGTGGTTCCCAGATGAAGCATAAAAACTCATCTTAGGTTTTGTTGCTTTCTGGATCTCCACCTGTTAAAACTCCACACACACACACACACCCCACAAACATAAACTTTTCCTTTTCTTTTTTGTTTTATCGTCATAACCCAGATTACAGCCGGGAGCATATAGTCAGACACTTTTTTATTTAAAAGCATTTCTATCCTGCTTATTTAAAAATCTCAAAGCAGTAAACAAAAAAGGAAATATCGGAACAATAAAACAATGTTATGAAAAGAGATAAAAAGAAATTCAGTAGTTAAGTGTCCAATCTTACGGGTCAGGGAGAGCCTGGGCAAAAAGATATGTCTTTATAAGCCAGCTGAAGCAACTGATGGATGATGCTTCACTGATGGCAGAGGGAAGAGCATTCTAAAGCACAGAGGCCATGTGAAGAGCTGAGTAGAGAAAAGGCATTGTACATTCACAGATCTCTCTTTCCCTCCCACATTCATTACTTGGGACGTCCATCATCTTATATAGAATATTTATATCCATCCATTCTTCCAAGGGGCCCAAGGCAGAGTACACAGGTTTATCCCATTTCATCCTCAAACAGATTAGGGTGGAAGCGTGTGACTGATCCAAAGTTATCCCAGTGGAGTTCATGGATTTCAATCTATGCCTCTCAGCTCCAAAAGCAGTTCACTTATACTTTGTACCACATTGGCTCACAGCACATAAGTGAGCCTTATGTGGGACTGGTCACTTGAGAGAGAACAGAATGGGAATGAGTGTGGCTGGTTATACCTGGGAGATGGGAGAGAATGCCAGGAGAGGGAGGTATGTCATTTGGAATGGACAGCTGGCAGGGAGGGAGGGGAAGAAATGAGGTTTAGGGGAAAGGATGCTGTACAGTTCATATCACTTTCATCATATGAGTCATTTATCTCTCTGTTGCTATTATTTTTCATAAAGAATATAATATTCTCATCCCATTATCTATAAAATAAATCCTACTCCTGTTTTTGAGAAAGGTGCAGGAGTGTACTGTTCCCAGAACATGTATTAGTAGAGTTCTATATTAGTAAAGTTGGCAGGGTTTTAAAAATTATTAATTTTTACATAGGCAAAGTTAGTAGCATAGGAAGC
Organism: Podarcis vaucheri; assembly: GCF_965113315.1. Lineage (NCBI taxonomy): Eukaryota > Metazoa > Chordata > Lepidosauria > Squamata > Lacertidae > Podarcis > Podarcis vaucheri. The sequence continues at coordinate 21,092,016 of NC_138767.1, forward strand.
TGCCTATGTGAGACCACTGGTCCATTTTGCTCAGTACAGTGGTACCTCGGGTTACATACGCTTCAGGTTACATACGCTTCAGGTTACAGACTCCGCTAACCCAGAAATAATACCTCGGGTTAAGAACTTTGCTTCAGGATGAGAACAGAAATCGCGCAGCAGCGGCGCGGCAGCAGCAGGAGGCCCCATTAGCTAAAGTGGTGGTTCAGGTTAAGAACAGTTTCAGGTTAAGAACGGACCTCCGGAACGAATTAAGTACATAACCAGAGGTACCACTGTACTGTATATAATGGCAGTGGCTCTACAGGATTCCAGGCAGGAGTCTTCCCCAGCCCTACCAGGAAATTCTGGGGATTGAATCTGGGGTCTTCAGTGTGCAAAACAGTTGTTCTGTCAGTAAGCTACACCCTACAACAGGCTTCCTCAAACTCGACCCTCCAGATGTTTTTGGACTACAACTCCCATGATCCCCAGCGAGCAGGACCAGTGGTCAGGGATGATGGGAATTGTAGTCTCAAAACATCTGAAGGGCCGAGCTTGAGGAAGCCTGCTCTACAAACTGGTAAGGCAAACTGGTGGTTATAGCACCATGGACAGATCCCAGTATGCTAGCCCCTCCTCGGAACTGCAGCTGCTGTTGCTGAATGCCAGCTCAGCTTTGAGTAAGACCTCCCTCATCCATAATCCAATTCAAAGTGCTGGTTTTTACCTATCAAGCCTTAAATGCCTCAGGACCACAATATCTCAAGGACCACCCTACCCCATATGAACCAGTCTGGACCCTAAAATCATCATCTGAGGCCCTTTTTCATGCACCTCCTCTACCAGAGGTCTGGAGAGCGGCAACATGAGAACCAGCCTTTTCTGCAGCGGCTCCCCATTTGTGGAAAGCTCTCCCCAGGGAAGCTCACCTGGCTCCTTCATTACATATATTCAGGTGCCAAGCAAAAACCTTTTTCTGTAATCAGGCCTCTGGCTGATTAACACTATATGGCCTTTAAAATGTGTTTGTCAGAGGGGATTATTGGTTGGTTGGTTTTTTTTCTCTATTTTGTATTCTCATTTTGCATTTTTATGTTGTTAACCACCCTGTGAACTTCAGAAGAATGGTGATATACAAATGTTTATTATTATTATTATTATTATTATTATTATTATTATTATTATTATTATTATTATACAATTTGGCTGCCATGCTCTATCAGGCAGGCATGTTAATATGGAAGGCACTCAATTCCTTGGGCTCAGCAGAAAGCTCTTGTGATGCTCTGACTCTGGTTCTACTGGCTCTGGGCCTTCTGCCTATCAACTTCCAACCCAGGGAGCTTCTAATCATCAGATTCAGTGTAAGGAGATCAGTCCAGCCATCGGTGCAGCAGCTTCAGACTGGGACAGAGCATCCTTCTCCAAGACTGAAGCAAGTCCCATAAACAAATCACAAACAAGTAACTAACATGTAAGCCTTCAAAATGAAATGAGATGCAAATGAATATAGCTATTATTGTTTAAATCCAAACACTTAATCTTCACTGCATTTATTGGCAGGTGCGTGATATATCCATTTGCTTCTGTGCAGGAATTTTTAAGTGAGAAAATGCTAGCATGTTGAATTTGTGCCAAGGAAAAAAGAGAGCTGTAATCCTAACTATCAGTATTTTGCCATTATTTATAATAAGCTTCATCTACTCATAGAAATTTTAAAATATTAAGGGGTTTAGAAATGTCCTTAAATTAAATCTATCTATCTATCTATCTATCTATCTATCTATCTATCTATCTCTACCAGGAGTCAGTGCTTTTATATAAATCTCACTATATTAACAATGTCAGTTGATGACAAGATAAAAGTATCAACAGTAAACAAAATGACGTCAAAATAAGTCTAAGGATGTTCATTATGTTGTCAAAACAAAATTAAGTGGAAGGATACTCCTGATAAATTGCTTAGACAAGGCGATTTCATAACAAAGTGGTGTTGAGGGAGGGGAATAGCATCAGGTACTCAGAGAGTAAGTGGTGTTGCTAAATTATCACTTAGCCTGAGTCTGCGCTTTCTTCATCATTGCTTGAAAATTTAGTATCCCAGTTGATCATAAGGCCAAATGTTGTGGTTGAGCTCAATAACACCAGCAATCTTGTGGCATCAGTGTGCACTTACAACACGCATGTAAAATAACCCAAAATAACAGTACTTCCTGGCTGAGAGTCAACAAGGGTGATGGCCCAAGATATTCTGCTGTCTGATAGAATATCCAAATGGCAACCCTCACTATCTAGCAAAAGTTTAAACTTTAATTAAAATCTCGAGTTAATTAAATAACTAACAATTTACTGCCCTATAAGCATCCCTGGGAGAAAAGTAATGACAAACCTAGATAGCATCTTAAAAAGCAGAGACATCACCTTGCCAACAAAGGTCCATATAGTAAAAGCTATGGTTTTCCCAGTAGTAATGTATGGAAGTGAGAGCTGGAACATAAGGAAGGCTGATCGCCGAAGAATTGATGCTTTTGAATTATGGTGCTGGAGGAGACTCTTGAGAGTCCCATGGACTGCAAGAAGATCAGACCTATCCATTCTTAAGGAAAATCAGCCCTGAGTGCTCACTGGAAGGACAGATTGTGAAGCTGAGGCTCCAATACTTTGGCCACCTCATGAGAAGAGAAGACTCCCTGGAAAAGACCCCGATGTTGGGAAAGGAGAAGGGGACGACAGAGGACGAGATGGTTGGATAGTGTTCTCGAAGCTACCAGCATGAGTTTGACCAAACTGCGGGAGGCAGTTGAAGACAGAAGTGCCTGGCGTGCTCTGGTCCATGGGGTCACGAAGAGTCGGACACAACCAAATGACTAAACAACAACAACATAAGCATCCCAACTGACTTTGAGTTAGATGAGACTGGACAAAGTTTGTGGGGCACCCTGACCACAAAAATGAAGGGCTGCTGGCTCCAAATGGACAGAGACTGGTCACAACTGCTCTGGCTGTGTATTTATAGGAACATTTGTATTTCTATCCAGTTCTGTTTACATTGGAATTGGTCTTCTTGTATAACATGTTTCCAGCTTGCTCTTAAAAGAGTGAGATTAAAAGCATTTTTGTAATTTTCCACTTCATTATTTCTTTCACTATATGACTCTGTGATGCTATGACCTTTTACTTTTTTGGATGTAACTGATCAGGGAGGGAAAGACAGCAGAGCAATATCATAAGCAGATGAAAGTCAGATTTCCCCCAAAAAGGGAGGGGAGAGATGGCCTATGCTTCAAAAACAGGTCCTAAAACGAAATACAAAAGAAAATGACACTTTCTTGAATACTTCACAAACATGATACAGTGTTGTGTCAAAGAAGCTTTTCAAACTGCCAGCCAATTGCCTTTTTTCTTACTTTTCTAACAGATAAAAGACATTTGCTTAAGACCAAGTCATGCATACTGAGCAACTCTCCTCCTTTATGTCTTTATTCATGGTTCACCATTGAGGCTGATAGAGAACAGAGAAGTTACAAGCTTATTTCTTTATAAGAAATGATTAAGTTTACCGGGCACCTTGGTTCCAACCAATATATCACTGGCATTTTTCTGGCCATATATTACGCTGACGGGTCTAAACACTTAAAAGTAATTTACTGTGTATTCTAGTTTTATGGGGCAAAGAAAACTGCAATGAAATAAATTAATGAACACCTCTTATGATGTGGTTTTGAAGGTGTGCTTGGAACACATGGGGAAAGGGGGAAGGGGGTTCAAGAGACACATGAACCATCCAAAAATTCAATAAACCTGTCAATTCCTTCCCAACCTTTATGGAGAAGGCTTCATCTCATACCCTGCATCCTCCCTGAGATCAGAAACCCTGCACAATCAGGGTTCCCAATTTGTTGTATAATTTTCCTCCAGGCCTGCCCACTTAATGTACAAAGGATGGGAGTAGAGTTGATGGGGATGTTGGGGCCAGGCACACAGATGTGTTTGGCAACACACCCATCCACCTGCTTGTAGACCTGCCTGAAAACAGGCTTATCAGGTTCCATGTGGGCTACCATATATAGGTGGTGGAATGTGTTTCATGATGGTCAAAAGATGAGCAGACCTAATATATATAGTGTAATCTATGCTATTTAGGGGCATTACAGTGAAATGTTTCTTTGATGCTCCTATGATATCACCTCTGAATGTATTGGCACAGTAAAATCAAGCCATCCTACAGAACAAAAGTGTGTGCACAGGCTAGGTCATTAGTTAGGAGTACAACTAGGTTTCTAGTCAAGATAAAATCAGTGTACATAGAATACGAGAATCAGGTGGGATAGAACAACCCTATGCATAATAAATAGAGCAGTACATGTGAAAAGCAGTACATGTGAAAAGGATCTAGGAGTCTTGGTTGACCACAAACTTGACATGAGCCAACAGTGTGACGCGGCAGCTAAAAAAGCCAATGCAATTCTGGGCCTCATCAATAGGAGTATAGCATCTAGATCAAGGGAAGTAATAGTGCCACTGTATTCTGCTCTGGTCAGACCACACCTGGAGTACTGTGTCCAGTTCTGGGCACCACAATTCAAGAAGGACACTGACAAACTGGAACGTGTCCAGAGGAGGGCAACCAAAATGGTCAAAGGCCTGGAAACAATGCCTTATGAGGAACGGCTAAGGGAGCTGGGCATGTTTAGCCTGGAGAAGAGGAGGTTAAGGGGTGATATGATAGCCATGTTCAAATATATGAAAGGATGTCACATAGAGGAGGGAGAAAGGTTGTTTTCTGCTGCTCCAGAGAAGCGGACACGGAGCAATGGATCCAAACTACAAGAAAGAAGATTCCACCTAAACATTAGGAAGAACTTCCTGACAGTAAGAGCTGTTCGACAGTGGAATTTGCTGCCAAGGAGTGTGGTGGAGTCTCCTACTTTGGAGGTCTTTAAGCAGAGGCTTGACAACCATATGTCAGGAGTGCTCTGGTGGTGTTTCCTGCTTGGCAGGGGGTTGGACTCGATGGCCCTTGTGGTCTCTTCCAACTCTAGGATTCTATGATTCTATTCTATGAAATACAGAGAGCCAAGTAAATGCAAAGAGCACTGAGAAAGTGTGTCACATAAGGTGGCATTCTTCTTTTGGTCTCTCAGATTACTTCCTATAAAAGTGCACAATCTCCATCTCTATTCTCAAGTGGGGCCGAGCCAGCAGTTCACTATTCAGAATATTGGTTGTTTTGTTCTAAAATTGCTGTTTCTGAATGGGTCCAGCAAATCTCACAACATCCCTCAAGCATAATCTGCTATTTTTTTCTTCATAATAAAAGACCTCAAGGTCAAAACCACTGGGCCTTGGCTGTTCCTAGCCTCTGTTCTCCAGCAGTAGTGTGAAACACCAGTGATCCCATTGGAGAAAGTAAAATGACAATTATAATAAATTAAGTAACTCATTCCTATTCATGATACCCAAAGCTGGCTGTCTCAGTCTGCCTGATGGGAGGGCTAACACTGGAGTACAGTAGTACCTTGGTTTATGAACTTAATCTGTTCCGGAAGTCCGTTCTTAAACCAAAGCCATTCTTAAACCGAGGCGCACTTTCCCTAATGAGGCCTCCTGCTGCCAGTGCCCTTCCACCACTTGGCTTCCGTTCTTAGACTGAGGTAAAGTTCACAAACCAGGACACTACTTCCAGTTTTGCAGAGTTCATAAACCAAATAGTTCATAAATAGGACTGTTCTTAAACCGAGGTACCACTGTATGTACCTGTTTTGAACTGTAGATTAAATATTAAACAGGTTTTATTTAAGGAAAACCCTGAACCATAGAAATATACCTCATTATACAGTAAGTCCATCCTAGGCTATGCACTTCAAAACTTATAAGTGTTTCAGGCTAGAAAACCTGTTTGTCCTTAGAATGCAGAAGTGTAGCAATTCTGTTATAGAAGCATTGAAAGATTGCCAAATTGCAGTGACCCACCACCTGTTCTTCTCCCACCAACCACATGTGTAGCTGCTTGTCGACACTATGAGAGGGAAGTCAGAAATAATTGATTTGAACTGTACGTTGTCGCTTTTTCATTTGCTGTATAATAAATTTGACATCGAGTTTACTATAGAACAAAGGGGTATGTTTACACTGGTATGCCAAGAGCAGAACATGAGCTGTGATGGCAATTAAATACCTAATTTGATGTCTGAGTGCACAATACTAGCTCTTGGATTTAGACCAATAGGGGCATATTAAATGCTTCAAAATTTTGCTGTAATAAGTGAGAAAAAGAAAAAGTCCTGTCCAAGTGCAAGAGGATTTGGTACATCTCAGTAAATTTCAAGTGGGACCTTGTATTGGTATTTATTTGTATTGGTATTTATATGAGTTATTATTATAACTCAGCCGCTATGAGCTCAGCCTTGGCTGGGGAGGGCGGGGTATAAATAAAAAATATTATTATTATTATTATTATTATTATTATTATTGTTATTATTATTATTAATTTACAAATACTCACATAACAAAAAAATATCAACACAGTTTACAATTATACATACATATTCAAAGCTACTTACAGCACATTTCCTTAATTCAGCCTTGAGGTTACCAATGCATTGACTACAGTGATCAGGCTACCCAGGAATGGCTGTAGCAAACCAAACAAATTTGTCCTCTTGGCCAAAGAGGACACTTGGGCTCTAAGCAACATAGGTATCCAAGAACACCCCCAAGCGATGTACCTGCTTTTTCAAAGAGAGCTTGACTCCATCTAAAACAGATCAATTGTCTGTCTCTCAGACACGGGAACCACCCACCCAAAGAGCCTCAGCCCCCAGGGATTCAAACAGTTTACTGGCCTTCATCCAATCCACCACTGCATTCAGACTCTGGTTCAGAGCTTGTGTAGCCACTCCTGATTCAGAAACAGAGTTGCATGTCATAATCAATGTACTGACCAAGCCTTGCTCCAAGCCACTCCCGATGCCTCCCAATGACCGCTCCCAATGCCTTCATACAAAACAGTATTTATTTGCAAAAGACACACATCCCAGACCTCTTGCCGAGGAGGCACACAAAGAAGGGTCTCAGATGATGATTGCAGGGCCTGGGTCGGTTCTTATGGGGAGAAGGGATCCTTGAGGTATTGAAGTCCTCTTTATAGGTGAAAACCAGCACTTTGAATTGGGCTCGGAAAGTGACTAGCAAGCCAGGATTGGTGTTACCTGGATTCAGGTAGGTAGCCGTGTTGGTCTGACACAGTCGAAATAAATAAAATAATGTCCAGTAGCACCTTAGAGACCAACTAAGTTTGTTCTGGGTATAAGCTTTTGTATGCATGGTGTTACCTATTCACTTGTCCCAGTGAGCAACCTGGCCACTGAATTCTGCACCAGCTGAAGTTTCCAAACCGTCTTCAGAGTAAGCCCCACATATAACATTTTGCAGCAATCAAACCTAGAGGTTATCAGCACCTAGAAAAGAGAAGTTAGCCTTCCCCTGTCCAGATAAGGGCACAGCTGGGCCACCAGATGAAGCTGATGGAAAGCACTCAAGGTCACTGAGGTCACTTGCCTCAAGTGACAGTAATGGATCAGAGTGGTCCATTTTTGTCCTGTCCACCAATACCCCAAGGACCACCTCTGCCTATATGAACCAACCCAGATGGTTGGTTCATATAGGTTCATCTAAGGCCCTTCTTCATGTTCCTCCTACACAAGCAGTCTAGAGGGTGGGGTTATTGTTTTCATTTGTTACTATGTTATGTGTTTTTGTGTTTTAAACATTGTAAACTGCCCTGTAATCCTTGGATGAAAGACAGCATAGAAATTTAGTAAATAATAATGATAATTCATGTAAATTGGAATAAAGTTGAAAACAAAAAGAAAGAAATTATGGCCACTGCCCAAAAGGATGGATCTATGATACACAAAAATGGGGAAAAGCAAATAAAACAAATCCTATTTAGGACAAGCCCCATGCTTTTGCCTTCATTCATACTCTTCCCCATCAGTTGTGTGTAATATTTGAGATCTTACTCACATGTGAAAATTAATTTGCTTGCTTAATATTGCCACAGTGCTTAAAGCAAAAAAGATATGTCGAAAGGGTGACAAAGATATTTTTACCTCTCTCCACAGAAGCAAAAAAAAAAACACCCTTGATGTTAAGTAACAAAAGAGGTTGGTGGCTAAAATAACCACAATTATAAGTAATGACACACAACTTGAATTCAAACTAAACAAACACAGCTGCTTCTGTAGGACATCTGTGGCCGTGAAAACTGGCAAAGCTGCTGTACTAGAGCAGCTGCTTGAATACATCTATAATTAAAAGTGTTTTTGTGTTACAGAGACTGGCAAAACCCTATCATTTCATTAAAGAAGAAAACGATCTGAGGTTTTCTTGAGAATACATGTGTAAGTACCTTAGAAACTAGTGTATTTCCTGTTTACTGCAGGATGCATCTTTCATTTTGGACAACTTTATCTCCCCCAAGGCACATGAATACAATGGTGTGAGGTGTATTTTAAAGATAAATGTTCCAATGCATCAAACTGTAAGCTTCTCAGAATTAAATTTGTTCTCCTCCTCTTCTAGATTGCTATGGATTTCTTTTGTTTATAGAAGAGCATAATATCAAGTTCATAGGAGATCAGGGAAATTAAAGGGTATCTTCTTAAGTGTTTCCTCTCTCCTCTTTTCTTGTTAAAAAGGAGCAGAAGGTTTTACACAATACTCATTGTCAAATTGTAACTCTCACTCAAAACTTATAATTCAGGTCATACCTATGTGACTCAAAAAACCTTGACTTTTCTGTCTGTTCAAGTTCCCTCTTAACCTTGCCTTTGATTGTGTGCTCCTTGATAATGTTCTTGAAAAACTAAAGAGAAGGCGATGAATGCAAGATGTATTCTTGCATGGCAAAAGGGAAATATGACACAAATTAATGCCAGATATATTTCTACATGCTGAATCACACAAAATGCTTTCCACGTGGCCTCTGGCCAGCTGACAGAATTTTCTGGTTATATGAAGCCTACTATTATAGCCATGTCCTCTTCACTGTCTCTGTAGTTTAATGTATTAACAATCTATGCCCCACTAAACAATATTCTAACCACCAAATACTTGACAGTTCCCTTGTCTACTGCAGCCCTGGCTGATAAGAAAAACAAGTGGTTATCAAGTTGTTTGTAGGCCACTATACATGGCTGGTGTGTTGAATTCAGTTTCGGAGGTCACATATTGTACAGGTCTATCTTAAATAGTAAAGCAATTTATGTGTTTTAGCGACAGAAAAGGAAAAAGGCCATCGTCAAGATGTCATGAAAATGTGAATGTGTAGACTCTCCAACAAGGAATTTGGCATTATAGGAAGAGTGATGGTGCCCATGTCCAGAAATAGGGAGCTCATAACAATGAACTTACAAGGTTGCCCGCTACAATTGATTAAGAACTGAACACAACCTCCATCAGAGTTCAAGCCCAGCCCATAAGAAGTTCACTGGTGCTAACACGGGTCTCTGTTGCTACAGCTTTCCTTCCCACTTTGTTGGACACCATCCTTATCTATGTTGTATCCACTATGTTGCACTGACAGTGTCTCGATCACCAGAGATCCAATGAAATGAAGTTCTTCAAGGTACCTGAATCTTTAGCATAGAAGCCTGGAACCCTGGAAACTACATATCTCAGAGCTCATTGTATCCGTTGGGCTGTGCTAGACCATATGCGCCTTATATCCCAAAGGTTTTGTGATCCAACAATGGGTGTGTTTTTATATTTTCCATACTGCATTGGAAAGCTTCTGTTCTCAGATACAAAAAGCACTCTGCACCCCATCTCTAAAGCCTTTCCATCCAACAAGAGGAAGATAGTGTAATCCTTCACTGGAACAAACTTCTAAATGGGAGAGGACTCTGTGCTACACATACATACCCTTTGAACTGGAAGAGTTCTTATCAGGTGAGGGGTGTGTGTGTGTGTGTGTGTGTGTGTGTGTGTATATATATATACCCAGTGATATTCAGAATATCACTCATGACAACTAATCTACACTTAATGACCCACCCAGTGATATTCAGAATATCACTCATGAAATCACCCAAGATATCCCTCAAGTAATTAAGGAACAAAAGAAGAAAAGGCACACTAATCTAGGAACTTCCTCTCTGCCCAGAACGTTGGAGGCTATACACCACACCCCTCAACAGTATTTATAGGAACTCAAACACCAGACTCTGCTCTGTTCCAGTAACAAGAAGCCGAAAGCACCAGCCTGAAGATGACGAGTGAGACCTCGTCGAAACGTCGCACAGACACCCCGACTCTTACACGGGAAGACACCCGAAGACACCAAAACCTGCATTCCTGTACCCGTGAAAATCTACGAAAGCATATATATATATGCTCCACAGACCTCTCCACAGACATATTACAGACTCCATCCAGTAACCAAACTATAGTGGCACCTCCGGATGCTGCACCCCCCTGCAATCCCTACACAGATCTGGCTGGCACAAGGCACAAAACCATAGCTCGCCCCTATACACGAAGCCAAGCCAGAGCACAACTAAATGCAGCACAGCCATCTTCTCAGAAAAACTCTTCACAAGCTCAAGAGGTCAAGACACGAAAGCTTTAGCAACTAATCTACACTTAATGACCCACCCAGTGATATTCAGAATATCACTCATGAAATCACCCAAGATATCCCTCAAGTAATTAAGGAACAAAAGAAGAAAAGGCACACTAATCTAGGAACTTCCTCTCTGCCCAGAACGTTGGAGGCTATACACCACACCCCTCAACAGTATTTATAGGAACTCAAACACCAGACTCTGCTCTGTTCCAGTAACAAGAAGCCGAAAGCACCAGCCTGAAGATGACGAGTGAGACCTCGTCGAAACGTCGCACAGACACCCCGACTCTTACACGGGAAGACACCCGAAGACACCAAAACCTACATATATATATATATATATGTTCCACTTGCTAGATTCTGAATGCAAAGCTTATGATTATCTAAAGACTCTTGGAATTCCAAGCCCAATGGTATTCTACTGGTGGAAAGAAAGAAAGAAAGAAAGAAAGAAAGAAAGAAAGAAAGAAAGAAAGAAAGCTAAAAATACTTTCCCTGTTGCTCCTGGAAAAGGTAAATATGCCTGATTTTGTAGACGTGTATGTGTGGCATTTTATACTGAAAGTAGCTTCCATCTCCATGGCCCTGTCTTGAAATACATGCTTCATCCTCCCTATTTTGATACTCACCAACTAATCACCAAATCCTATCCCAATGCCTAAACTAACATATAGTACAGAAAAAATTATGCATGATCATTAAACAGATTGATGTAGAATCTTTTTTTAAATGACATTTTAGCAGAGCTTGGTGGGGACACCAGTGTGTGTGTGTGTGTGTGTGTGTGTGTGTGTGTGTAAAACCTCTGCTCAAACCACATATATTTTTAAAAGTTTATGAACAATTTCATGACAAAATCTTTTGCTTGTATAAAATGCCTATTCTGTGCATCTCTAAACACAAGCCACTCTTTAAAAAATATTTTCAGTATGATTAAGTAATGATGTGTGATTTATTTTCTTATGCTTAAAAGGGTTTAATGGATAACAATTCAAGAGGCTGTTACAGAAGTGTTATATAAAAGCTAAAGTTTGGAGCCATTTGTATTATTGAAACTTTTCCAGTACATATAAACCAAATGTAATTTAATACAGTAAGTGCCCACGGAGAAGTAGTTACTAAAAATCCTTTCTATGAAACTGCTTTTATCACTGATTGAAAAGCAAAGCTAATGCATAACAAAATATAGCATTTAGAACATTTTTTAAAATGTCAGACTCCATTTCTAATGGAAAAGAATTGAAACAAATAAACTCCATTGGAAGACAATGGGGAAGATGATGAGTGGGAGGACAACACTCTATGAATGTTGTTATTAAAAGCAATAGCACAGAAAGCAGGATTTCCTATCTAGATGCAACATTGTGCATGAATAATTAGTGGTCCAAGGCACTGTTATTTCCCAGGATTTCCCCCAATAAACAGTTTTCCTTAATTTGAGTATCTGTTATTGGTCATAAAGAAGTCCATGAAATATATTTTTCCAGCTGATGAGTTCCATAAGTTTGCTACTGCCGTTACTACTACTTTAACGTGTGCCAACAATATCTCAAATGCTGTGTTATTTCTGCCCCAAAGGGCTAACCATCTTCATTAGATATGTAAACCTGTCCTTCAGCCTGAAGCTTGCTGACTGTTTATAAACCATTCATTAAAGCGAACACATGGCTATCACATAAAAACCATAAAACCAATAAACATAATATTGTTACACACCACCCCATCTCTGTCAAGCAGTGCGCAAGACTTTGGGGGTTCCAGGCACTTACCCAGGGTTTGTGTTTCCTTTGGGAATGAGGCACAGTGGAGTCTGTGGTGCCTTTATGATATATGGTTCATTTACACATATATACAACCTGAAGCCTAGATGGGAGAGGAATTCAGAACATCACATTCCAAGTGGCGCCAACTTCTCTCAAGACCAGCAGCATCCCTGCCCTGCAGCTTGCTTTTCCCTGAGAACAGTCAGATCTTACCTGTTCTAACTTTGCTAACTTAAGCCCTGGTCTTTTGTAACAAAGAAAAAGGCCCCACACATCTGCATCCTCACATCTGGTGTGTTTTTTAATGCTTTGTTGTGCTAACAGAGCATTACCCCCAGGGATTTTACTCCAAAGGAAAATGGCTTTCACATATGTTGATTGCCTAAGACCAAAAAGGGTGGATGATACACAATTTAGGAAATTTGTCTCGGTTAATTAACTCTTCATATATGCTAATTCCATGGGATTAACAGTGGCTAACACACACCTTAAATGCACACAGGTCCTGCTTTTTCCTGGTTCTAACATCCCAACCTTAATTAAATTCTAACATTAACCTGATCCAGAATTTGGGGTGGGGTTTTTTTGCACCCACAGATTTGTAACAATACAATGGCAACCTAGCAGCAGAATAAACCAATTCTTTTATCAGCCATCTCCATAAGGCTGAAATAAGGGAGACAGTGTGAGGGACAGCCATATTTCCAGGGGGAAGGAATTCCACATCTGAGTGCCTTAATGAGAAAGCCTCCTTAGCACTGCTACATGGTGAACTATCCCTGTTAGTACAACTACGAGCAGGGCATCTCCTGCACAAGTCAGCAAGTTATGGGACAGGCACTCCTTCAAATATTTGTCGACCTGTGCTGTGTAGGGCTTTATAGATCAAAGTTAACTCCTTAAAATTGAGCCCGGTAGTGAGCAATAAGATATTTAAGGTCAGTGACACATGATTCCACCTTGCAGCAACAGTGAGTACCCTGGCTGCTGCATTCAGCACCATCTGTGCTTATAGTCTGTCTCCAGGACAGACAACATAGCAGATAACATAGATACAGATAACATAAAAAGGTCAAGGGACCCTTCCCGCCAGAGCAGTACCTATTTATCTACTTGCACTTTGACGTGCTTTCAAACTGCTAGCTTGGCAAGAGCAGGGACCGAGCAACGGGAGCTCACCCCGTCGTGGGGATTTGAACCGCCAACCTTCTGATCAGCAAGTCCTAGGCTCTGTGGTTTAACCCACAGCGCCACCCACATCCCTACAGATAACATAGCAGTAGTTTAAATGACGTGTTATCAGAGCAATGTAGGTTTCAGATGGATGTTGGCATGGCACTGTTAGTGGTATCCCCTGCTCCTAGTACTGAGAGGCGTATAGGGATGGATGTCAGCTTAGGGCAGCTGCTGGTTTAAGCTGCTTGTACACTGTGTCTAGATTATTGCATGCTGTATTTTATCAATGCATAGGAGTGCATGTGTTCACCAATAAAATGCTGCACAAAAAGCTTCTTGAAGCAATCGTACCTGCAAGCACATTAAAATTTTTTTTTTGCAGTGTTCTTTCAGTGCACACAAGCACATTAGTAATTGAGGAGGGAGAAAGATGAAAACTGAAGGAACAAAAATAGTGGCAAACTGTGCGTGGTAAAATTCCAGTTTTCATTTTAGGAATCTCCTTAGCAAAACTGAGATTCAGGAATAGAGAAATACAGGACAGAGCGAATCAGAGGAACAATAAAGGAATGGAATGGGGAAAATATTCTCCTCCCCAAACACATTTAGGATATGGTTTTTATTTTATAACCTTTTAGACAGGAAACTATTAGATTTGCTTGCCAATATCCAATTAATACTGTATTTCAAATAGGCAGGAAGGCTGCTGATTTACGCCTACTAAACTAACAATTTTATACCCCCACAAAAAGATAATGCAACAAACTTTTTTATTATTCTGCTGGTAATTACCACTGTGACACATGTTCACAAGCAGTTCTGGGAATATCAAAAATGCAACTCTGCCAATGGGCTACCCATTGTTTTGCATAGCTATTAAATCCAAAAAAGCCATTAGTAACAAGAATATTCCTGTAAATGTTCAGAAGGCAAGTTGGATAAAAGCCTGGAAATATCTTTATGTGGAGTTGTCAGATTCTTTTAAATGGATCATCCATATTAATACATGGGAAGCATTTTTTTATTTGAATATTGGAACATTAATTCTGCTGACTTTGTCCCTTAATTATTCATTCCAAAGACAAATGTTTTTGTTGAGCTAGTCATACACATTAAAACACTGTTTGGGGATTTATCTCAACCAAGATGTCTCCAGGCAAAATAGTGACCCTGTATGTATATAACACTAAGCCAAACCATGGCTATGTGTGAACTCATGACTGTGTGGGTACCCAGAGTAAAAACTGCATCCATTTCCTTCTCCCCCAGTCCTACTGCCGCCATGCTACCCAATGCTAATCCATTCTTGGGCTTAGCATTACATCCACATCTGGACTCGTGGCTTTCCTGGAGTGTGACTATAAAACAGGGTTTGGATATAGCACTACGTCAGAACATTGCTTAGCTCTTGGCAGTGGGGCAGCAGTAAGTCTGAGGAAGGAGAAAAGCAACCAGGATTTTCACTGTGAGTATCTGCCTATCCATGCCTAAACACAGTTTGGATTAGCACAATGTGTGAATCCAATAATGTGTACCAATAATGTATAATTCTGCTCTTTGCATTAGCAAGGTCAATGTCATTTTCAGTAAATGTAATTGGAGCTGGACATGCCTTTTTACGTAGAAGAAGTGAATGAACTGTTTTTCAAGAAACAGGATAGGCACATTATCTTCAAAGGGGTGCTCCTAAAATAATGGCAGGAGTCCCATTTTACATGGGGCCAAAGGCCAAAAGCTGAGGTAGCCAAGATGGTTCTCCCCAAATGTTGTTGGATGACAACTCCCAACATCCCTGATCACACTGTCTGGGACTGATGGGTGCTGGAGTCCTGTCAGAGCAAACTGAAGCAACAGATGAGCTACTGTTGGAGTGGTGTATGAATAGCTTAATAATCTGGTTCTAATTTTTCCAGAGCATATTTAGACCTTTGCTTGCCCTCAGTTTATACTGCGAAAGGCTGACTGCTGTATGTAGCAAAAAGCACAGACTTGGGAGCACCTGCACATTCTTGCACAGTAGCCCTATCAAACTTTAAGATCTGAGTATTATAGGAAGTGGGAAGAGGAGAGAAACAACAGCTGTGGCTGATGGCTACCCTCTTTCTCTTTTGTGTTCATTTTTTGCTCAGTTGGTGCTGTGGAAGGGGGGGGGGGCTTTCGATGTGGATGCTTGTGGACAGCTCTTCATGCCGATCAGGTGGATTGGACGGTGGGAGCGAAAGTTGTCCAAGCTGCTCAAAAGCCATGGGTGAGAGTCTCTTGGCACAGAGTGGGACCCTCTTTGTGCAAGAGACTAAGGAGGAGTAAGTGGGCTGTACCAGATTAGAGTGGGAACTGTTGTTAAACCCGTTTTGTTGTTTATCCAGCTGTATGTCCTCTTTGGTTAAGTTAGGAATTCCAATTGTCCTCAATGCAGTTTAGCTTTGCCTGCTTTATGATGGAGCTGTCAATTTGTTTATTGGATCTATTGTTCTTATGGAGTCTGTATTTTTTGTATATTTTTTCTGTATATTTTTGTACTTACTCTTATTTCATCATTCCCTGCTCTGGGACTGAAAATATTTAATGAAGAGTGGTGTTTTATAAACACACACACACACACACACACACACACACACACACACGTATCTAGATGTTGATTGCTTTTACTTGTTATTGAAGCCATCACCCAAGCGGTAACAGCCTCAACTTCTTCTATGTGCTTGTACTTCGGAAACAGTGTTATTATTTCAGGAAAGAAATTAGTTATCAGTGGTTAATGTGAGAAAAGCTTCAATTAGGCATTAATTATTGATCTTTCATAAATCTCCAATCAGGGGGAAGTAGAGGAAGCTGCCCTTGGCAGAAAACCTCTATACAACATTCATCCCCAAGCAAAATGTTTCCAGCTGAGTTTAAAAGTCCTGAAAATGAATTTCTAATGAAAATACTAAGAGCCCCTTAAATACAATGGTGCTAGCGGGCACTACTAAAATAAATAGAAATCTTTGTCAGTGCCAGAAAAATAAGCCTGTATTACAGGCACTTTTCTAGAAGCTTTTTATTATATCTGGATGATGATAATCTTCCCACCAGTGGGCCTGCTGGTTTTTGGCACACATCAAGCTCGTCATAAACATTTTACACATTGCAAACAGCAGGCATGGTAGACAGCAACAAAACAACAAGGAAACTTTCCCACTATCCTGCAGGTATAAAGAGATACAGAAATGCACCACAATATCTTATTGGATCAATTTGTTTCCAGTAGGAATACGTGCACTTTTAAGTGACTCAAGTCTCAGAATTAAACACAAGAGAAAAGTGCATATGCTGCCAATGCAATCTCACAAATGGAGCTACTTGTGCCTTTATTCTCTAACCCAAAATTCAGAGATCATCTCTCAGGCCAGCTCAGAGCCCTCTGCCACCAGTTTTAGTATACATGTCTCCAGCTGTTACCATCGCCCATTTCATGCTTGTGATTCACACCTGTGCATTAAAATTACCACCATATTGGAGGTGACAGAAAGGTGGAAACATGAAACACCTGCTGCAAGAGGTATGGGGCATACCTTCAGCTCTGTTTATCTCTACATGTCTGTAGCAGGGTGGTCATGGTTGGTTCCCAATTCACAAATAACTAAGCATGAATATTATATTCAGAGATACAGCTACCAATACTTACCTTATATCACAAACTATAAGCTATACTGTCATCACAGTACAACCAGTACTGCAGGTTGCTTTTTTGACAAGACCAGCCTTATAAGAAAGCCCATGAACGTTACTAAAAATTGTTACTAGCCTACATATACCTGTGTTAGCCAGGGAAAACTACTGCAACAGAATTCCATATATTTATCAGGAGGCATTTCTCATTTGCCAGAGGAAACCGGGTGAGTGGTTATTTACAAGCCTGGTCTATCATGTTAGAACACTCAGCCTGGTGATTAAACCAAGAAAGTGACATAAATTTGGAGAATCAGCAGTCTCCAAACTCAAAAAAGAGCTGATCATCTTTACACCAAGCACTGTCTATGGCCACAACTCCACACTGATCAAATCTGTTTATTGAGGAAGATTTATATGCATTTAATTAAATAGCCCATTCTCTCAAGGAAGAATCACGTTTGGTGCAATCCTCTCCGTTATCCTGTCCACCTCATCCTAAAAGTTCAGGGCAGATAATATTACAACATTATAGTTTAATTAAAACTGAACTCAACTCCTGGACTGGTGCAGTTTCAGAACCAAAAGTATACCAAGGCTACAAAATCAGACTGAAAAGAGACATCAGCGGAAGCCGATGGAAATCCAAATCTTCCTCAGACCATAGACTCTCCCAACCATCACTACTTCTATGATATCAAAGGTCAGATGTAACTGATGCACCTAGGCATCAAAGCTAGGGACTACACCTGGTTCAGATTTTAAAAGGGAGAGAGAGAGGTGGGTACAGATATAGAAGGTGCTTTCCTTATAGCAAAACCAGTGATGGCATAACTACTACATTCTAAATCTAGGTTTCCCAAACTTGGGTCTCCAGCTGTTTTTGGACTACAACTCCCATCATTGCTAGCTAGCAGGACCAATGGTCAGGAATGATGGGAACTGTAGTCCAAAAACAGCTAGAGACCCAAGTTTGGGAGAAACTGTTCTAGATTTTTGAGGGAAAACACTAGAATGAGAGCCAAGGGGGATGAGAAACATAAATATAGAGTAACGGTGCCACAAGTCATTGCTCTTTACTGTTTTGACACTTTGTGAGAAACCTATCACTCCCCTGCCCATGTTGTTTGGACTCCAACAGGAAAGTTCTAGCACAGAAGCATCTGGAGGGCTGCAAGTTCCCCACCAGTGCTTTAACCAGTTTTAACTAATGATGAGGAAAACTCCCCAACTCAGGCTTCAAATAACATTCCAAATTATGGGCTGGATGGTCAACTCGGGGGGGGGGAGATTTAAGATTTAAATCTTAAGAATTAAGGCATTACTACAGGTGTTGTGTAATAGCTGATCCACATTTATATGAACTCAATCACTTAGTGTGGCAGCGTCTATACTTTGGACCTCCCTACCTATTGATATCAAGCTAATGCCTTCACTGTACAGTTTTTGTTTTACAATCAAGCAGTGTATAATTTTTACGAAAGAAATAAATAATGAATAAGTTGTTCTCTAGCTTGACTTGCAGTAAAATCTAAGCTGGAGAAAAGCTCACAGGTTCATAACTGTTGCTTGTATTTGCAAATATAAATGTTGGTGGCAACACTAAATGTAACCACATTTTATAGTTACCCCCACTCTGGTAAATATCTTCCATTCCAGATCAATCAGACCTATCAATAATTTAAAACCAGGCAAACCAAACTTTTGAAAGCTTCGCATCAAAGTATTATATTGCCCTCCTAAGTATTTTATACATCAAGTATTAGCTTTAAAACTAAGATATACCATTACTGTTATTCTGAAATGTGTATTTCCAGGGGCGGGGGAGGCTTCCGGTATCTCTAAGTACAATTGTACTTGCAGGCTCTGCCATAGCAAAAGAAAATATTACATCAATAAAATTATAATCGTTTGACACTAATGGTTTGCCAAAACAAACAATTCCACATGACAAACAAGCACCATAAATATGGCTGTCATCTTAAATTAAATCTCTTTCCAAAAGGCTGGAAGGAGTTCTTTGAAATAATGCCATAATGCAGCTGTTCAGTGTGTTTCTTTTTAATGAAACATCCTATTGAGTCTGATTATTCCTCTAACTTGAAAATTACAGCTTTGAATGATTATGAATTTCCTTAAATACATTCATGTGACTCAGTGTAGACATTTCTGAATCTATAATTATTTCCTCAACATATTAAAAGTATAGAATGAACTGTAAATCAGGAACATGTTTGTTTTTTTTAAGAAAAGAAAAGAAAAACCCTAAGTGTTAAACATCAGAGGTGTAATTTTAGCTTTTGAAGGGAGGTGGTGGAAGCAAGATTTCATGAGCAAGGCCAAAATTGACAGTATATAGCAATTTTTATTAGTCTTATGGGTTTTGATCTCACAGTGTACACCTGTGAAAATGTGGTGAGCTTTGTAAACCATTAGGTGAGCATGAAAAGAGGCATTTAACTACTTAAAATAAATAAATAAAATTCAACTCTTGGTCTCCCTTATCCAAATCCACATTCTATTGAGACAGCATATATGAACGTGCATCTTCAGGATGTTCTGCCAGTATTTCCACAGTGCTTAGGGTCTGGTGTTTCTACAGGTTCCACATCTCAAGATGTGAAAAGTACTTACTTGTCTGACACCTGCTTCATAAAGAGCATTTTGAGAACTACCCAGTAGGTCAATCGCTATCAGGCAGAAAGCTGTTATAAAATGGCAGCTCTGACTGGAAAGGTAATTTCGAAATCAATTCACTTAAGTTTGAAATGATTTCCATAAAGAACTTTCATTTTACATTCTAAGAATTAAATAAGCCAATGTTTCTAATGAAATGGTGTAGTTCATATATCTATTTGTGGCGAAATTGAAGCAGCATCCGATAAATTTATTTCTCAAAGAGGAAACTAGAAGACTTCCAATAAGTATACTGTTAGTTAAGTACAAGATACCACATTCTTTTCTTTTTCTCTTAACACTTCTGGAAGCAGCATACAAAGCCAAAGATAACCACACTACAGCTATCAATTCTTTCTTACAGATAGATACTTGGCATGGTGATGCCTTATATTTCAGACAAATCTGGTTGCAGATTCAAAGCCTGAACAAATTTTGTGGGCATTACGATAACACTTGAGGCTATTTGGTAAAATTCCCAGGTGTGACATACTGATGGGCTGGTAAGTAATTATAAAGCCAAGCTTAAAATTGTAATTATGTTCAAAAATGTTTCCATTAATTTCCAAGGGGCTCCATATTTTACTGGCAATTATTAGAATGGAAAGGAAATTGTGTTATTCATAATCTGCACATTCACTTATAGATTGCCCTGGACTCTAGAGCATTTCATTTGTTTAATGCATACTGATGATCTATGGTACACAGCATAGTCTGAAGCAGAGCTGTTGAACTCTTTCTTTTTTCAATTTGGATAGTGCATCCGGGGAAGCGTTTAAGTAAAATGAAGAGCATTAAAATGCAAAATATCTTGCTACGGTAGATTGATGAGTTGAATTACGTTGACATTTCTTCCTACCCTGATAAATATCTTTCTGACCTTAGACATTGCTATGTAACCGACCACTGCAGGCCACCACGGCTAATACAGACATCATTGGGCCTAGAAAATAACTTCTTTGTGTTACAAGTGTGTGTGATTTTCTGTCATTACCAGGATGGCATGGATTGAAATTGGAAGACGGATCTGTTGACACATTAGATAACCGTGCTCTGTCCAAAAGCTACACGGGGTAGCATTAAAGGAGAGGAAAGAAATTTCAGAACAGGTCCCATGTCATGCCATCAATTACAATGCTGTCATATTAATGGCTAAGGGGAGGCAGGGGAGCGATGACAATAGGTGCATTCATCTTGCTAGTGCTCTGGAAAAGGTGCACCTGTATCCCAGTGCACTTTGTCTCCTGCTGTCCCCCGATGCATCTGATAGTGGGAATGTTACCTATCTGTCATCGCTTCCAGCTGAAAGGCACCTTGACTATAGTTAATGGCTGTAACTGGAACAAATGTAGCTGCTTCCTCTTCCACACAACCCAGATTTTTTTCTTATGGTGCTCAAATATCAGGAATAAATAACGCCTCTGGATAAGAAAATACAAAGAATAGGCTACTATATTTATAGCATAGATTATTACCAACATTTGAAATTTTTGGTTCCCCATACCTATTTGCCTAGCTCATATTATAAAGAAAGCATTATTTTTAAACTCTCTGACAATGCTTGTTGTTGTTATTGTTTACCCAATTCCAAACTGAGTCAGGGAGGGGGGCTGATCATAATTTTATTATACATAGAGTTGCATTTGATTAGATTCTATTCTCGGTATTCCTTTATTGTTGGATACTGAGATTATACATTTCATATGGCTAATTGGACTGATTTTTAATATATATTTGAACACTACACTGATCAAAGGAGTTCAGATAGAGCTAGGATTTTAAAATATGCATTTCCCATTCAGGTGTCATAAGAGTTAGATCACCTGATCATATTTTTACACTTGTCCAGTTCTGTTAGTTCATTCATTCATTCATTCATTCATACACTTTGTATTAATTTGGTACAGTATAAGCATTACTGTCATTATATGAGAAAAACACCTACTACTTTCACACTATTTTAATCTCCCTGATTAAGAATATGAAAAAGTGGTTAGTGTATGTGAATGTGGTAGAAAATCTCTCTTTGTGTGTATGTGGTGGGGGTGTTGCAAGTCCCATCCTCAATTAGGATAGTCTTTTGCACATGCTCATGGCATCTGAGTATTGGGAATTAACCCTGCAGAGCCTTTCCTTATTCCAGTGGGGATTTTCTGCTAGTAGCTCCCACACACCCATCACTGAGGTGGGTTTGCTTAAGAAGCTACCTTATCCAATGCAGAGCACTGGTGCATCTAACTCAGTACTGTCTACATGGTCTGGCAAAAGTTCTCCATGTTTCAAACAGGCATCTTTCCTAGCCTTACCTGGAGGTGCTGGGGTTTGAACCTAAAATCTTCTTTGTGCAAAGTACATGGTCTACCAAGATAGTGCCCTTCACTAATTCTTTGAGAGGGAGCAATTGGCAGGGAGAACTGGTTGATGGTGGCAAACACATCAGCAGTCAGGGCTAAACTTTAAGAGTCATTTGGTCTAAGCTTGTAATGGACCATGGATTTCCAATTGGGAGGGTTTATATTGCAACATCTCCCAATCCAGAAGTTGATCACTGTTGTTGTTGTCATCACTAGTCTCACCTGGTTTAGCCAGCCAACTGAAGCCATTTACCAGGATATGGCTGCTGTCACATGCTTTTAGGAGCCACTGGTGAGAGCTAAGTGGGGGGGCAGGGGCGGACGAAGGGGATGAAGTGGGTGCGGCCCGCCCCAGGTGTCACCACTGATGGGGGTGACAAAATGCTGTACATGTAATAATCTAATATAAATAAATATAATAATTATAACTGTGATGTAACTATAATTGTAACCCTGAAATCTTGGAAATGTTGGGGGGGGGGGAGAGACAGGAAACAAAGTACTCTACTAGTTGCAAAGCTGTTAACAATTCAGGGAGCACCTAGATTAGGCACAATCTCCAACAGGTTATTGTGTCTTGAATTTACATAGCATGGCTCTTGTTTAGAAGGATGTGTGGAGACATCACTTAGGGTCTTAGATATTTTAATCTGTGCAGGGTACAGGTGAGGTTAATATGCCAGAAAGCAGCTAAGCCTAAGTGATAACCTTTTGGTCTCTCTCGCTTGTGTCCCCCCCCCCCCCTGTTTCAATATTTTGTATGATTATGGGACAAAAGGGGAAAGTACAAGATGGAAAGACAGCAGAAATAAACACCATTCCTCCAATGAGGAAAAGGTCTCACCATGAGGCCAGTAAAAGGGCATCAAAGGTTAATAGCCACAGGAAAGTCAGTCAATTTCCCATTTATTTCCACAGCATCTTGACTGCTGCTCTCAATGCACTGGCATTGTTATGGAACGGTGCGACATGCAAATATAAGCATAACATAATTGGAACACAAAAAGATGCCAGGGAGTTGATTGACTAGTTTCCTTTATTTTGAACAATAAGGATTGGTTTTTAGCTAATCAGAGAGCACAAGAGACTACCACACCTATGGGAAGTTCAAGTGATTAGATATACAGTGGTACCTCGGGTTACAGACACTTCAGGTTACAGACTCTGCTAACCCAGAAATAGTCTCTCGGGTTAAGAACTTTGCTTCAGGATAAGAACAGAAATTGTGCGGTGGCGGTGCGGCAGCAGGGGGAAGCCCCATTACCTAAAGTGGTACCTCAGGTTAAGAACAGTTTCAGGTTAAGAACGGACCTCCAGAACAAATTAAGTTCTTAAGCCGAGGTACCACTGTAATGGCCCTTCCAGCTGAAACGCCTTCAAACACTCCAGCCAATTTGTCTTGTGCATCTGAGACATGATCTCTTGTAACACAAAGAAAGATCAGTTAAATGTGTGACAGTATGGAAAATGCAGGCTTCCTGAAGTTTTGGCTGCTCCAAGCATTAGTGGATGTTTTGTTTTGTTTTGTTTTGTTTTGTTTTGTTTTGTTTTGCTGTTGTGCTTTAACACCATAAACTTTTGATTTCATATGGTAGATATTAAAAAGCTTAGCTCAAGAGATCTCTACAGGCACAGGATATCACAAATGTAGATGAGACAGGGGAGAACCCTGATTTCCATGAGAGCATTTCCCTCATAATGATAATAATGATTGGCCCCATCTGTTTAGTGCTAATTTAATGGTATTTGTGAGTGGCTAAAGATGGGTTTTAATTAAGTCACGTATTTGTGTCTGTCTGTGTTTTAGTTCCTACAGGGTCCATTTAAAACTAAAATGGGATTTGTGAAGATGTGACTTAAGAGGGCAGCTTGGGTTAAGCAGTTAATTTAGCAACTTGGTACAGTGTTATTTGCTCAATATAGGCAAACAGTCCAGGAAAGGTAATGGTTTCCCTTCCATTCTTAAAGCATTAGCATAATACAGAAAATAAGAACAAGCAGAGGCACAGCTAAGGATTGGTGAATCCGACTGGAGTGTGTTACACCAAGACAGAAAGCTGTGCAAAATTTGTACCCTCACTCCAGATGTGTAAAATGTAGTAATTTCTAATGTGGCTACTGCTATAAATTGATTTGGGTGAGGGACTTCCAATTCAGCTCCTTCCAAGGATGCAAAAGACCCCAGATTCACCTCCAAGAACAAGTAAAGTATGAACATAGTAGAACAAGACAGCAATAGCAAAGTTTCCCTTGTCATCCATAAGCAGAAACAGATATAGGTTTTCAAAGGACACCTTGTTGTCAGGCCTGAAATCAGAGTTTGGTTTGGTTGAGCATCTGCTAAGGCATCCCCCGTTTTCTAACAGGAAAATTGCCTGATACCAGCAGAATAATCTGCACTCAAGAGAATCAGTTTTGTCCTCTGCCTCCAGACACCCCTCCCATTAGGAAATAGCAGATATCCCTGAAAGTCTTTGCACGTCTGTAGCGGCCTCTATGGAATGTTAGTTTCCCAAATGAAAATATGCCAGAGATATATATTTGCATTCCTTTTAGACCCAGTAATATGGGGTGCATCCATCAGCATGGAGGCATAATGCTACCACACTACTCTTATTCACAGAGATGTCTGGCTATATGATGCAGCCAACCAGGAAATGGAAGGTTCCCCCCACCAGCGCACCCCTGAAGCCATCTTCTAATTCTTCCTGCATGTTGCACTTGGAAGTTTTTCTCTTGGCTCCAACCAAGGATGGGAGGATCTGACAACTGTGGTTCTCTCATTTTAATTTTTCAAACCTCAAGTTCAGTTTTCCACATTTCTGCAGCAATTGGCCGATTATTTTTAAACAAAAAACGCCTATGACAATTCATCAGTGTATTGGTGCAAATTTCTCCTAATAAACACATTTTTGTATGCAGTTTTGAGCAATGCACACATTTTCACAAGCAATTTTCCCTAATGCAATGTTTTTGTTGTTGTTTTTATTTCCACTAGTATATCCATTTTTATTCATTTTTGTAAACACTGTTTAGTTGCAAAACTGCATCACGGAATATAGATAAGTGCTCGTTACATGATTTGCCTTTAAATGTGAACAGAATCAATTCCCCCCCCCCAACCCTAGCCTTCCACTAGCACCATCTACCTTTGTGATGCTGGCAGGGAACAGAACTCACGGTGTGGAGGACTACAAGGAGGAAATCCTGCTGGCAGTGGTCCATAAAAATCTGAAGTCAGTTCTGCTGGTTTATATAGTGTTCCATCAGAAACAACAAACTAACTATATGTTGCTTTTATAAATAGGACCCTAACCAGGAAACAAGAACAAGTCATGCATAAATTTTCTGTGTTTCTAACTAATAGGTTTAGAATCAGACTTCAGGTTCTAGTCAAAAGTTTCCACCCCCCCCCCCCCAAAAAAAAAGTTATAGATCCAAATAGATGTGTTTGGGATTGGATTGGGATTGGAGATTTAGAGCCCAACCCAACACTCCCCTGAGTGGCTGTGGCATGATCAGGTTCCACAAAAGAATACCCAGACAATCCTCCACAGCCCAGCTTGTGAAACAACTTGTGTTGCTGCTTTCAGTGGCTGCTGGCCTGGAACCAGATGATCTGGCTGGATTTGCAGTTCCTGGCCTGAAGCTGTGGCAACTTTTCTCATCAATCACAACACCATCAGAAGTTCTAGCATAGCCAAGAGAAACTGACATTTGGGGAAAATCAACCACTATTTCTAAAGACAAAATGTTTCTGACCATTTATAATATGGTAGGCAGCACATAAATATCTTCATATGTGGTCTGATAACATTAGCAGACAAATGGACTGATTATAGTGCTGGATAGTCGAAGCTCCTATATTTTATTGTCAACTATTCACTCATATTCAGAGTACTGGCAAACTATTCTTAATAAGCAGTCTGGATAGAATGAAGTACGGTAATAAAAGAAATGCCTAATATCACGCTGGTAAACTATGAATATGGATTCTGACATTATGCCTCTATGACGGACCTGCAACGTTTGTCTTTCTCCGGAACAAACAACTAACACTTGAACAATTTAAAGTCTTTGTATACATCCATGGCCCAGCAAATGCATTTTACAATTTAAGACTGAATCCCAACTAAAATGATTTTAATGAGGCCTAAAAATAGTTAATGCACTAAACTGTTCAATAGAATGACAAAGCACTTACTATCTTTTAATAACTCTACCATTTTCTTAGCAGATGATGCAGAATGATTTATGGCTAATAGACCAATTTAATCATGAAAAATTACAAAAGATGGTTGGATTTATTTGTAACATGGTCAGTTTTTCTCACTTTGGTGTTACAGTTTAATTTTAATATTTGTTACTGGCATTTCTCATTAGCCAGCTAACCTGGATTTGTTATCTAACCAATGAGAACACAAATTAATGATACATAACCATCATATTTTAGAAATAAAATTTAGACCTCCCTTATTGGATAATGGGGGGGGGGCAAGATGTATTTGATCTGCAAGCTGGAGAGTTAGATTTGTTAACATAGAATGCTAGCACACTGGAAACTAGAAATGTCCACATTGTGAGACTAATGCAGTTGCCTGCTACAGGGGCAACAGAGGATGCAGACAAGAACACCACATTCATATTGTATGTATTTATTTACTTGGCTTTTTCAATTTTTCATAGTGACTTTCTGCCATATTTGGCATTCAATAAGCCTTAACAACATTATAAGAACATCAGTATCATAAAACAGATCCTTTTTGTTCTGTTGGCACTCCTTCATATTTGAAGGAGCAGCGGCATATTCTCTATTGGGAAACAAGATGGAGGTATCATTGTACTCTGGGAAACCTCAAGTTTTGCCTTCCCAAACACAGTGCACTGTAGTGAAGTGACTGGTCCCTAGGGCAAGGTAATGCACGTCCCCCACCCAAGTATTTTTCCTGCACCTGAAAAGCCAAAGCTGTAGCCCGGAATTTTGCGTTGTCCCTTCCCAAATAATAACCATACATTTCCTATCATTCAGAAATTCCCTGGAGTGTTTTCTGTCCATCCCCTCTGTTGCCCAATCATAACTCTGAACAGCACAGCTAATCACAAATGGCTAGCAGTGCCACTCTTCACCCATGCATGGGGCCGGGGGTAGAGAGAGGAGACGAATTCTAGAAGTGCGAGGGGGGGTGTCTGTCAGCCTAACCTTCCTCACAGGGTTGATCTCAGTTTGATGCTAATTAATATAAGTAATGTAAGGGACACGGGTGGCACTGTGGTCTAAACCACTGAGCCTCTTGGGCTTGCCGATCAGAAGGTCAGCGGTTCGAATCCCCACGACGGGGTGAGCTCCTGTTGCACTGTCCCAGCTCCTGCCAACCTAGCAGTTCAGACTCGTAATCTGGTGAACCGGGTTCGCGTCTCCGCTCCTCCACATGCAGCTGCTGGGTGACCTTGGGCCAGTCACACTTCTTCGAAGTCTCTCAGCCCCACTCACCTCACAGAGTGTTTGTTGTGGGGGAGGAAGGGAAAGGAGAATGTTAGCCGCTTTGAGACTCCTTCAGGTAGTGATAAAGCAGGATATCAAATCCAAACTCTTCGCCTCCTCCTTCTTCTTCTTCTTCTGTTCCGGTTTTGCCAGAAGCGGCTTAGTCATGTTGGCCACATGACCTGGAAAATCTGTCTGTGGACAAATGCTGGCTCCCTCAGCCTGTAAAGTGAGATGAGCACTGCAACCCCAGAGTCGTCTGCGACTGGACTTAACTGTCAGGGGTCCTTTACCTTTAACGTTTTTTAATGTAAGTAATGGTACTACTACACTGCTAAGAGTCCATGGCATCTTTGCAAGAGGAGGAGAATGGGTAGAAAACCATAACAAATAGGGCCCATCCCTGGTGACCTCCGCCCCAGCTGCCCCGCCAGATCCAGTGCACGCTAACCACCACTGGTGAAAGACAAGTTGGTACACACACACTCCATTCCATGCCTAAACTGGATACATGCCTAAACAGTATTCAATAGTGGAGATGGGATATAGTCATTCACTGCACTCAAATGCAACAAACTACCTTAGAGGGTGCAGCACAGGATGTGTGGCACACAGCTCTGTCTGTTCTTCACTCCTTAGTCTTCATCACCTGAGGCATCTCTCTCTCTTTGTGTCATAGTAAGGGAGGTCCAAGCTGATTAGCAACATAAATGACCACTCATTTGGCCTGCACAAAGCATCCATCACCCCTATTGCATAATCTTCCCTCAGGAAGTGCTCAACCGCTCCTTCATTTCAGCTTTTCACCCATTCAAGATAAGAAATGCCAAACAACCCTCATCCATTCCAGGCTCCGAGGGCAAGCAAGGAGAGTGAGGGTGCTAAGCCTTCAAGAAAAACAAAATGTAGTGGTAAGGAAACTTTGCTGACTTTCAATAGTGAGTAATATTCCAATTATTAAGCTGCTTTCAGAAGTATCAGTCATTTTCTGTGGGTGGCACACAGATGCAGAGATGATAACATTACCGTGAACTGAAGAGGAAATAGTCCAACTATGCTAGCACTCTGAAATTCACAACAGAACTTCAGAGAATTGTGCCAGCAAACGTGTATCCAAAAACAAGTTTTGGCAAACTGTTCTCCTAGGATGTAATATAGCTTGAAGAGAATATTGTTTGCGTCTGCATCTCTCCCCAGAGCAACTATTTAATGCTCTTGCACATTATCTAAAACAAATCTGGAAACTGAACTAAATGTTTGACGTTCTTTCTCCAACAAGAGTATCATACACTCAAGAAATTACACGATACTTCTAGTCCCTCTGAGTATGCAAAATATTATTATGCAGGGGGAGAAATTGATGGCAGTCCAACCAAACAACAGGATTTATATAATATGCTATGCTCTCAAGAGTCCTTCTAATGTCTTCCAAAAACTCTTCAACATGCTAGATTGTTGCCTAGACAAAAACTGCTCCCTTTTACAGACAGTGCAAATGATCCTTTCATAGCACATCTCTATAAACAATATATCTTGCAAATGATAGCCTCCATATTTGAATCACAACATTTAAGAGAACCCAAACTATGTTAAGAAAGCCTCGGCTACAGAGATGCCATCCTTCATTCTCCTTGCAAAGCTCTGCGCACACATACCCATGCCAAGACGAGAAGCGGCTGATGTAGATATAAACACAGAGGCTCCTGGCCAATAGCACAGCTGTTGACTGTAGAAGCATAGCTTTTTGATTCATGCTGTGTGGAGGTGGTCAGATTCTTTATTTGTATAATAAAGTCATCTTCTAAGCATTAAGCTGGAGTGGTGGCTGCAACACATGGCAGTAGAGATTTGGAGCCTCAGCTGCTCTTTCTTCCAGTGCTTCAACAACATTTCACTAACTCATCGTTTCGGCCCTTACAGCATCATGATGGGCTTATTTTCAAAGCTCCAATTGCAATTAATTTGAATCCATAACGTTTTGGCATACCGCAGCCAGCTGAAGAATGCTATTAGGGTTGTGTGCTGGAACCAAATGAATAATTTACTCTCACAGGAAAGCAGAAGCTAACATCTCACCAACATATGCAGTTTGGATGCTACAGAGAGCTCTGCATGTTCCAGTATAACAGTATATTTTGACTTGCAGCCTTCTACATTGACTCATCTGCTGAGGAAACTTTGTATTCTGGTCCAAGTCTCAAAGGATTTGATGCGCATTCAGGGAAAAATACTTATTCAGCTCATGTGTACCCAAATCAGCTTTTTGGGCCTCAATGTTGCCCTGAGAGAGAGAAAGAGCTAGAAGACACCGCATTGTGACTGCACATTGTGGAATATTAACAATGGCTAGAATCTGTATTTCAGGGAACAGTGCCCGCCCACTACTAATCTCCTCACTGAGGAACCCGTTAAATTTCTGAGGAACCCAAGTTCACAGAAACACGTAGCACCAAACCATGGTAATCATAATGCCCTGTTTATATTATTAAAATTTTAATACATTGAAAGGTCTCAATCTTGTCCAAGTAATAAAACAGTTCTAAAATCATCAGCCAGCTCTCAAGGCCTAGTGGCACCAAATATTTCTGTGTATTTAGCAGCTGAAGCAAGCAGTCATTACTATTAGTAGGAGTAACTGATTTTAAACGCCTCAGGTTCAAAGCAGGAAAATATGAATCAAATTATTCAAAACTCATCTGATTTTCAGAAACTTATGAAAGCCCTAAGGATAAATGAATTAATTTGGTTGTCACATTCCACAACCAAGTAAGTCTCAAAGTGCCTTACAACAAAAGTAATATACAATACATACATAGTGAATGCCTCCATCAAAACAATGCTACACACTAAAAGTGTTCACCCACAACAGCCAATTATAAAACAAGAATACCCTACCACACCAACAAGAAGATAAACACCTAAATCAGCCCCCAAATCAGAACAGTGTTATTACCCAAATGCCTGGGGAAATGCCTGGCTCCCAGTGTGTTTCCAAACACAATTCAAAGTGTTGGTGGTGACTTTTAAAGCCCTAAACAGCCTTGGCCCAGTATACCTGAAGGAGAGTCTTCACTCCCATTGTTCATCCCAGACACTGAGGTCCTCCTCCGAGGGTCTTCTGGTGGCTCCCTCACTGCAAGAAGTGAAGTTACAGGGAACCAGGCAGAGGGCCTTCTTGGTAGTGGCACTGTCCCTGTAGAACACCCTCCTTTCAGATGTCAAGGAGATAAAGAATTATATAACTTTCAGAAGACATCTGAAGGGAGTCCTGTATTGGGAAGTTCTTGATGTTTGATGGTTTATTATGTTTCGATATATGCTGTAAGCTGCAATTATTTGTATTTTATTGTTATTAAAAATATCTTCACCTCGCAACAGAAAGATGACAATGTTGGTGCCAGGAAAATTTCCCTGGGGAGAGTGATCCAAAAACAGGTGGCTGCCATCGAAAAGACCATCCTCTGGACATCTGTGTAAGTTCGTAAGGGGAAAGGCAAACCTTTAGGTATCAGGGCTCCAAGCCATATAGGGCTTTATTGGTCAAAGTTAAGCCCTTGGAGTTGGGCTTAGACACAAATTGGCTGCCCATGCAATCAGTCCAGCATTGGTGTTATATGCTCAGACCATCTGGTCCCAGTAAAAAATCTGGTTGGTAGGTTCTACCTTAGCTGCTGTTTCCAAACCATCCTTTAAAATAAAATAAAAAAGCAGCCCAGGGTGTAACATATTGTAGTAATCTAACCTAGAACTTGTTTGGGACGCGGGTGGCGCTGTGGGCTAAAGCCTCAGCGCCTAGGGCTTGCCGATCGAAAGGTCGGCGGTTCGAATCCCCGCGGCGGGGTGCGCTCCCGCTGCTCGGTCCCAGCGCCTGCCCACCTAGCAGTTCGAAAGCACCCCCGGGGGCAAGTAGATAAATAGGTACCGCTTACCAGCGGGAAGGTAAACGGCGTTCCGTGTGCGGCTCTGGCTCGCCAGAGCAGCGTTGTCACGCTGGCCACGTGACCCGGAAGTGTCTGCGGACAGCGCTGGCCCCCGGCCAATAGATGTGAGATGGGCGCACAAACCCCAGAGTCTGTCAAGACTGGCCCGTTCGGGCAGGGGTACCTTTACCTTTACGTTTAACCTAGAACTTACCAGAACATAGAACTAAAAGAAATAGGAAGAGTAACCTCATTTTGTCTTTCTGTCCTGAACCACAGGGTGCCATGGCAAGTGTCGCTGCTGTACATGATTCCATGACAGATGCTAGCATGTAGTCTGGCAGTCTGGGAAGCTAACAGGTCCAAAGTCCAGTCGGGCCAAGTTCCCATCTCTACAGCCAATCCAGGGGTCAGAGTACCTAGAAGTCAGCCATGTATGGGAAGCCTGGCTCTGGTGATGGGTCCATCAGCTCTGGTTCCTATGCACTGACCCCCATCCCCTCACCATCCTCTGTCACCCTGTATTTTCTACACCAAACTCTCCTTTCCCATCCCCAGCTTGACCCGGAGTGTCCCGATCATGGCTACCACTCATCACCAGGATCCTCTTCCTCCTCCCCACTATCCTGACAGTTCACAACACTTTTCGTCATTTGTACAAACAGAAATTGGAAACTCACTGCAATGCATTGGTAACTTTCATGAAAAGAGTAAGGCGCCAGCTAGCAGAAGGTTGGCCACTGCTTATGATTCTACATCCTTATCTTAAGTTCTTGTATGTACTAGGCTTACAGTGTAAGGAAGAACCTTTAAATAAATATTATGTATGATGCATAATAATGTCTAACAAAGTAGCAACATTAGACGATTACGCTGTAAGTTTATTGAGACATGGACTACTTATGCACCATTTTAAGCTGTGAGTGCCAGGCACAACTGTTGTGTAAGAGAAATAAAAATTAAAACAAATATACTGTTCATAATAAGTTACTAAGCAACACTGAACAGTCTAGCAGAAATATTTCTCAATGTGTCTGTTCTATTTTGAATCATATTTTGAAAGCTCTCATATTACTGCCTACACTAGGCCAAAGATCAGTTTAATAATACATTTTCTAAAGGCAGCAAAATGTTCTACATATGAAAAATAAAAGGAAATTTTGCATTGTAAAGCTTTCATGTAGATCTTCTTGAATACTAAAAAAGATTTGACATACCACCAACTTTCCCACTGTCAAATTAAAGAAGTGCCTATCATTCAGCATGACAGAAATGTCATAAAGTTGGCTAACAGGTAGAAATTGTTTCAAAATGATGGATTAATTTGCATGCACTGTATATAAATTGACCGTTCCTGCTTGTGTTAACATATCTGAATATATTTAGTAAAATAAAGTATATATTATGCCACTGAGTTTCTCACAAGCAGTGCTATAATTGAAATATCACATCAAAAGGGAAAGGATTATTTTCTACAACCGTGTGTGTGTGTGTGTGTGTACGTGTGCATGTATGCTTACGAGACATGTTTTCCATGCTTATGAATATGGACATCTGACTATTAAATACAGAATATTTATTTATTTAAAATATTTTTCTCTCGCTTGTCCCTCCACCATAAATGAGTGCAAGTATGGGCTACCACTGTATTAATTTGCATAGTGGGTTTCCAACGTTCTTAACTGTGCTGTCTTTGTTGTCTCGTACACATACTGCGAGAACCTAGATGAGAACTAGGAAACACTGTCTCTTGCTACTCACTTTGTACAAGCAGCCCAGCCCAGCTCTGCCCACACACTTTAAAGGTGGGTCAAGGAGGCCCTCCCTATCTGCATAAAATCAACACCTTCATCCATGAACCCTAGGGAAATGAGGAGACTGCTATACAGTGGTACCTCAGGTTACAGATGCTTCAGGTTACAGACTCCGCTAACCCAGAAATAGTACCTCAGGTTAAGAACTTCGCTTCAGGATGAGAACAGAAATCACGCAGCGGCGGTGCAGCGGCAGCAGCGGGAGGCCCCATTAGCTAAAGTGGTGCTTCAGGTTAAGAACAGTTTTAGGTTAAGAACGGACCTCTAGAACGAATTTAGTATTTAACCCGAGGTACCACTGTACTAATTGGCTTGACTGAGCCACCATCCCACCACTTCAGAGTACCTGAAATTGTCTTTTCCCCTTGGGAAAGGACCATAACTCAGTAGAGGAGAATCTGCTTTACATGCCAAAGGTCTCAGGTTCAAACTCAGGCATCTGCAGGTAAGACTGGGATAGACCCCTGCCCCAAACCCTGGAGAGTCACTGCCAGTCAGTGTAGACAATATTGAACTAGATAGACTAATAGTATGACTCAAAATAAGGCATTGCATTGCCTGTGTTCCTAAATCCTTCTGAAATATACTCGGAGTCGAGTGTGGATTTCATGCTCTTTATTCAGCTCATAGTAGTGAGAAATGAAAGTTCCCCCAAAATATCTGCTTTATATACATTATTTACACAATGGGCCGCACGTGATTGGCTAATTCTGGGATTCTCCTGTAGGCCAATCAGGTTGCGGATTCACTTCCACCTGGAGCTGGATTGGGTGGCTCCTGTGGACCAATCATACTGCTGCATTGTTCTAGGATCAATCAGACTGCTGCATTCTGAATCCTATTGTTCTAGAACCAATCAGGCTGCTGCCTTTTGAATCCTATTCAACTCAGTACATAACACCTTCCTTCCCTCCAAGCCACACTGAATCTCCCCATGGTGTGCACTCACCCCCTGAAAGCCTGAAAACCAATGCAACTTATGATTGAACAACAACAACAAAAGCAACAGGGCAAAGAAGATGAAAAAGCCTTCCCTCCTGTAGCCAAGTTAGGAATGGGCACCAAAAATGAATGCTACTCATCTCCACTGGGCCCACTGGGCCCTTCCCATTATTGACTAAGCCATATGAGGTATCCATATGATACACAGAGTGAGAAACAATCCCTTGCCCAAGGAATCTGTAGAAACAATATTACAGGAGAGGCAGGAAAAACATATAAAGTATTTTGCTACCACATGCAAACATATAAGTATTTATTTAAAACAAGCAATTCTAAGGGGTTTTAAAAGGCAACAATTCATGTCAGGACTTATCACCTAAGGCTTTATTCCCTTAATGCAACAAGCAGACATAACTTTTAAAATACAAAACAATTTACTGCTCCTAACAATACAAACCTTGCTAACATTTGATGCAAACACCAGTCAAGTGAAGGGTATCATTTACAAGCATTGGTATTTGTTAGAAAATATTCCCAGAGGCAAGAATGGTCCCATATTTGCATGTAAATATCAACAAGCTTTGAAAGATATGTCGAGGGGGAAATCACAATGCCCTGGCAGTACTGTAGATGGGGAAAAGTGGAAGCCAGTTCTTGCGTGGGAATTGCGGTGCCTGTTCAAACTGCAGCAAGATCAAGACCTTCCTCAGCTCTACTAACAGTACACAGTACTGTACCAAAAACTTTTTCACAAAGAGGTATTATATGCAGTACAATGCCCATACCATCTGCTGTATATTGCAGTGACCACAAGAGCTGGTAAGAGCCACTTTTGTGAACATAAAAGCTAGCAAAATTGAAGTTCTCTTAGGAATGCATTTTCAAGATATCAGACATAATGAAATGATACTAAAGTTTTGGTGCTTATATAAGGTGCAAGGTAAGGAAATGTGTTTCATACAAGTGCATTTTAAAAGGTATGTCTAATTGTTTCTCTAAGGGAATCCACTTTCTCTACACCAGTCACAATAACCTTATACACCTCTATAATACCCTTCTCCTTTAGTTGCCCTTCACCCAAATGAAAAAGTTTAAATGCTGTAACCTTTCCACACAGGAGAGTTGTTCCAGCCCCTTGATCATTTTTGCTACCTTTTTCTGAATAATTTCCTGTTCCACAATATCCTTTAGAGGCGAGGCAACCAGAACTGTATACTGTATTCCATGTGTTCACGCCAAAGATTTGAATAAAGGCACCACAATATTGGCAATTTTATTCTTCAATCCCCTTTTCCAATGATCTCTAGCATGGAACTTATCCTCCTCACAACTGCCAGACACTGGGTCAACATTCCCATCCACCACAACCCCAAGGGCTCACTCAGTTACCACCAGTGCAGATCCCACCACCATACATGATAAATTTCCGGCACAATTCATTCAAGAAAACTTTTATCCAGGCATGCAGTTTGCTAATTTAGAAGGCAAGGTTGTCCTGTTAATTTGGTGAATGAACAGCAGTCAGCAGATGACTTGCCTGCTTCTTGCTACCTGCGTGTTGGAAATGACTTCCTTCATAGTTGAATTTGAAAGATAAAACAACAGGCATTTTAACAAGCCTAAAACTTAATGGATGTCTTAGGAGTGAGTGCACAGCCTTTGTATATACATAATATCACATGTATAACTGTAATTTTGTGCACAGTAGACTTACACACATTTAACTTGTACCAATTTAGCTTTACACGCTTGGCAATCTCTCTCTCTCTCTCTCTCTCTCACACACACACACACACACACACAGAGAGAGAGAGAGGGGGGGGCTGGGAACGCCATTCCATCCACAAAGGGCCCTCAAGGTAGCTCACGGTAGCAACAATAAAGTCTCAAAATCGAAAACCATTACAATTTAAACCCCCAAAAACCATTTTCTGAACAACAGAACACATAAATACACTTTTTTTTGTCCTTCTGAAAACGAATTGTTAACCTATATTTGGCCTAGTGTAGGCTGTAATGATGAAAGCATGCAAAATATAATTGAAACAGAAAGCTATATAGAGAAAAACTTCTGCTAGCCTGCATTCACAGTCAGAAAAAAATGAGCCAATCAGTGTTATCTTCCCAAACCCTGCTGGAACTTGACAGTCTTGACCTACCTCCAAGAGATCATCTGCAATCTAGCCCTGTAGACTTGACAGGGAGAGAGCAATCCAGAAGCACGGTGTACAATAGATTGTACAATACAATTTTGTTAAGTGCTTAGTCTAAAAGGCACCTTTGTTCCCATTCTAGAAATATGTTTTACATAGTACAGCATACAGACCTAAACCAGGGCACAAAAAAAGAAAAAGAAAAAAGCATTTCTGTGCACACACTGTTTTTCTCATTTTTTCTACAGCCACTAGCACATTAAGGTCCTTTTGTGTTTTGAGATGATTAAAGGAGTTTAGTTGCTCTGAGAAGAGGATTCCTTAGCCTTGTTGCACACTCTTTTTGGATGACAGTCCTGATAATGTGCCCTTTAGATATGAAGTGAGCTTAAGATACAGTTGTGAAATAGAAAAAAATAATAAATTTCATAATCCCTATGAAAATTTCTGTGCTCTAGAGATCTTCCTCCCTTCTAGGATGCACCAAGTACCCAAGCAGACTCAACACAGTTGGTTCTGTGTTTGGTTCACTTAGCTCACCTGCCCAGGTTTCAGGTAATGCACCCATCACAATCAAATATCTCTGATTCACAATTTGATCACAGGTGAGCTATGTGGGCCAAACATAACCTAGTTGAGTCTGCCTGGGCTCCAGGAACCATGCTATAATAATAATAATAATAATAATAATTTATTATTTGTACCCCGCCCATCTGGCTGGGTTTCCCCCAGCCACTCTTGGCGGCTTCCATAGAAACCAAAAATACAAAAATGCTAATCTCTGTATCATTCCAATTTTAGTATATGTGCTGCCAAAGTGAGCAGTGCTACAACACCAAGGAAGGGTCAGTTTGCTCCCACTCATAGATATGTTTAGGGATTTGTGTGAGGGATTCTACCTGGTGTTGAGCCAGAGAAACAGAACAATGGATCTTGTGCTGCCCACTCCACAGCCCAAAACCTCCCTGCCTGAGCTGTTAGAGGTGGTCTTTATTTATATTATTAATTGATCACTGATCCTCAACAGGGAGGAGACACCACTCAGGTGGGATATCATGAGCTTTCCATACAGAAGGTACCCGATTTAGTTTTATATGTCTCTAATTAAAGGATGGGGCACGGGTGGCGCTGTGGGTTAAACCACAGAGCCTAGGACTTGCCGATCAGAAGGTCGGCGGTTCAAATCCCCGCAACGGGATGAGTTCCTGTTGCTCGGTCCCAGCTCCTGCCAACCTAGCAGTTCGAAAGCACGTCAAAGTGCAAGTAGATAAATAGGTACCGCTCTGGCGGGAAGGTAAACGGCGTTTCCGTGCGCTGCTCTGGTTCACCAGAAGTGGCTTAGTCATGCTGGCCACATGACCCGGAAGCTGTACGCTGGCTCCCTCGGCAAATAAAGCGAGATGAGCACTGCAACCCCAGAGTCGGTCATGACTGGACCTAATGGTCAGGGGTCCCTTCACCTTTACCTTTAATTAAAGGATATCAGACAACAGGGCTGGGGATGATCTTTCCCTGGCTGAGAACTAAGAAAGCTGCTGTAGTAAGAAAAGAGAGCACTGGGCAAGAACAACTTGCTTCATATGTATGTGTTTCAATTATGCAGGTGAAATTCATGAACTAAAAGAAAAATGAACCCTCAGGGACATTTCATTATATTCTTATATTTGCAGATTTTGGAAAAGGGCAATCTAAGTATGACAAGCCCCAATAAAAAGCCATTTCAAGTGCAGCCGACTACTGCATATGTGTGCAGATTCAAATGACAGGCAGCAGGTGATGTAGAAAAGTCAACACCTGGCAATTTGCACATGTGCTTTAGGTTGTATGAATTGTTTGTCAAGTCACGGGGCAGTGAGATTTCAGTTCACCGCCTCAAAGCTCAAGATTTTCTGAATTTTCTTATGCTGTAGTTATAAATTTGGCTACACAGTTCCCTCTTTGGTGCAAAGGCTGCTACGTCTGCCTTAATTTTAAATAAAACTATTATTTATTACTCATTATTTATTACTTAGATGTCTATCCTGCTTTTTGGTCAAAGTCCATAAAATGGCCTAACCCCACCCCCCAAATGGTACTATATACCTTGAATGGGAAACCCATAGCCCTACAGAGGTTGTTGAACTACAAGTCCCATCTTCCCTGACCAGTGGCCAGGATGGCTGGGAGTTGCAGTCTAACAATATCTGGAGGACCACAGGTTCCCCATTCCTGCCATATACAATACAACAATTCATTGCTAACAGCCATCAAACCAAACACACTCAAAGCAAAAACCATACAACTTCAGGGCTCAGGAGATGACACTTCAGTCATCACAGTTCAACTCTAGAAGAGTAAGTGCCTTCTGGAAAAAGAACCTGACACCATACAAAAGCTGAATTTGCCAAGCTAGTTTCTTTGTGCAGAGAATTCTATAAATCCATAAAATGGATTACCTATACAAAAGTTGCACAAAACCAGATTAAGTCATATGAACTATCCCGTTTATGTCAATCACAAAACAGTTATGGCAGTTCCATCAAATTGAATTCTGCCCCCTACATACACTGCAGCCAGGAACCAAAGCCATGTTTGTATTTCTCTCTCTTATTGCCAACTGAAAGCACCAATCTTTTGCTTTCCCACTATTTAAATGTCTCAACTACAACAGCATCATAGCAGGTTGTTATGTACCTACATGTTTTTGATGTAAGATTACTGGCGAAGGCCCAATTAACATACCTCATACGTTCCGGGTCCAGGAGTGTCATCTTTTGCTTCTTTAAAACGTTCCACCTGGGAAACGTATACCGCAACATAGGAAGGTGATTTCAACCTTAAGCTGCTTGTTTCTGGGCTGTATGCCCCTGGTCCTAAAATGAGAATTGAGAATGAGATGAATTAATTTTTATGATTTTTTTTGTAGAGGCTTGTTTGCATTTGCGTTGAAGGCAGCTTTCCTGTCAAAACCACAGGTCATGACAGAAAAGTGAGAGATTACCATCAGAATCTCAGAGTTCTATAAAAATGTACCAATAAAATAAATCACATCATTACCACAGTCCATCATGTTATTAACATAATATCTCCAATGTTTGGTGAATGAAAATATTACTAGTGTCCCAGATTATTTGTTTGCAGAATGGTATGTATTTATTGATATGATATGTATCAATTACATATCAATTACAATTGTTTGCAGAATGATATGTATTTATAAAGATGTATGTATTTATTGATATGAATTATACGAATCATGGTGCTGGAGGAGACTCTTGAGAGTCCCATGGACTGCAAGAAGATCAGACCTATCCATTCTGAAGGAAATCAGCCCTGAGTGCTCACTGGAAGGACAGATCGGGAAGCTGAGGCTCCAATACTTTGGCCACCTCATGAGAAGAGAAGACTCCCTGGAAAAGACCCTGATGTTGGGAAAGATGGAGGGCACAAGGAGAAGGGGATGACAGAGGACGAGATGGTTGGACAGTGTTCTCGAAGCTACAAACATGAGTTTGACCAAACTGCGGGAGGCAGTGGAAGACAGGAGTGCCTGGCGTGCTCTGGTCCATGGGGTCATGAAGAGTCGGAAACAACTAAATGACTAAACAACAAATGTGTTTATTTGCTTGTTACACTTATACCTGACACTTTCTCTGGGGAAGCTCCAAACAAATTACACAGTGGATTCTAGGACTCTCCTACCCAGGGCATGGCCAGTCTGAGACATGTTTGCGTTTAACAATGCAACAACATCACGTGCCTTCAGGAAATTCTTAGGCACTGCTAGAAAAAACCTCTATCCAGGTCAAGTAGTAATTGTGGGATAAGAATAAATTGCTCTTTTATGAGGTAGGTGTTTGTAAAAATCTCTTGCTCAAAAAGAAGAAAAAGTACTTTTCTGAGCAAGTAGCTTTTCCATTTTTCAAAACTATACAATGGGGATCAAATAATACAGCAAAGTGCATAATGTGTCAACAGTTAACAATGACCAAAAAAAGTGCCGTGACTTCAGGAAATTGTGCCCCACCAACTTGTACTTATTAAATGCAAATTCCACCTTTCCTACAAGTTTAGCCTCAAAACTCCTCATTGGGGTAAGGCAACAAAATCTTAGCAAAGCACTTTATTTTAAGGACAAGACAAATCAGTCTCTCTCTGGCTCATATGACTTTCATATGAATTCACTCATAAATCTGTTCCATTTCCATACTGATCTCATTTTAAAAAACTCACACAAATGCTTCACTCAAAGGCACACATATTGAAATGCATTTTATCTCCAAATATGTATTTTGCAACTTTTGGGTCTGAAAACTCAAACATCATGTTCCAATCTGCACATTAGTCCAAGGGAAACAGATGGGGTTAATCTGCATCAGAATCCATAAAGATCAAATTCCTCAAGTATCTCCACTTTAGGTTTATATACAAAATCAGAAAAGTGTCTTGTTTCAGTCCTGGCTATTGTGCCAAGCTAAGCTTGAACAGAAATATTCCCCATCCTTCTACACTTTGCCCTCTATTTGTTGGTGGCTTTGGATGGTTCTTTCATTCATGGAAGGGATATCAGGACCTGCAGCAGCAGTGGCGTAGCGTGGGGGGTGCAAGGGGGGCAGGCCGCACCGGGCGCAATATCTGGGGCGGGGCGCGCTCGCTGCCTCCGGAGTCGCCGAAGAGCCTCGGGCGCAGGCTGTAGCAGAGCTGCATGTCTCGCGGAACCGACAAGCTGTGCGCGTGTCCGGGCTGAAGGCGCCCGGCAGGCAGCGGCTCTCAGCGCTCGCCGCGGAGGACACGCCAGGCAGCCCCTCCTCACAGCCCCGCCTCCGCTGCAGCTGCTGGGCCATGTTGCATTTTCCTCGCCTCTCTGCCCCCCTCCTCCTCCGGGCAAGCGGTGTCGTTTGGGCGGCAGCGCCAGCAGCAACTCGCAGGTTAGGGGTTGGGGGGGCGCAAATTACTTGCCTTGCCCCAGGTTAGGGGCGCAAATTACTTGCGTTGCCCCGGGTGCTGACAACTCACGCTACGCCGCTGTGCTGCAGCTATAACCAGGATCCCATAGATCCACATGTTGTTTTGTCCTTTGCGGTAAGCAGCTGGAGAAGCAGAGCAGAGTGTTGTCTGAACAAGAAAGGGTTCTAGGGCTCTGAAGTGACTATGTCTACATCAGGGATGGGGACCTATGGCACTCCAGATGCAGCTTAACTGCAATTCCCATCATCTCTGATTGTTGGCTTTGCTGGTTGGGGCTGATGGGAGTTGGATGCCAACAACACCTGGAGGGGGAAAGTTCTCCATCCCTGGTCTACAGAGTCTAGTTCTCAGTTCCCTATAAGTCTTCCAGTTCATGCTGAGACTTTGTCTTGGCAACAAGGGTACTCATTGTGTGCAACTGCCAGGAAGTTTTCCTTCCTGGGAATCCCAATTCTGAACCCATTACAAAGGCAGGAAACTCTTGCAGAATATGATAGTTCTCATAGGTAGAATTCTTTGTGGGTGAGCTGTCACCCTACTTCTTAAGCCATCTCATTTCAGGCTCCAGCTGTAACACGGTCCATCTCCTAGATTAAGTACATCGTGGAGGTTCCCTGCACAAAACTTCCTGTTTGAGTTTAGCCCACAGCCAGGACAAACACAAAATATCACAATTCTTGGGCATCCTATACCCCAACCAAGATGGGTTCAAATGTGACATGGAGTTTAAATTAAAAGGGACAGCTGAGGAAGACAAGAAAGCCTAATCTAGCCCTGCCTTGTGCTTTAATATTTTTATAATATAAATCATTTAGATGGTGTAGGATAAAACAAACATTCACATACAGGGCAATCTGATGCCCATCATCTTGTTACATTCCTTAAAAAGAATCTGCTTCTGTACATTTAACTCTGGAAACATTCATTTTGTAACACCATCCTAGGACATAGTTTCCATTATACCTATGCTGCTGCTTATGTGATACAGGTCAAAGACTTGCATTACCAGCTTCTTTTAGCACCAGTTGAGAACTGAATTATGCAAAAGCTATCTGCTATTTATTTACCAAAATGCCACATTTTAATCACAGGTCAACAAAGAATAAAACTTTTTCATTCCACAGCAAGCACCTACAAAAAGCCTGCCTCTGTTGTGATTGCTACGTAATGGGAAAATCAAGAGAAGGTGATTCTTATAATTATATACTTTCTGGCCCTATGCGGGTTCACTCTCTATGAAATGTCAACCAATGCTACAGGGCAAAGGCAGCACAGAACAAGAGCAATGGGTAATTTAAAGTGAAAATCTATGCTGCTGGCCCCTCGGTGGGAACATTTTCAGTACAGTCAAGGAAGGCTGGAAAATGATTGCATCACAAAATGGAGCTTTAAAAATCAAACACACGTTTTCTTTGCAGTAGAAGGCACATTTGTGGATCCTGTATCATTCAGTTGCTACCCACTTTACTGCTGGTTCCTGTTATGAGCTTATAAAAAGTGGATGTTTAAAACTGAGTCCGGAATTGAAGGTGTAAAGGGCACAGCACAAATCTGTAACTATGAAAACAAAAGGTGCTGTTCTAAGCTCTTAGGTGTTTCCGCTTATGCCAATAAAGGCCAATAACAACTAATAACAAGCTGTTTCCGTTTGGATTTGATTTTTTTTTAAGGAACAGAGAAAAATAGAGAGACTTTTGGCACTGGGGAGATTAATTTATTGTAGTGTGAGCTTCCATAGTCAAGGGCTGACCTCATCAGTTGCAAGAGATATGCACTGAATGGAGAGGAAGGTTATCAGGTCCAGAAGAATCCTGACACCAGTGACATCATAGGGCTTTGCCATATCAGCAGCCATTCACTGTTAAGGCCAGAGGTGTAGATCATACAGTGAGATGGATCTTGGGGGTTCTGGTGTACTATGTGTGCATGGTTAATCTGGTTCATTTTAAGGAGGCAGAGTGAGAAGCCATGGAGAAAGAGGCTGAAGATAGAAGAAAAAGAGAGAAACCACATAATAATGGCTGGGGTGATTCTATGACTAGTGTACTGAGAAGAAATGAAACTGCATGAAAGTGGATGAGAGCAATCTCCCCTTGCAGTTAAAGTCATCTCACTGGGTCCTATGCTTTTCCTTTATATGCCAATCATTCTTGGATAAAAGTGGCATCTTGCCAACTAAAGATCGTGCTCCATAAAATTAGCTATTTTTAATGTGCACACGTGTCATTGGTCTGATGTGTGTGTTTTGGGGGGGGGGGTGCGCCACACACATGAAGCTATTATTGTAATATATAAGAACCAGTTAACAATAATGGACATTTACAAGGTGATGTTAAAGTGACCTTATTTATTCCACAGCAAGTGTCAAGTGGCTCTTGAGTAATGTAGTCACATGGCATTCTACTCTGAAGTAACAAGGGAGCAATGAGGCAGTCAAGAGGGGTGTTTGTAGTGTGTCTGTGTTGCAATTATCCTCTTGCACTCTGCCTTCAACTCATTTTGATATAAATGACCTTTCAGATTAGGGTCATACACAAGCCAACTAGCCCTAGGGTTTCGAAAACGATGTACACATGTGTGCATAAAGGCTTCAA
The DNA here is from genome assembly GCF_965113315.1 of Podarcis vaucheri. NCBI lineage: Eukaryota > Metazoa > Chordata > Lepidosauria > Squamata > Lacertidae > Podarcis > Podarcis vaucheri. Next base: position 21,136,100 of record NC_138767.1, read on the forward strand.
CATGACGAACATGCAAAACGGTGTGACAAAAATACACAAGCCTTTTTCATGAAGTGATTTGTGACACTATATAAATGCAACTTAAATTAAAAGCTGTGTCCAACAATTGCACCTGTTACCAGTTCCTGTTACCAGCTCCTATGTGGCATGCCAGAACCTGAATACAAAATATATGTGCTTCTCATTGGCTCTAAATGAGACACACATGTTTATATTTAGACTTTCCCCCTGCAAAATAAAGAGAAATATGGGCATAGCTTTTCCCGACTGCTTCTTCCAGTTATTGTCCTGAGGAAATTCTGAGTTACACATCTGCCATTCTGAATTTACATGAGGCAAAGAGGTCTGCAACCAATTTATTATGACATAAGCTTTTGTGAACAGTCTACCCTAGTCTCCCCCATCCCAGTGCCCTCCAAAAGTTGTTGGCCAACCATTCCCAAGAGCATTAGTCATACGAGCTGGAGCTGGTAGGACTTGGGAGTCCAACAATACCTGGTGGACACTAGGCTGAGGAAGGTCTACTTCATCAGGTGTAGCAGAGGCTTGCACCATTTTAAAAGGCAGAGTCAAGCCACAATACACTTCTTTGTTTTTGCTGCAGTTGGATGAGACCATCTCTCATGTCATATACACATCCCCTTCTGTGTATGCTGCTACTGCTGGATGCTTTGAACTCTTCATAGGTAGGGAAAGAAAGACCGGTGCATGCATTCACCCACAAAAATAAATGAAACCAGAATATTCAAGCTATTTTAAAACTATGTACTGTATACCACCCACACACCACCCTCTCTATCTCTCTGTCTCTCTCACACACCAACACCCACACTCACAATTTCTTGAAAAAACAAGGCAAAAAAGCTGTAGGATGAAATTGGCTGCTGGCCTGCCAAGGGTACATTTACTTTCCTCAGTTTTGTTTTTGCTTCAGGCAGTTTAAAATGTAAGCTGAATATGGAACAGTTCTTTTTTTCCAGCATGTAGAACTCAAATGCTGAATATTATGGAAGATAAGTAGAAGGAATTCCAGTAGGTTTTCAGTATTTACTGCCTGGGTATTTTCCAAACTCATGGAAATCTTTGCTCAAAGTTTGATCCACACTAAAAATAATGGGACTAATGCAACTAATACCACAGTTTTGTGAAGGCCCATTCATAAGAACATAAGAACAATTCTGCTGAATCAGTCCAAAGACCCACCAGACCAACATTCTTTTTTCATTGTAGCTAACTAGATTCTATGGAAAACTCATGTGCAGAACATTCTGTGGGGTTTGCGCAACAGAAGTTCACTCTATATTGTGCCCCAAATGTTTATTTGTGGTTCGAGGACCCGAACCCCGCACAGTGGAATGAAACACAAGGACACGTGATATAAGGTTAATGGGCAAGAAAAGGCCACAACTTTATTGATTACAGCAAGTGAAAAGGTATTGGCTTAGGCATTGGATTACGTCAGCTGACTCCACCCACTCGGAGAGGGGTGAGTCTAAAAAACAAACAAACAAACAAACAAAGGGGGTTTATTCACCAGTAGGTGGAGCCTGTTGATGCTACTCCAACTATAGGCTCACCCCTGATGTCACCGAGGGTCGTGCCATGGCCTCCCGCCAAGCAGGCATCGGACAGAATACACGACCGCCAGATTCCTTTAACGGAATACCCAAAAATTGAAGGCGCAGGCGGTGGCCACACCTAGCCCTTCGACACACCACAACACATTATTCCAATGCCTAACCTACCCACCAATACCACAAAAGTTGTGACGATTGCTACGAGGTAGGCGAAAAAACCAAAAGGCCAAATGCCAAATGGAAAAATTCCTACCAGGCCCCCCGGACAACCAGGGCGACCAACCTGAGGTCCATAGCAAGGCCAAAAGAAAACTGGAAACCCTGCTCTAAGGGAGTGGACTGTGGGTGACTCGCGACAGGACGACAAAAGTGAGGGCTGGAGGCTGGCGCCGCAGCAATTCAGGCTGCTGTACACGCCCCCTTGAAGGCACCTGGTTGGGTGCCTGACCGAGGGCGTGGGCGCCAGCCAGGGGAGTGGGAGGCAGGGGGCAAACGCCCCCTGCTTGAGGCAGAGTCCGGCTCCCGGCCACAACCACTCCCCTCTCTTGCAGGGAGGAGAGTCTTTAGCTGTCACTTCCAAATAGCAAATATCCTTAGTAGATACTGATAAGCACCACTGGTTACAACATTTTCTATAGTTTATCTCCAACAATGAAGGGCTATTCATAAATATCAGTAAAATATTAACCTTATATGTAAATAATAACCTTACACATCCCAAAAGTCTGGCAAGGCAATAAAAAAAGGAGTTTGAAAGAGCATTTGTGAGACTATTTGTGTCATTAATATAGGAGGCAAAATCAACAAAGTGGAGTTAAAAGCTTGCTTTCTAGAACACTACTCCATAAATGCTGGATAAGTAAAACATTTAGGTTAATAGGACTCGGTGGAGTATTCGCGACAATCTGTGAAAGGAAGGTAAGATCTAACATGCTGAGTTTTCAAGAAAGAAGCACTTGCCGCAGAGCTGCTCTGAAATCATGTTGGGCTCTAAGTCACTCTAGGTTAACTCCATAAAAGAACGCTTGGAGACATTTTATGTAGAGAGCAGTGCTGGCCTTGTGGAAGTGATATTCTGCAGGTAATCTCCAGGTAGCCCTTACACTAAATATGAATGATAGTGGGGGTGGAGGAAACGATGATGCTACATTAAAGATGAAGGACAAAATTTTAATGTCTCCTGCACCATTCCCACTTCACTCCCCCCCCCCTCTGAATGTATGCAAATGCCTTTCCCTGTGTTAAAAGAAAATTAAGGTACTCAAACCCAAATATAATTCTGAAGCGTGAACAACTAAAGAGCTTGGTTTAACTGAAAAAGTATATTTGGTTCTTTTAAAAAGCAGTATCGTCAGTTGTTTTGAATAACCTGATTTCTACAGGATGGAGACCCTTGTGTATATTTTCCACTTATGCTCTGTGATATTTAAGGGTACTTACTATACATGCTAGCCCATTCACACATTAGTTTCGCGTGCCAGTGATCTATGGCTTACATGAATGTGGCTAGCATGCTAATATAAAGGAGTCCAGGACATTTAGTAAGCGCACTCAAAACATGACTGGACATGCATGCGTAGCTTATATGGATAAGGGATTTGCAGGAGTCCAGTACCTTGTACAGATCAGTTAAGCTAATAAAAAGTACAATTTTTCTTGATTCCCCCCCCCTGCTGCTCTGAGGGACTAAAATGGCTACTAAGATTCTAATTTGCTACTGAAGTTTGTCAGTCATACTGAAGACATCCTGAGCAACCATTAATTATTTTGATTCACAGTCACTTAGTGTCAGATGCCAGAAACCTGTCACACAATATTGGATGCAAATTTTCTTTTAGGCTTCTAGAATGCACAACTGAAATGGACAGAGCTACAGATATTCCTCTACCACTAGTCACCAGAACACATATTTGATGCAGATAGCTATGATTATGATAAATCAAAAGTGGTGAAAGATTTCAGTGCTTAATCGAGGATTCTCAAGAAAAGTGAGAGGGCAGGAAAGATTTGTGGACTAAGTAGAATGGAGGGATTGTGTGTTTGGGGGCTTTTTAAAAATCCATTGTATGTGAAACCATGACTTCCAGATAGCAGACACCTTTGGCAACTGCTTTCCCTAGGAGCAACAGAGCTGCACACATGGCTGTGTGGGCTTTGTTTCAGTGCAGCAGTGACAACAGCACCCGGAAACAGGCAATGCACATATATTGTGGCAGGTCTGGTCAAGCTAATAAAGAATAATTTGTGCTGTTTTGTTCACTTTATTTGTTTCATTTATATCCTGCCTTTCTCCCAGTGCAAGTAATGTTTCCATCAGCTATTTGCATCAAGCAGAGGAAGTTATACACAAGAGTCCTGAATTTGGTTTAAGAGAATCATCTTGTGGTTACCTTTCCACCTCACAGTCATAAAAGGGACATTGCACACTGAAATTGTTGCAACTTCCCAGAACTCAGCTGAACTCAAAGACTTTGAAATATTGCGCTTTTTTTTATTAATAGCATGTCTGTAGTAGGTAAAGGAACCCCTGACCATTAGGTCCAGTCGTGGCTGACTCTGGGGTTGCGGCGCTCATCTTGCTTTACTGGCCATGGGAGCTGGCGTACAGCTTCCGGGTCATGTGGCCAGCATGACTAAGCCGCTTCTGGCGAACCAGAGCAGTGCACGGAAACACCATTTACCTTCCCGCCAGAGTGGTACCTATTTATCTACTTGCACTTTGACATGCTTTCAAACTGCTAGGTTGGCAGGAGCTCACCCCATCACAGGGATTTGAACCACCAACCTTCTGACTGGCAAGTCCTAGGCTCTGTGGTTTAACCCACAGTGCCACCCGCGTCCCTATGTCAGTAGTAACCTAACTATAACTACCTTTCCAGGTTTCCCCCCGTTGGAGGATTGGGTTGGAAAGAAGGCACCTGGCTCCCATCCTCTCTCTCAGATACAGACCAAAAGAGAGGATGTGGCTCCTCTTTTCCTGTCTTGGAACTTCAGCTTCTTCGTGAGCAAACAAGGCAGAAGTTCATTATTCAGGATTCTGCCTATGTTGGAACCACTCCAGTCCCAGAGGGAGACAGCTATCGCAAAACCTCTCCTTGGTCTCCTTCCTCCTCCCCTCTAACCAGCCAGGGAGATGCTTTACCTTTCTGATCAATACCCCCAAGCTGGCTCTCTAGTGGCCTTTTATGATCTGTCTGTGTGCTATCCCCACCCCACCCCATCCATCACCACCACAAAGTGGTGAGGCAGCTCTTGAAGACTCAGTCTTTCGACAACTCAGCTTGCCATTGCTGGGCCAAATGGAGGCTGCAGAGATGGAGGTTGACAAAGATGGGTGAACATCACACACCTACATGACATCTGAGGTTCTTGAAGAGAGGCCTTTGTTTCAACGAGTATCTCCAACACTTCACCCTTTCTTGGTCTAGCTTCTTTTTCATCAGTTCTCACTCCTGATTAGCTGAGTTTGTCTCAGTAGATTTCTCATTAAACAGGAAAGCAATAAGAGCAAAATCTCTGAGTTTCCTATTTCTGCACCTATGTTATACTGCAGTGTTTCCCAACCGGTGTTCCGCGGCACACTAGTGTGCCGCCGGAAGTTGCCTGGTGTGCCGTGGGAGGGAGGCGGGCGAGTCGGGCTAATCCTCCGACGAGCTCCACCTCCAGACCCATTGCTCAAATCCTTTAACCCAGGAAGGCAGGAGGGCGGGGAGGGGGGGGAGAAAGAGAAAAAAGAAAGGGTAGAAAAAAAGAAGAGGAAGAGAAAATATTTTTTTTAAAAAAAGGAAAGAGAGGAAAAAAAGCGAGGGATGGAGGAAGGGGAAGGGGGAAGAAGATGGGGGATCTTTGTGTATAAACAGAAGGGGAGGACAATGAAGAGGGGCGGGGCTTGGCAGGCAGCAGATAACTGGGGAGGGGGGCGTGGCTGGCGGCAGCTCAAGGCAGGAAGGGAGGAGCTGCCTCGCGGAGAGTCTTGGGCTGCAGAGATTTCCCGTTCAGGAGCGCGGGAGGCCACGCCGTGGATGGGAATCTCCTCCTCCTCTTCCTCCTCCTGCTCAAGCGTGGGAGCCTATAGTTAGAGCTCAGCTCCTTTTCTTGCCTTCCCCGCCCCCCCACGGAGCACATTTTCCTCGCCCCCCCAACCCCCGCATGTAGAATAGAAGCCCTCCAGCCTCCACGGTGCACAAACTCTCCCCTCTGCAACGAAGCGCTTTGTTGCATATCTTTGGTGAGGTTTTTAGGCAGTCTTGGTGCACCTTAAATCAGCGCTAATTGCGCCTGGACGCAGTGTTTACTTCCGAGTAGGCCCCCTTCTCTCCCCCCCCCCTGGGTAGCACCTGACGTTGCTATTCGTATCATCAGGTTTGTTTGTTGATAATTTAATTGTTTTAAAAGCATCATGCTAAAGAGCTCTCTCCCACCCCCAGACCCTTGGGCAAAACAGAAACACACACATACACAAACACAGAGATTGAGCCCTGCAGGTTTTATGAAATGAATGGATTCTGAATGCCTGTTTCAGTGGCTTGTCCGCCTTAGGCTGCTGGGCCAGACACCTGTTACACGGTGCAGTCCGTAAGCTGTGAGCGCTGCTACCTGCCGCCGAGACCACGTAACGACAGTCTTGAAAGACCTACATTGGCTCCCAGTACCTTTCCGAGCACAATTCAAAGTGTTGGTGCTGACCTTTAAAGCCCTAAGCGGTTTCGGTCCAGTATACCTGAAGTAGCGTCTCCGCCACCATCGTTCAGCCCAGACACTGAGATCCAGTGCCAAGGGCCTTCTGGCAATTCCCTCACTGTGAAAAGTGAGGTTACAGGGAACCAGGCAGAGGGCCTTCTCGGTAGTGGCGCCCGCCCTGTGGAATGCCCTCCCATCAGACATCAAAGAGATAACCATTACCTTCTATGCTGTTACAATTTTTTTATTTTTTTTTTACATAAGTAAAAAGTGACCTTTCCCCATCTGGCATGGTGGTGTGCCTCGAGATTTTTTTCATGAAACAAGTGTGCCTTTGCCCAAAAAAGGTTGGGAAACACTGTTATACTGGATCCTTGGCATATGAGAAAAAGTGCTAAGGGCGAAATTCACTGTACCCTCCCTTGGGCCTACAGACTTATAATGGAACATCAACCTGATCATGTGCAAAATGTTTTTTTGTTAGTAGAGATTTATAACTTCATGGAATTATTCTCTCCCCTCACTGCCATCCTGGTTAGCCCAAAGAACAGGGGTCAGCAAACTTTTTCAACAGGGGGCTGGTCCACTGTCCTTCAGACCTTGGGGGACTATATGGGTGGGGGAGAATGAACAAATTCCTATGCCCCACAAATAACCCAGAGATGCATTTTAAATAAAAGCACACATTCTACTCATGTAAAAACACACTGATTCCCAGACCGTCCACGGGCCATTGGGCTGCATCCGGCCCCCAGACCTTAGTTTGCATACCCATGGACTAGAAAATATTACATCACATCTTTAATGTACTCCAAATGTATAAACACTAGAGGATGCTTTCAGTTGTGGATGCTTTAAAAAAAAACAGCCTGAGGCAAACCCCAGGCATGGAAAATAGCAGCCCATGCAATTAATTTGTCAGAAGTTAGAATCAACTAAAACAGACTTTTCTAATGGCAAACATTAACATAAATCTAAACCTGTATCTGACATTCTAATGCTATGCTGCCGTGCAAAGGTTTCTTATCTCTAAACTACCTAGCTCTTATTGACACTACGTATGTATATAAGGTTGACTATAGGTGTACCTGGGAACAGGGGAGCCAACTTGAATAAAATACTGGGGGGGAGGCAAGTAAGCCCCACCCACCATAACTGATCAGAAGACACGGTGCAAGCACACCATTTGAATGGCAGTGCCCATTAATTTGGGGGAGCAGCCCCTCCAATATTTATGACCTCAGCCCCTAGGAGTTGGCTTCTATGCCTGGGAGGGGGCGAGTGGTAGTGGGAGGCACTGCAGGTCCAACTTTGTCTCCCCTGCCTTCACTCCTGTAGCAACATACCGGTATACAACTATATAGAGTGAGTTCTGGTTGCCTCTTCCTGATTGCTCAACCATTCCCACAGATTTTAGACAAGCTTACCACTTTGTTTCATGCTTTATTTTCAAAGAACATGCTGGCTAAATTTTTGTTTGGTGCTTTATTTGCTGAAGTAGTCTCTCCTTTTTTATAAACCACTTTGAAATTTGCTCTCATGAAGGAACAGGAGAAGCGACTTTCTGACTGATACAGGGACCAGCCAATCAGTGCTCTGCATAATTTTGCTTTGAGAATGAGGAAGTCAGTGGCATGATTAACATGAGGCAGCCAATCAGTTCTGTACAAACAGGCCAATGGCCCGTGGGCAGGGGTGTGGCCAGGGACAGGTACTGGGGCCGATCCTTCGGCCAATGGTCATTCTTCTTCCTTCTTTTTCAGGATCACCCACCCGATCCTCCCTAAATAATAAATTTGGCTTTATTGTCAACTTTTTTTTCTTTTGCAGCTTAACCTTTTGCGCTCCAGGTCAGCGGGTGCTGCTATGGTAATAAGATGGTTGCTGTATTCGGAACCGGGAAGGAATTTTCCCTGCATTGGCAGGTTTTGCCTTCCCCGTAGCAATTCATCACAACTTGGTTGGGTTTTTTTATTGTTTTATTCATTTAATGTACAATCTTTATTTAAGACTTCACATCCCCAAAAAAGAAGTATATAATGAAACCTTAAGTCTCATGTTCACATTTATACAGATCTCTTCTCAGATTCCCTTATTTTAGTATTCCTTGATGTTTGTATCCTTCTTTTAGTTCATTGTTCTTAACCTCTTAGATCTCATATATATCTTAAACAATTTTTCAATTAATTCCCTCACCTCCCTCCCTCCAGAACCCATTGCTTCCCTCCACCCATGTGCGATCTTCTTTATATACTGTTAATTTTTTTGTTGCGTTAACAGCTGCTTATGTTTGTTATTCAATATTTGTTATGATATTATCCTTTCTCCTTGTGCCCTTTAACCTATTGCATATTCATTTTAAGCTCTGAAACCAACTCTTTCCATGTAAACTTTGGCAGGTTTTGGGCCTTGTTAGGTATCCTTTAGACTATCTTCAAGTTTTGGGGGAGAGCATCTCATGCACCCCCATGCAGCGGCATTTGCCTGCTTGGTCCTTATGAATCTCTTCCATCAGTACTTTTTTTCAATCTTTTTGCCAAAATGTCTGCAAAAATTTTGTAATCCACATTAAGTAATGATATCGGGCGGTAGTTCGGGCGGTCAGACCCGAACTCGCGGAGCAGACTCCCTCCGGAGCTCGGAGGGAAATCCGCCATTAATTGCTGGCGCCGACCGGAAGTCTCTAGCCTCTTTCTTGTGGGGGGAGGCCTCCAAGGACAGGGTTTAGCACGTGGGCTCACAATCTCCAATGTTTCATTATGCAAACTACAGGTTTAAAATCTTGACAATTCTAGTTCTTGTTTAAAATATAATCCTAATCCTCGTGTTTGGGTATTTAAATTTCTATATGTGACAGCACACATCTTGATATCAGAATGAATGAAGTGGTCCACCAGCAACTGAATGAAGTCATGTAGACTGTGCACATTTGACAGCCAGAATTAGAGTTTATGAAGTTAAAGAGTAGTCATGCAACCTCTAAAAATACACAAAACTGTTGCACTTCCTTGCTTTCAACAGTTCATAACAGCAAGATTTTATACACGATGTGCAGATAGATAGATACATGCTACTTTGAGCCATCTGGGATAAAACAACATGTGTCAGTGTAATCTAAAGCAATGTACAGTATACATATTTCTCTGCGCTCCTGGTTCTTCTGACTCCAATTTGGAAAAACCGAGAAAACTACAAGAGAGGTGCATGGTAGTGAACGCCTGCTGTGAGAAGAGGAAAATATTATTTGATGGCCTTGAGTGAATCATGAGTAATGGAGACTCCAAGCTGTAGGAGGTCGTGGTTGAGAGTTACACAGTTCAGTCTAGCAGCAAACCAGAGGTACAAATTAGAACTAAACAGAAGGATTTACTGCTTAGCAACCTTAAGATAAGAGAGAAAACCCTTCCCTGATTTCATCACCCACTCTTCATTCGTTGAAGAAGTGGGAATGGTCCATGTAAGAAGCAAGTATTTTCTTCATTGAGAATGGGAAGCCGCAAAATACACAGAACTCCCAAGTGTGGCAATAACTCTATGAGTTTACAGTAAAATAGGAAATAATATCTCAAATGCAAACATCTCTATAATTATTTCTTCTAAGATAAAAAAGTGTTTTATTGCACCTTGATTATCTGGATAATTCTTATCAGACTTCTTACTATTCACCATCTCAGGCCCTTTGCAGCCTATTAATACTCTTATGTACCCGTTGTATGATTGCTCCTACACCTGAAATCAGGATTACTTAGCATAAAGCTGAATATGCCTTTCCTTAACAATGCACTCAAAATGCAAACCTTATTAAATACAGACATCTAGTGGTGCTGAAAAGTAAAGGATTGCTCCAGTTCTACACTCATATCTTCAGATAACTTTCAACAATGCTATACATGGGCAATACTATTTTTAGAAATGATAAAAAGTGTTTTGTAATCATTGTTTCTCAGTAATATTTATAGTCATATTCTTTCTTTTACCAGAATCTTACTTTAGTACTGCCTTAAAAACTCAACACAGAATCTGAGAGATAGGTTAGTATCTCTTTGCACAATAGGAAGGGCAGTTTTACATGGAAATTCATTGGCAATCCTGAACTTGAAAACCTCCAGTTTTCTGTTCCAAGATTGAAATGAGACACACACTTCAGAGAAGACAATCCCAGATAATTATTACACTACAGCATAGTGTGATGATATTCATATTTTAGTGAACTTAGGAATGAAAGGATTGCACCTCTTTTTAATGAAATATATACTTCTTGTGCATTCTGAAATTTCTGTAGAATGCTTGCTATTAATGAGAAGATAGGCTGCTAATGAACAACAAATTTAGCATAATGATAAATCCAAATTTGCTCGCAGTCTCCTAATTCTGTGAGAATATACTCTAGTTCATTTCTTTCCTGGTTGATCTAGAACACTAGAGAAAAATATTCATATAAAAATGCCACTAAAATTAACAGTACTTGCGTTAATAATTACTAACTTGGTTCAAAAGGTTTGAAGTACAACTAAGGCAGCAATTCTAAACATACTTACGAAAGAGGATCTAACATTATAAATGTGCTTGTCTTTTAGGGTCTACAAGACTCTTCATTGCGCTGTGGTCTAAACCACTGAGCCTAGGGCTTGCCGATCAGAACGTTGGCGGTTTGAATCCCCGTGACAGGGTGAGCTCCCGTTGCTCGGTCCCTGCTCCTGCCAACCTAGCAGTTCAAAGTGCAAGTAGATAAATAGGTACATGGCGTTTCTGTGCGCTGCTCTGGTTCGCCAGAAGCAGCTTAGTCATGCCGGCCACATGACCCGGAAGCTGTCTGCGGACAAATGCTGGCTCCTCGGCCTATAGAGCAAGATGAGTGCCGCAACCCCGGAGTTGTCTGCAACTGTACCTAACGGGTACCATTACCTTTAAGACCAATAGCACAAAACGGAACTTCCTTCTGATTAAACATGCATTGGCTTGGGCTGTTACTTCTTCTAGATTAAGCCAACTCATAAAAAGATGTATTGGTGCTAATATATTCAATAAAGTCCCTGTTCTGTCTTAAAAACTTCATTTTCCTATAATTTCTACTACAGTGGTACCTCGGGTTAAGTACTTAATTTGTTCCGGAGGTCCATTCTTAACCTGAAACTGTTCTTAACCTGAAGCACCACTTTGGCTAATGAGGCCTCCTGTTGCCGCCGCGCCACCGGAGCACGATTTCTGTTCTTATCCTGAAGCAAAGTTCTTAACCCAAGGTAATCTTTCTGGATTAGTGGAGTCTGTAACCTGAAGCATATGTAACCTGAAGTGTATGTAACCTGAGGTACCACTGTACTGACTTAAGAAGAGAAAACCCGGACAGTTCAGAAATCATATACAATCCTGAATTCTCATTGTAATGGTTTTTGTTGAAAGAAGCATGAGCAGAATTTCACTTAGACTGTAGAACTTCCCTGCTCCCACCATACACTTACCAAAATACATATAAAGTGAACCCTCATGAATATCATGCAGTGGAGGGTGAGAGACACAACTGGAGGGGGGAATTACAGAAGGAGAGCTCGTTGCTTTCTATTGCAACTAAAGTCTCTTTGGATTCAAGCACTGTTTATTCCCCGATTGTGAAATGAATAAAGACTTTCATTATTTTGCATACATTCCAGCTCTAACTGAATTGTTACTATCTGTGCTTCTTGTATTTAATCACTGTCTGATCGAGACCCAATGCATCCAATTCCACATGCACCTTCCTTGCAACCATGTGCACAAATCTGCAACTGAGGATTACGCTTTATGCATCAGATGGCCCCTAGCCCATAATGTAATAATAAGATTGGCTAGCTCTAAGATGCCATAAGATTTTTTTATTGTTTTTACCATATACCTTCAAAGAGTTTTCTTCACATGGGTTCCATAGGCTAGCAATATTTACAGCTTCCCTTAGAACCTGGAAGCTAATCGTTCACTTTACACTGAGTGACCTCTGCTGGTTAGAGGGAAGGAAGCATATATTCATACACACCAGTTAGGTAATCATTCTTCTCCCAGATAGAAAATGATTTACCATTTATATTTTGAAAGTATGCCGATTTATATATCTGCTCTATCATCATCTATTATTAGCAGAAAGATAATGAGCCCTGTATATCAGTAAGAAAGTCCTCTGTTGTTTTGGTTCCCCCCAGCGGTGCAAGATTGAAACATATGCTTATTATGCAAAAATAGAGCAATTCCCAAAAGGATAACATCCCCCACTACTACTACTCACAGCCTTTTTAAAGCACCCTGCTTTAAAAGCACTCTAAGACCCTCTGACAGGAATGCCGAAGGGTAAGCACACTGAAATCAGGCAAAAAGTAGCTAAACTGCATGTATTTATTGCTATGAAGCCTCACGACAATTAATAGGAAAAACTTGCAAAACAACATTGTGCAAGATTGCAATGTTCTATGTGTGGTATTCAGCTAAGTCCTACTCAGAGCAACCCCACTGAAATTAATGAACCCAAGTCCATTACTAGGGTCTGCTCTGAGTTGGATTATTGTTATAATACTATGTTCTCATTATAAATTCATCAGTTCTAAATTATTTCCTCCAATACTGAACTTAAATGGTTTAGGGTCTACTCTGAGTTGAGTTATTGTTATAATGCTTTGATCCACCAGTTCTAAATTATTTCCCCTAATACTGAAACCTAAGTCGTTAAGAGCCAAACCAGGCATGAGCTTGTTCATATTTGCCTGCATGGGTTAGTTTGGCTATAAACAAAAGGATTTTAGATATTCAGGGGACTTTCTAGGTACACAGAAGTCTGAAAGTGGAAGGGAGAACACATTTTTTTTTATAAAAAAAAACACCTCAAAATTATCTGGCAAAAATTTGTGGGGTTCTAGACTTGCAGAATGTTGATGGCAGTTGAAAAGAAAAGGTGCTCAAAGCATTCAAGAGGAGCCTCCAGTGTGTGGGTTAATCAGGCCTGACAGGAGTCCCAATCTGTCCAAGGAAACAGTTTCTTCAAGCCATGCCCGCCTGCCCCACACCTGACGTCTTGTATACAACATCAGATAGCAGGTAGCTAATGACAGAGTTGTCAAGAAACAACTGGGAACCTTCATTCACAGTTCTTCCTGGGCAGGCAAGGCTTGGCTTAACCACATTTTAAAATTGGCACCAAATACGAGCTACACTCCAGAGTTGTGGGTGATCCATGCCCAAAGTGGGGCTTGAAGTAACTCTTAATCAGCTGGTTGGCAATGACTTCATGCTTTACTGGGATTGGAAACTGCAAAGGGCAGTTGATCCTTGCTGAAAATGTGGCTTAAAGTCACCACTGAGTTCCTTTGCAGTTTACATTTAACCCATGCCTATAAAGGAACACTTTTCCTTTGCAGCCCAGCTTGAACTTAGGACAAGTTCCACTGCAGGCTCAGGATGGATTCAAACCACACCTGCCAAAAAACATTTTTCCTCTGCAGCATGATTTGAGTTCAAGCTGGAATGCAAAGGGGACCCTGATTTATCTCAATTGCCTTCTCAAGCTGCTGTCATCCACATCATACCCCACACACAGGGACACGGGTGGCGCTGTGGTCTAAACCACTGAGCCTCTTTGGCTTGCCAATCAGAAGGTCAGCAGTTCGAATCCCCACGACGGGATGAGCACCCATTGCTCTGTCCCAGTTCCTGCCAACCTAGCAGTTCGAAAGTATGCCAGTGCAAGTAGACAAAAAGGTACTGTTGCAGCGGAAAGGTAAATGTGTGCTCTGGTTTCCATCATGATGTCCCATTGCACCAGAAGTGGTTTTGTCATGCTGGTCACAAGACCCGGAAAGCTGTCTGTGGGCAAATGCCAGCTCCCTCGGCCTGAAAGTAAGATGAGCGCCGGAACCCCATAGTTGCCTTTGACTGAACTTAACCATCCAGGGGTCCTTTACCTTTTACGTGCCTTGTCCCACACATCTTCAAAAAGTTACTCATCTCTGTAGAGTGTTTCTTCCAGGGGGCACAGTGGTCTGTGAAACAATGGAGTCAGGAAAGCCCTAACTGGAGCTCAGCTCTCATACTACAAAAATTTATTTAATTAAATAATATGTTCACAGTATTATTGACATTTATATTCTGAAAATCTTAGCATGCTTTTTAGAAGGCATGAAGCACAGGAGGGAAAAGAACAAAAAGCTAATTAAGAACAGATTCCCTGAGGGTCACAATCAGCATTTTCAATAGCTTATATTAAGTTTTAGTGATTTTTTTTAACCAAGAGTGATATCAAAAACATCTCTACAGGAACTGAAAGAGATGTTTTCATGGTTCTATTATTTTAATTGAGATCTAAACCCTTTATACCACTCAAAAATGTCACAGACTGTTGATGCACTCTAAAGCATTTTGACCAAGAAAATTGTTACAATTCATAACTGCTGATCATGGCAATATCTCCACTTATTTAACAATGTCCATGGAAAAAAAGGAAACATATTAGGTCTTTGCTTCAGCAAATACTGAAATCTATTTATATGCAAATACCCCATCCATTATAAGTATGAGAGTAGAAGCATAAAGGGAGGAATAAATTATCAGTGGGAAACGTTAATGAAATCTATTTCAAAACACAGTATTTCATGAGTCCTCATTGATACAATATTTGTTCTATTCTAAAATGGAATTGGTAAGTTTGGCATTTAAGATGCACCACAACTGCATTATTTCCAATGCCAATATGTTTTCTAAAATGTATGTATTATTCCCATAGAATTATGATCTACCCTTTTTCTACCTATATAACTCATCCTTACAAATACATTCTGCTTCCCTAATTGTGTGTACATAAATATGTTTAGGAATGACAAATAGAGATTAGCATCAGTCTTACTAATAAAAATTTCAAATGAAGAATTGGTGTTGAAAGAGTACAAAAGTAAGGCTTCCGGGTTAGCGCCTCCGGCAATGGCGGATTTCCTCTGATCGGGAGGAATCCGCTCCGTGGAAATCAGGGTCTGGACCGCCACGGCGAGGCGGAGACCCATTAAAAACCACAGGCGGGAGAAGCCTGTGGACGTGGGATTCGGCTGGCACCTTTTGCGCCTCCCCTACTCGCGGGGAAACCCGGTTTCGGGGATCCGGAGCAACGTGGGATGAGCAGCGCGGTGCTTCGAATCGACTGCTTCTTTCACGGAGTGAAGCCGCATTGCTGTTGTCAGAGAGCGCTGACTTTTTCCTGTGGACAATTGGACTCTAAACAACTACCCGTGAGTAGAACGGAAAATTGGATCTCTAAACTTCTTAATTTGGCATTGAAACGGGAAGGTTTCAAACAGGAAGTCCGCCTTCCTCTTTTGTAAATAGATTAAAGCAAAGACGTCGCATGCTAAAGCCTGGAAAGTCTTTTGTAAAGGGTTAAATCTCCATCGGCTAAAAATTACCAAACCCCCCTTGGAAGCAGAAGAAGAGGGGGGTAATTCTAGATCGTTTAAGCCTGCAGGAGAGAGAGTGAAGAAAGATAAATCACCACCGTTTCGAACCTGGGAACGGGCTGCCAGTAAGATTGACGTTTTGGGAAAGTTCATTGACTGTGAATAAAACGTATGTTGACAGATAGTTAAATAAGAGAAATATATTGTTTCCATTGTTTCCTTTTGCACTTAAAAAGGAGCAAAAAAAGTAACTGAAAATCGAAACTAACTCTGTCGCTGGATCTGCGTTTGATGGATACAAATAGAAATTGTTTCCCCTAGAGGGAGCATTTGAAACTGTTGCAGGAGTGGAGCTGGGGAATTTTCCAGCTGCAGAGATTAAAGAGCGTGAGAATCAGAGTCTGACCTTGGACAAGAATGTTGACAGAAGAAGCCTTAGTGATTGCATTTTGCAAGACAAGTGCTTTATTGGAACAGCTTCATGAGAAGACGGATGTGTGGATTAATAAAATTGACAATTTGGGACAAAAAATGACTGAGTTGGGACAAAAAGGGAATATCTATACAGAAATTACTCAGGAATTGACCCAGGAATCTGTTTTGACATGGCAAGCTGTGGAGAAGACGAAGGAGAAAGTTGTTGTTGAACCTCAAGTAATTCAAGTGGAGACGGCCCCAGCCTCACAGAGGCAATTTGATGATCATAAGCTGTTGCCCTTTATGGTCAAATCTAGAGAAAGCCAGATTTGGTGGGATGGAGCCCTGCTTGGATTGGAGAAGGAAAGTTGGATAGATCCTCCAATGCAGGGATGCTCTGGCCTTTGGGATCTGGATTTGGGTCAGGGGGAGAGTGGCGCTCTGAAATATCTTTTGGACCTTAGTTCTGACTATGGAGAATGGGCTGACCCGTCGAGAAGGAATAAAGACATTGTTAGGTTGGAGTTTCCCCGAGATCTACTCCTCAGTGCCAAAAGAAGGAAATTAAGAACAAGATCAGCAGAAGATAAAGTAAAGTGCATGCATAAATATGAAGAAGATCTGCAGAAGGGACATGGAAGAGAGTTAAGAACCTCGGACAGAAGGTCACCAGGTTGATGGACCATAAGGTATTGATAGAAAGGACTGACAGAATCCGAGACCAGGGCCTCTGATAATACTAAAGATGCAACGTCACACCACCAGTAAGGGGGATCAATAGTGGACAACCTAGAATAATCAGGGCTGGTGTGGGCTATTACATTATGCAAACACAGGGTTACACATTTCAGGGAAAGTGCTTCCCATGTTGCTGAGAAGACTGCTTGACGACAGTGACCTAGATTGCATGACCTAGGCAATGGCTTACCAGGACTGCACAAATAGGCTGGTTGTGGAGAGTGACTCACGTCTGCTTTGCTGCTGCCCAGACTTTTTAGCTCAACATGGCATAGCAGCTAGGCCATGGTTTTGCTTATTGTGTCATCAAACCCAAGATAGTTAACGTCTCTTTTCTTAACCATGATCTGTACTCAAGGTCTGCCCTGTGATTGCAGGTTTATGCTTAAGGAGGTTAACCACAATCCAGAATTCAGACAACTCACCAAATCTTAGCTTCACTCCTGTCTTGAGCTAAAAAGCTCAGAAAAGTGCAAAAAGGGTGCAAGCTCTTTCTGAGAGCCCTTGTGTTCATACTAAGCCACAGTTTGGCTTTGTGTTATATGCAAACGAGGCCAATTAAGTGCCTTTTGAAAATGCAGCTTGCTCCATGCTTCCTTACTCTGGGGGCAGAGGTGTGATAAACATTTAAATAGCAACAGGTAGTGTTTTAATTGTATGAGTTTCAGCAGAGAATTATTTTGGTTTAAATTACAATTTTGCAATGTAATTTATTTATTTTATGGAACTTTTCTACTTGGCCGCCTCAGGCATTGCTAAGCTGAGAGATGGGACATATCTGTATTAAACCAATAATAGACAACTGGGGAATTTGTTGGCTGACTGTCTCCCAGCCACCAATGTCACAGTTCTATCTCTTTCACAGAGAACTAGATCAGGGTTCTGTGTTCCCCTCAATCCTGCACTCCCTTTCTACTCTGTCTGTTCTGGACTCTCAACTGTTACTGCTATTTATGTTCTGGCCAGCTGGAGAAAAAAAGCAAGGCTGGAAGTTTCAAAAAAATACAATACATGGCTTTTTTTTAATCCAGCAGGATGTTCTGTTCCTAATACTATTACATATTTTTATCCAGGATGGCCATGTGTTTGTTGCAGCAAAAAGGAAGACTCTTGTGGAAGCTTAGAATCTAACAAATTTGTTATGGTATAAGGTTTTGTGGGCCACAATCCACTTCATCAGACGCATAAATTGTAATCTACATCGACAAGCATGGTAAGGATGGTATATGGAGGAATGAGATAAGAGAAGATGAAATGATGAAAACAAAAGACAGGTGTGCTTCCATGTAATTGTCACAGTCTCTTATTTTTGCATTGCATTTCTCTCTGACTTCACCCATCTACACACACCGCTCTTGTCTCATGCTTGCTTGCCAATTCAGGGTTATACTCCTCGTGAGGTGTACTGTGCTTCAAGCACCTGAATTTGTTAGCATTTAACGTTTCATAAGACTCTTTTTTCTTTTTGAAATCTTGATACGACACCCGCTGGGCGAGATTGTCTGCGAGCTAGATCGTCCAGTGTCAGCAACATGCTGATACCAACCAGCTCTATTTGTCATTCTCAGCTGAACCAAACACAGTAGTCTCAATTCAGAATCAGCTCTGAGTACTGCAGTGGACAGAATGAGAGTTAATAAGGCGGTGCCCTCTTAAAAAGTGTGTAATGGCAACTGATGATTCATTCTTCCCAGGAAGGCAACTCTTCCACTTTGAAATGAGTGCCATACTTCTTTTGGCAGAGAAGATGCACCATTTTGCTTACCACAATAAACTGGTTTTACTGCTTCAAGGCTGTTTTGCTGGGTGTACCTGTTTCAGCTACATTCAATTCACCCATTTGATTAATGGGCTGGTGTGGGGGATTCCCTGCTCCTGAATGGGGTAACCGTGCCCCTGAAGGACCAGGTGCGCAGCCTGGGAGTCATTTTTGACTCACAGCTGTCCATGGAGGCACAGGTCAATTCTGTGTCCAGGGCAGCTGTCTACTAGCTCCATCTGGTACGTCAGCTGAGACCCTGTCTGCTTGTGTACTGCCTCACCAGAGTGGTACATGCTCCTGTTATCTCCCGCTTGGACTATTGCAATGCACTCTACATGGGGCTGGCTACCTTTGAAGATGACTCTGAAACTACAACTAATTCAGAATGCAGTTGCCAGACTGGTGAGTGAGAGTGGCTGCCAGGACCATATAACACCAGTTCTAAAAGATCTACATTGACTCCCAATATGGCTTCGGCCCTGTATACCCAAAGGAGCATCTCCACCCATAGTATTCAGCCCTAACAATGAGGATCAGCTCTGATGGTCTTCTGGTGGTTGTCTCATTGTGAGGTTACAGAGAACCGTGCAGAGGGCCTTCTCGGTAGTTGTGCCCAACCTGCGGAACGCCGTCCCATCAGAAATAAGGAAATACACATCTATCTGACTTTTAGAAGAAATCTGAAAGCAGCCCTGTACAGGGAAGCTTTTAATATTTTGTTGGAAGCCACCCAGAGGCAACCCAGTCAGATGGGAGGCTATTATTATTATTATTATTATTATTATTATTATTATTATTATTATTAACAACAACAACAACAACATCCTTGAGGACAAGGAGATTGCGGCTGTGAAGAAATCCTTTGATATTTGCGTAGATCAAATATTGTAAATAGATCTATATCAGGCTTCCTTTGAAGACAGTCCAGAAATTCGAGCTGTTCCAAAATGGATCATAATGAGCACATAATAACTTTGCTAATACAACAGCTTTGGATGGCAACACCCACTTCAAAGTGGGACTGTTGGCTTTTAGACAGTATGAAAATATCACTTGCACTTAGGATAGTTAAGGAATGTTCTGCTTTGGGATACAGCCTGTAAGACATCTAGGCCAAGATACTGTAATTCCCACACACGTGCAACATTGGCATTGCATATATATTTTTAAAGGCACATTTTTTTAAAGGAAGAATTGCCAAGTGTCTCCCCTCCTGGATCATCCTGAAGGAGCACTTAAAGAACCGCTCTGTAAGAAATTATAGATTAAGTCTTACAAAGGACAATCACATCAGTAGCCAGGACAGGTTAAAAGGGACCTTGAAAAACATAGCTTCACTGTCTGCCTACATAAAATATGAAATCATCTGGACACTCCAAAAGTGGGGCTTTTGCCAAAACTGCTCTCAGCCAAAATTTGAACTGCCGGTGACTCTACTTTCAGCGCCTAATTTGCAAAAACATGAAACAAGGGAACAGGAAAGTGTCTCTAATGGGTATAATAAATCAAAATCACATCAGTAAAAAGCAATTACAGCATATTTAAGTTCATACTAAGCAACCTACACAATTATGGGTTATTTTTAGTTCAAGCAATATATTGTAAAACCCTAAGGGGAATGCACCCCTTCCATGTCCTTTGCATTGATCACAATCTCCCATATTCCCTAAAAACCTTTTGACTTTATTGGCACTATTAGAGAACACAGCTACATCTCGCGGCAGAACTGAGCCAACTAACCCATTTATACTACTGCTAGAAAGGCATGCTTTGTAGGAAAAGGCTGATCTTTTATCCTTTACACACCCACAAATATGCTTCTCCGATGTCTCCCCTTGAACTAAGATCAAGTGAACTCACATCCCACCCAACCATAAGGGCACTTGTCAACACTAAGTGCATTTTCATAGACAAAGCTTAAAACCCCCCTGAGTCTTTCTTGTGCCATTTGTGTGACCACTGTTAATACAGAACAGGAAACCAAGAGAGGTATTTGTAATTCAAGAGCACATTCTGAGCAATGTAGGCTTTACATTCACATCACAAACTGGTTTAAGGCTGCCGCCCCTGCCCTTCCCCCAAAAAAATCCCATAAGGTCTCACATGTTTTGAAGTAATTCAGATGTCTGCTTTGGATTTCTTGAATAAATCTGGTAAACAGTTGTAAGAATTCATAAATGCACAGCAATCCAAGACAGAGGGGGGGAATCAGTATGGTCAAAGGGGGTGACATGGGGAGAGTCCCAAGGGTCTCAGAGAGGTATGGAAGACCACATTTGGTTCCGAGACCTAACGTTCAGCACCACTTATTTACTGCACCTATATCCTGCCTTTTATGGAAACTCTGTTGAAGAAACAGCTGCCTGCCCAACCAAGCAGATCAGATACTTCATACCTAAGGTCATATATTGATTTGCACAATCTCCCAAAACACTTTCAATTTTTAAATCTGAAAAGACTTCCACAAATTGGCCTTACTTGTCTCCAGTACTAAGCATGGAGCACTTGTGTCATATGTGAGATGTTATGTTGTCAGGCTGAGACGTATATGTGGCAGCCATAACAGATTTCAGGCCTGAATCTAGGCCTGGGGTTTATTGTGGAGGCCATCTACTATAGCTGGGTGCTTGAGCCACAGTTAGGGTTGGAGATACAACTTGATGTGCAGAAGGCAGAAGTTATTGCTCTACGGAAGCAAGCAAGGGCAGAAGACTAGGCTAATATCTGAAATGACCCAACACAGAGATTTTTTTACAGGCTGTTTGCACTTGACATTAAACTATGGTTTAGGTTTTTATTTAAAAAACCCACCAACCGTGCTGCAGCCAGAGTGGGGGTTGTACGCTCCCCCTCCAGCACAGCCATGAGAATTATTCATTTCCACTTTATATTAACCACGGATTGTTGTGGCATGCCAACCTGAACATTAAGTTGGCTTCCTTCAATAAAATATAATAAAAACTAACCACAGATTAAGGTTTGGGTGTGATGCTAAACTGTGGTATACCTAAAATAGAAGAGAAAGCTTCTGATCTCCTCCTGTTGGCCTTGCTGGCAGGAGGGGAGGGGATGCATACACCTAAGGCTCACTGAAGATTGTCCTCATAATGCAAAGAAGCAGGGATGCAAACACAGGTATCACAAAAGAATCACAAAACAGAGAAACCAGTAGGAGAACACTTCAATCTCCCAGGACATTCTATACAAGATCTCAAAGTAGCTGTTTTACTACAAAGGAATTTCAGAAATAGACTGGAAAGAAAAGCTGCTGAATTGCAACTCATTACCAAACTTAAAACCATGGAGAGACCTGGTCTGAACAAAGACATTGGATTCTTATCTCATTATACATGACTAAGCCATTTTTCACCTTCTCACCCCTTGCCTTTTCCTGTAAGACCTATTGCAGTCGTTAAGAGTCATCAACAGGCTCATCTCAGCTATCTGCCAATCTCCCATTCCCACCACCCTTCTGAGTAATACCCCTCCCCACCTTCTCACTATATAGAAGGATCTGGCAACTTCTGTTTCAGTGTATCTGAAAAAGTGTGCATGCACACAAAAGCTCATACCAAGAACTAACTTAGTTGGTCTTTAAGGTGCTACTGGAAGGAATTTTTTTATTTTAAACACAGGTACTGTTTGCCAATCAAAGAGTTCAGGGCTAGATTTTGTCCTACACTCCAGTTAACTGAAGCACATGCCCTGAGCAAACTGGGCAGTAACAGAGGGAAACTTACAATATGCAGTGTAAGCGTTAATGCAAACAAGCAAGGAAACCATGAAAAATGTATGCATTTTGTACACTGTTAAATATTTGGAGCATAGAAGACAAGACAAGAACCTTACAAAGCTCCAGAGCTCAGTGGTGAGACATCTGCACTGAATACAGAAGGTTCTATGTTGTACACCCTACATCACTAGATAGCTCTGGGAATGTCCCCACCATGAAACCCTGGAGAGCTACTAGTGGTCACTCAGTATAAACAGTTGTCCCCTCACAGAACTACGATGCCCAGCACCCTTAATCAGCTACAGTTTTCAAGATTCATTAGAGAAATTATGGTGTGGATGTGACCAAAATGTTGCAGGTGGAACATCTAGGGCATGTGCATTGGTTTTTTAGTGAACTGATACTTTCCCACTTTACCTTGCTTCATTAGTCTTCCTGGATTTATAAGAATTGCCAAAGGAAATAAATCATGGGAGGGCATCAGACAGGTTCAAATAGTAGAGGAGGCATCCAAAAGTGGTATTCTGTAATACTGTTTAATACTTAAAAGCAAAGCTCAAAGTGATTGAACAATTATCCAGATTTAAGAAAAAAAATAGAAAACCTGCTT
Source organism: Podarcis vaucheri (assembly GCF_965113315.1). Lineage (NCBI taxonomy): Eukaryota > Metazoa > Chordata > Lepidosauria > Squamata > Lacertidae > Podarcis > Podarcis vaucheri. The sequence continues at coordinate 21,159,015 of NC_138767.1, forward strand.
CTCTTTTGTAATTTGAAAATTGAAAACATTATTGATTCCCACACTACTACAGTACTCATTTTAAAGCTATTATTCCATTCCTAGTTATTCCACTTTTGCAGTCTCTCATTTGATATCAACTGAGTGTATCTTAATTTTTAGCTGGCAATTTTCCTTAACAGCAGAGTATGGCCTAGCATCTGAAGTACGAAATTTTAGCACTGATCACTAAAATGCTTCAGCAATTCTTTGACAGTAGGCACAGATGTAGCAGAGGAAAATGTTTTTGATTAGTCATCTGTTCTGCTATTGATACTGACTCCTCACAGAAGTTATTGACTGGGATATTCAATTAGACACATTCAATTATTGTTTAAAGTTTTACTCTAAGCTTTGGAGAACAGATTTTGTGTGACCGTGTTATACAGCATTACAACCACTGCTGGGTCTTCTCTAGCCACAGACTGGCTATGTGTCTTTGGTACCAAAGTAAGTTACAGGAACCCCACCTCAAGTGGTAAAACTGTAGAACAGACAGTAAATTTTTTTTATGTTTTGTGGCTATTGATATAGCTGATAAACTATTGTCATGGCCTGATGCACGGCCGAATGGCACCAGGAATCATACAATGGACCAACTATCCTTACTGAAGCACAGTACAGTGGTACCTCGGGTTACAGACACTTCAGGTTATAGACATTTCAGGTTACAGATTCTGCTAACCCAGAAATAGTACCTTGGGTTAAGAACTTTGCTTCAGGATGAGAACAGAAATCGTGTGGCGGTGACACAGCAGCAGTGTGAGGCCCCATTAGCTAAAGTGGTACCTCAGGTTAAGAACAGTTTCAGGTTAAGAATGGACCTCCAGAACGAATCAAGTTCTTAACCCGAGGTACCACTGTATATCTTTCACTGCTCATAAAATAGTGGTTTTGTCCCAAATATATGAGAAACTATGAGAAGAACCTCATCAAATGTGTGGCTATGGGTCTCACATAAACTCAAAGAAACCTCAACCACCAATATCTCCATCAGCTTTCTCCACCACATCTATATGTTTTGCAGCACCCCACCCATCAGCTATAACCAACACAACTGTTCTGTTCTGCTGTTGAGAACTGTAGCCAAAACATATGAAGGGCACCAGATTGGGAAAGGCTGCTCTACATAATGGACAAGTGCTCTTCATTGATGTTGCTTATTTTTTACTTTTAACCCTATGCTGACATACCATTACCACCTTCTGTCATAGTTCTCTTTGCTCACTTCTACTGTATGTCAACAGAGAAGCATTATCTTGATCTTCACAATGTTAATTCTTAACTCAAACTCAGACTGTGACACCTTAGAACATTAGCCTGCTCATCCAGGATGCAGAAAGCATACCAACATTTTTGTGATGCTTAAGAACAAACAAGCTATCATTGTAATCAAAATTCCATTTCTCAAGGCAATGGAACTTACACAGAAAGGTTGGATAATTTGCCTGGCAGTCAGAACTGCTGGATTAGATGAAGCTAATGACCAGGAATACCATCCAAAATTTGCTCCCTGAAGGCTCCCTTCAGATTTTAAAACTACATGCTTTTATATTGCCGCATTTATAAATAAATGGCTGACTAGCTACTGCATTGTAAATGGCTGGTTAGAGCATCCATTTCTGCTGTGGAATTAATGTTGACGCAAGCGTGACTGACGTTCTAGAGCTGATGGAGATGGGTTGACTATCTGCTATCAGAATGGATGCAAGGTAATCAAATATACAAAGTGCTTTATACGCCTTTGGACAAGCTTGTACAAATACATCACAAGAGAGAGCAGCTTTCTTTAGGGCAAATTCCAGCAGTTCTACATGGAGTTTGGCATAATCTCAGTACTCCTTTACCCTCTCCAAATCTATAGAATAGATACACATGCCAGCATCTACATTTGGAAGCATTTTCATTGTCTCTATGCTTACATATGCAAAAATATTTATGAAATCTTCAGTGGCATATAGTGTTAATAATATATTACATTAAGTAAAAACCTTTGTGAATAGATGCACTTGCTATCTCCATTCCTAAGGTCAGATGACACATTAGGAGCAGAAAGTAGTTGGGAGCAAAAAAAAAAAAATCCACTGCTAGGAAAAGTTGGGCTGTTTTCAATGTACTGTGTTTAAATATGCAGATCTTTGCAGAATTTGGGACTGATAATGTAAGGCAAAGTAATATATATTTATATGGTATTTCTAACCACTGATAGGAGTGAAGCTAAATAGAGCTGAATTTTGTGCATTGTTTTAATGCTTAAAATAGATTCATGAAACTGTAAAAATTGTCACAAGTTATCAGAAAATTGCAAGCAGCTAAAACTTCTTAGACTGCATAAAATATGTATCTGTAAGTTTTCACAGCAAGACTGGTTCTCTTTTTCAGTTTAACTTATTAAAAGTATATTTTAATAACTTTGCCTACCCATTTTCTTTTCAATACAACCAATAACTTCAGTGTTTCTTTCTTTGAAAAGACATTTTTTTCCATTTCCAGAATATCCACCCCCCTCCCTCATGATCTTTGTTTCACTAGCTTTGATGTCACATTTAAATTCCTAGAAATAATGCCCTCTTAGTTTTCTCTGCTGCAGACAATATTGAACCCTGCTGCAGTAATCATTTGATTATAAGTGCAGCTGCACTTTCCACTGTGGTCTTCATTTGATCTGACAATGCAAATGCATTCTGATGTTATTTCTAACAATGACTTTGAAATGATTTCATATTTATTCTAAGACTGCATAAGAGCAGCCAGTAGACAAATACACAGAAAAATGGGGTCTTATCTTCCTGTGCCAACAAATCAATTCCGAGGCAAAGAACTTCTAAAGAAACCTTGCAATTAGCATATCACTAAAATAAATAAATACTTTCTTTTTTCCCCAGAGGGTATCAGATAAATCTTGATATGCAAGCTAGCAAGAAAGCTTTACAGGGAGGGAGAAAAGTGATTTCTGCAAAATGAACAACTAGCATGCACCAAATTCTTCTTAACAAAATATAATAATAAGATATAGCAAACTCGATTGCTGAGTTATGATGGCTATGCAACCCAAACTGAGCTACTGAGTTACAAGTCTGGGAAAACTCTGCGGATTGCACAAGTACAAAAATTCTTTAGGGAGAGAAAATATTAGAGGGAGCAAAATAAATAAATAAATCCAAAACAGGTAAATGAGGACTGAACATGCTTAGTGGTGTACCTATTGTGATGTTAGGTTGTGGGGAGTAAGAAACGTGAAACCAGGAGATAGAGGGGAATGGAATGGGGTCTCCTCAAAGAAGGTGGACTTGCTGGAACTGTGAACATATTCTTGTATATAACATTAACGTTCATGCACTTTTGCACATGGTAAGTTTCGATTAATGAATGCCCCTCCAATGAGCACACCCAATGTAGGAAGGAGGGCTGCCCCACCAGCTCCACATTCAACATCACAAGCACCACTGGCCCTGCCCCACAACATTTGTGCATTTAGCACTATGTTTGAGAAGGTAGCCTACAACATGAGTGTGAACAAACTGAAACTGAATTCAGACAAGACAGAGGTGCTCTTGGTCAGCTGGAAGGCAGAACAGGAGATAAGGATTGCACCTGTGCTGGATGGGGTAACGCTCCCCCTGAAGACATAGGTTCCCAATTTTGGTGTTGTCAGAGCTGCCCGAGGTCCCAGCTCACAAAGGACCAACGCTGGTTCGTTGTTATATACAAAAGTCTTTATTGAAGTTCAGTTTTTGCTTTCACAGCCGCAGCACGCAGCTCTACGTCTTAAACTCTAGACCGCTGAAGCTCCGTCTGAGTCTCCTCCCCCCAGACACCAGTTTAAGACTCTAGCCTTGCTCCACCTCTTCCTTTGCTCTTTCCTCCTCTGGCTCCGCCTGTCAGCTGGGGTCTCGCTCTTCTTAGACTCTTCTGACGCTGAGTCCCCTGAGTCTTCCCCCTGCCTCCGGCGGGCTTTAGGACCTGGTTCCCAATCCGGGTTTTCTGCTGTCCCACACGCCTGTACATTTGAACTTGGCGCGCGCGCCCAGCCAGCAACCTTCCTCCTGACCGTTACACTGCTCCTGTCACTGCTTCCCCCACTCTCCGCTGGAGGTGTGGTCAGTCTCGACTCATCTTCTCTCCCTGCTGGGGGAGACGCTGGCCCTGACACCTGGGACTCCTCCCCCCCCCATTACGCTCTGGTGGGGAAGCTGGCCCTGATCTCCAGCTGCTGCTTTGGGAGTCCCTGCTGGCCCCCCTTGCCCTGACCATCGGCGCCTCCTTCTGGGAATCTTCTGATTCGCTGGAGAAGCTCATGGAATCTCTCGGGTCACTGCCATACTCCCCTACGCTGCCCTCAGATCCTTCCCCTTCGCTCTCCATCTCCTCTCTCCCCTGTGCCTCTGTCCCTGAGCCCCTGACAGGTGTACTCCTGGATTCAGCTCTGAGCCTGGATGCCCAGGCTTCTGCGGTGGGCAGAAGTGCATCTGTACAGTTAAAGCCCATGCACCAACTGGGCCCTATGTTAGAGATGTCTGATGTGGCCGCAGTGACACATGCCTTACTTAACATCCCATTTAGATTACTGTAACACAGTAAAGTACTGTAAACACTGTAACACCACGCGGAAACCAATGTCCCCACTGTGGAAGGACGTGTGGATCCAGAAATGGCCTCCACAGTCTCTTATTGTCTCTTATTTAAGGATTTTTTCCTCCCACCACTAGGTCTGCATGCTGTTTGCTCCATTTGGTCTATGACATTTGGATGATCATCTTCATCAATTGATAGACTCCTACCTTCAGGAGCACTGTCTCCCTCCCCCACATTAGTCAGTTTAAAGCCCTCCTGATGAGGTTTCTAAGATTTTTGGCAAAAACATTTTTCCCAACCGTTGTGAGGTGCAGCCCATCGCTTGCCAGAAGTCCATCTTCAAGAAACTGCAGTCCATGATCTAAGAATCCAAACCGTTCCTGTTTACACCATTTGCGAAGCCAGCTGTTCACTTCCACTATTTTCCCCTCTCTCCCTGGGCCACGTCGTTCAACTGGGAGGACAGATGAGATGACAATTTGTGCATTTAATTGCTTCAATTTCCTGCCCAGAGCCTCGTAGTCTCTTTTGATCTTCTGGGGGCTATTGCTTGCAGTGTCATTGGTTCCCACATGAACCAAGAGGAAGGGGTATTTGTCAGTGGGTTTTATGATTCCTTGCAGTCGTTCAGTTACATCTTGGATCTTAGCCCCGGGGAGACAGCACACTTCCCGAGACATCTTGTCAGGCCCACAGATCACTGTTCTCCCTTCCTGTCCTTTCTATCTCATGGAACATCCCTGTGATGCTACTTGGTTTAAGTCCCTCCTCAAAATCCATATTTTCTGTGAAATATTTAGCCCAATCCCCTACTATAACTAAGCCTGAATATGTGTTACTGAAGTAGTTGCCTCTGTTTCGTCTCCTTATCTTCCCTATGTCAAATTTTAGATTATAAACCCCATGAAACAGCAAGCTGTCCTCTGCCATACACCACAGTGCACACTGATGGCACCATAGAAATAAAGTTTTTCCCCCTAAAACTTGTTTTGTCATTTACTATAGACATCAGAAAGAACTTATATTATTCAACTGATGTTTTATCCTTGATCATATGCAAGAGACAGCACTAAGCTTCATAGGACAGAAACTATGCTTTTCAATTTCTCAATTCATGCAATCAGTTCCAAATAGACTGCCAAACATGTAAAAATAACCTTTGAGATAAAGAATCTTTTTATTCTTTATTGTTGTAAACAGCAATGCTACACAACAAAGAAGAAAATGTATCAGAAGTATTGTATACTTATTGCCTGCAAGTTTTGAGAATTTTTATTCTAATTTTTCACTTTTTTGTTCCCCTCAGAAAAGGATAATCTTCTGTAAAATATGTTTTATATAAACATAAGTCATGCTTTTCAAGTGTTCAGAGTTTGCACTGAACGTCCTGATCTTAGATTAAAACATGCTTTTGCAGAAGGAGAAATAAATGAACATTGCAAAGATATTGCAGCAGGCAATAAAATGTTTGCCTGGAACAAAACATAATCCATTTCCAGCCAAAGGAAAGGGGGGGGGCACAAGTAGGAAGACTTTTCTAAGAGTTCCTAGAGATAAATCAGTATGTTATTGCATATTTATTTTCCTGATTTCTTGGGAATTAAAAAAAAAAAGTTAAAAAGAAATGAGTGAGCAAGGACAAAGTCATGTCATGGATTTAAAACTGGCTGCTTGAAAAGGAAAGTTTTAATAGTGTTTAAACTGTGGTGTGCTACTAGGGAAATGTCGAAGGGATATCTGTTGACTCATCAGAGAATAAGAGAAGAGTGAATTCATGAGGATTACTACTATATGGTGAAAGTTCTCCAGTGTGTCTCTGGGCACCATCCAAAGCATTTGATTTCACCATTCTTCAAATTACAAGGGAGGACCAGAGAATGTTTTTAAAAAGCTAAAATGGGGTGGGAAGGATGGTCTGGCAGCTGTGACTGTAGAGACCAATACAGCAGAGAGATGTTTTCTTGCAGCTGGGGCCGTTGAAGGCATCCAGTTGTGCTGCTGCAGATGCACCTCAGCGTTTCTTCTCCCTGCACTTCTCCCAGAGGCCATCCCTTTTCTGGTCACTACTGCGGATACTCGACCTGACTGCCTGTACCCAGGAACTGCGACCGTCTGCAACCAATCGTCACATGGTGGGGATGATGTTGCCAGCCTTCATGTCTTGTTTGCAGACATACTTGTAACACAAAGGGTGTGCCAATGGGCCTGGTGTCTGAAGCCAGCCCCACATCGAGCAGTGTCTCTAGTCCCAAGCAATCCCACAAACTCACTTGGAGGTTTTTAAGCAGAAGTTGGATGGCCATCTGCCACAGATGCTTTAGCTGAGATTCTTGCATTGCAGGGGGCTAAACTATACAACCCTCCCTTCCAACTCTACACTATGATTCTAGCCCAGGGGTCAGCAAACTTTTTCAGCAGGGGGCCGGTCCCGTCCCTCAGAACTTGTGGGGGGGCAGACTATATGTTGCCATGATTCTGACCCACATTTTTGCTAAAAACCCTTTGTGCTGGTCCTGGGGGCTAACTGAGAGGCGAGGTCCGAGTCCAGTCCGAGGTCATTGGTGCAGTATGGAGGCTGTCCATCAAAGCTGTAGCTGGGTCCAAGGCAGGGACTCAGGTGGGGTCAGGAACTCTGGCAGAAGAGCAGGACAGGGTCAGACAGAAACAGGCTAGCAACAATGTTGCTCCCGCAACCTGGGACTGGGGCTGACTGGCTTTTATCTGCCCCAAGGCATAGAGCGGCCCCAGTCCACAAGTGACTTGCCTCTCCTGGCCCAGAGGCGATCACTCCTCCTGCGGGAACTTAGTTCCCTCCACCTCTCTGCCCTGAGCCTTTGTAGCTCAGGAGAGGCTGGAGGGTTACCGGACCCAGAGGCAACCTCCTCTTCCCCTGACGGGGCTGAGAGTGGAGCACCTGCAGGCAATGGGTCCTCCATCATCTCAGGGGCCAGAGCAGACTCAGCTGGTGCTGGCACCTGAGGATCCAGCACAGATGAGGACCCTTCAGGCTCAGGCCCCAGCCCCGGCTCAGCTGGTTCTGGAGGCGGGGACTCCTGTGAAGGCTGGGATTCCTCAGGCTCAACCTCTGAGCCCGAATCCCAGGCCATCACACCCTTATTGGGACCAACCCCAACGCTGCTGCACGTGCACAAGCAACGGAGAAGGGACTTGTCTTGAGCAGCAGCCCGCCTCACTTTTGACCCCCAAGCCTGGCTGAGTAACAAAAACCATCACGCACGCACTATGCCGGCTGCCCGGATTCCTGGACCGTCCGCGGACCAGATCTAGAAGGCAATTGGGCCTGATCCGGCCCGTAGGCCTTAGTTTGCCAACCCATGTTCTAGCCCTCTTAATGCTGTCTTCCTTCAATATAGTCCAGTATTTGTTCTTCATTACAGATTGTGGTTAAGGAAGAGAGAACTTAACTATGAACCTGGTTGAAACAACACACAAAATCAAACCTTGGCTTAGCTGCTGCAGTGCAGTGAGCTAAAAGGACGGGAGAGGAACAAAGTGGCTGCAAACTCCTCCGCAGTGCATTCATGCTAAACCATGGTTTGACTTAGCATTATGCGACACCACAGTATATAGATACACACATCCACACACACACACACTCCTGCGCAAACATCTTAGCTATCCTGCCAAAATATATATTTTAAAAAGGTAAGTCATGATGCATTCCAAGCCTTTTGCAAAACAGTTCTTTGATAAGCCACACAGCTGTTCTGCTTGCTATCTCATTACAGTGCTGCAACACCACCCACACACCTACACAGAGCTGGTTCCCCTCTGTAGAATGTGTTATTTATTTGATGAAATATATTTACTTCCATTTGTTTTCAATAAAGTCTTGCCATTAAAATATGAGAACTGTTATGAAAAGAGGCAATGAGGTGGAAAGCTGTCTTTTAAACCTTTTTGGTTTTCCTCCACTAAGAAAAAGGTCCTGATATATATTTCAAACAGATAGGAACTGGCACAATCTGTGAATCCATGTACACTGCAATGAATTTAATTTAATCCTTAAAAAAATAACTTGACTGGAAAACACAGTTCAGGGGGCTATATTGTACACTGAATTTCATTTATAATAAATAAAGTAAAATGATTCGCTGTACCACTATAATCTCTCCACGTGCACAGCTGTGGGGTTATGATTTTATATGCTACCATTTCCATAGCTAGTAGTGAATACAATTTTGGAGCTGTCAAAAATGTATTGGATGGAACTTGAAATACATATAATCTCCTTGGCAAATAGTTTACACCCTGCTACAGCGCTCCTATTGGTTTCTTTTTCAACGAGGCAGAAGCAAGCAGAAGAAAGCTTTCCAGAATATCAATAGTAGCAATTCTATTCATTTATTATGATATTTGTTAAATATAATTGGAAAAGTGAATGCAGCATATACCTCCTTTTCTGTTCTCCTAATTAAATGTCATGTGGCTTGGCACAGCTTACAGCACTGTTAGAAGGTGTTGGAATTAATCAAGATTGCAGAGGACAGGCCTATCAATAGTTATTAGCCATGATAGCTAAGCAGATCTTCCACATTCAGAAGCTATAGATCTCTGAATACCATTTGCTGGGGGACAAATATGTCCTTCCCAGAAGCATCTAATCAGACACTGTTCAAAATAGGATGCTGGACTGTGTTGACCAACTTTCTTCAACCTTTGCAGACCCAAGACCCATCTTTAGCCCAAACATGCATTTGGTGACCCACTTCTTTTTTAATTATTTTATATTTTACCCTATACTTTTATGGTGCTTCTGTAATGACCCAACATAGGTCAGGCTCCAACTCACCCGTTGAAGACCACTGGTATTGACTGTTGGTCATATCTAGGACTCTTCTTATGGTCTAATGTGTCATGTTTAAAACACCAGTTGTAGCAGTAGACAGTTGTACCATATATAGCATGATGACAAACCAACAAAAATGTGAAAAGTACTTTCTTGGGCTCCATGATCACTGTAGATGGTGACAGCAGCCATGAAATTAAAAGGCGCCTGCTTCTTGGGAGAAAAGCAATGACAAACCTAGGCAGCATCTTAAAAAGTAGAGACATCGCCTTGCCAACAAAGGTCCGTATAGTAAAAGCTATGGTTTTCCCAGTAGTGATGTATGGAAGTGAGAGCTGGACCATAAAGAAGGCTGATCGCCAAAGAATTGATGCTTTTGAATTATGGTGCTGGAGGAGACTCTTGAGAGTCCCATGGACTGCAAGAAGATCAAACCTCTCCATTCTTAAGGAAATCAGCCCTGAGTGCTCACTGGAAGGACAGATTGTGAAGCTGAGGCTCCAATACTTTGGCCACCTCATGAGAAGAGAAAACTCCCTGGAAAAGTCCTGATGTTGGGAAAGATGGAGGACACAAGGAGAAGGGGACGACAGAGGACGAGATGGTTGGATAATGTTCTCGAAGCTACCAGCATGAGTTTGACCAAACTGTGGGAGGCAGTGGAAGACAGGAGTGCCTGGTGTGCTCTGGTCCATGAGGTCACGAAGAGTCGGACACAACTAAACGACTAAACAACAACAACAAACAAACAAACAAGAGGTTGAAGGGAAAGGTAAGCCCTGATATGTTGCTGAAATATATCGCTGGTGAAATCATTGTAGTGGGCTGAGGAGAAATCAGTACTGGGTTGCCAGTGCACACTGGTGTGTGCAGATCCTTACCATCAAGTTGACCAGATTACAGAAATGAAAATCAAAAATCAAATGAAAATGTGCAAGCTGTCAAAAATTATTTTACATGTTTTGAAGACATGGAGGCTCAAGAAGCACAAAGTGTGTGTGCTTCCAGCTTTCTTTGCACTGGCATGGTGATTGAAGACAATCTTAAGAGAAAGCAGAGAGGACTGGCCATCAGTGATGGTGCGTATGTGTCATTCAGATGGGGCAGCTGAAATCATAGTAGCAAGAAAGAACTTAATTAACACTTCTGCAGTCCCAAAACGGAGCAGTTTGTTCTCTAACAGGCCCAAGAGATTAAAGCACACGTTTTAAAATTACTTCACCAGACTACTTCTATTCTAAGAAAGAAGACCTCAAAGAAACAAAACACTGCACTGAATACCACGCCAGAGTTTTAAAACGTTCTCTAGGATCAAGCCCTAATTGCTTTCTCTGGCAGTTGTTTCTACTCATGCCAATTTGAATTACTTTGAGGCCTTCAGATCCTGCTATTCCTACTAACAAGTGTCTGGAGATCTTCAAGCCTCCAAAAGCTTCTGCAGAAATGCACTTCTGATATTAAGAGTTACTTTACCAGTAGTCAAAGAGAAGCACTGGGACCCATTGCAGAGGTCCCAGAAGACTAATGTTCCACTCCCAAACAAAACACAGTGAGAAAGACAGGACTGTAGTTGTTACAGTGACAGACATCAGAGAAATGCTGTCTGAAAGGAAAATCAATTAAACTAAGATGAAAGCCTTGTTCAAAGGATTAAAGTAATATGCAGACAAATTTTGTATGCTGGTTTGTTTGTTTGCTCTTGGTGGTAACTCTGAAATCAGACTGGCTAAACTGAGCATTGAGGCACAGCAACAAATAAAAGAAGCCTTGAAGCTCAAGTTAAAAACTGGATGGTTTAGGGCCAAATTCCACTCAGTCGTTTCTCACAAAGAGCATTAACTTTCTCCACGAGTATCCTCAACTATTCTCATATAGGTTGATGGAAACTGGTGCTTGGAAGTAAAAGAGAAATAGTACAAGACACAGGGGATGACCAAATGGGGTAGGTAAGTGGAATAAAAGGAATTTTTACAATAAAAAGAAATCACTACAATAAACAGAACAGCATGCAGGATGTAAACATTTTGTGTGCACAATATTAGTACATAAATTTTCTTAACCTTCAATTTCAACGCTCCATCATTTTTACTAGCTCAGACTGCTGCAGCAAAGGGATGGTGCTACACCACTGAGAAATAATTTCTTAACATTTATTTCGATGTGCAGAAAAGACAGCTGTGTTTGGAATAATCTCTGTCGCTCTGACAAAGTGTTTGTTTCACATATTAAGCAATGCAAAGAGGAACTGCTGCTGCTATTTCCCCCTTTCATTATCATTGCAATCAAAAATACTAGTTGGCCAGGTTGCAGGAACAGAGATTTGCATAGATGAAAATCAATGACTCAGTTTCTCTTGTAACTTTTTTTTTGTTTTTGTTACTGAACATAAACTCTCCTAGATTAACAAGTTTCAAAGGTGAATGATAAAGAAAAGTAGTTCCATACAAAACCACAGCTGCTGTGGTTTAGTGACTAAGTCTGCTGTGCTATCCCTGGGGCTAAGTCCTATTGAGGTATACTTCTGAGTAGACATGCACAGAATTGTACTGTAAGGATGGCACAAGATCCTGGTTTCATATCCTGGTTTATAAGCAGCAATTAAGCTGCAGTGCCCAGGACAGCAAGGGAAGCTATGGTTTAACAAGATAAAAGTGCTGAAACTGAACATGCAAGGATAGAAGTGTAGGAAAAGGAGGGTGGACTTTGATATGTGGCTGATAAAACCTTCCTAGTCCAACATACTTTTGAACCAGGTCACAGAGTGCTGACCTGTTAGACCTCCACTGAGTGTGCCCTAGACCAGGGGTCTGCAACCTTTAAGACAAAAAGAGCCACTTGGACCCGTTTCCAAAGAAAAAAAAACTGGGAGCCGCAAAACCATTGCGACATTTAAAACAAATATATCTCCGGAGCCGCGATCTGACAGCGGGCGGGAAGGTGACGTCGGGACGGTGCTTCCCGCACGTACTGCCCCCATGCGACGTCACAGCCAGTACAGTGCCCGCCACAGTGGGGAGTGTTGGGGCACACAATGAGCCTCCTCCCCTCACTAGTATCTGCCCCAGAGCCGCGGCAAAGGTGTAAAAGAGCCACATGCGGCTCCAGAGCCGCGGGTTGCAGACCCCTGCCCTAGACCTTGCCTAATGTTTGTCTGTAGCTGCATGTTCTGCATTAGTATCACATTAGTGGTGCTAATGGACAGCTGTGTTTTTTCAAGGGAGCTTATCCACCAACACTCATTTTATGGTGAATCCCAGGGTTTCCCTTGACACAGTATAACAAACACTGATCTATCTACAAGGTGTGGCTGGGTTAGAATTTAAATACACAGTGAATCATTCCTTTTCTTGGAAGGTAGATCTCAATAACACTTTGGAACAATACTAAATATATTGTTTTTATTACATTATTTGCAACATTTGCATCCTGCCTTTCTATATCTCAGGGTCAATTGTAAGCACGACAACAAGTTAATTAATTAAAAGACAACAAATTGATTTTTTAAAAAAACTAAAGCAGAAATCATAGCTACAAGCCCAAATCAAATGCCTTCACTTTTGCTGCTGCAGTTGCTGTTTGGCCTTTAGCCTAAGACTGTTCAAAATTATTATTATTATCATTATTATTTACAAATATGTTTTCGTATCCCTTCTAAAATGCTAAGAGGGATGGAAACACTTTTATGAAGGCCAGTCCATTACCTTGGAGCAATCTCAGTGAAAACTTTGCTCCAGGAAGCTGATGCTTGAGAAGTAATAATATCAGAAGCAGGGCACAGCCTGCAGAACACAGATGACAGAAGTTTACTTGCCTGAAGCTTCTTTATGTTATGTACCAACCCAAATTTAATTATACCCTTCTTTCCAGCATTTCAGTAAACAGAACCTTTCAAACTCTCAACAGCAAGTAAGTGAGAGGAAAAACACAGCTTTTCTCTCTGGGTGATTTTAATATGCTCCCCTAAAGTAGTCTGTATTTTATATTCACCTTGCAATATGTTGAGAGAACAGCTAATTTTTTAATTCACTGGAGCTGGAGAATATCCTTTTAATAGCTGATGTGCCTCATTACGTTTAATTTGAAAGGGGGAAAAACTAAAGCGCATTCTTTTTAAAGAACTGTACAGTACAACAAATGCAACAGATACTTGCACACAGTGCTCTAATCAACCTTTGCAAAATATAAATTAGTAAGATCACAAAGTCCTACATCACAGCACAAAATAAACAAAACAAGGTCACATAAGACCAACACTACTTCCATTCACCTTTCAAACAAGAAAGAAAAGTCTGATAAAATGTTCATATATACTTACTCAAATGTTATCTATCTCAAATTAGGGCAGACTGCTCCATACACTTACTGAACTTACTGTTAACTTGCTTTACCCATAAATTTCTCCATAAATTAATGGTAACCATGTAAAGGGTTTTGTTTTGAGACAGAGAGGGACAGGTGGGCAATGCTAGATTGATAGGGCCATCTAACATCAATTGTCCTAGGGGACGGATTGCAGGAGAGAGTGGGGCATGCAGGGAAAGGATGCCACAGGGCATGCTCTAGGGATTAAGGTTAGGTAAAGGTAAAGGTACCCCTGACCATTAGGTACAGTCGTGACCGATTCTGGGGTTGCGGCGCTCATCTCAATTTATTGGTCGAGGGAGCTGGTGTACAGCTTCCGGGTCATGTGGCCAGCATGACTAAACTGCTTCTGGCAAACCAGAACAGCGCATGGAAATGCCGTTTACCTTCCTGCCGGAGCGGTACCTATTTCTCTACTTGCACTTTGACGTGCTTTCGAACTGCTAGGTTGGCAGGAGCAGGGACCGAGCAACGGGAGCTCACCCGTTCGAACCGCTGACCTTCTGATCGGCAAGTCCTAGGCTCTGTGGTTTAACCCACAGCGCCACCCGCATCCCAGGGATTAAGGGTACCAGACGATTAATACTACAAGAAATGGTTTAAAACTTTTCCCACAATTGGATGGTAATTCATCAAGTCATCCATTTTATAAGTAGCATAGAAATCTGCAAACAAGGGATGAAGTCACTAACTGCATTTGAAAATACTTTATATACCACAGACCCTAGTGGTAAAGGTCTAATTGCCTTAATCTATAAAGCGATTGTAAATTTCTCAGCCTCAAAGCCCTCCATGTTGAAGACTAGATGGGAAAGAGACTTGGGAGAAGGGATTGGTGATAGTTTGTGGGAAGGAGCATGGCAAAAAGCCCCCTTTTGAGCTATTTCTGCCCGAATAAGAGAAAACACCTTAAAGCTAACCCACAGATGGTACTTGCATCCCACATTGCTAAGCAAAATAGACAAAAAACATTTCTCCGCAATGTTGGAGAAATTGTGGGAATGAAGGAACATTTATACACATGTGGTGGAAATGCCCACTGATTAAAAACTTCTGGTTAAAAATATTTCAGGAAATGGAACAAATTACATCTCAATCGACCAATTTAGATCCCAAAATAGCATTGCTTTCTATATTTGCAGATGAAGCACAAAATCTTAGAGACAAAGACTTAATTGTGCATCTTATAACTGCAGCACGTCTTTCTGTTTCTAGACATTGGAGGACATTAAACGTGAACCTATATGAAGTTTGGTGTGCTTATTTCTGGGAAATAATTTTGATGGAAAAGTTAACAGAAGGGGTACGTGAAAGAAAACAACGTTTTAAATAAAAACAACTTTTACATAACGTGGTCCTCCTTTATTACATATGCATCAAAGAAAGAGCATGCATTTAAACCACCAAAGATACATGGGAACATGTGGAATGATACTTTTTAAGCCAGCAACTGTAGAAATAATTTTTTATTTGATTATATTACTAATGTAATTACCTGGATGTAATTGGGGCTGGGGTTTTGGGGGGGGGGAGTTAGGGGAAAACTTTATTTGAATATATGTTATTCTTATATTCAACTAATAAAATATTTTTTTTAAAAAAAAAAAAAGGTTACCAGATGTCCCCGGATTTACAAATCAGTCCCCTGACAAAATCCATTGTGGTTGAAAAGCGCCCCCCAGATTCATTGAAAAAAATCTGGTAACCTTACTCTAGGTAGGACTCTCACTCTCGCCTGTTCACTACGAAATTCTCCATCATAAGAATCCTGATTGCATTTTGTATCTCAACAATGTTTCTTGGGATTTTTTAAAAAATGTAGCTTCCAGTTAAATACCTATAGGTCAGGTGAGATCTGAAAGCATCCTCACAATACCAACTTGTTTTTCAGAAATCAATGCTATTCAGCACAGAGCTAATGCAGCTTAGATAGTAGTTTCGCTCAATCTACCAATAAGTCAAGTTTCTATCTCACTTTAACTGCTACGTCAAGACAGCTATATAAACTGGCTGATCTGTAAGTTCAAAGAAATCCCATGGCAGACTTCTTACTACCACTTCAGGCTAGGTATAAAATTCTTTAGAAATTTAAAGGAGAGATGTCTGTCTTTATTTGAAAGTCTACTGTTATACCAGCACACTGGGAAACGATCATGTTTTCTATTTGCAATAAGAGACAATATACTCATTACAAAACTGGAAATTCTCTGCTAACAAACAGAAAGTTATTACCTACACATTCACAACTTTATTTTAATCTGAAGATATGAAATATAAATATATTTAAATTACAATGCTGTAATCTCATTTACAAAGAAGAGAGAATTAAACTACTTTGCCTGGGCCTTTTTTTCAGCTGGAGCTCACAGGAACTCAGTTCGGGCACCTCCTAGGTGGGGTGCCATTGCCATTATAAGAGAACAAGGGAGGAGTTCATGGTGAGTTCTGGCACCTCTTTTTCCTCAAAAAATACCACTGCCTTTTTCCAGAATGAATATAGATCCTTCTCAAACACAAGTTGTGACATTTCATCATGAAGCAACATAATTGAATTGTGTGCCGTTTAGGTATCGTAACCTGAAGTTCCTATGTTTATTCAAACTATGTTTTGATTTTACATTTTCTGTAGAATGTGTTACATGTTTCCATATGGAAATAAATGTTTAAATAAGCAACCCTGAAATAAAATGTAATCAGTGGAAGTTTAAGAGACATAAGGGACAACGGAATCTTGACTGGATGAAAGCAATAACAAAGTCTGGCAAGGAAAAGAATCTAACAACCTAGTTTGTAGGCCGTGGGTGTCAGACATCTTTCTTCTATGATTAAAATGCGGTTTGCATTGATTCTTTTGACTCTCCATATTTCATTTCCTTCTCCCCCTTACAGTAAACCTGGCAGCTCCCTAATTGGATTTAAATTTTAAAACATCTAGCTGGTACATTCAAATTTAAATGTTGGTATCTCAATAATTTCTTTCTCAAATGAATATACGGAACAGAAATATGCTGTGGTCTGGTGATAAATATAATATATTCAGTAAGCCTACAGTCACAGCATTTGGTAAAAAAAAAGTTCAATTTTATTATTTTATATCAGCTACTATCAGATAGTTATGCTAAGTCACTATGTACTAATGGCTTTCATAATAATTCTACTACTCATAGAAGAAGCAGAAAAGCAAGAACTGTGTCTGATTTAGTTAATTTAACCTGCAGATGAGTACAGAAAATTGTAAGATAACAGCTTAAATCTAAACAATATCTGCATATATTACTACAACATTAAATTATATGACTACCACACAGTAAGAAATTAGTGTCAATCAGTAACCCCATAAACCCAGAACTTTGGCCATGTTTAAAATTTTCCATTTTAAGAGCAATTTGATTTTGCTTAACATGACTTTCATTATGCCATTGTTTTTATGAATAGCAGAAACCCCCACCTTTTGGTCCTAAATTTTCTGAGAATACATCTGCAACAGGGAGAAGAAAAAGGGGGAAAGTACACAAAAACTGTAGGATTTGACCTGCTTACTCTTATTTTTTCAGCCTGAGAACTCAGTCTTGATTTAAAGACTTCCAACTATTTTGGAATGTAATATTACAAGCCAACAAGCAAATAGAAGAAATAATTAGTTTTCACACTACAATAACTTTTATACAAAAAGGTACTGGGCGAAGCCATAGAAAAAGTGGACACAACTACCTTTATGTGATCTGTCCAATTAATTTTGAAGATAAATTCTATTTGTTACCTAAAGTAATTTCCTGTGAGAATGTGCCAAGAAACATAATGAGTTTGGGACAGTGATTCAAACAGTAGCTTTTGTAACTAACGCGACGAATGAATTATGGTGGAGTGCACTGCTCCACATTATTACTAATTATTTGTTAAACATCAAACACATGAGAAGTAGTCTGTGGAGCACAAGACTCATATCACCTACCAAATACAGTAGAAGAGATAGTGATGGATGCGTTCAGGAAGCAAGCTGTGCTAATTCTGAATGGAGGATTGCCTCCACTGCTTTTACATGGATACATATTTTTCATGGCCGTATTTTTTAAACTGATGAGTGAATGAGCATTCCAAGCGCTAACAAAAATGATGAGGCTCAAGTATCTCTTGTCTAATGAATCTAGGAGTAAACCATGCTAAATTCAGAAGGACTTACTCTCAGGTAAGTACATACAGGATTGTGGGTTGAAACTCTTTTCTTTATCAGCAGCCCCTTGTGCCACAAAGCAAACTGATTCTGAAACCAAGGGCATTTTGCTTTGTAATACAGAATTGCCATGGGGAGGGGAATCCAAAATTGCCCTGGCGCAAGCCGCCGTATAAGAACAAACAAGCCCTTGGATTCTGGCCAACTGCGGCTTCCTGTGTTAGCAACTGGTTCTCCATTTCATGTGGGAGTAACTCATAAAACCATTTGCAAAACTGTAGAGGAAAACTTAATTATGAGAAGATATTGCTTTATAATGAGAGCCACATCATTTGATAATACTTTCATTAAGTTAGCACAAGTGATTTTTTTGTATTAGGCTACTATAATTTTAATGAAACACAAATGAACATCTGCTGATACAATTGCCGTACTTTAATTTTATGTAATGCAGTTGTCTCACAGCACCAAGAATAAATCTGCCCTGATCCAGACACCATCAGCTGCGTGTACACTCCTGTACACAAGATCTCCACTGCACTTGTTGGGTATGCCTGGAATCCGATTCAGATTCAATCTTCCCACCCCAGCCCCCGACAAGATGTGTCAAATTACAACAGCTCTTGTTTTATAATGCCACAAATGTAAGGCAGGATTTAAAAGTCTTTAAAATATTGTTTCATGGTTTTCTAAAACTGCCAACATGAAATTAACAAGGACAGACTCACTAGCACAGATTTTGTCCCTGCAAATTATTTTTTAATCAAGAAATATACAGTCTATTGTACTACAGCCTGTGTTGGGGGGGGGGGAATCTAACACACTATAATAGGTATTTGTGAAAGAAAAAGAGTCAAGCTAAGAGTATACTTTTACAAGATTAATAAGATACTACACAGAACATTTAATTCCATCCTGCAACATCAGCATTGTCCAAACTTTCCACTGTATATATTGACTTTAAAGGGGGGGTTGTCTATAATATATTTTCCTTTGTAGAAATGGCAATTTAATTTTGCATTGGTTTCAAATGTTGTATATACTGAGGGTTTACTTGTATTTTCTTTTCACTGCTGTATTGAATTTTCATTGTTAGATTGTAATGTGGAATCAATATTCAATAGCCAACTTTTGGCTAAAAAGTGGGATAAAAATATAACAAAATAAGTAAATATTGATTAATATTTTTGGCTAGCTTGCTTTACAAAGTAGCATATACCTTTCATATCATTAACAGTTATCTGCTGAATTTCCAGAAAGCACCAGTTCATCTCCCTTTTTTCAGTTCCCATCTTTGCTCAAAAGATTCCATTCTGGAAAGTCTTATTCTCCAGACATGGAGAATAAGTTTGCAGACATTTGAAGAAGTGTACAGCAACCACAAATATTCATATTAATCCTTGTATGGATGAAAGATGCCTCTTTATTAACCATCTAAAAAGCAAAGTGACCAGTGGTAATACAGAGATCTCACAAGGCCTATTGTTAAGTTGTGGGCGAACATATCAGACGACACAGCGATTCTTCAAACAGCTCTTCTTTATTCAGAGGCCAGAACAGAACAGAACTGAAGGGCTCAGTCAGCCTGCTTATATAGAGCTCCAGTATAACGTTACTGTAGCAACTTTCTAAAACTATCCAATCACTGAACATCACTTTCGATCTTTCATTTGCATAACTATCTACAGTATCCCCCTGCTGGCCCAGGGTGAGAACTTCAGTACATAACATCTATAAAAGCAGTAATATACACAATTTCCCTGCTCTTACAATATTTTGCAGTTGTAGTTTTGAAAAATATGAGGAAAACATGCAATTGACCTACCTGGCATATCCTTCTTGGCCTCACATATACCGTGCCTAATTGAGCCACTGAGAAAAGAAGTATGCTTCCTTTTAGCCGTGGCAGTTCGGGGAGCCATGTATTCACTTTTACACTGGGATTTCTCAAATGATTTCTGAACATCATAGGAGCCTGGTGGTGGAGCTTCCTGTAATATTGAAGAAATTGTCAGTTATTTGCTTTTATTCATTCATTTGAGTTATATACTGCCCTTTCTCCAAAGATCCCAGGGCAGTTGAAGCAGCTTAGCACTTTGTGTACATTTTACAGGCATCTCAAGTTCTGTGTCCATTGTAGGGAAACCACAAGCTACAAAAAGGCATCTGCTAACTTAAAAACAAGCACCTAGTTCATATGAGCCGATGTGCTAGCAATGATGTGTTTACAATGGAATGCAGTGCAACAACTGCAGCACCAATGGAGTCATGCAGCTGCACTGAAATCGTGGTCTAAACCAGTGTTTACCAACCGGGGGCTTGCAGGATATTCCAAAGGGGGGCATACGTGAAAATTGTGTAAATGGGGGGGGGCCATGGCTTGAGAGGAGGCCACAGAGGGAAGCGAGAAGTAAAGAAAACAGAGAAGAAAAACAGAGAAGTGAAGAAAATAGAGAAAAAATAGAAAATAGAAAAATAGAGAAGTAGAGTGAAGTGACTGTGCTTCCTAGTGGATGGATCACCACGTGCACTCTGCGGCAACATCGCTTCTACTTCATTCTCCCTCCCACTTCTGCACTCCACCACTGTATGCACCAAGCTATCTGCATCTCGTTTGTCACAGGCAATGGGTGTGGGGTGCTGTTTTGTCGTGCAACCATTACTGAGAAAGGAGGTATGTTGCTGCAGACCATTGTTGGCTAAAGAGTACACTAGCTAAAAGGTTTCCACACTTTCGGGATCAAGCAAAATTGTTTTTCATGGCATTTTCTACTTTGTATTTGGTATACAGTACTCAGGTTTCAGTCGTGTGAGTTATTTACTCAGCCTAATGCAGAATCGCCTTAACATAATGGACAGAGGTGATATTCGGTTATCCCTCACAGCAATAGAACTGGATATAAAAAAGCTTTTTTCTAGTCACCAAGTACATTGATCAAGAAATACACATTTCTCTGTGACTGTTTTTTGTATAAATTATAAAAATTATAAACGAAATATGTTCTACTTACAAACAAAACATTTAAATAGTTACCTTTCTACCAGTAGGAAAGGGGTGGGGCATAGAAAGGAAACAAGGTTGGAAGGGGGCCACGTCAGAAAAAGGTTGAGAAACAGTAGTCTAAACCATAATGTCACCTCTGTGCAGTGAGATGAAAACTATTTCTCTTTTGCAGTGTCATGTCAGTCACACTGCATCCTGGTGTATCAGGGAGGTAGAGGGACCACAGTTTTATCAACAATTTACCTATGAATTGCTTGTCTACCGCCTTTTGAATACTTCAGACTAGTTATACATGCAACATTCATACTGGATAATTAGCAATAAGCATTGAGAACACGAACTGCAAGTAACAGGGATTATATAATTCTTGCCACTCTTAGGAAACAGAGTTTTCTGCTATATATGCCAGCCCTCCTTCAACTCAAGTTAAGAAACGAAATGTGCAGGTACTGTTCTGCTCGTTTGTTTTGTGAGAAATTAGCTTCAGTGATTTTAGTCAATGAATCAAGTCACAGCTATGATTTACATTTAAGAGAACTGATCTAGCTAATTGGACAAAAAAAAAAGTTTACAGCGGCACACCCATGGGCTTCCTGGCTCATTTTAAAGCTTTAATGTTGATCTTCCCTGGCAGAGAAGTGGTTGCTGCCCAAAACAAAATTCAGATATTTAGGATTTAGTGTAGCTGTGACTAAACAGTAGTGTGTCGATCCAAAAACAAATGCTGACAACAGAACATCTTTCCAGGCTTTATTTCATGGAGGGTGGATTCCCCCCACCTCGCCCGAGATTATAAACATTTTAAAAATTACCCTTCCAATGCTGATAAAGTCCATTATTATTAAGGCTTTGACAGAGTGCATCAATTAAATAAGCCCTGCTAAGTATCTCAGTGTTGCTTTGGTCATTTTGCTGGTGGGAGGGATGAGTCAGTGTTATATATGACAGCTCTGAAATATAGTCCAGTATTGTTATCCTGGTGTGTTGGGGGCATGTTTAGGGAAATTCAGAGAGGCTGTGAAGGTGACTCCAGCAGTAAATTAATTAATTAAGGGCTGCAAGGAGCCAGAGATTTAGTTGAGGGCTTCAGTGCTGCATAACAAAAATCTGGATACATATTTCCATATGTGGTGGACTTGCCCTCAAGCTTAGCTGTTCTTGACTGTTGTTTCCCAGGAGGTTCAGAAAATTGCATCTCAAGATGCCACTATGAACCTGTAGCTGGTGCTTTTAAATGTCTTTGTAGACATAAATGCAGACCCTGAAGACCCGATTGTTCATCTGCTGGTGGTGGCCAGGTTGGCCATGACTAAATACTGGAGCAATCTGTGTAGTACCACCTTGATATACCAGTATCACAAGGTGTGGAATACTGCTTTCATGAAGAAGTTGGTGCAGAAAGTGAGAGTATTACATGGAATCTCTAAGTGAGACAAATTTATTTCAGCAAGACATTCCTTCCTTTATTGCTTATGTTAACAATGAAAAAAGTAAGCAACACCCTCCGTTACATTACACATACAAAAATGAAATGCTTAATTTTATAATTGTACAACTCCAAAAATTGTAAACTGTAAACCTTTTGCTTGGAGCATTTTCCCTCTTAATGGCTACTGACAGTTGCCTCTTTTCATTTAGATTTTTCTCTGCATTTGTCTTGTTTAACTGCAGATTGATATTTCCTTTAGTGTTTTAACTCTTGGTTTAATAATAATAATAATAATAATAATTTATTATTTATACCCCACCCATCTGGGGTACATTAATGTATGTGGTGGGGAGGTGTTCTAGGATTTCTGTGTTACCAGTAGTTTTCAAATGCAGAACTTGTTGGCTTTGTATTTTTTGTACATATATTTTTGGTTATCTTTTTTCTGTCTGGATGCCATGTCTACCTGTAGACAGACAACAGGTCTACCTACTGAGAAGTAACTGAAGGGTAGATCTGGAAGAGAAATTTCTCAAAGGCCAAGTCTTCCCAGACCTCAGCACCACTCAGTTATGAAATCTACCAAAAATGATAGCTCAGTCCTCTGGTGCTTGTGTGTGTGTGTGTTTATTAATTGAAGTATTTACCTAGCACCATCAATGGAATTTCTAAGTACAACCTTGATAATGGTGCCCATTCAAGTTCTACATTTTAGGAGTCTTAAATACAACTAGAATAATTGCTACAAAAAAAAGATAGATGCATGAAATACAATGGGGGAAGGAAAAATCCACCAAACACCACCAAGTACCCATTTCTTTCTGTAACAAATGCAACAGCACAGCAAGCAAGAGCCCCAATCTAACATTAGGAATTGTGCTTATAAAAAATGTGCAGCCAGATGATTATTTACATTTATATACTGAGTGTGAAGTGATAATGTATTTCCTTATTCAGCAATTCTTAACAGTTCTCGCTTCATTCCAATTGAAGAGTGCTAATTTATTATCCAAGATGAACCTGTTTACTTCAAATTTAATAGTTTCCAATTAAGCTAAAACATTTACTCTTCCATCATGTATAAACCCTTTCTGCTAAGTTGCTATATTAATATTTTTAATCAACATCAAAGAAACATTAGTATTAATAATGACGACAATAATTCTTGGTTAAGTATCAAATGTCGCAAGCAAAAGGACTTAAAATTGTAAATGCAGCAAAGGCTTCCATCGGAACATCCAACCATTCAGTTTCATTTTACACTGCTCAGATCTCCTGTTGAGCAGCGGAACATAATCACTGATGTGACATAGTACAAGGAGAAAAGATGGGGTCAGGAGAAAATATGTTAAAAGCTCAGACCAATATCCTGGACTCTTCACATGATGATCCCCGGAGTCAACAAAGAAATAATCTACCTTTAAAAAGCTGTAAATTAGCAAACTAGGCTTTGCTTAGATAAGGGCCCTTCAGATATTGTTGGACTCCGCCTTTCAAGAGCCCTAGGCTGCATTGCCAATGATCAAGGATAATGTGAGTTGCAGTTCAACACATTTGGTGGACCCCACTACTACTTTAGGTCATTTGATACTATATAGTGGATGTGGACCAACCAGAGGCCATAGCAGCTTTCCAGACAGATTGCCCTAACTTCTGTCGTTATCATCCTCTTGTAACATGATGGCTGCATGAGCCTCTCAATGGGAAGGAAGGAAGATGAATCTCACTGGTTTACAGCTTTTGCAGGAGGAGGGATCAACCTGTATCTCAGTTTTGACACTCACTCAAGTCAGTGCCAGGGGTGGGATACAAATTTCTCCCTCCCCATGCTCATGAGATTAATCATCAGGTGAGACTACAAACCCAGCCCTAAGCAGAGGAGAGATTTAAATCTTTCCATCGATCACCCATCTGGAAAGTGGAGGAGGATCCAGCACTGGATCTGCATGTGGGTGTGTAGTCTGCACATGTGGATTTAGGTATAGTGCATGATAGAGCACCTTAGAGTATTGCATAACTAGAATGCAGACAACAGGCCAAAAATGGTTAGCTACCCTGACCTACAGAATGTAAACAAGAAGCCAGAAACAAGTTATATGTGGAAAGATTCTATGTAGCATAGTTTTAACATTTTCCGAGAGCCCGTTTTCTAAGAGCTTGATTATATAGCTTCTCTTCCATCAAACAGGGTAACCAAAGAAGCAAATGCAACCTAAGTCAATTAATGTTCTCAGTCACACCTTGATTTCCTCGATGTCAGGTCTCCTACTTGAATATAAATTTGATCTATAATCCTGTGCTCAGTTACATAAGCTTCAGCTCAAGGATTTCAATAGCATTAAGAATGGGGAATTATGGGCAAAATGGAAACTGTGGACAGCAGAATGGGAACCAAAATTGAAGAGACAGCATTGCACACAATTTTTCATGTTCACTTCTCTGGACTACCTTATCCAATGACTAAAGTTGATGCAGCTTTCATTCCACCCCCTCTTGTTATCACATTGTGATAAACAACAAGGGGAAAAAATGAGAACACCTGCCAGTCAAAAGGGATCCAAGTTTTGCTTCTTGCTCTGCTTTGCTGCTCTTTTGTCCCTTTCACTCATCCATCCTCCAGTTTTCTGTCTCTGTTTGTGTTTGTGGGCCCATTCTACTTCAGCTTTTTACTGACACTTGACGTTATTTGGACAGCTGTTTTCCTGATTTATGTAAGCACACTGGGGCATTATGTGAGAGCCACTCTGTTACAGTAGTGTGAACACTTTTTCTATACACCTTGGGGAGGTTTAATGAACAAGTTTCGCTTCATCTGGAAGCTTTAATTAATCACCATAATTGGAATATTAAAGGAATTTTTTCCCACATGAGATTGCCAGGTGAGACCAGCAGCCTTCATCTTCAATTGCAGCGAAGCATTCCACACTCACTTCTACTATTTAGGGAGCCCAAAAACAGGCTGGAATGCAAAACCCCTGATTGGTTTGGTTTGACTCTGAAATGAACCACACTTTACTGGAAAATTGCAAATACCTTCATTTATTCTCAGAGTCAAATGGGGCAAAGCCAAATTCTTGGCTGCCCAAAGGCCATCATTTGCTGTCGTTTGCAACCTAAACTCAGGGTATGACTATAGTTTTCTGCCTCCCTCCCTCCTCATTACCCCTTTCCCTAGTCTGAATCCTGTACTTTGGTTTGTAGGCCACAATCTTTGACACTGGCTCATTTCCAACCAGCTGTCAGGACTCCAACAACCTGAACGTAACCCAAGCGTAAGTGGGGAGACGCCTGTCTAGGTCAGCCTTCCCCATCTTGGTGTCCTCTTTCTGTTTTGGCCTCCTTCGATCAGAATTCATTACAAAAAAGAATTCATTACAAGGTGAAGTGCGTGAGGAATTGATTGAGTGCAAGGGGGGGTTGGAGGACAGGCAGAAAGAAGAGCCAATTTGTCCATGTCTAGGGAGTGCAATCTGGACAATTCTGCCAGGGGCGCAAGATTGCCTAGCTACGGTTCTGAGTACAGGAGAGACATGGACATCAACCACAGAAGCCTTCTTGCACAAGTAGGCTGGAGAAGGTCAGGTGATATTTCATAGTTCTTCTAAAAAGTTATAGATCAGGCTTACTCTCTGGTCTGAGCAAGTAGGAACCTTGCTTTGGGTTAATACTATTTCCATCATCACATCCCCACCTTCATAGGTTCCAAGTCCCATATCACCTTATATTTCACATAACCATACAGAAAAGATACTTCACCAACATCCAGGAACTCGGCATATTTCAAGTCAGATGCGCATCTGAGATCAGCTAACTGTTCAGATGACAAGTGCTTTGTATTAAAAAGTCTAAAAAATCTCCCATACAGTTCTTTAAAAATCCAATCATACTCCTTGTAGGTTTTGAACTCTGTTTCAGATACTGAAATGCACAAAAGACTGACATGTAATTGTAATTCAATTTTATTCTGGCTGCAATGTAATCTTACTAATATCTATATCAGACATAAAAAGATGAGACACTTTATAAAGGAGTCTATCATTCATTAATACTATTGAAGAACTGTCATGATCAAAAGTTATTTTTAATTTTTTCATATACTTTATAGGATTACACTAAATTGTGTTTTGCATTATTCATTGAATAATTTTTAAATGTCTGGATCACAGTCATTGTGAATCTACAGCTTCATATATCAAAAGTAAATGTAAAAATTCTGGTGATAATTTTATTATTAAATATTATTATCATTAAGTTTTGAAATTTCACAGTCAAGGTTGCTTACATCCAAATTTAGGAAGGACAGTCTTATTTTTTTAATATATTAAACACACTCATGCCTTTGTATTCAAAAAGAAAATTATTGAGCACTTTAGAGTACTAGTCCATCTACTTCAGTTTTACAAATATAAATGAAAATGATACACCTGGGAGAAGGCAAATATATTTTGAAAGTAGGTCTGTTATATAACTTCTCTAACTTGGTATTGTGAGTACTTCATAAACAAGAAAAAATACTTCATATACCCTAGTATTTCAAAAATAAAACATTTGCAGGTAATCATACACAGAAATAATTATGAGCCCTGATCCTTGGCTGACATGTTAAGTCTTTTTTTTTTTGTTAAATGATTTTTATTAATTTTCAATTACTGAAGTCCAATAACAGCCACATTTTATCAATGTCAAATTACAATTCACATCCAAATATATATCAGTTATAAAGCCAATTATACAATTTGTGTGACTTCTCGTGTACTGGGTTTTGGGGTGCAAAGTTCTTATTTATTCCTGCTTCCAAAATCTTGATTAATCCAATTAAATTCAGTCCTGATCTTAGTCTCATATCAACAGCTACAGAGTTCTTGTCTTCCATTCATATTAACATATTTAATAAATTTTATTTCTGCAGAAGGAGTTGTGAATCGAGGTCCCGCTCCCCTATTTGTGATGAAATAAGACACGTGGACACAAGTAATTTAGGTTAATGGGCTAAAAAAGGCCACAACTTTATTGGTTACAGAATGTGAGTGGTATTGGCTTAGGCATTGGATCCAAACTGACTATACTTGACTCCTGTCTGCTCTGCAGGGAGTCACACAAGGGTTAACAACCTGTAGGGGGAGCTTGTTGATGCAAATCAACTGGAAGCTTTCCCCTAGAGCCACTGGAGGGTCTTGCCATGGCCCTAGCCACCACCTGGACATCAGACGGGAACCATGACTGCCAGATTCCTTTAATGGAATATCCATCAAAGGGAGGGGTAGGTGATGGCCACAAATTCTCCTCCAACACAAAACACATTTTCCAATGCCTAACAGCCAAACTTTACAAAGTTGTGACGATTTGCTATGAGGTAGGTGAAAAACCAAGTGGCTGGTGCCAATCTGCCAAGTGGAAAAAATTCCTACCAGGCCCCCCCTTCAACAGGCGACCAACCGAGGTCCATAGCAAGGTCAGGTGTGGAATGCATGAGAATAGAGGGAGGGAGGGAGATCTGTGCGTGCAGGAAACAAACAGGCTGAGCCATACTCCCATGCTCGTTTAAGAGCAGCAACCCCCCCCCCCCGGCAGCCGTATTGGCTGGCTGCGGGCATGACGCAGGTCAGGGACTCTTTGTGATGCAGTGGGCCATCTACGCCCACTGTGAAGCGCAAGAAGCAAAACCCGCTCACAACCCCTCCACATGGGGAAGAGGAGAGGCTTTCTGTATCTTGTGCTGACGTGTCAAGTCAACACAGTGTCTCAAGTACCCTCAGCCCCACAATGAGGCCACGCGATTGGAACTTTAGTTAATTATTGGCACAGCACTCAATTACATCAGCTCCTAAGATGCAAAAGTCACCTGCTAAACAGCTAGCTAGGCATCTCCTTCAAACCTGTGCCCAAACAGCTGGAGCAACAACACATCCATGCCTCCATCAGCACATTTAAACCCTCTCAACTGATGCACACAAGCAACCAGCTACTTCTCCTGTGTGTCAGCTCCAACTGCTCCTGTCCCTTTATGCCCCTCCTCATTCTTGAAGACCGTGGAGGAGGTGACAGAGGAGATTTGAAATGACCCAACTCTCTCTAGGATTCTCTCTTCGACCTCTGTTCGTTCCTGTAACTTTTCCTCCATCTGACTGCCCAACCCCTTCCTCTTCCTCCTGCCACATGAGTGGAACAGAACCCCACAAATTACTGGCTCCTTCCCCTGGACCATCCCCGTGCCCACCCTTCTGAACTCCTGTCTATCCCTGACAGCTGGCAAGTGACTGATGCACAAATATATCCACTTTACTGGCCGGTTGTACTATCTAAATGAACTCTGCCTTCACAAAGAACTGAACTAGGATCAAAAAAGAAGTGGTATCTACCTCCCCTAGGAAAAGGTATCTAGCTCCTCATGGACATCTTACTGCACTTTATATTTGTAATATAAAAAGGTCCACAACCTTGTTTTATGTATCAGTAAAAGATGAGAACCACAGAATTTTTACACTCCTCTCAAATTTTGAAGTCACTAGGCACAGCAAACTATGGCAAGTTCTTAAAGAAATGGGAGTGCCTAGTCACCTCATCTGTCTCCTGAGAAATCTCTATGCAGGACAAGAAGCTACAGTTAGAACTGGATATGGAGCAACTGATTGGTTTAAAATTGGGAAAGGCGTACGACAAGGCTGTATATTGTCTCCCTGCTTATTTAACTTATATGCAGAATTCATCATGCGAAAGGCAGGGCTGGATGACTCCCAAGCCAGAATTAAGATTGCCAGAAGAAATATCAACAACCTCAGATATGCAGATGCCACAATCTCGATGGCAGAAAGTGAGGAGGAATGAAAGAACCTTTTAATGAGGGTAAAAGAGGAGAGCACAAAATATGGCTTGAAGCTCAACATCAAAAATACGAAGATCATGGCCACTGGGCCCATCACCTCCTGGCAAATAGAAGGGGAAGAAATGGAGGCAGTGAGAGATTTTACTTTCTTGGCCTCCATGATCACTGTAGATGGTGACAGCAGTTACAAAATTAAAAGACACCTGCTTCTTGGGAGAAAAGCAATGACAAACCTAGACAGCATCTTAAAAAGCAGAGACATCACCTTGCCGACAAAGGTCCGTATAGTTAAAGCTATGGTTTTCCCAGTAGTGATGTATGGAAGTGAGAGCTGGACCATAAAGAAGGCTGATTGTCAAAGAATTGATGATTTTGAATTATGGTGCTGGAGGAGACTCTTGAGAGTCCCATGGACTGCAAGAAGATCAAACCTATCCATTCTGAAGGAAATTGGCCCTGAGTGCTCACTGGAAGGACAGATCCTGAAGCTGAGGCTCCAATACTTTGGCCACCTCATGAGAAGAGAAGACTTGAAAAGATCCTGATGTTGGGAAAGATTGAGGCACAAGGAGAAGGGGACGACAGAGGACGAGATGGCTGAACAGTGTTCTTAAAGCTACCAACATAAGTTTGACCAAACTGCAGGAGGCAGTGGAAGACAGGAGTGCCTGGCATGCTCTGGTCCATGGGGTCATGAAGAGTCAGGCACGACTAAATGACTAAACAACAACAACAACAAGCACACCAATAATATGAGAAGTGGAGAACTCATCTGCCAACTTTGCATTTAGCCATGCATGTGAGCAAGTTGGTATTCCTTCAACAAAAACTTGACTGAGAGGTATTAAGAAGACTAGTACTGCACTTTGTGTGCTGTTTTTGGGGAAACCTGCCTTGCATTTTGAAAGACATGTTCAGGATCCAAGAGAAGCCAATGGACAAAATACTTCTCCACGGGTAAAAGGGGGGAAGCCAGGTTTCCTTTCTGGCTGCATCCCCTTATGCCACAGCAAATGCTACTTTGGAGAGTCCCCAGAGAATGAAGGTAGTAAGATCTATTCATGCACCAGGTCTTTGCCTCTCTTCTATAATAATAATAAGCCCAAGTAATGCAATACCCAAATTTATGGGAGACATAAAAATAATTTGTAATATTTTATGGGGAAGGAAAGGACATTGTCATGGGCCAGGAGTCAGTTTCACCTGCCGAGCAGCAGCCTGAAGGAGCAGAAGGCAGTGACTCTACCTGCTGCTGATCAGCCTTCTTGCTCCTGGTGTGAACCAGCTGGCTCCAGTTTTCTTAAGCAGGGTTTCCAGCCTCAGTCAGTTGCTGTAAAAAAAATAATTGCCCTTCCTGGCCAGACCTTGCTGCTTCTTGCTTCTCGGGACCTTGGACTCTCGGCTTTCTGGACCCCCAGACCGTCTGACTACGTGAACTGAGATACTCCTGACCTTAGGACTGGAGTGAACCTTGCATATGGATTCTGCCTCCAGGCAAGTACCTCCCTGAGACCTGGCTGATTGGCTGGCCTCTCCTGCCACTAAGCTCCGCCGTGGCTGATCAGCACAGGACTATGACGGACACTGATGCTCAGGGAGCCTTCACATTCAATTATTATGTCAATGTTTTGAGGACAAATTCTAATGAAACTGCACCAGGAAAGAAATTAAGTATTGTTCCGATTTTCCTAAAACTGTCTCTCCCGGTATAAAGAAAATAAATCCGCGGAGGTAGCTCTCAGAACGTAATTACTGCAGAAGAAATTTAACAGTATTCTCTCTGGGCCATGACTTCCAGAGAAGAGTCATGAAAGCAAAAGGTAACTATATCAAATGATCTTGTCTTTTTCTCAGATAAATGAGTATCTTCATTTAATATTTTGCTCTGCCAGAGGCCAACAGAATCCACATTAGACTGAAGTTCCAGCTGGGTAAGCAAATTATTTGGGTGCTGAAAACTTTGCAAAAATACTCACAAAGGGTTATATTCAATACTAGTCCTATTCAAAGTACAACTAGTGAAAATAATAGGCTTGCCTACCCCATTCTGAGTAGGATACAACCAATAAAATATAAAAACCTATTCTATTTTTAACCTATGCTTCAAATGTGTGTTTATTTACCTTCTTTTTTAGGGTAAAGTAAAGGTAAAGGGACCCCTGACCATTAGGTCCAGTCGCAGACGACTCTGGGGTTGTGGCGCTCATCTCGCTTTACTGGCCGAGGGAGCTGGTGTACAGCTTCTGGGTCATGTGGCCAGCATGACTACGCCGCTTCTGGTGAACCAGAGCAGCACACAGAAACACAGTTTACCTTCCCACAGGAGTGGTACCTATTTATCTCCTTGCACTTGACGTGCTTTCAAACTGCTAGGTTGGCAGGAGCAGGGACCGAGCAACGGGAGCTCACCCTGTTGCAGGGATTCGAACCGCCGACCTTCTGATCGGCAAGCCCTAGGCTCTGTGGTTTAGACCACAGCACCACCCACATCCCTCTTTTTTAGGGTACTACATTCCTAATGCACCTTCTATTAAATGTTAAAATACACAAAACATAAACTAATTTAAGTGCTACTCAGAGAAGACCCATCAAAATTAATGTTAGTCACTTCAATTAACTTCAATGGATCTACTCCCGAGTAAGACTAACATTGAATGCCACCCTAGATGAAATTAATACAAGTTATAAAAGTAACCTAATAAAATGAAAGGCCTAAAACATGCCCACTTAGCAAAACTAATTTGAAGCCAGCCAAACTTTAAAAATCCTTCAGCCATTTAAAATTCTATTATGTGACAGCATATTCACTCAAAGCCTCTCCAAAACAAATGCATTTCCAGTGCCTGTTTAAAAGCTGGCAAAGAAGCTGCCATCTGCACACAATTGTGGGGTCACGCTCACAAGGGCCCTCTTCTTAATTATACCTAACAACTGTTGTGGAGGGTGGGGGTGATTTAAAAAAATCAATTCTCCTGTCAGACTGGCAATATCCCCTCACTCACGCAAGTTTAGGATATTCCACCACTCTTCAGCAGAGTTTCTTTTCTTTTAGCAAAGTAAGCGGTCCACGTACATGTCAAACAAAGCTTTAATAATAAAAGAAAATTGTAACACAATAACGTACTGCCCGAGAGAAACTAAAACAACATCATGAGGCAAGATTGACAGTTGGTCTCTAACTGAACTTAACTGAACACACGAAAGGAGGGGCCGATTCTGGAGCAGAACACAAAAGCCCCACCCACCAGATGCCAGACATTCTACTATTCAAATTAGGCCCCAGCGTTTTCTAACAACAACCTAACAGACCATACCAGCAAGCATTTGAGAAAAGTCACTGAGGCTTATTTTAAAGTACACTCAGGCTGGTGCAGGTGAAAGCAAATATTTGGATAACCTAGTTCCAAGCCATTTTTTAGCTTTATAGCAGAATGGGGAACCTGTGGCTCTCCAAATGTTACTGGAGTCCAACCCCCATCATCCTTGACCACTGGCTTTTTGAGTAGGGCTGATGGGAGCTGGAGTCCCACCACATGTGGAGGGTCACAGGTCCCTCATCTCTGCTTTACAGGTTAACATCAGCTTCTTACTAAATTAGGCCTAGAAATGAGAGTCAGTGCTATCCATTTAGCATCATATGCTCTGACCATCTTATCCCAAACAGCATGGACATGGATCAGCTTGGGAAGGGGGGCAGACTGAGTGCCTCTGTGTGTGTGCGCACAAGAAAGTGAGGGGTGACCAAACTTACTTTTGGCCACATTCCCCATTGGCTTGCAGCCTGTGGCAGGCTGGCCAAGAGTGAACATGGCCCTTGAACAAAAGATGTTTACCCACCCCTGCACTAGAGTCACAAAGGCAAGGTCTGTCCTTTCTAGGACAGCTAGCAAATCAAATCACTGCTGGCAAATCAGCATTACCTGATAGAAAGCTCTTGATATTTGAATCCAAGATTAAAATGTTTTAATTGCCAAGATTAAAAAGTATTGTATTCATAAATACACTCAAGCATTACAAGCTGGGCAGATTTGTTTTCCAAATTAGGTACAGTGGTACCTCAGGTTAAGTACTTAATTCGTTCCAGAGGTCTGTTCTTAACCTGAAACTGTTCTTAACCTGAAGCACCACTTTAGCTAATGGGGCCTCCTGCTGCCACCACGCCGCCGCTGCACGATTTATGTTCTCATCCTGAAGCAAAGTTCTTAACCTGAAGCACTATTTCTGGGTTAGCAGAGTCTGTAACCGGAAGCGTATGTAACCTGAAGCATATGTAACCTGAGGTACCACTGTAGTTACATAGGACCTGACCTCTCCTTCCCTCAATCCAATCTTACATTCATACACAATATGTCTTTCCTCCAAGTTGAGATACTTTTGTGCAGACGGATCCTAGGATTATGGTCTACCACTTCTATGTTACTCTTTGGCTCTTGTTGCAGGGAGCACTTGGGATCCTTCTATCAGCTGCCCCAAGTCCTCAGATGAGTCAGTTTCCTATCCACAGAAGAACTCATCAAAGGCTGCAGCATACAGACAGCCACATATATTTTAACAGCAGCGTTCTGCTTCTGAGCTCGCATGACTGAGCTAGCTGAGAGCTGCTGCTGGGGAAGGTGCTGGGCAGAACCCTGTCATGAAGTATCTGAAAATTAGTTTTTATCAAGGCTGAATCGTTTATCAAAAACCAAGGCACAAGTAGTAAAAGCTGTCAGGTGACAACTCCTTGGAATATATAACAGCCGTCTCTGTAGAACCATTTATTGTCACCTACAGTTAAAACTTATTTGTGTTGTGGGCATTTAATGACATCTGACTGATTTGATTTATGTTGCCTAAAATCTGGAACAAACCAGGGATTTCCCCGATGACAGCCAGGGCTCCCTAAATCAGCAATCAGAGGCCGGTGCAACACATCTATCAATATAAACAACTGCGGGATCAACGGCTTATTAATGGACAAGTTAGCATTTATTTCACCCAAAGGACATCTCTATTGAGGTATAACTCTCTAAGGATGCACAGTACAGTCCCATCTGCTAAAGGGGGAAAAGACTTGATGAAGTTGAAACATCTACTGGCATAGTATTGTCAGCTTTCATATGGGATAAAGCATTTTTGTAAAGGAGAGAGCCCTTGATGGATTGAGTTTCTTCTCTGGCTGCAACACTATGCACACACTGCCTATACAAGGCTAATGGGAGTTGTAGTCCAACATCATCTGGAGGACACCAGGTTAGAAAAGTGGAAACAACTTTTAAAAAACAGGATGCAGTGATTTTGGTTTGTATCCAATGCAAGACTAAGTAGCATAAGGCATAAAGATTTATAGCGCAACAGGGCTTCTTCCCCCCTCCTCCTCCCACGCCCCCTAAAAATGCTCTATGGGTTCCCAGATTTGGAGAATGTGCAGTGTCCCATAGCGCAAACACAAATCCTTGCATTTGTGGGATAGTTATGTAGACATATTGGACACAACTCTTGTAAGCAACTCAACGTAAAGCTGTTTCATATTCAGTCAATGCTTTTGATGTAGCTTTGATATCTCCAAATGCCGGAAAATATATATTCAAGAAGTGAAAGCAAATCTTTCGCCTTTTATCCTGGGTGCAATGCAACCTTATTAATATCTCTACAAGACATAAACGGATGAAAGCAAAACAGTAAAAAGATATTCAAGAAGTGAAAGTGGCATTTCATAGCTTAAAGCATCCAAGAAGACCAATAAATAACGGCATGGCCACAGGGCTCTGTTACTCCAGAGCTCATCAAGTGGATTTCAGAATGGTCTCTTCAGATTAATAAAGTTTCACAGTGGGCTGAAAATCAGCTCATTACTTCCTGCTAGGATTGCCTCAAAATAGCTTCACACTGGTTCTTGGAATGAGGAGGGAAGAGTGCCCCAAAACTCCTGTTTAACCATTTTTAGTTCCCAGGTAATGAAAAGAAAAACAAGGACACCCTTCAGGAAAGGAGGAGGAAAAGTCTATAAAGGTCTATGTCAGTTTGTGAGACACATGGAAGATGGAGAGCCTTTAATACTAGTTTATTAGCTGCTATTTTAATCACTCACACCACGAAGCATATGAAAATGGCAGAAAAATCCAATAGAAGCTGCCACAATATCATGCTGGTTTTCATTAAATTTGTTGAAAGGGGACTCAGCGTGGAATTATTAAATGACTTTCAGTGGTAAATGAGTAAAATGTCTCATCTATTTATAGCCAACATGCTCAATCATTATTATTTTTTTTAACAGTGACACCTCCTAGTTAAAAGTCTTGTCAGCATTTATAAGCCACTCACATTTTTAAGGTTCCAGTAATGAAAACCCAACAATACCTAATTGAAATTAGGCAATAACAATACATTAAAACTATAAGACCGTCACATTTTGGATAGCTGTTTCTGGATATTGTAAGCATCACTGTGAAATTATTGTATTCAGTACTGAAACTAGGCATTGCTAGGAACTAGGCCTCCTCCACTACTCTACCATAATGTCCATCATAAAAATATTACATAACCTTGCAGATTTATACAACCCCAGCTTAATGTGACTGGATGGCGTTTGTGGGTGCAAGCAGTTTACAACTATAAGCTCAATTATAACGTCCATGCAAAATTAAAATTTGCAAAAACAACTTATCAGAGCATTAAAATAGGCTTAAATAAAATCCACAACAAAACAAGCCAATTAAAATGCACCACTATCAAAACAGTTTTAAAAATAGTTAAAACAGTAAGATCAGAAATTCAAGTTCAGGGGAATGGCCCCCTAAATACATGTGACTTCAGGAGCTGGAGGAATTTTTAAAATGTCCATTGGTAGAATGCCAATACTGACGGGGCTTCTCATTATTCCACAACACTAGTGTCATCAGTTAAAAAGGAAGTATTGGTGTTACTATGGGCCGATAATCATCAGGCCATGGCAAAACTAACCAGTTTCCATTTGCTGATCATAATGCCTTTATCAAGCAATGGAGTGGAAGGCAGTTTTTCAGATAAATTCTATTTTGATCTGTTTTTAGTTATTATCTTAACTTTGTGAAAGTCTTGAATTATTGCTGTTACTTTTTCTTTTTGATTCTTTTCTTGTTTTATGGGTTTCCCCCCTAAACTGCTTTGAGGGAGGCTACAATCCAGTGGTTTGTCATTTATATGAAATAAATAAATAAGAAATGAAATTCTGAGGCTGAGAGCTTAAAAGGGGAGGGAGAGGAGACTCGCAAGGCCGTGCATTTGACAGGTGGAAAGCCCCTTTCAACTATGTGACAGCATAACAACCAGCTGATGAGCAGACGGTACAATCCTGCTGGCTGCAGGGGTCTGCTTTGCCACTGTGCTGCGTGCAGGGAAGAGGCTGGGGAAGCAGATCCCAGCAGGACTGAAAAGGGAGCAATGAAACCATCTAACCCCAGGATGCTGGTCAAGGAAGAGGAGGGAAAAAAACCAGCTACCTCTTTCATGTTGGGCTAGTGCCTGAGGTCAGTTGGTCTCTCATTGTTGGTTATGGTCCCAATGGTAATATTGACAGCTAATGCAGGAGTCAATTGGGGAGGGGGATAGCAAGTGAGGTGGGCTTAGCATAGGTGGGTGCTTTCCATAATGCAGCAGAGGTGACAGTGCTGGCCATGGACTAGAAGGTGGTAGCAGAGACAGCTGGGACCTGAACCACACTGAGCTGGGACATGTTGGAGGCAACTATCAGAGAGGGCCAAGGCAGAATGGGGAGGTTGAGCATGCAGTTAATTCATAGCTCATCATCTCTTCTGCAAATTCCTGGGTCAACAGTGAGACAATTGACAACATGGTCCTTTGGCCAGAGTTCTAATTCTTCATGGTACCATGTATAATTACTATGTACAGGATTTACAGAAGTCATCTGCAGAACATTTTTTCTCATAAATAGTAGTTGTTTCAATATACAGTATCACATCACCATCTTGATCAAACTGGCATTTTGTGCAACTCATAAGGGCAGAAAGACACTGATCACCTTATATTTATGACCATACTACTCTTTGACCTACTGAATGATAGCAATTAGCCTTCTTTAAAGAAAACCAACATGAATATAATTCTCTACTTCCAAATAAGTGCAGGATTTTTTAAAATCCCCATTAAAAAATATCTTCAACATTTTATGAATCAAAGCAATCACAAGTCTTGCATTTAAATGTGTGTAAATGGCAATTAATAGCTGCCAACTGCTGAGTTTGAACTGATTACTGTGTCTCATTTTGCAATAGTTTCAAATTTATTTATATGAGCGCATAAGTTGTGCAAAAAATAAATTGACTTTCTAAACAGCAAGATGCAAAGAGCTTAAGCAGCTGGCTGCTGGAGGCATATGTCATATTTTCCTTGCTGTAAATGTTGCTGTAGATTTTTTGCATAAAACATGGGACCAAAATAGATTAATTCTGTTCACATTTTGGCATTGAGATCAAAAGGTGAAAAAGACTTCCTTCAAGGGAGGAAGAAGTAGTTACAGCTTTCAAAGCTGACAGTCTGGCTGACGCCTACAAAGTTAGGCTGCTGTCAGGAAGTATCCTCGCTACAGGCAGTTCAAATATTCAGATGACCAGTGCAAATTCAAGGTGGTATCCATTTGACTCATAAGGAATGGGTAGCCAAGGGAGAAAGAGCCAATCACTGAGCAACATATTGTGCAAATACATAATTAGGGGCTGTACAAAGAAGGGCCATCATTCAGTGGTATAGCACATGAACGCTTCCATGTTTAATCCCCAGCATTTCCAGTTAAAAGGGTCTTGGAGAACTGCTGTAAGCCAGAACAGAGAATACTGGGCTAGGCAGACCAATGATCTGACCAGGGCTAAGACACCTGCCTATGTTTTGGGATGGACATACTTTTAAAATTTAAAAAAAGTCATGGGGCATTCTTAGCACAGGTTATGACTAGGGCAGGACAATATATTGATATATCATCCAAAACCGTTTTGAAGCTCATATCGTGATATCGATTTCATAATTTTGACCTGGCAATATATCGTGAATCACGATGTGTGTGTGTGTGCTATGCAAAAATCAATAAAACCAAGAGCGCACATAGTCTCTGTTCCCTGGGATTATAGTCTAAGAGGAGAGGAAAAAGCTAAAGAAGCTGGGCTGTGCATGATTAAGGGGATCAAGAATAAAATTAATCAGGAATTAACAGTTTAAACATTGTGTGGATATTTATATGGCAATAAAAACTTTGGGAGGGAGAGGATATGAAAGAAAGTTGGCTTGATCAACCAAAAAGCAGAAGTATTTCAGATACAGTGATCACTACAACTATGCAAGAAATACATGAGAAAATGAACCATCCTAGTAGCGCCATCTTGCTGGTGTTAAAGACCTCTGAGACTGGCACAGGTGGGAAATAAGAGATATGAGGATGAGAAAGGATCAAAGCTAATGAGAAAGAGAAGAAGCTGGAGTAAAGATGCAGTGAGGGTCCATGTCCACACATCATGATAAATCATACTTTTTTCCTTATTGTGGTTTAATAAGAATTTAGCAGCATGCTGGTACACACTGCCTGATCACTCTCACTTTGCTCCTCCCATGGTATAAGCAGGACAAACAAACCAATGAGAAACCATGGCTTCAAGTTGGCTAGCTATCATGGATTATAAGGGAGAAATAAGTCATAATCCCAGGTTCAGATGTAGGTAGCCTGGTTTGTTTATGCCCCAGAGAAACAAAGAAACCATATAATTTGCATACAAATCCATATCTAGTCCATATAACTTGCAGAAACAAGTTTAGCTACTTCTGTCTCAAAGCCTTGGTCTGCAGGTAACAACTTTTAAAAATGAATAATATATAGAACACAGACACTTTACAAATTCCTGGAAGGATAATTTACTGTAAGAAAAGAAAGAAATGTGTAAATGATTAGAGAGTCTCAGCTCTACACTGCCATATGGCATCACAGCATAAGTTGAACATAAAATACAATTAAACTACTGTACAGCTAATAGGGTAATTTATTTCATAAAATGAATATTAAATTCTCACATGTGAAATCATGCAAAAGTTTTCAGTAGATAAACACCTCAGTCAGCAGTAACTACCAAGTCCTTTTGCTCAGTGATAGCCCTTTTATATTCTCACTGTCTTTGTCAAGCAAGTAAAGCCAGGATTACAATTGCCCAACAACTGAATTTCATTTATTCCTAACCAAATCCTAGGACCCAAACGATTTGGTTAAATGAAATTTTAGTGCAATTGCTTTCTTTGATAGGTAAAAATGATTTTAATTCAAGGCAACAGATGCAGTTTGGGTAATGAAGTGAAATAGGTGAAACTTACACAAGTTTTGAGGGTCTCAGGGATAGACAAAGAACAATCACACAGCAGGGTCTGCAATGATGCCTTTTAAGTGAAAACTGAAAGCACAGCATGAGTGACATAATGTTTCTGAAATTTG
This sequence comes from Podarcis vaucheri, assembly GCF_965113315.1. NCBI lineage: Eukaryota > Metazoa > Chordata > Lepidosauria > Squamata > Lacertidae > Podarcis > Podarcis vaucheri. The sequence continues at coordinate 21,198,651 of NC_138767.1, forward strand.
AAAAATAACCAGACGAAGCCTATAAGCTTTATTTTTTACTCTGACAAGTATATAAATCTTATTCCTCCATTAGCACAGCAAATGAGGAAGAAACTTACAGGAATGCATCGGGGATTGTTTCATTTTAGAACAATCTGTTACAATTAGAATTTTCTCAAACCATGCAGGGCTTGATTAGCATGTTAATGATTAGCTGAATTCTAACTTGTTTTGCTTGGGCCAAGACTGCTCAACTTCTAAGAGGAATAGAGCCACAGCACAGCGGCAAAGGACAATGGGTTTAATGCAGAGGAGTCTCATCTTCAATCCCCAGTATATCTACTTCAAAGTATGGTATATCAGGTAGCAGGGTAAGAAAAACTTCATCCTGAGACTTTTAAGAGCCAGCGGCAATTGGAGTGGATAGAATGGGAATAAACAGACTGATATAGTAAGGGTATGCTCACATTATTGCCTTAGCACAGTGAAGTTCATCAAATCACAATTAGATGGGCTCAACTTCCATGGCTGAAATCACTACCAGGAAGTAGGATAGCCATGCGCCCAACATTACAGGAAGCAGTCATTACCGGAGGCAGGCACCCACATCACCTACTCAGTTTCTCCCAACTATAGTGAGATGTTTTATATTTCTATTTAGACTTTTTTTTTATTTATGCATGTAAATCTGCATGTGCTAGTTTTATGCAAATCTGCACTATCTTTTGTTGGTGCTGCACTGAATTTTCTCTTTTCCAACTATGTGTAAACCGCCCCACCACTACCCTTGGTAGGGTGGCCATCACCAAAGCAAGAGCAAAAATACTATACATATTTGCATAAAAGTTTGCATATGCACACACACACAGTAAGCAATTCCTATTGGACAGAATCACGAATGGGTGGTTTCTACTACTTGTGTTTCTGATCTGCTGTTGATAGTGGCAAAGCTATAACGTTCAAAATGGAACCACTGGAGTCTTTTTTTTTTTTTTGCTGCCATCTGCTGGGATATTTTAAACCCATTTTTATTTTCAGAAAAAGCAAACAACACCAATTAACTGTTCGCATCTTAGGTAAAAGAAAAGGTAAAGACAAAGACCATTAACCAAATTTTGAACTTGTATCGATCTTTGAATTTTCTCTATGTTGCAAATTTATTGCTGCTGCTGCTGTTTAATTTCAACAAAAAATATTGCTTGACTGTCTCACAACTATGCATGTGCATGTTGGGTGATTGGAGAGAAGACAGCTAAGCAAATATCCAAACAGGAGACCAGGTTTCCTGGGATAGAGGCTCAAGCCAGAACTGAATACAAAAGACAAAAAATAACTCCTAGATGCTGAGACCAGAACCCTTTGTCTTTTTAGCCACAGCTCCCTTCTCTCACTCAAGAGCACTTCTGGAACTGGTACACAGCTGAGTAGAAAAGCCCTGGGAGAACAGACTTAAGGGAAGTAAACGGTCAGGAAGGAACAGACCATTTATTTGTCCATCTAGCTCAATATTTCTGGAGATGTATGCAAAGCAGATTCTCTACCAACTGAGCTACTGGAGAGAAGAGGGCTGTTCTGCCTCTTCTGCTATTGTGAACAGATAACCTGTTTCAGACCTTTTTCTATGCAGCTTAGACAGACGTGCTTAGCACATGAATCTGTCTTCCCCCATGCCTAGTTTGGATCCCAAACTGGATTTAAGAGTGCTAAGGAGCTTGAACCTTACTAAATAATTAGAACAGGTGAATTAAGCTTGTTTTTGTTTTTGTTTTTATTTTAAGCGCACAGCTTCTGTTTAACTGAAGGTTAGCAGTATCAAAAACGCAAAAGCTATTTTGGAAGAAGGAAACAAATTCCTTTGTGATCTGTGTGGTGTTAAGTGGATTACGGAAGGACAATATTGAGATGGGCAGACTTATAGAACGATTTGCAAGCACTCTCTCCCCATAACTGACTAATGCTATTTACTTGTGATAAACACTTTTTTATTTAAATGATGCTCTGTATCTCTCTGTGGTACAATGCACTATTAACAGTCTAATGGCAGCCTACGACCAGTTCTCATTATAGCAGCATAATAATAGTGGATTACATCTGATAGCTTCCTCGTCAAATTTAATAGGAACCATTTTCACTACAGAACTTTATAATTTGTTTTTAATCACATAATAGCATTGTGAAGCAAACGTGCCCTTTATACACTTTGGGGAATAACTTTTTTTTTTTAAGACCTTACTAGCTGTTCTGCACATATACATATTTTTTAAACCCACAAACTAACCACAGTTGCTGGTTTCCTCATTACTATGGGAATCCTGCTTTAAGCAAGGAAATCCATACTGTAATTTTTTGAAAAATAAAAAAATAAAAAACTGAAAATGAATAAATAAAAAGTAATAAGGGCCTATAATCTTTTTCTTTCATGAGCCGCTGCTCTGCACTACACGATAACTAGAACTGCACCAGATTTTTGCCCAATGATGTTCTGGGCAACCTCACAAAATGATTAAGGCAGAAACCATGTGTCAGAAGCTGCTGGCGTCTGTCTGTGTGTGCCTGCCTCATGTCATGAACCTTTTAAACCAGTGTTTCCCAAACTTGGGTCTCCAGCTGATTTCAGACTACAATTCCCATCATCCCTGAACATTAGCCCTGCTAGCAAGAGATGATGGTAGCTGTAGGCCAACAGCAGCTGGAGACCCAAGTTTAGAAAACCCTGATTTAAACTGTAGGTGGCCGCCTTCTTAGCAAACAACTTTCTAGACCAATTTTGCCTACCCATTGAAAGTTTTGTTGCATGAACAAGAGAACAAATGACTTCTTTTTTTGGCTGAGCCTTGCTTTAACAAGTTCTTCCTATCCTCTGGCATGCCTCTTGGCTCCAGTTCCTTGTTTGTCCTCTGGTGCTGTTTATTCTTTGGTCTTGACTCCCAGCTTTTTTCTTGATCCTGCACTGTAATTCGTCCTTCAGTCCTGCCTTGCTCATCAGTTCCAAATATTTGCCTGTCTAGTGGCTCCTGGTTCCCAGTTCCAGACTCACCTCAAAGTGCTTGCTGCCCTCAGCACAGCCCAAACACCATGTCACTTCAAGTACATGTCAAGGGGGTCTCAGTTCATGAAGCTCCCAATGATTGCCAGAGGGAATGGAGAGCCAAGATTTTTGATACAAATTCAATTTTTTATTACTTAATAAAAGATCATAACCAGTCATTCAACAGTACAATAAAAACAGCTTAATATAGGATTAAAATATATTAAAGCATAAATATCATAATCCATTACAATCGAAAACCTTTATGAAGCACTGAGTTATAAAATCCTGGGATACAATTTATTCTTTAAATCAAGTTTACTCTGAAACAATTGGAGTATTATTTGACTTTCATTTACAGTAAAATATTTTCATGTATGTATACTAAATATATCTATACTACAGCAGTGCTGTAAAATGACTGCAGAGTCCAATACAAGTTGTCAGTGGCATATATCAATATTTATTCTCTTTTCAAACCACAGTTTCTATCTCATTTTCCATATATATCTTTCTTGCTGAACATCACTATTTAGTAGATATTTAGTCAAGGATTTCATAGATATCCACATCTCTTTTCTTAAGTTTGTTTGTAATAAAATGTTGTTACTGGCATAGTCAACATGGAGCTCATTTCACGGGACAAGACTAAATTTCTGAGCATCTGGTCTTCATTATATACTAATGGGCTGTCTGTTAAGGATATTGTAAAGCAATTAATTGACAGAAAGCACATCCTTCCCCACAGGAAGCACACCAATGGCAAAACATATTATTATAGATCCCCTTTTATCAGATAAAGACATTCTGTGGCATACAGTAGGGAAACCAATGCTTTGCAGATGACTGCATGTAAGTGTTCTAAGAGGGTTCCAGTACCCAGAACATACATCTCCACATGTACCAAAAGAAAGTGGAGATGGAAGCCATTCATATAGGACCAACCACGCCACAAAGGAGTGGCTTGGTGAATCCATATAATCATAGAATTGTAGGGTTGGAAGGGATCCCAAGAGTCATCTAGTCCAACCCCCTGCAATGCAAGAGTCTCAACTAGATCATACATGACAAATGGTAATGAAACCTCTGCTTTAAATTCTCCAAGGAAGAAGAATCTCCCACCTCTCAGGGGAGTCCATTCCACAGTTAAAACAGTGCTTACTGTCAGAAAGTACTTCCTGGTGTTTAATCAGAATCTCTTTTCTTGTAACTTGAATCCATTGGTTTGAGTCCTACCCTCTGGAGCAGGAGAAAACAAGCTTGCTCCAACCTCCATGTGAAAGCCCTTGAGATATTTGAAGATGGCTATCATATGTCTTCTCACAGTCTCCTCTTTACCAGGCTAAACACACGTAATTCCCTCAATAATTCCTCATAAGGCTCGACTTCCAGATTCTATCACACATTGCAGCCTACTGCATTGGTTACAATAGAATGCTTCTTCCAAACCTAATCCCGGTAGGTTGAGCAGCAACTTCCACACTATGGATACCAGGGAAGGCCTGAAGACACAGGTGCCCTCACAGGGGTCACACTAGAATCTCCCAGGGATAAGAGATCTAGCCACCTCAGGATAACAAAAAGCCTATTACATATACGGGATTTATGGAATACTGAAGGAAGCAAGTAATAGGAGGAATATGTCCAGCAAGGAAAACTTGGAAGGAGAATTTAAGCTCACCATACAATACATTCAGTATTTGAATATATTGTAGTATTAGTCATATAGATTTTTTTCTGCTGTACTTTTTCATAATTTAGGCAGCTATCCTGTAACTACTTACCTGGGATAGAGCACTGAGCTCAGATTTACATCAAAACACAGAATTGCAAATGTACAAATATGATTTCAATGTATCTTTTTTGTTTTTACACACATTGTAATGTGTCTTAAATACTCTACTGAGAAAGGAAAGACATAAATAATTTAAATAAAATTTCCCAGTCTAAGCATCTTCTGTCTTGTATAAGAGATATTTCCTCTCGATCTTTCTTTTTGGGTCTGCTGTCACTGAAAAAAGCCTACTTTTCATCAGACATGGAGCTGCAGAGCAATGGTTTAAGACATTCATAATATAATTTTAACATATGTTTCTCTGATTTCCTTCCCTGCTGCCTACAAAACTTGTCATGTTCCTTTACTCCAAATGTCTCCAAATAAATAGTGGTTGTAATAAATAAATAAGCAGAGGATCACATAGATTAAATTTAATATAAGACAGAAAGAGCTTGGGGAGAGAATGGAAAGCACTGTGGGGCTAGATCTTATAGTCTGTGGTTTGGAAGGCAATGTCATAAAGGGAGCAGTCATTACAAATTGCAGAAATCCAAGCCAGAGAATGCAAATGCATCAGGGGTGCTCCATGACCACAATAAATTACCGTAAGTAAAAACCACTAGAGGGTTGGGTGTGTGAAAAGGAAAGCAATATGGATATTCTCTGGTCAATAAATTAATATTTATTGTAGCCTTCCCCAATCTGTTCCCCCCTAGATATTATTGGACAACAATTCCCATCAACCCTGACCACTGAGTATGCAGGCTGAGGCTAATGGGACCTGGAGTTCAAAACAGAGAGGAAAAGGCTGAACTATACTTAAACCTTTTTGATGGTGATTCTTGGAGGCCAGAGGAAGTCTGAGCATGTCTGAAATCCCCCCCCCCCGAAGAAAATGGCATGTGCTTCAGTAGCTGCTACCTTTTAATGTTTGGGGGTTTCTAAGCTTTCTTATTTCATTTTATCATGCATATAAAACAGAGAGAACAATTATAACAATGGATGAAAATTAAAAGATGAAAAACAAAACTATAAAATTGGGATGCAGAATGAGAAAAGTTGACCATGGGTTAAAATAACAAAGTCCAAGGAAAGGCTATCAACATGATCAGATTATCAAATATAGTTCCAGATTTGCCATGTTTGTTACAAGGGTTGCCTTGAAAAAAGATGGTTTTGCTTTATATGTCACAAGTACAGTAAGTGGCAAACAATATAAAAAGTGTCTGGAGAGTCTAGTGCTTGCTGAAATTTCAAAATATGTGTGATTTTCTCCATTATAGCTATATTCCACAGTGAGTGGGACCAAGTCTACCAATTAATGTTTTTACCCAGCATCCTTCTATTGACAATGCTCCTTCAACAGACCCATGCAGAGGCGGGGGGCAGCCAGGTACACTTGCCCTGGGCCTCAGAGGGATAAGTCATCGGGGGGGTGCCAAGGGGCTGCAGGACTTACACTGTCTGGCCCGGACAAGACTCCCACCCCGGGTCTCAGACAAGCTCTGCACATGCCTGACCTTCAACTATCAGATCTCTAACATTCAAGTCTCTAGGTGGCGTTGACAAAGATAGCAACTCCCATAAGCAATCATTTAACCCAATAAGCTACAGTTCCTAGAACCATTAACAAGCTACAGGACTCTCAACCATTAAAATGGTATGAGTGCTTTAAATGTATGTTGTGGATGTGACCTTAAGGAGCCAATACCAAAGTGCTTAAGTTTTGCTGGATACTCCCAACAGAGAAAGTAAGTATTTGAACCTCTCTTTTTTGTTTTGTTTTTTGGTCTAATGGAGAATCCAGAAAAACTTAAGCACTTTGGTACTGGCTCCTAAAGGTCCGCATTTTACACCGCTGGTTTTTTCCCTAGAGAATTCCACGTCACCATTCTAGACCTCTGTCTCCACCAGTTACAACACAGCCACGAAACACTGAAACAATATTTCAAGTTAATGAATTGCCTTTTGCTCTTGAATTATCTGACATTTGCTCCCCCAGATTCAGTCTCCAATGTAACAGCTTATCATTCTAAATTTGACTGGTTACACAAGAGAGAAATTGTTGCCATTCAATCCAAGTTTGCATGAGGACTAAGATGCAAAGTGTAATTAACACAGCTCTTAAATAGCCTCAATTAAACACCTGCCTCTCAGTTACACACCATAGGGAAGGCAGATGCTTATCTAATTAACACCACAGCTCTTAGCCGAAGAAATATGGTATGTGTGTGTGTGTCAGAATAATTTGACTATTCATATGTTTGTTAAGTTCACATCCTAAATTTCACTGGAAATGAGCACTGAATTATTCTCTATTGATGTATTTTTAAAGTATTCAATTTTCTACTGCACTATACCAACTTTTATGCTGTTTCCACAGAATGAAAGAATATACTGAAGTCTATTAGGACAACGATTTTCTGCAATAGAGTTATATACTTGCATAGAATATGAATCTGTGGATTACCTACTATTCTATAATTTGGGAGCATGCAGCATAAAGGGAGAGGAATCAGTCTGGAGACAACTTACCGAGCTAACTCTTGGAATTCTTTCTGTAACTGACGCAAAAATGGCCAATTCCTTCTTCTTTTTTCGTGGTTCTTCAGTGGTCTCTTTAACCTGAAATTTGAGTAGGTAGTATTATGTTTGGGTGCAGGGGAGGTTACATTACAAAGGGAAGTTTGAACGTGTCACTACTTTACAGTTTTAGTAAATATTGGTCTGTTGGCAGAATCCCCAGACTCATTTGCACAAATCAGCTGTTCACGTACAATGCTAGGCCAAAAACCCTATCTTAACAAGTGATTATATAAGCATGAGCTGTATGCAGGTCAGTTGAGCTCCCTTGAATCCACTTCACTCATCCTTTCATGTGAGAGACTCAACATGCCAGGATTCAGCAACTAACCATAGCTTCCTGTTACAAGCATGTTGCTTCAAAACAGACTAGGGCATGAAGCCATGGTTTGAAAACACCTAAGGGCATATATTTATATGCTGAATCCTGTCATGTTCAGCTGTTTGTACAAGGAAAGACTGAAGCAGCTGCAAAAGAGTTATTTGCGCCCACCTGCAGCTTGGGTATATCTTGACTTACTCAAGGCAGGATTTTTGGGTTAGCACTGGTGCTAATACAACTCTACTTGTCCTGGTCTCTAATGCTCCCAAGAAAGATCCCACTAAAGATTCACCTCTTTCTCGAACTTTATCATAAAAGCACTTAAGTGTGTGCAATTCTACTAGAATTATATTTTATTCCTACTAGGATATAAATATTTGTTTAAATAAAAATATTAAGAGCACCTTTGTGAGAGTAACTTCACAAGGAATCATGGGAGTCTTCTCCCTTGCTCAGCATGTCTCCCATAGAGATATTCTATCTCATTTTACCCCAGCCAGCAAGTTACCGTATTTTTTGCTCCAAAGGACGCACCAGACCATAAGGCGCACCTAGTTTTGGGAGGAGGAAAACAAGAAACAAATATTCTGAATCCCAGAAGCCAGAACAGCAACAGGGATCTGGCTTCTGGGATACCGTGTGGCTGTTCTGGCTTCTGGGATAACCGCGCCAAGCCTCTTCAAGGCAGCAGGATGAAGGCTCCCCCTGCCCGAGGAGGCTGTGCACGGCTAAGGCAGAAGCCAGGACAGGCGCGTCGCTGAAGGGGCGCTGTGCAGTTCTCCCTCTCTGAGAGGGAGAACTGCGCAGCGGGGCTTCAGCAAAGCTGGAGAAGGAACAGAAGGAGTCCCTTCTGTTCCTCCTCCGGCTTCTAGGACAGGCGCGTCGCTGCAAAGCGGGAGGAGGAACAGAAGGAGTCCTTTCTGTTCCTCCTCCGGCTTCGCATGACAGGTGCGTCGTTGAAGGGGCGCTGCGCAGTTCTCTCTCTCTGTGCAGCGCCTCTCCTTCACAGGACAGGCACTGCGCAGAGAGGGAAAGCGAAGCAGGAGGAGGAACAGAAGGGGCTCCTTTCCTCCTCCCGCTTCGCTGAAGGGGCGCTGCGCAGCTCTACCTCTCTGCGCAGCGCCATTCGCTCCCTAAGATGCACTCACATTTCCCCTTACTTTTTAGGAGGAAAAAAGTGTGTCTAATGGAGCGAAAAATACGGTAATAATGGACCAGGAGCATAGCTAGCCTGGGGTGGGGAGTGCTGTCTGCACCAGGTGGGTGGGGGCATAGGGCAGCACAGCAGGGGAGCTTGAGTTTGGCACTGTGGCTGCTGGGCGTTTGGGGGGATGCAGCTACGCAACAACTTTGCTCCACCCCAGGCGCCGGTGGGGATTGCTACACCACTGTCCTTGACAGAGTTCTACAAAAATAATCCCCCGCAAAAATTAAAATTGACAATCCCCTTGGTAGACAGCACACCAGGCCATGCAAAACAGGCAAATATAATTAATTTAATATTATTGTGATTTATGGTAATTCATTGTAAGTGTTTAAAATTTGTCACCTGACAATTGTCTCTCTGGAGAAACTATATAACCTTACAGAGCCAAGAGTTGGATTTTGAAAACTTTTTGCAAACATTGTGTTATGTAGGAAATGCAAGATACTTTTTAGTTATGCATTTTGTTTTGGATTATTTTTAATAAGCTCATTTTGAAAGCTGAAGAAAAATATTTGATGACTTTGCCCCAGTAAGAAATGTTAATAGCATATCCAACCCCCTTCTCCCTTCCGCTATCATGAGACCTATCTCTAAATTTATCTATAATAACTTCTAATGATAATATATGTTAGCTATTCAGCTTGATTAAGACCTAAGGGGGGAAAGTATTTGCATCTGAGACATGCTGCTGAAAATTGTCCCTACAACTAGCATATTTGGTAATATGTATTCAGTTCTTCCCCTTATGATTATAATTCTGTTAAATCAGCTGTCAGGGAATGTTAATGGGGCTCTTAGGTAGTCATACTTAATATGTTTGATAATATGGAGTGAAAGATCCTATGCTAATTAATTGACACCACGTGAGAAATAGTGTAGGTTTACTATTCTTCTAATTTGACTGTAGTGTGGAAATGTAAGTTATTTTCTAATAACTAGTTACTTATTTTCTCTGTATTTACAAGATGGTCTATGTCGTTCTTTAAACCACAGTAGAACCTATTTCTTTTATAGAGAGATTTTTCTCATTCAGAAAGGATTATTCACATGTACTTTCCAGAGGGAAAGCCGTCTTGGTTTGTTACAGCAAAAAAAAAAAAGAGTGTGTACTGTTGTACCTTAAAACCTAACAGATTTACTGTGGTGTAATATCCCATGGATTGCAGTCATGAAAGTCTATGAAACCTTATGCCACAATAAACTTGCTAGTTTTTAAGCTGCCACAGTATTCTTTTTTGTTTTCCTATATAACTGTAAGCCAATTCCCTAGTTTCTGTTTGATGAAGCTTGGCTCCTGTGTACTGCACATTTCTGTCTCCCAGTAGGTGCTCAGAGGTAGTAATGCCCAATGCAAAGTCTGGTAACCCTATGAAAATTTACTGGAAAGTTAGATCCCACTGAATTCAGTGGAGCTAACTCCATAGTAAATCTTCTTCTTCGACGGTCACTTGTAACCAAGTAAGATTGTCTTCCATGAACACGGTCTTAACAGTGAGTCCGTAAGTGACTGTGGAGGCCAAAGTAAATATGCATAAAAGGGCAGCCTGAACAGTGTAGAGCAGAAAAGCAAGGTGAGAACAGAAAGAGGAGACTGAAACAGCTGAGTTGGAAACTCAATCTTACAATTCTAAGTGAAGGAGCAGAGGGAGGAACACTAAATTGGCTAGTCTGCTTACACTGGACTCTATCAGACCAACCTTCCCCACAAAAGATGCACAAGCACCTGCTGTTCACTTGCCTCTTTACAGATGAAAACAAATATAGCTTTGGTAGATCAGACCACAGGTCCATCCATTCCAGGATCCTATTTCCAATAATGGCCAGATAGCCTCTGGGAAGCCCATCAGTAGAGCATGAAAGCAACAGATCCCTTTTTGTTTATTCCCAGCACCTGGTATTCAGAGATGTAAGGCAGAGATGATGGGAAACCTGTGGCCCTCCGGATGTTTTTGGACTCTCATCAGTCCCAGCCAACATAACCAATGGGCAAGGATTATGGGAAATGCTTTGCAACATCTTCTGGATGGCCACAGCTTTGCAATCCCTTTGAAAACAGGTGCTCCATTAAGTTATCATACTAACAGCAGTTGACAGACGTATTCTCTATTTGCAGAACTGATTATCTACTGCTGCTACATTCATGTACAACTGGCTTTTGCTAAATAAAGAATTCAGCACTTACTCTCATTTGAGGTTTTGTTTTGTTTTTATACCGCCCTTCATCTGAGAATCACAGGGCAGTTTACAATATAAAAACACTAAAATACATACCATAGTAAAAAAAGCCAAAAAACCAGTAACCTACACACACAGTTTAAAAGCCCATAGATGGTTTAATTGGCCAAAGGCTTGCAAGAAAAGAAATGTTTTTTCTTGGCACAAGACATCTCTGGATTATAGACAAAGTAGATTAACACTACAATTCTAAACACATTTACCAGGAAGTAACCCCCTTTAAGCCCATAGAGACTTACTGCTGAGTAAAGATACACAGGACTGTACCACAAGTTATTTGGGCTCCATTTTTAACATGAAAAAGAAAACCAATCTACCTGATAATCAGCTGGTCCAGGAGTAGTAAAAGCTTCTCTCTT